>NC_142876.1:94513636-95123181 GCF_051225735.1 Oryctolagus cuniculus
TTCTTTCTTTCTCTGTGTAACTCTGACTTTCAAATAAATAAATAAATATCTTTTTAATTTTTTTTTTTTTTTTTTTTTGACAGGCAGAGTGGACAGTGAGAGAGAGAGACGGAGAGAAAGGTCTTGCTTTGCCATTGGTTCACCCTCCAATGGCCGCCGCTGCAGCCGGCGCACCACGCTGATCCGATGGCAGGAGCCAGGAGCCAGGTGCTTTTCCTGGTCTCCCATGGGGTACAGGGCCCAAGCACCTGGGCCATCCTCCACTGCACTCCTTGGCCACAGCAGAGAGCTGGCCTGGAAGAGGGGCAACCGGGACAGAATCCGGAGCCCCAACTGGGACTAGAACCCAGTGTGCTGGCGCCGCTAGGCGGAGGATTAGCCTAGTGAGCCGCGGCGCCGGCCAATAAATATCTTTTTAAAAAAAGTTCTATGGACTATACAAAAAGCAGCTAAAATTATTAAATAATTTTAACAAGTTTTCATGATATAAAATATCCATAAGCCAATTTTTATCTTAATTTATTAATAAGCAATGAGACATTAGAGTTTAAAACAATAACATTGACACTAGTGTAAAAATATTAAAAACATAGGAATTAAGATGTGTAGAACCTGTACACTGAAAATTATAAAACACTGATGAAAGATATTAACACTTAGAAAAACACTTATGGATTGGAATATTAAATATTGTTAAAATGTCAACTCTTCCCTAAACTAATACATATATTTAAAAAAATCAAAATGGATTGTTTTATAGAAACTGACAACCTGTCCTAAAATTTGTAAGGAAATCTGAGACTTGGAATAGCAAAAATAATTCTGAGAAAAAATAACAAAATTGAAAGATTTACCCAAAACTCACTGTAAGTCTACAATAATCAAGACAGTATAGTACTGATACAAAGACAAATAGTCATAGACCAATTGAGCAGTCTAGAAAAATAACTAAACAAACGTGGTTGATTGATTTCCAATAAAGGTGCAAAGACAAATCACTGGTAGAGGACAGTATTTTTAATGCATATTGCTGGAACAATGGGATATCTCCATGCAACAAAACAAATGAAAATAGATCTTCCATCACATCTTATACAAAAATTAACTCAAATAGATAGACATAAACACAAAACTAAGGGCTAGAGTTGTGGTGCAGTTTGTTAAGTGGCTCCCTGCAAAGCTGGCTTCCCATATGGGCACCAGTTCAAATCCTGACTGCTCCACTTTTGATCCACTGATATGTACCTTCTGATCCTCTGATAATGTACCTCGGAAAGCAGTGGAAAATGGGCCAAGCATTTCAGCCTCTGCCACCCACATGTGAGACCCAGATGAAGCTCCAGCTCCTGGCTTCAGCCTGGCCCAGCCCTGGCTATTGTGGCCATTTGGAAAGTAAACAAGCAGATGGAAGATTCTCTGTCTCTCTATATAAAACTATGCTTTTTTTATAAAGATTTATTTATTTGAAAGGAAGAAAGAGAGAGAGAGAGAGAGTGTGTGTGTGTGTGTGTGTGTGTGCTTCCATCCACTGGTTTATTCCCAAAATGGCCACAACAGCCAGAGCTGGGCCAATTCTGAAGCCTGAAGCCAGGAGCCAGGAGCTTCTTCCACGTCTCCCACATGGGTGCAGGTGTCTAAACACTTGAGCCATCTTCCACTACTTTCCCAGGTGCATTAGCACAGGGGGCTGGATCAGAAGCAGAGCAGCCAGGACTCAGACTGGCACCCATATGGGATGCTGGCACTGTAGGTGGCAGCTTTACCTGCTGTGCTGCAGTGCCAGCCCCCCAAATAAATATTAAAAAAATAGAACTTACATTAAAAAGCACTCAGTGGAAATTATAGAGCTTAAATACGGTCATAGAAAAAACCTCTTTGAATGGATTAAACAGTAAAGTGAAGATGATAGATAATAAGAGTGCAAGAACTTACAGCAGTAGAATTTATCTGACCCACAAAGATAACATACACTGAGGGAAAAAGGGGGGGGGGAGTGGGGAATAAATGAAAGGAAGAGAAATCTCAGGGAAACTGCAAAATTAAAAAAAATCAACATCAGTATCACATATAAATGCATGCAAGTTAAAATTGAAAAATCTGAATAAGGCAGACTATATCAATGTCAGTGTCCTTGTTATGCTGTACTATAGCTTTGCAAAATGTTCCTATTGAGAGAAAGTGGGTAAAGAGTTCACAGGATCTCTTCATATTATTTATGACAACTGCATGTGAGTGTACAATTATCTCAATAAAATTCCAATGAAAAGTTGACCCAGGGGCATATGCTGTGGCACAGCAGGTTAAGCCCCTTCTTGGGACACCCACATTGAGTCCTGACTGCTCCCTGCCTCCCATCCAGCTTCCTGCTAATGTGACTGGGAGATAATGGCCCAAGTAGTTGGGTCCCTGTCTGCCATGTGGGAGACCTGAATGGAGTTCCTGACTCTTGGCTTCAGCCTGTGCCAGCTCCTATTATTGCAGGCATTTGAGAAGTGAACCAGTGGACAGAAGATTCTCTTTCTCTCTCTCTCTCTCTCTCTGACTCTACCTTTCTAATAAAAAGTAATCTTTAAAAGAACAAAAGCTGATCTAACTGCAACATGGAGAATAAATAGCGGATGCTGGGGGGAAGCAGGTCAGGGGAGGCTGGCACATGTTAAGCTGTGGGCTCCGACAAGACATCCATGGATGTTCAGACTGAGTCCATGGTGTCTAGTCAACACTTGGTGCGTAACACACTGGAGTAGATGAAGATGTATAGCTTTCTCCTCCATCACTGCCCAATTGCCCACAACAACCAGGGCTGGGCCAGGCCAAAGCCGTGAGGCCAGAAATCAATCCAGAGCTCCCACATGTGTGGCAGAGATCCAAGTATTTGAGCCATCCGCTGCTACATTCCAGGGTGCACATGAGCAGGAAACTGGACTCAGAAGCAGAACCAGGACTCAAACCCAGGCACTCGGATATGGGTGTGGGCAACCTGAGCAATGACTTAACTACTATGCCAAATGCCTGCCCTTGCTTTTCACTTTAAATCATATATATTGACCGCTAATCTACATACCCTCAAAAGAATCCATTGTAAGTGTACTTTGGGAAAATGTTTAGGCTCAGGTATCCACCACCACAGTAAAAACATGGAACTTTCCCACTACCCTAGAGCTCCCTTCTGCTCCTTTCTAGTCAATGCCTCCACTTACTATCCACCCCTGTCCTTAGCTGCAGGTGACTATTGATGAGTTTAGTTTTTTTTTTTTTAAAGGTGTAGTTATTTATTTTAGACATCAAGAGAGAGAGGTCTTCCATCCGCTGGCTCACTTCCCAAATGGTTGCAACAGCCAGAGCTGCGTCAATCTGAAGTCAGGATCTAGGAGCTTCTTCCGGGTCTCCCACTTAGGTGCAGGGGCCCAAGCACTTGGGTCATCTTCCACTGCTTTCCCAGACCATTAGCAGGGAGTTGGATCAGTAATGGAGCAGCTGGGACTCTAACCAGTACCCATATGCAATGCTGGCACTGCAGGTGGAGGCTTGAGCTTCTACGACAACACCACTGGTCCCTATTGATGAGTCTTCTGTTACTCTAGGTTTCACTTTTCTGGAGTTTCATGTAACAATGTGCTGTGTGGTTTCCTTCCCTATCATAATATTTTTAATATTCATCCAGGTTGCTGTATGTATCAGTAGTGCATTTTTTTTTTTACTGATGAATAGTCTATTTCAGGAATATACAGTTTGTTTATCTGTTTACCATTGATGGATTTATAACTAAAACTGCCCTGAGCATTGATGTACAAGTCTTATTGTACACCTATATTTTCATTTCTCTTGGGCAAATACTTAAGAGTCAAGTTGATTGGTTATATATTAAGTATATGCCTAACTTTGTGAGGAATGTCTAGCTATTTTCAATATGGTTATATCATTTTACAGGCCCAGAAGGAAGTCTCAGTTACTCCACATCCCTCCTAACACTTGGTGTTGTGTTCTTTCTCTTTTTCCTCTTCCTTTCCCAATTCTGGTGAGTGTGCAATAATGTCTCATTGTGGTATTAACTGCTTCCCCAGATACTCATGGTGTTTAGAGTATCTTCATGTGTTTTATTGACCATCCCCATATCTACTTTTCTAAAGTCTGTTTTCAAATATTTTACCCACTTTTGTAGGATTATTTATCTTCTCATGATTGAGTCCTGAGAGGTCTCTATGAATTCTGGTGGTAAATCCTTTATCCAGTTTTTGCTTGGCAATTTTTTTTTACATTCTATAGCTTGTCTTTTTATTCTGTTTACAGTGCCTTTCAAAGAGTAGAAATCCTTGATTTTGATAAAGCCCAACTCTTAAGATATTTTTCTTTTATGCTTCATACTTGTTGCATCCTGTATGAGGAATTTTTGCCTACCTCAAGGTGGTGAAGATTTTTGTGAATGGTGTGTGTTAACAGCCAAGGTTCATTTGTATTCTATGTGGATTTGCAGTTTTTCCCAAGATCATATGTTATAAATACTCCATTCCTCAGTGAATTACCTATAAAACCAAATGACCATATATATGCCCATCTAATTCTGTACTACCTATTTTGTTTCACTGATCTGCTATGCATTTTTTTTTTTTTTTTTTTTTGACAGGCAGAGTGGACAGTGAGAGAGAGAGACAGAGAGAGAAAGGTCTTCCTTTTGCCGTTGGTTCACCCTCCAATGGCCGCCGCTGCAGCCGGCGCACCGCGCTGATCCTGGCAGGAGCCAGGAGCCAGGTGCTTTTCCTGGTCTCCCATGGGGTGCAGGGCCCAAGCACCTGGGCCATCCTCCACTGCACTCCCTGGCCATAGCAGAGAGCTGGCCTGGAAGAGGGGCAACCGGGACAGAATCCGGCGCCCCAACCGGGACTAGAACCCGGTGTGCCGGCGCCGCAAGGTGGAGGATTAGCCTATTGAGCCACGGCGCCGGCTGCTATGCATTTTTATACCAATACTACATGGTCTTGATTACTACAGCTTTATAGCACTTTTTTTCCAATTTAATGACTTATTTTATTTTATTTTATTTTTTGACAGGCAGAGTGGACAGTGAGAGAGACAGAGAGAAAGGTCTTCCCTTGACGTTGGTTCACCCTCCAATGGTGGCCGTGGCCGGTGCACTGCAGCCGGCGCACCACGCTGATCCGATGGCAGGAGCCAGGTGCTTCTCCTGGTCTCCCATGTGGTGCAGGGCCCAAGGACTTGGGCCATCCTCCACTGCACTCCCTGGCCACAGCAGAGAGTTGGCCTGGAAGAGGGGCAACCGGGACAGAATCCGGTGCCCCGACCGGGACTAGAACCCGGTGTGCCGGTGCCGCAACCAATTCAATGACTTTTATTACTTTAAAATGTCATTATTATTCAGCAAAAAAAGCAAGATATATAATTTTACATACATAACATAACTGAAACTCTAAAAAATATGGACTGCTTCAGGAATTTGTATAATCCTAGTGCAGGGGCCATGCTAATACTCTGTTTTTTTCCAATTTTGAATCTATGTACTGCCAAAGCAAGCATTTCATAGCACTTTTTCAAGTTCTGTAGTGTAAACATTATTTTCTCTTGTTTTTCATGATGGCTTTGGTTATTTCTAAGTCCTGTGTGTTTTCTAAATGAATTTTAAAATAAGTTGTCACTTTTTATCCAAAAAGTCTGCTGAAATTTTGACTGGTATTGCCGTGATTATATGGATCGATTTGGAAACAATTGACATCTTTTTAATATCTTGTCTTTCAGTCCATATACATGCTATTTTTTTAAAGATTTATTTATTTATTTGAAAGGCAGAGTTACAGAGAGGTAGAGGCAGAGAGAGAGAATCTTCCATCTGCCATTTCACTCCCCAAATGGCCACAATGACCGGAGCTGGGCCAATCTGAAGCCAGGAGCCAGGAGGTTCTTCTGGGTCTCCCATGCAGGTGCAGGGACCCAAAGACTTGAGCCATCTTCCACTGCTTTCTGAGGCCACAGCAGAGAGCTGGATTGGAAGTGGAACACTAGAACTGGCGCCCATATGGGATGCCGGCACTGCAGATGGCAGCTTTACCAGCTACGCTACAGTGCCAGCCCTGCTATTTCTTTTTATACATTTAGATCTTCATCCTTTATCAGGTTGAGTAAGTTCTCCCTCTACTCAAAATTTGCTGAAGGTTTTTTTTTTTAATCATGAATGGATGTTGAATTT
Source organism: Oryctolagus cuniculus (assembly GCF_051225735.1). Lineage (NCBI taxonomy): Eukaryota > Metazoa > Chordata > Mammalia > Lagomorpha > Leporidae > Oryctolagus > Oryctolagus cuniculus. Next base: position 94,519,836 of record NC_142876.1, read on the forward strand.
TGTCCAATTATTTTTAATTTATTGAGACAATCATGTTTTATCTCTTTATCGTTAATATATTAATTTTCTAATGTTAAACTGACTTTGCATTCCTAAGATATATTATACTTGATCTTAAGGCATTCTTTTTAGTCTTTTTTTTTTTTAAATAAAAGATTTATTTATTTATTTGAAAGAGAGGAAGAAAGAGAGATCAGGGTCTTCTGTCTGCTGATTCACTCCCCAAGTAGTTGTAGTGGCCAAGGCTAAGCCAGGCTAAAGCCAGAAGCCAGGACCTTCATCCCTTATTTTTAATCTTTTAAAACTTACTGAAACTAGCCGGCGCTGCGGCTCACTAGGCTAATCCTCCACCTTGCGGCGCCAGCACAACGGGTTCTAGTCCCGGTCGGGGCGCCGGATTCTGTCCCAGTTGCCCCTCTTCCAGGCCAGCTCTCTGCTGTGGCCAGGGAGTGCAGTGGAGGATGGCCCAAGTCCTTGGGCCCTGCACCCCATGGGAGACCAGGATAAGTACCTGGCTCCTGCCATCGGATCAGCGCAGTGCACCAGCTGCAGCGCACTGGCCGCGGTGGCCATTGGCAGGTGAACCAATGGCAAAGGAAGACCTTTCTCTCTGTCTCTCTCACTGTCCACTCTGCCTGTCAAAAACAAAACAAAGCAAAACAGAAAAAACTTACTGAAACTTGTTTTATATCCTGGCATAAGACCTGTCTTGGTGAATGCTTCCTGAGCATTTGAAATGAATGCATATTCTGTTGATAGACAGGTATCAATTAGGTGATGTTGCTGTTTAGAACTGTTTAAGCCTTTATATTCCTATGCATTTAATGAGAAAAGTACTAAAATTTCCAGCTGTAGTTTTGGATTTTTCTATTTCTCCTCAGTTCTATTTTTGTGTATGTATTTTGAAGGTTTGTTTTTGGGTGCAGATACATTTGGGATTATTATATCTTTCCCAGTGAATTTGCCCTTTATCACTTTATTTCTGGTAATGTTCTTTGTTTTAAAATCTCTTTCTGTGGCTGGTGTTATGGTGCATTGTGTTAAGTCATCACCTGCAATGCCAGCATCCCATATGATTGCTGATTTGAGTCTCAGCCAATCTACTTCTGAACCAGCTCCCTGCTAACGTGCCTGAGAAGACAGCTGGGGATGGCCCAAGTACTTAGGTCACTGCACCCACAAGGGAGACCTGGATGAAGTTCTTGGCTCCTGGTTTTGGCCTGGCCCTACAATAGCCATTGCATATATTTGGGGAGTGAACCACCAGATAGAAAATCTCTCTTTCTCTGTCTTTCCCTCTCTTTCTATAATTCTGCCTTTCAAGTAAACCTTTAAATAAAATCTCTTTCTGATATCAGCGTTACCACTTCAGCTTTCTTTTGATTTGGAGCATATTGGCATATCTTTTCTCATCTGTGGGGAGCAACTCGGACTAGACTAAGTTACTGGAATTAAGACTTATTCTATGCATCTGCTCTCCCACAATATGGCGCTGAGAAGGGAGAAACAGCTTCTACGCAGCTGCCTCCAGTTCAACCAATAAACTGTAGGACCTGCTCCTGATTGGAGGAGAGCAGCGTACTCGGCGTGTGGGTAGCAGAGTTGGGATTGGTGGAAGAGGACTATAAAGGAGGAGAGAGACAACATGCACCAGGAACATCTGAGGGAACACCTGTGCAGCCCCCGAGAGAGCCGGCCGGCGGTGTGCCGCTCCCCCGCGGAAGTGGGGAAAGTGAATAGGGGGAACCGCCCTTCCACGGAGGTGGCAGGGTCGGTAGCCAACACGGGAAGAACCAGCAGCAAACCCGGGGAGGGCCGAGCAGACCAAAGAACAGCGCAGGGTCCTGTGTCGTTCCTCCACGAAGACGGGGAGCGACATAATGGTGCCGTGACTCGGATATGAAGCCTAGGCAGGTCTTAGTGTCGTTCCTCCGCGAAGAGGGGGAGCGACACTCATCATAATCTTTTCTGTGTCTTTATTTATATTTTAAAGCAGGGTGCTCCCATTTTTTAAATTTTTGTTTATTTATTTGAAAGGTGGAGAAACAGAAAGAGATCTTCCATCCATCAGTTCATTTCCCAAGTGCCCACAGCAGTCAGGACTAGGCCAAGCCAAAGTCAGGTCCTGGAACTCCTTCTGAGTCTCCCACATTGACAGGGATCCAAGTACTTGAGCCATCAACACCTGGTGCCTCCCATGGGTGCATACCAGTAGAAAGTACAATTGAACATGGAACCAGCCCACAAACCCAGACACCCACATATGGCATGTGGGCTTCCCAAGTGGCATCTTGACCTTTGCACCAAATGCCTACCCCTCACTGTACCTTTATATTTAAATAGGTTTCTTTTGACTCTATCAATCATCTATCTATCAAACATGTATCTATACAAACACACAGGGGCTGGCACTGTGGTATAGCAGATAAAGCTGCAGCCTGCAGTGTCAGCATCCTATATGGGTGCTGGTTTAGGACCTGGCTGTTCCACTTCCAATCCAGCTTCCTACTCATACACCTGGGAAAGCAGAAGATGGCTCAAGTGCTTGGGCCCCTGCACCCATATAGGAGACCTGGAAGAAACTCCAGGCTCCTGGCTTCAGCCTGTCCAGCCCCAGCCATTGAGGTCATTTGGGGAGTGAACCAGTGGATAGAAGATGGATATCTCTTTCTCACTCTGCCTCTCAACTATATAAAAATAATTCTTTAAAAAAATACACACAATGCCCAGCCCTACCACAGTTTTTTTTTAAAAAGCGAACACTTGGCATTCCAGTCACATTTCATTACTTTTAATCTACACAACAACCCCTTGAGATACCCGTGCAATTATCTTCATTTTACAGATGAGGAAACACAGGCACACACTTATAATGTATTTTTAAATGATTCCCGTTATATCTTAGACCTTGACTCCTTGTCACAAAGAGTGACAAACACAGGGTGGATGGCCCATGAGGATGTTGCAGCTTTATTCCTTCTTGCGATTGTCCCAGGTCCTACCCACCCAAGAGCCTTGAGCAGTCTGAGCTCTAGGAAGAGCTCCTCCATGTCCAGACATATTGTTGTGCTGCTCTCATTCAGTAGTCATTGCAAAATGAACATATATACATAGCTCCTCTGCTAGAATAGTTTTCAAATCATTGGTAGGCCATGTAGAGGGATTGGGATTCTGAAACTGCTTAATGAAGTTTTGCTACCCTCTGCTGGATAGCTTGTGTATGTGCTCTTGAAGATCTAGTTTTCAGCCTAAGAGTAAGTTTTACCTTTATTATGTGCTAGTCCAAATGTTAGATTAAGTTCTCAGAACCTACAGTTCAAGGGTGATGTCTCAGGCATTCTTATTTAAGGATCTGATTCAAATTTTATTCTCTAAATATATTTTAAATACATACATTTTAAATATAATTTATATTTTTAAATTATAAATATATTTTTAACAAAATAATGTTGCATATTGAAATGTTACATATTATTTTTATTTATTTGAAAGAGTGACAGAGAGATTGCGAGAGGAAGACACAAAAATAGAGATCTTCTATCTGCTGGATCACTACTCAGATGCCCACAAGACCCAGGGCTTGGCCAGGCCAAGGCCAGGTCTCAGAACTACATCCAGACCTCCCACTTGGATGGCAGGGACTCACTTACTTGGGCCATCTTCTGCTTTCCTGGGTGCATTAACAGGGAGCTGGATTGAAAGCAGAGCAATGGGGACTCTAACTGGGACTCTGATTTGGGATGCCAGCAGATTAACCCTCTGGGACACAACACAGGCCCCACACATCTAATTCTGACCACACCAGAGACTGCTTGTGTGTAGTGTCTCGGGATGGAAGACCAGTCAGTCTGCTCTGTCCCTCCATGTCAAGCCCTGTGATCTCCTGTAAAACCTTTCCATTAGGGAAAATACTTATACTCCTTTAAAAGGGATTTTTAACTTGAAAATTGTACATGACCCCAAGTTCTTGGTCCCTGGCACTCACGTGGGGAGACCCAGATGAAGCTCCTAACTCCTGGCTTCAGCCTGGTCCAAACCCTGGCAATTATGGCCATTGGGGGGTGAACCAGTGGATGGAAAATCTCCATGTCTTTCCTTCTCTTTCTGTAGCTCTGCCTTTCAAATAAATAAATCTTAAAAAAAAAAAAAAGAAAGAAAAAGTTGTATACTATTGAAGGGTCTTTTACATCTGAATTGTGAATTGAAAGTGGTTTTCCCCCTTTATTTGGCTTGTTTTAAAACACTAGGCAGCATTATTTGTAGTTGACTTCTTGGTCATCTCGGAAAATTCTGCATTGCTCTCATGTCAAACAAAGGAGTGTGGTGGAGAGAGAACAGTGTCTTCCTTCAGTAACTGGAACTGCTTTCTGCTTTCTGCCCTTCTTCATTTTGAAATGTTCTCAATGTCATGTAACCTTGCTTTGCAGCTCGGCTGCCAATTGTGAAAGGTGGTGAAGTACTAAGACTTCCTATCTATATTTTTGCAACAGTGTCATAACTAGTCTGGTGGCCTCCAGTCCACCTAAAATCCACCTCTGTGACAAGAACCAGATCGAACTATCTAAGATGCCGGGCTCTGGGGTGAGCATTTTGCACAGCTCTTTCACCGCTTCTTGGGATGCCCGCATCCCATTATGGAGTGTCCATTCCAATTTCCTGCTAATACAGATCCTGAGGGACAGCAGATGATGAATTAAGAAACTGGGTCCCAGGACTGGTGCTGTGGCATAGCAGGTAAAGCCACTGCCTACAGTGCCGGCATCCTGTATGGGCACCAGTTAGAGTCCCAGCTGCTCCACTTCTGATCCAGCTCTCTGGGAAGGCAGTAGAAGATGGCCCAAGTCCTTGGGCCCCTGCAACCACGTGGGAGACCCAGAAGAAGCTCCTGGCTCCTGCCTTCAGATCAGCACAGCTCCAGCCATTGCAGCCAATTGGGGAGTGAATCAGTGAACAGAAGACCTCTCTTTCTCTGCCTCTTCTTCTTTGTGTAACTCTGACTTTCAAATAAATAAATGCATCTTTAAAAAAAAAAAAAGAACGAAAGAAAGAAAGAAACTGGGTCCCTGCCACTGATGTGGGAGACACAGAAACAGTTCCAGGCTTGGCCCAGTCTTGGCTATTATGAGCATTTGAGGAGTAAACCAGCAGATAGAAGGTCTCTCTGTCTGACTCTCTCTTTCAAACAAATGAAAATAAATAAAGAATTCAAATGCCAGCCTTTAGCTAAAATGCTTAAATTCTTATTGTTTTCTATCAAAATTGAGCTGAGGTCTTCGAAGGAGGCTGCCTGTTTACTTCCTGCCTGCCTGGGGCCTCCAGACCAGTGGCCAACCCTGCTTCCCTGTTTCTCACAGTTGTGCCTTTGTTCCCTTCCCCTCCCTGTCCTCTCTACCTGGAATTCCCTCTGTGCGCCCCTCTGCTTCTCTTCCTCCATGTCCCTGGCGTGGGCTGACCCAGCTCATCTCTACAGGAGCTGCCTTTGCCTGAGGGCATTGCCAGCAGCTACTGTGTTCAAGTCTTCATCCCCCGAATCACGTACAGTTCTTGGCAGACACAGTTAAATCACTGAGTTCAGTGAATTGTGTACCAGTAACATCAGTGCAGCACACTGCATGAGATCAGGGTCCCTATGAGAGGGTGGGAGGCACTTGCCCATCTTGTGTTCCTAGCTTGTCATAGACAGGATGCATGGAAGGTGCCTGAAGCATTGAAACATAATTGTGCGTTGTGTTTAATTGTGTGTTGTGTGTGTCTCGCAAGTGACTCCACTTTTGACTCCTTTAGGTAGGAAGGAAATGGAAGTCTTAGTCCATTTGGGCTGTGATAACATAACAACATAGGCGGAATGGTTTGCCAAATATGGAAATATATTTTCCACAGTTCTACAGGCTGGGAAGTCCAAGGTGAAGGTCATGGCAGACTCAGAGTCTGGTGAGTCTGGTTTCTGGTTCAAGAAAGAACTATCTTTTCATGGTGTCCTCACATGGCTAAGGGGACAAAGGATATCTCTGGGGTCTCTACTATAAGGGTGCAAATCTCATTCATGAGGGCTCCACCTTTGGCCCTATCACCTCCCTGAGGTCCTGCCCCCTAACATCATCACAATGGGGATTACATGTCAGCATCTGTAACAATAGGAAAAGTTCATTCTATTTAAGAGAATAGGGCTTGAGACACAGACAGATTTTTTAAAATCATTTTTAAAGATTTACTTATTGGGGGGGGGCTGGTATTGTGCCATACTGGGTTAAGTTGCCACCTGCAATGCCAGCATCCCATGTGGGCACCAGCTTGTGTCCTAGCTCTTCCTATCCAGCCCCCCTGCTAATGCAGTGGAACATGTACCACCCAAATGCGAGACCCTGATAAAGTTCCTGGTCCTGGCTTTCTCCTGGCCCAGCCCTGGCTGTTGAGGCCATTTGGGCAATGAACCAGGAGACAGAAGCACTCTCTCTCCCTCTCTCTGTAGCTCTGCCTGTCAAATAAATAGAAATATTGAGAGAGAAATCCTATCTATTGGTTCACTTACCAGATACCCACAGTGACCCCCAGGGGCTGAAGTCAGAGCTATGAATCTATTTCAGATCTGCCACGTGAGTGACAGGAACCCAATTACTTGAGCCATAACTGCTACTCCCAAGGTCTGCATTAGTGGGAGGCTGGAGTCAGGAGCCAGAGCTGGCCATCAAACCCGGGTACTCCCATTGGATCCATGGACATCTTAACTGGTATCTTAACTGCCAAGCCCCCAGGATGTAGAATTTTGGCTTGAGTAATTTCTAAAGATTAAATTATCTTCAGTGCAATTTTGTCAGAATCTCAGTGCTATCTAATATACTTAATAGAAATAGTGTCTTCAGGAGCTGGCATTGTGGCAATACAGCTTCAGCTACAACTTATGACACAAGTGTCCCACATTGGAGTGCCAGTATGAGTCCCTACTGCTCTGCTTCCAATCCAACTCCCAGGTAATGTGCCTGGGAAAGCAGCGGGTCTCTGCCACCCTTGTGGGAGATCAGGATGGAATTCCTAGCTTCTAGCTTTGGCCTGGCCAAGACCTGGCTGTTGTGGTGATTTGGGGAATGAGCCAGCAGGAAGATCTTGCTTCCTCTCCTTCTCTGTCACTCTGCCTTTCAAACAAATAAATCTTAAGCAAAAAAATCTTCATACTTTTAAGAATTTTTTATTAAATATCTTACATCGCTCATTTTATTTACAGGAAACAGAAACTCAACTAAGGATCATAGGACCTGTGTTGGCAAGCTGATTAGGTGAGTGAAGAGTTCCCAGAAACAGGGCTGGGTATTTGGGGCAGTGGCTTAAATGCTGCTTGGGTTGCCCACAACCCCATATCAGAGTCTCTGGGTCCAGGTCCCCTTCTGATCCAGCTTCCTGCTAATGTGCATTCTGGGAGGCAGCGGATGATGGCTTAAGTACTTCAGTCCCTACTACCCATGTGGGACACCTGGATTGAATTTCCAGCTCTGGCTTTAGACTTGTCCAGTGCCAGCTGTTGTTGGCATTTTGGGAAATGAACCAGCAGATGGAGATCTCACTGTCTCTCCCTCCTTTTCTCTCTCTCTGTATGTGTGTGTGTGCATGTCTGCTTTTCAAGTAAATAAAAGTATTTTTTTTAAAGATGTATTTATTTATTTGAAAGAGTTACACAGAGAGAGGAGAGGCAGAGCGAGAGAGGTCTCCCATCTGCTGGTTCACTCCCCAATGGGCTGCAGTTTGGTGGCAATGGCCAGAGCTGCGCAGATCCGAGGCCAAGAGTCAGGAGCTTCTTCTGGTTCCTCCACGTGGGTGCAGGGGCCCAAGGACTTGGGCCATCTTCTACTGCTTTTCCAGGCCAAAGCAGAGAACTGGATCGGAAGTGGAGCAGCCAGGACTTGAACCAGTGCCCACATGGGATGCCGGCACTGCAGGTGGCAACTTTACCCACTGTGCCACAGCACCAGCCCCTAAATATATTTTTTTTTAAAAAGAAAGGCAGAACATCAAGGCAAGTGTCACTAATCAGCAGCTTTGCAGGAATGTGGGGAAACATATTCTAGAGGAACTGTGGATTTTTATCATTTTAATATGGTTTTTATCAAAGAAATGTAAATAAGTAGTATTTTGTATTTAATATATATTTTGAGTGTTAAGTAAAGCAAAACTGAAATATTGAGCTTTCTTATCATATGTTCTGTCTCTGAAGAGAGTCAGTCTCAAGAGAATGGACTGATCAAATGGCACAAAACCGCAAGGAGAATGCCTCTAGATAAGTAACTGAACACCACATTTTCTCCAATTAGATGAATGTCTGGGGTTAAGTTTCTATAATGTATGTAAATTGCAACCATAGACCTAGTAATTATCCTATTAAAATCTGGCCAGTTCCCCAAAGACTTCTTAAAAAAAAAAAGACTTCTAATAATTCATTGCCTGTCTTTACAGAGCCACTTGGGAGTACTAAAATGTGAGTGCCTTTTATTGTTTGTAAAGCTCTATTTTTTCAAATCTCATCTAACCAGGAATTTTTTTTACATTAAGTGGAAAAATAAATTTTTGTCACTTGGGAATATGATGAGGAAAGGGCATGTAAATAAGGTATTTAAATCCAAACAATAATCTAACTTTCTGTTTTAAATAATGGAAATGGAATTCTTTTTAAAAAGAATCTGGACTATTTTATATTATTAAATCATTAGGCTTTGTATTTAATGTTCTTTTTTTAAAGAGGGTTAATATTAATTAGCTTTAAAATAAATTATTAATGGGGTTGGCACTGTGGCTTGGGGGGTAAAGCCACCACCTGCAGCACTGGCATCCCATATAGGTGCCAGTTTGAGTCCTGGCTGCTCCACTTCTGATGTATTTTCCTACTAATGTGCCTGGGAAGGCAGTGGAAGATGGCTCAAGTCCTTGGGCTCTTGCACCCATGTGGGAGATCTGAAAGAAGCTCCTGGCTTGGGACTGTCTCAGCTCTGGCTGTTACAGCCATTTGGGGAGTGAACTAGCAGACTGGAAGATCTCTTTCTCTCTTTCTGTCTCTATCTGTAACTCTACCTTTCAAATAAATAAATCTTTAAAAATATGTATATATAAATTATTAAAATATAAAGTTTGGGAAAATACATAGCTTGGGCTTCTGCAACTACATAATCACATATTGTAATGCCTAGACATAGAGTATGGGATACAGACATCAATTGCTGCTACTTTCATGGATGAGGCTACACCTCACCTGGAATACTTGCATTATGCTGCTGCTATATTGGTAGAAGCCAGTGTTTGCTCTTTTGTTCTTTTTGGCTAGGGGATAGGTGAGGGAAAACAGAAAGCTACTGTTATTTTTTAAAGGTTTATTTTATTTGAAAGGCAGAGTTACAGAGAGAGAGGTGGAGAAAGAGAGCTTCCATCTGCTGGTTCACTCCCCAAAAGACCGCAAAAGCCAGAGGTGGGCCAGGCCGAAGCCTGGAGCCTGGAACTCCACCTGGGTCTTCCATGTGCATCCAAAGGTGCAAGGACTTGGGCCATCTTCTCCTGCTTTCCAAGACACATTAGGAGGGAGCCGGATTGGAAGTTGAGCAGCTGGGACTCAAGCTGGTGCCATCAGAAACTTATTTAAAAAAAACAACAACAACAACAAAAAAACAAACCTTTTTGGTTCTGTGATGATATCTTTTTATTTATTTACTTATTTATTTATTTATCTATAATATTATTTATTTATTTGAAAGTCAGACTTAGAGAGAGAGAAGGAGAGGCAGAGAGAGAGAGAGGTCTTCTATCCGCTGGTTCACTCCCCAATTGGCTGCAATGGCTGAAGCTGCGCAGATCTGAAGCCAGGAGCCAGGAGCTTCTTCCGGGTCTCCCACATGGGTGCAGAGGCCCAAGGACTTGGGCCATCTTCCACTGCTTTCCCAGGCCATAGCCAAGAGCTGGATCAGAAGTGGAGCAGCCGGATCTCGAACCGACGCCCATATGGGATGCTGACACTATAAGTGGCCTCTTAACCCGCTATGCCACAGTGCCAGCCCCAGAAACTTACTTTTATAGTTATCTTTATACAATCAACACAAATTTAAGCACCAGTTACAGGTCAAATAACTTACAGTATCATATACATCATACAAAGTTATTAGTAGAGCACTATGTCAGTTTCCTTTGTTAAGAAATAGTTTTATTGGTGGAATTTATACCACCCAGTTTGCTGATATATTACATACAATTCAGCCATCTTTAGTGTAATCCCAGAGTTGTGTAATAATCATACCACAATTTATTTTAAACATTTTATCAACCTAAAGAGAACCCATACCCTTCAGTAATTCCCTGAGTTTCCCTATTCTTCTGGGCCTAGGTAACCACTAATATAACTTCTGCCTGTATAGCTTTCCTCATTCTCAACATTTCATGTAAACGGAATCACACTATATATGGCTCATTTCTTCCAATTAACATACTGTTCTCAGCTTTCATCCATATTATAGCATGTAGCATGTATCATTACATAAATAAATTTTTAAAAAGGAGATGGGGGGCAGTGCTGTGGCATAGCAGGTAAAGTCGCCCCTTGCAGTGCTGGCATCCCATATGGGTGCTAGGTTTGAGTCCTGGCTGCTCCACTTCTGATCCACCTCTCTGTTAATGTCCCTGGGAAAGCAGCAGATGATGGCCCAACTGTTTGGGTCCCTGTGCCCATGTGGGGGACCCAGAAGAAGCTCTTGGCTCCTGGTTTTGGATCAGCTCAGTTCCAGCCATAGCAGCCACTTGGGGAGTAAACCAGCGGATCGAAGATCTCTGTTTCTGTCTCTCCCTCTCTCCCTTTGTAACTGCCTTTCAAACAAAATAAATATTTTTTTAAAAAGGGGGAGATGGGGATATGATATGTAGGGGAGTGATTGTAATACATATTGGAATAACTTTATAATTTTTCTTTATTTTCCTTGAATATCTCAGTCAACAAACCACACCTCTAGGAGAGCTGTGAGCAAGTAGAACTTGGTGTAGTTTTGATAGTCCGCTACTGGGGTGCGGAGATGCAGGTGTAGTCCTGCTCCATCCCTGGCTGCAGATAGTTCTACCCACAAGGCGGTGAGGTCACCATGTCCTTCTCTTCTCAGTGCTTGCTGGCATCTGCTGTGAAGATCAAATGAGGTAGTGGGCATGGAAGCATCAGCCAAGAAGCCCAGAGTCAGTGTCCATCTGTTCTGCTTCCAGCTGTGTCTGCAGAAGCACAATGAGGCGCCCCAGGGCGCTAAGAAATTTTAGCTGAGACAATGTGTGAAATATTTGGTGAATTGCAAAGCACTATTTAAAATCAGAATCACATCTGTTTTCACAATATCAATGCTAAACTCAAGATAGCAACTTAAAAGGAACAAAAAGAAGGCCATAGTAAGATGTGCTTCACATATAAACATCAAAGCACTATTTGAATACTTTCTGTGTGATTAATCCTTTTCCTCCAACATATTCAAGACTTTTGTTTGTGTTTAGATTTACTTAGTTATTTGAAAGGCAGAGTTACAGAGAGAGGCCTTCTACTCACTGATTCAGTTCTCAAATGGCTGCTATGGCTATGGCTAGGGCTGGGCAAGGCAAAAAGCCAGAAGCCAAGAGCCAGGAGTTTCATCCAGGTGTCTCATGGGGGTGGCAGAGGCCCAAGCACTTGGGCCATCTTCTGCTGCTTTCCCAGGCATATTAGCAGGGAGCTATGCTGGAAGTGGAGCAGCGGGACTCGAACTGGCACCCATATGGGTTGCCAGCATCCCAGGTAGTGGCTTTACCAGCCTTGCCACAATGCTGGCCCCTTGAATAATTTTTTATATATTTCACCAAAGTTTGCACTTTTGCAGTGTACTACTTCATCATCATCATCTCTCTCTCTGTTTTTTTTTTTAAGACTTATTTATTTGGAAGGTAGACGGCAGGGGGCAGGAGTGGGGGCCGGGGCCAGGGCCAGGGCCAGGGCCAGGGCCAGGGCGGAGAGAGGAATTTTCCATTTGTTGATTCTCTCCCCAAATGGCTGCAACAGCTAGGGTTGGGCCAGGCTAAAGCCAGGAGGCAGGCACTCCATTCTGGTTTCCCACATGAGTGGCAGGGACCCAAGCACTTGGGCCAGCATCTGCTGCCTTCCCAGGTGCATTAGCAGGAAGCTGAATTGGAAGTAAAGCAGGCAGGATCTGAGCTGGCCTTCTAATATGGCATGCCAGCGTTAACAAGTAGTGGCTTAAACCACTGTGCTAAAACGCCAGAACCTGTACTACTTCCTCTTTAAATTATTTTTCGTTTTTATGTAACTTGTGTCCTCAGCAATGTCCTTGTTTAGGGAACTCAACCAACAGCAGTGGTTCCATGACCTTGTAACTAGGTCATTTACTTTCCTACTGGTCCTTCAGCTGGTATTGCACACCAATCACTCCCCATTGTTAAATTCTTTTGATTTTAATAGGCCTTGGATTTGGCAAATGAAGTTCATCTGTCTTTTCAAATGCAGTAAAAGGCTCTTTGAATTTGTATAAGTCATAGAAAGAGTATTTGAATAGACACTCCCTAATTTGTATTTTGGGTAAATCCTACCAGGAAACACTTAATGGGGGTAAGTGGTTAGGTGAGATTGCAACAGATGCTGGCCTCAGGAATCAAAACCTATTTAGCTACCATCTGCTGCTGTGCCCCCAGGCACTGTGGTGGGCCCCTCTGTCTATGCAATGGAGCAGAGGGTGTAGTGGGACAAACAGGTTTAACTAACTAACCCCACAATTGAGGAGGTAATTACAGATTGAGGAAAATGGAAGATGTATGATGTAGGGAAAAGGAACTATGAAAGCACCGAATAGGAAAATCTGACCTACCTAGAACACAGAACAGCAGGGGGATTTGATTAACAGAAGGAAGTGAAGCAGATGACAAAGGAAGTGCAGAACTAGAACTGGAGAAGAGGGCGGCGTGCAGAAGGAACATATCGCACTAGGGTGGATGCTGTGGCTAATGGAGCTTGGCGGGTGTGCCACACTGAGGAAGCACCCGGAGGAGCTTGGGAGGAGCTGTCTACTTCCAATTTAGCTTCCCATTAGCATGCTTGGGAGGCAGAAGGTGATGGTCAAGTACCTGGGTCCCTGCCTACCACATAGGAGACATGGATGGAGTTCCTTGCTTTTACTTTGGCTCAGCCTGGCTGTTGCAGGCATTTGGGATGTTAACTGAAGTATGGAAAATCTTTCTCTCTCTAATACTGTGCCCTTAAATAAAAATGAATAAACAACTTAAAAATTACTTAATAAAAGACTGAGAAAGGGAGGTGAAACGGCACAGTGGAAAAAGCAATGTCTGGACGTGTCTCACCAACAAGAGAGGTTAATGTATTGTGATTATTAAGGGCACAAGCTCTGGAGGCGAACTGCTTGGGGTTAGGATCTTGATTTTGCCACTGATATTATGAAAGCTAATTAGACACTCTGCCTTAGTTTCTTCACCTGTAAAATGGGAGATATATTAGCACATTCTGTGGGGATTGATGAAACAATGCATGTGACATTCTTAGAACAGTGCCTGGCACACTGAAAATGCCCAATAAATGTTAACTTTTCTTACTGATTGTCATGGGGCAGTGTCTTTTCCTGTTTTTGAAATGAGGAGTTGAAGTGGAAGGTTTTTATATTTCCAAACTTAAAAAGGCAATTGTGTCATTGCACACTGTTTTCCACTAAAAAGATATATTTAAAAGATTATATTTATTTGAGGCAGAGAGACAAAGTATGTTCCCATTCCACTAGTTCACTCTTGAAATGCCTGCAGGCTGAAGCCAGGAACCAGGAACTCAATCCAGGTCTCCAATTGGGTGACAGGTACCCAACTACTTGAATTGTCACCACTGCCTCCCAGGGTTTGCATTAGCAGGAAGCTGGAGTTAGGAGCTGGAGCCAGGAATCTAACCTAGGTATGCCTATATAGGATGCTGGCATCTTAATCAAACCAGCAACTTAACTACTAGGCCAAATGCCTACACTGTTGTTTTTTTTTTTTTCTTAAGATTTATTTATTTCCTTGAAACGCAGAGTTACAGAGAGGGAGAAGCAGAGAGAGAGAGAGAGAGAGAGAGAGAGAGAAATCAATCTTCCATCTGCTGATCTGCTGGTTAACTCCCCAAATGGCCGCAAAGGCTGGAGCTGGGCTGATCTGAAGCCAGGAAACAGGAGCTTCTTCCGAGTGTCCCACACCAAGCACTTTGGCCATCTCTATTGCTTTCCCAAGCCATAGGAGGGAGCTGGATTGGAAGTGGAGCAGCAGCTGGCACCCATATGGGATGTCGGCACTGCAGGTGGTGGCTTAGCCTACTATGCCACAGCACCAGCCCCCTAAAAGTTAACCTTTAACTTAAATGTAGCACTTTCCCTCAACCTAGCCCTCATTTAAAAATATTTTTAATTGCTTGGGCCCCTGCACCTGCGTGGGAGACCAGGAAGAAGCACCTGGCTCCTGGCTTCGGATCGGCGCAGCGCTGGCTGTAGCGGCCATTTCGGTGGTGAACCAATGGAAGAAAGACCTTTCTCTCTGTCTCTCTCTCTCTCTGTCTATAACCCTACCTGTCAAATTTAAAAAAATTTAAAAAAAATTTTTAAATTAATTTTTAAAGATTTATTTTATTTATCTGAGAGAATTACAGAGAGAGGTCTTCCATCTGCTGGTTCACTCCCCAAATGGCTGCAACAGCTGGCGCTGAGCTGATCCAAAGCTAGGAGCATGGAGTTCATCTGGGTCTCGCACATGGGTACAGGGGCCCAAGGAGTTGGGGCATCTTCCACTGCTTTCCCAAGCGGATCAGAGAGCTGCATCAGAAGTGCAGCTGGGATTCCGGCACCCATACGGGATGCCAGCACTGCAGGCTGGGGCTTTAACTGCTGCACCACAGCATCAGCCCTAAAAATATAGTTTTAAAGGTTTATTTATTTGAAGGCAGAGTTATAGAGACAGAGGGAGAGATGGAGATCTTCTGTGCACTGGTACTGGTTCACTCCCCAAAAGCCTGCAGTGGGGGCTGGCATTGTGGTATATTGGGTTAAGCCCTGCCTATGACGCTGGCATCCCATTAGGCACCGGCTCCACCTGGCCGTTCCACTTCCAATTCAGCTCCCTCCTCATACGCCTGGGAGAGCAGAGGAAGAAGGTTCTAAGTGCTTGAGGTCCTGCACTCACAGGAGAGACCCAGAAACAGCTCAGGGCTCCTGGCTATACTCCTGACTATACAGTATTTGCTATACTCTCCAGAACTCAGGCTAGTTTATGCTGACTAGATTTAGAGTATTTAAAAGGTCCTCCCCCTTGACTATCAAGTTAAAGGGAGAGTGACAACTTGCTGTATATACTTTTAAAAGATTATTTGCAGAGGGACAGGGAGAGGGAGAGATGGAGATCTTCCTTCCAATGGTTCATTCCCCATATGGTATCCAACAGGTGGGGCTGGGTCAGGCCATGTCAGGATGCAGGATGGGTCCCTCTTGTGGGTGGCAGGGACCCAAGTACATGAGCCACCATTGGATGCCTTCCAGGTGCATCAGCAGAGACCCGGATGGGAAGCAGACTAACTGGAATTCCAACTGGTGTTCCTGTATCAGCATGGGATGCTTAACCCACAATGCCTGTATATATTTTTAAGATGTGGCTACAAAAGTTTATTTTTTCTATAATATACATTCACTGTAGGAAAACTGAAAGCAAAAAAAAAAATTAGAAGAAGCAAATATAGTCTAAAAGCCAGTAGCTCCCTTACTTTTCAACCACTCCAGAGCCCAGTCTTGCTAACACTAAGTAATGAGGCCCTTTCAAAGACCTCTAGTACAGGGGCAGGCACTGTGGCATAGCAGGTAAAGCCAACGGCTGTCAGACCCGCCGGCATCTCATATGGCATTGGTTGGAGTCCCGGCTGCTCCACTTCCAACCCAGCTCCCTGCCGACGCTCCTGGGAAAGCAGTGGAAGATGGCCCAAGTGCTCGGGGCCCTGCACTCACGTGGGAGACCCGGAAGAAACTCCTGGCTCCTGGCTTCAGATCAGCTTAGCTCTGGCAGTTGAAATCATTTGGGAGTGAACCAGCAGATGGAAATTCTCTCTCTGCAACTCCTCCTTTCAAATAAACAAATAGATTTTTTTTAAAGGCTCCTAATACAGTGCTTGCTGGAGCTTTATCTTAGAATAGGGCAGGTGGGAGTATTCCATTGTAAAGAAGCAATGGCTGAGAATGGTAGGCAGATGAACCCAGGCTCTTATCGCCAAAACCCATTCTCTTTATCTCTTCCGGGCCTTGGTATGCATGCAAACAAGTCACAAATTGGAGTCATCCAGAATCCACTGCTCTGAAGCCTCTTGCTCAGGGGGAGGGGATCTTCCCCTCGAAGGGGTGCCGCCCAGAGCTCACAGGACAAGGTCGACTTCATCTTCTTCTAGGGCAGCGTCGGCCAGGTTGCCGCCCGGGAGTTTACAAACAGCCGCCGACGACCTGCACCTCGCGGACAACGGCGGCGTCGAGGAACCGGCCGGGCGTTGCCTTCGCCCCTTTTGGCGGGCTCCGGCGCCTGGAGGCTCCGCCCCCTGGCAGGGTGTATCCGCACTGGCGGAGGCGGGAGCCGCGTTCCCATTGGCGGAGCCAGCCTGCGACGGCCCCGCCCCTTCTCGGGCCCGACGCGAGCACGTTGAGTGGCGGGGGCCGGCTGAAGAACTGCCCGAGCGAGGAGCGGCCCCTCGGGCAGGGCAGCACTGTCGGGGCGCCCACTTCGGCGCTCCAAAGAGCTGCTGGGTCAGGAGCGCGGCCCGCGGCCACGGGGGGAGGGGAGTGGGTGGGCTGAGAGTAACTGGGCGGCGAGGCCAGCCCGCCGCCCCTTCCCCCCTCGCCCGACGACCTTGTGGGTAGAAGCTTCCCGGAGCTCCTCACGGCGGCGCGATGGCGACTGCTGCAGAGACGGAGGCTTCGCCGCCGACGGACGCGAGCTGGGAAAGCGGCGGCGGCGGCGGCAACGAAGAGATGAAGCAGGAGCTTCCGGAGCATGAATCGTCCCCACAAAATGGCGGCGGCGGCGGCCTCCTCATCGCCGAGCCCGGCGGCGGCGGCGGCGGCGGCGGCGGCGGGCCCGAGGAGACCGCGGGGGCCGAGGCCGCCCAGAGCTTCAGCCACGAGCAGCTTCAGGACTCCTCTGAGGCGGGCGCGGCAGCTCTGCCCAAAGGCCCGGAAGAGCCCGAAAGGCCAATTAGGAGGAGTTTTCAGATCCCCAGGAAGAGCAGAGAAAAGAAAGGTGGTGCCTCCCCTTCTCCCCGACCCCCCTTTCTCTCTCCCCTCCATCTTTTCATTAGAACCTCTCTGTCTCCTTCCCACACCCATCCGAGACACGTAAACACGCATGCAGCGCCAGCCGCCTCTCCCCTCGCTGCCACGGCCGCCCAGCTGCTGCGCTTGGTGCGAGAGGAAAGCGGTGCAACCACGCTCTGCTGCTCCCCCTCTGCCCGTGGAAGTTGGAAGTAGCTCAGGTTGGAAGCTTGTCCGTAAGGCTGCAGCTCCCGGAGAGGAAAGCTGGTGCTCGGCGCCCCTCCCTCCCAGTCCCCGAAGGCAGAGAAGCCGATGTGTCCTCCTAAGGATGCTTCCCAGAAGTCTCCCTGTGGAAATAGCCCGTGGCCATGGATTCTGAGGCTTTCTCCAAGCTCTTTGCGTTCTGAGGACCACAAGTGCTGCTTCTCCCTGTGGAAAGTTCTTCAGCTCTAAGTGTCTACTTGAAATTTGCTTGATGTCAGCGTCTTCCCTTCTTTTAGCTAGCCCCGTTAGGAGATGCGAGCCACGTACACTGCTGTTTTCCATCACACTTCATTTCCATGTAGACCTTTTTGGTTGTTCTGAAGACTTAGATTAAATAGAGCTCTCTCTTTAAATCCAAATTTAGTATGGTTTTTCTTGTATTTGAAAAGAAGGTAGGTTCTTGGTGCAGTCATTTCCCAATGGGGGGAAAAAAGAGAGACTAGCTTATGCCCAAGAATCTCCACAGTTTGGTTTCGCAGTTGGCAGACCTTAAGATTAAAAGAAAAGTTACGCCTTAGTTTTTGGAACCACTATGGGAACAGTTACATTAACTGCCTTTACCTATTTCAACCTTAATTCCATACTGTGACTCAAGAAGGAGTCAATTTGTAGTGGAGATCAAAACTAGTGTTTGCTTCTATTAGGGAATTATATTTGCCCAGTAATTTTGAATATCTGAATTTAGACAACTTTTGCTCTACTGCATGGTTCAGTTTCTCATGACTTACTTAGGAAACTAATGGAAAATTTTTATTTTGCAAAAACCAATTTTTTTTGGGTCATTTGAATCCCAATGAAGAAGACCTAGAATCTTCACTAAAGCATTGTGCATATATTAACCAGCTCCTTTTGTACAACTGGAATTCTTAGAGCCTTTTATCAGTAGAATAAAAAAAGTTCATTTTTATTTGGATGACAAAGCCGAGGAAATACTTGGTTTGAGAAACCATGTTGATAGAAATGAAGTTAACTCTGCCCATTGACATGAGCAATGTTTCTAGAAATAGTTGAGTTTAATGTTATTTTAGCATTCAGAAAGTTACTTTAAAAGTCAAGATTATCAATTGTGTTAAGAATTATGATTATGAGAAAAGTTATGTCCAACCTACGTTATTGAGAATAGGTTGGAAGTATGTTCAAATGGACTCTAGTTATGTGGTAGGAGGTTGAAAAAAAATTTTTTTAATTGATAAAAACCTTTTGATGTCTACTCCCTTTTATTAGGTTTTAGGTGCCTAAGAATATGGTATACCTAATATTTCGTTACGACCAGAAAATTGGCCTAGAAGTCCCGTCGTTTTGGGGGGCAAGGATAGGAGATGTGTGCTGTGTTTTGTGTTGTGTTAGGTAAACCAGATTCATAGGTTTCTGTCACGCAGAATTTAGTTGAACACATTAAAAACAAACAATTCAGGATTTAGAAAATAGAAACCGTAATTTTCCCTCTTGAGTCCAGTAATCCTTGGGGAAAAATTGTTTTCCATTTTCACTTAGAAACAAAAGGGTTGTGTGTAAGGATTTTTTCATGTTTAGTGAAAATTTTTTGACTTGTTTATACACTGAACAGCAGCTGTTGAAAAAGTACAGTAGCGATTTAAATAGAACTTTAAGAAGTTAAATAAGCAGTTATTTTATCACTGGATTTTATCCTGTTCAAACTTGAGAGAAGTTAGTGCTTAGGGATGAAACGTCATAGAAAATTTCAACTCTTTCATTAATAAAAAAAATGCTTCATCAGACACAGCAGGAGCTGCAAGTTTCACACTCCATCCCAACATCTCTTGGAAGACTTGAAAGGTTAAGGTACTCCTCTTATGTATAGTATTTGAATACACATGTATAGTCATGAATCTTACTATTGAGGGTATCAGATGATTTTCAGATTTGCTTGAACATTTTAGTATCAGAATATGGCAGACCTCTAATTGCTTTTCCAGTGAAATTAAGATTGACTTAAGAATTTTTATGCCTTAAATGGAAAAATTAAGAAGAGTATAAAGTGACCCATAGAGTTCCTTTCTTGGTCTTGACTATAACAAAGCATCCAGAATACTGCTATTGTAATTGAGTAGTAATGTTGACAGATTCTTAGCACTTTACATACATTAGCTGAAATCTTAAAGTCCTTTGTGATAGGTACCATTTCCATTTTACAGATGAGGAAAGTGAAGTACTGAGAAGTAACATGTTCATAATCACAGTTAGTAAATGATAGAGCTGGAATTTAAGCTTAGATATGGAGTGCTTTTACCACTACTCAATAGTGTAGCATTTTTTCTTTTTTGTAAGGTTTTAGGTTAGCTTTTGGTTTTACTTGTTTGTAATTAAAAAAATGAAAACCATGTATTTATACTTGTGGGATTTTAAGATTCAGAAATTGTGTTCACTATATATACATTTAATGAATGCTGACAGATTAAATGACTTGTTTACAGGGTGTAATTTTTACTGATTTTGATTGTTATTTATTGGTTGGGCTATTTCTTGTAATGTAAAGACAGTCATATTTGCGTTTTGTTAGTAGTTGTTGCACTATTGCCATCAGTAAATTTAGTAAATTATCAAAAAATAGTTACCTGTTTTAATTTACTTATGGCAGAATATTTTCCTCCAAAGTTTCTGAGAAATGGAATAGTGATAATTTACCTCCTGGGGAATATTTAATGGTTAATGTTTTCTTTAGGGCACAAGGGAGTCTCAAAAACAATCTGCTTTCATGCAGTGGATTCCGTACTGGTTTAATCCATGAGAATTAATGGCTAATTATCTCTCAACCTCCATCTTGTCCTACAGAATTTGAAGTTGTTTTTTTTTTTTTTTGTAAGATTTATTTACTTGAGAGGTAGAGTTAGAGAGAGAAAGGTCTTCCATCTGCTGATTCACTTCCCAGATGGCTGTAATGGCTGGAGCTGGGCTGATCGGAAGCAATGAGCGAGGAACTTCTGGGTCTCCCATGCCTGGAGGTGGGGGCCAGCTTCTACTGCATTCCCAGGCCATAGCAGAGAGGTGGATCAGAAGAGGAGCAGACTAGAACTGGTGCCCACATGGGATGCCCGTGCTGCCGGCAGAGGATTAGCTCAGGACGCCTCTGTGCTGGGCCTGCAATTGTCTTTTTTATGGAAATATTCATGGTCTTTCAATAGTTGTGTATTGTTGACTGATCTTCCTACATAAAAGTAAACCCAATAGGGAGTTCTAGGTAGAACCTATTCATCCACATGGAACATTTGATGGTGCATGTAAATTCTAGGTAATGAAGTAGAGTTTATTTTGACTTGTCCTTGGTCCAAAAAGTCAGGTTTCATATATGTACTGCTTCCTCTTGATTTCTGCCAGTGTATTCATTCCTAATTCATTGTGTTCAGCCTTGTTGATAAAGGAGATTCCCCATTCCCAAAGTATGAATATAAATATAAATAATATGAGTATAAACATTTTTAGGTGGAAGAAAGTTGATTTTTTAATATCTTTATTTCAAAGAACACATGGATAGATATTGTAATCATTATCCAGAAGCCATTAGTTTTGGATTCAGAAAGACTTGGAAACCATCTTTATCCCTGGCCTCCTTTTGGTGACTACTCTTCTATGAGTTACTTTAAATCAGAAAGCTGTTTGTGCTTTCTATTAACAACTTGTATGTCTTTTTTTTTTCTGACAGGCAGAGTGGACAGTGAGAGAGAGAGAGAGAGAAAGGTCTTCCTTTGCCGTTGGTTCACCCTCCAATGGCCGCCGCAGTGCACTGCGCTGATCCTATGGCAGGAGCCAGGTGCTTCTCCTGGTCTCCCATGGGGTGCAGGGCCCAAGCACTTGGACCATCCTCCACTGCACTCCCTGGCCACAGCAGAGAGCTGGCCTGAAAGAGGGGCAACTGGGACAGAATCCGGCGCCCCGACCGGGACTAGAACCCGGTGTGCCGGTGCTGCAAGGCGGAGGATTAGCCTAGTGAGCCACGGCGCCGGCCAACAACTTGTATGTCTTGATAGCAGTGGTCCAGTTTTATTTTTAAGGGTTAGTTTGTTTATATATGATAGTTTTTTCATATATACATACTACACAAAAGTCTACAGTAACACCAAATTGGTAAAACTGAGAAAAATGTTCTTTAACGAACCAAGCTACTATTTGCTGACCTGTTATATCTGTGCCTGTGCCAATGGCTTAAATGTAACATTTAGTTCTTGAATATGTTTGTAAGGCTATTAGTGAAAAAACAATTCATGGTGGTATGGCTGGAAGTCAGGAGACTGGAATTCTAGTTATCATTCTATTATACTATCAGTTTCCTCATCTGAATTAGAAATTTCTAAATGCTCTTCTAATTCTGTGTTCTTCAGTCTCATAAAATACTTCTGTAATAACTTTGTCAATAGGGAAACTATATGATCAGAAATCAGCTTTGCCTTCTGTTGTACATTTAATAGAAATCCTTCAAGTTTCTTAATGTGTGAAAGAACTTTTGTTGATACTGCTGTAGTATTTGTACACCAAAAACGTGTTAGGATTTTTTGGTCCTGTAATCTCTACAGGAAAATTAAAAAAAAAAAATAAGAGATTTGAAATAAGATGTGAGGGTTGAAAGAGCCTTAGGAGTCAAGTTTTTTGTTCTTTATAGAAAATTTCCTTTGTCTCAAGTCATATATGTGATTTCCTGATTTACAAAATGAAAAAACAACCACATTTCCCCATCTCTTCACATGATTGGAGATTCCACCTCCATTTTACTTGAAGAAATTTGGAGCCAAATCCTTTGATTTTGAATTCCAGTGGCCCTTTTCATTCATTAATGGTATGAGCCTTGGAGTAGGCCAACTATTACCTATCTTAGATTCATTTGAGAAGTGAACACATTGATCTTCATAGTGTACTTTTGATGATCAAATGAGATATTGCATGTGAAGCTCTGAGTTCTGAAAAGTAGTAATGACTCATAGTGATTAGGTTCAATAACTAGAATACAGAATACAAAAACGTCCAGAATATTGGATAACTTCCATGTATGAAAAGATTTATATATAAAATGTGCTCCCCATTTGGATAGCCATTTGGTTATTGCTGCCTCATTCTTGAGATTGTGCTGTGCATATACTTTATTTAAAAGAAATGACAAGATGTATTGATTAGGATATGTGCAGTATTAAGAGACCTCTAACATAGACCACAAAGGAATATATATTCAGAATGGGAACTTAGTTTCTAGTAGCATGTTGACTTGGAATCCTTAAAGGTAATTAATAGCATACTGTTATTTTTGTTGAAATCATCATTAGAAAAAATAAAATTCTGACTCTGGCTTAGTAAAGCCATTGAGACATTTGAAATACAAAATACCTAGAACATGGATGTTTATTGTTAGACCTGAAACCTTTCTGTATTTACATTCTGAAGAATCCTTTTTCTGTTGACAGTCTTTTTGGGTACTTTGACATGATCCCAGGACTTGACTTTGGAATGAAATGGAAATGTTAAGTATGTTTTTGGGAATAACTTGAATGTCAACAGAAATTTGTTTGTCAGTTGCATTGGTGATGGAAATAGTATTGGGGCAGGTTAACTAATTTCTTTTTATGTAGGCTTATAAAATTTCATAGAAATTTGAAGCTATGTACTTCTTGGTACATTTTAGATACCTTAGAGTAGTACATTCTGTGTTTAGTAGTCTTGCTATTTGATGTTTTTTTGTTGTTGAGCTTGCTTAAAGCCATCCATTATCTTTTATTGCATTACTATAACTTAATGTTGACTTTCTTTTTAAAATGTGCAATCCCAATTGTATTATACATTTTGTAATTGAAATCTACATTTTTTACAGATACTTATGTAATATACATATATATAAATGTGTGATTTTGTAAGTGAATGAATCTGTTATTTGACGTTGGTGTTTGTTAAAGTCTGCTGTAGAAAATATAGGAAAAAGAAATTGTTAGCTGCATTTTATTACCTTACTCTTATGAGTATGTAAGAATAGAACATTGTTTAATTAGTGGCTGAAGAGCATTTTGACCATGACATTTGTTGACAATTATTAAAAAGTGTCTGAAGAAATTAAGGTAGTGGGTATAACACGAGTAGTTCTATCTACAGTGAAACTTAAGAGATTTCTTTTTGATTTGGGAGAAATTTGTATGTATAGGTGATGTTGTATATTATTAGTAAATTAAAATATGTCATGCATGAAGTGGAAATTGAAGTTATTAGATCAGTAATCCCAAAGAACACATTGAATTTTAAAATTTTTGAGAGCTAGAGATAAAGACCAAGTGAGTGAGGGTGCTCACAGCTACTGGTTCACTCCTTACTTCCTAAATGCCCGCAACAGCTCCAGGAACTCAGTATTGTATGAACCCAATTACTTGAGCCATTGCTGCTGTCTTCCATGGTCTGTGTTGGCTGGAAGCTGGAATTGGGATCAAACACAGGCTGTCTGATATGGATGCAAGCATCTTAGCTAATAGGGCACATGCCTACCCCTAAACTGGATATTTGATTTACATCTTCTAAAAATTAGGTGGGATGTAGAATGGATGGGACGTGGGGAATAAAAACTTAGATGCTGTGACATGGATGGTATATGGCATATAATAGGATAGCATTTTCAACATAAGAGAACTGAACTAATGTCGGTTTAAGCAACTTAATTGCACAGTGTTTCACAAAATTAGTAAACGTTTGGTCTGGTGTTTGTGTTCAGGGCTAACCCTAAAGCTCCAGATGTTTGCATTTTAATAAGTTGTTACAAAAAATAACTATAAGAAGCTATTTGGATATAGTGTATTTTATTATTTCCAACTTTAGTAAAAATATTTTATACACACAACTAAAATTTTTATGCTGTCCTTTATGGTGTTAGCTTTTGATTTGAGGAAATACATGATCCTAGACATCTAAATTATGACAATAGGAATTGAGACAAACAGTACATGCACAGGTTCTTATTAGAGTCTAAGCAATTCAAGTAGCCTAATATAGCTTCCCATATGTTATGCAAAATTGGAACCACCTTGTTTGTGTGTGTAGTTACATAATGTCATAGTTGAAGGAACTGGTCAGTATAGGTTAAAAGAGTTAGAGGGAGAAACAGAAACTTCCCATTTGCTTCTTCACTCCTCAAATGGCAACAACGGCTGGGGTTGTCCATTTGGGTCTCCTAAGTGAGTGGCAGGTGCCCAAGTGGGCCATCTGCCACTGCTTTCTTACGCACCTTAGCCCAGAACTGGCTTAGCTGGGACTTGAACCGGTGACCATATGGGATGCTGGCGTCTAGTGGTGGCTTAACCTGTGCCACTATGCTGGCCCCTTCATTTTTCTTAATAAGTAGTTCTTTTGCATGTCACAAGATAAGGCTTGATGTCTTAACTTTCACTTAAAGTTAGATAAACCCACAAAAATATAAGAAGCTACACTTATTATGGAGTAATCTTAAAATTACTAATTTTTTTTATTGTAGCGCTTTTCCAGCCATTAACTTCAGGCTCTCGAGAATTTGAAGATGTTTTAAATATTCTCCATTCATCTTACCTTGAACCAACCTCAGTAGCAAATTTTAACTACAAACGTGCTTGCTTGATACATAATGAGCTCTTGGAAAAGGAGGTATGTATTAATTTGTATTTACTGTGAGATTTTGATCAGAGCCAGATAACAGCAGAGGAAGTCTTTTTCTCTAGAAATCGTAAAGCTTTAAACAAGTCAAAGTAGGAAAGGAAAACAAGTTTTGGATGGCATCTGTTTTTTCCTAAACGTTGTTGCTGTAACGAATTCATTTGCTATGTTAAATTCTTGCTACTGTGTGATTTCTTGTCCTGAAAATGAATCTTAAGATTAGGAATACCTTAGAATGTAAGTTTAATTGTAAGTTCATCATGAAGCTTTTTGTTCTTTATTTTGAGTAAGAGGTATCTAAGTAAATGCCTAACTGCAAAGGTAGTTAATGAAATCAAATGTGTGTGTTTTGGGTGTGCTTAATTTTTTCTGCAGTTATTTGCTAGTGGCTGGATATGTTGTTATATTAGTGGAAATCTTAATGAAAAACTGGGAGCAAAGGAGAGCAGTTGAACATGTTAATGAACATGTTCATGTACAAATTAGAATAGTCTCTGAGTTTCGAATCAGGAAAAGCCAGCATATGTAGTTCTGAGGTAGGGCAAATGAGATGTTTAAAAATAATAATGTGTATTGCTTATAGTGGATGTGAAATACTATTAATTTTGTACTTTTATAAGTTGAACCAGTTACTACAAAATTTAACTTTGAAAAGATCCCTAAGGGGTGTTAATGTTACTTACTGGCTCCTAGAGAATATTAAAACCTTGGTAGTTTGAAATGGTTTCATGGTATGATAGAGATTTTTAAATTTTGCCTAAAGATTCATTAATTGTTGAAGAAAAGAAATGGTGTGAGTACTGAATATAAAATATTAGATATTCTGTATTTGAATTTGTATCTATTTGTGTTTTAGAAAAGCCAGCTTTTAAGGATGACTTAAATTGGAAGTAATAAAATAAGCCACTCTTCAATCCTGTAAATATGTGCCATATATTTATGTGCTTGGCATTGAGAATCCAGTTAAAAGAAATGAAAGTTTTCTTTCTTTTTAAAAAAGATTTATTTATTTGAAAGAGTTATAGAGAAATACAGGCAGAGAGATTCCATCTGCTGGTTCACCCCCCAAATGGCCGCAACAGCCAGAGCTGTGCCGATCTGAAGCCAGGATCCAAGAGCTTTTTCTGGTTATCCCACTTGGGTGCAAGGACCCAAGCACTTGGGTGTCCTCCACTGCTTTCCCAGGCCACAGAGAGAGCTGGATCAGAAGTGGAGCAGCTGGGACTTGAACCGGTGCCCATATGGGATGTCGGCACTGCAGGTGGCGGCTTTATCTGCTGTGCCACAGTGCTGGCCCCAGTTTTCATTTTCCTAATTGAGTTTATAGTCTAGAAATTGGTTGTTCAGTGCAGATTTATTAAACCACCTGCTGCAGGCAGTGCACAGTATTATTGAAAACGTAGATACAAAGATAATTAAAATGTGAATGTATATGAGATAATTGGAGTGGTAAATTTTAGTGGAAATTTAGTTAAAAGTGATTAACATTAAATGCTCATCTGGCTTGTATGAGTAAAGAGCCATTTGAAATGGGAAAGAAGATTGAGGGGCAGAAAGTACAGGGAGAGAAAAGATCATTTCTACTTAAGAGGCTTGGGATTTCTTAAAGAATATTATTTAAACTTTTAGCTTTAAATATGTAATCACAAGCTAAGGAGTTGTTACAGGTTCAGTTTTCTTTAGTTTACAGAAAAGCGAAGAGAACTGAAGTCTGATGGTCGCTTAGATAAGGAACTTTCAGAATCCTATGCATTTCTTATGGTTGATCGATACCAGGTAAGTCAACTCTATAAAATAATTTGAAGATGTTTCCATTTTAAGGTACTAATTTTGTATTTATTCAGCCTTATACCTGATAATTATAAGTTATTACTGTTTGGATATATAAGTAGAAGAAATAATTTAGCTTATTGTTTCATAATTTTTAAATGTACTGATTTTTTCTTTGTAGTAACCCTGTTTTCTTCCCCCTAGAATTGGTTTGATAATTAATTCATCTCTCTATTTAAAAAAAATTGTTTTCAAGTAAATGTTTGATCTGGTGGTTAAGACACCAGTTGAGGCATTGTGTGCTCAAGTGCCTAAGTTTGAGTTTCAGCTCTGGCTCCTGATTCAAGTTTCCTGCTGGGTGTAGACCTTGGGAGGCTCAAGTAGTTGGGGTCACCCATGTAGAAGACTTGGGTTGAATTGGGCTATTGATGGCATTTGGGGAATGAGGTAGCGACTGGGAGCTCTCTGCATCCCCTCCCCCTTCTATCTCAAATAATTTTAAAAAACATATTATTATTTATGTGCTTATAATTATTTTTCCCCCTTTTTTTTTTAAAGAATTATTTTATCTTATTTGAAAGGCAGAGTTACAGGGAGAGGTAGAGCCAGAAACAGAGGTCTTCCATTCTGCTGGTTCACTCCTCAAATGACCACAACGGCCAGAATTGAGCTGATCCGAAGCCAGGAGCCAGGAGCTTCTTCTGGATCTCCCAGCTTTCCCAAGGAGTTGGGCCATCTTCCACTGCTTTCCTAGGCCATAGCACAGAGCTGGATTGGAAGTGGAGCAGCCAGGACTTGAACTAGTGCCCAAATGAGATGCTGGTGCTGCAGGCTGGGGCTTTAACCCACTGTGCCACAGCGCCGGCCTCTATTTTTCCCTTTTAATTGAAGGTGTTTAGTGGACTTTTTATTTGAATATTTTGCTGGTTCTAATTCTCTTTAAAAGGGGATGATTATGAGTGGCAGGAATTCCCAGAGTATCAGACTTGGCATAAATATAAATGAAATCCAGGTATGGTTGCTTTGGAAGTAAGTCAGTTTCACATTGGTATTTAGTCATAAGTTGTTATATAAAATTGCTGTAACGTGGAATATATGTGTGTGTGTGTGTGTGTGTGTGTGTATACCTCTATATATACAGTTTAGAACCTTAGGTTTTATTTAAAACAAGTTTATAAATTTTTCTCATGTTAATGCTGTTATGACTGCAAGGTGAAAAATGATTTGTTTATTTAGGTTCAAAGCATATGTGAAAAAGGATTACAGGTGGGCCAGTCCAAAATAACAATTCTTGGCAGTCCTTCCATGGGTAATCATTCTTTTTTCATTTATATTTATTTACTCTTAAGTTGTGTTTAATGTATTATCTTGGGTAATTCTGGAGTCCTTATAATTAAATTCATGTGCATTTTGTCATATTTCCAGAAAAAGAGACTAGTATCAGGTTCTGTGGTGTAAAACCAATTTTTTATCTTTGGTGTCTGATTTTGCATGCTTCTGATTGCTTAAAAGATTAATTCAAAAGACTTTTTAAAAAATGTCTTGTTCTATGGCCGGCGCCGCGGCTCACTAGGCTAATCCTCCGCCTTGCAGCACCGGCACACCGGGTTCTAGTCCCTGTCGGGGCGCCGGATTCTGTCCGGGTTGCTCCTCTTCCAGGCCAGCTCTCTGCTGTGGCCAGGGAGTGCAGTGGAGGATGGCCCAAGTGCTTGGGCCCTGCACCCCATGGGAGACCAGGAGAAGTACCTGACTCCTGCCATCAGATCCGTGCGGCGCTCCAGCTGCGACGGCCATTGGAGGGTGAACCAAAGGCAAAAAGGAAGACCTTTTTCTCTCTGTCTCTCTCTCACTGTCCACTCTGCCTGTCAAAAAAATAAATAAATAAATAAATAAATAAAATAATAATTTTAAAAAGTCTCTTTCTAGTGATTTTGAAAAATGTGATTAGTATCTTTTTTTTTGCTTTGGTTTAATATCAGCTATCTTTATTATCCTTAAATTGCTTTAAAACGTATCAAAGCTTTTATCTCTTATTAGGGTAAATACTCTTTTTGTGTATGTGTGCTCATGTTGTACTTATTAAAATTCTTTAATTTTCTCCTCTTCATTAGGTATCTATCTTTGTAGGTATGCTGATTTATTGCAAGCTAATCCCCTGGAAGCTGGGGCAGTGGGTGATGTTATTATTTTTAAAATAATGAAGGTAATTTTAACTTTTCTGTTACACGTATCAAAGGTAGCATTTGATTTTGATCTTTATTGACCCCAAATATTTTAGGAATTCCATTAGAGTTCCATGTTTACTGGTGTTTAGTATATGAATGTACTTTTGAGAGTGATTTTTATTTGCTGTCTTCGATTTAAGCTAACTGTATTAAGTTTGTTTTTTTTCCAAAGAATGAAAAAAAGGAGGAGGATAACTTGTTACTGTAGCTTAGGTTAATGAAGAGCATTTTATATAATTTTTATTTATTTGTTTTTAGACAAATTCGTATAGTTTTTTTATGGTTAACGTTTTTGTACTGCTTCAGTATCGGTAAAAAGTACTGGATACTTACCAGGCATTAAAGGAAAAAAATGTTGATACAGTCTAGGTGATCTATATTCAACGAATATGGTATAATGTAAATGTGATATAATTAATAATTAGGTTTAGGGGAACACTTAAAAGATTTTGTTTGTTTTAGGGTAAAATAAAGAGTATATATGATCCCATGGGTGTTAAAAGTTTGGAATCTATGTTAAGTAAAAGTGCTTTGGACCCAACACCAAAGCATGAATGTCATGTGTCGAAGAATGCTTGTAGAATTACATCACTTTTGGCATACAGAGCCTATGAGCTTACACAGGTAGGTGCCTGGATCTATTTTAATGTTAAGACCTCATATCTGTTTGCTACCAAATCCTTAAGTGTCTCCTTTTCAGTTCCCTCTGCTACCACACCCTTTAGACTCTGCCGGCCTCCATTGTCTCTCTCTACTGTTTGTTCAGTGTTTCCAGGTTGGCCGAGTCACTCCTCAAGCCTAAAGGCTAATATTCAGATTCTTTAATCTAAGTTTCCCTGCATTTAGTTTCTGTCTTTAGCTTGATTTTTTTATAACAGCTGCCCTCAACACACCTCATTTCATTTTGGAATCTTGACTTTTCTGGGCACATAAAGACAGTGCCTCTTAAAATAGTACTTTTCATTCAAGGTAAAGTTGAAGCTTTTGAAATATCTTAATTTATAACATTTTATATTATTGACATTTTCTCTCTTTATGAACACTTTTTAAGATGCATACCTAGAATTAATTGCTTTAAGTTTTATTCAGGTGTAATTGATAACACAGTAAGCATTTAAAGGTTTTAAGCATTTAAAATGGATTTTACTCTTTTATGAGATTTGACTGTAATGTTACTGTTTTTATCGTAAAAATATATATATTCAAATGAATTGTGTGCAGAAAGTATGATGTTAATAATGTTCCTGGAAATGTTCTTTATTTAATTTTTACTTTGTTTAAAGCATGTGATTCTTGTTCCCTTCTTGAAGAATCTCGGTGGGGACGACCAGTTGTTGAGTATTTACCAGTCACCTGGAGTTGACTCATTTGATAACCTTCTGGACAATAGTAGTATTGGTAGATATGAGGTATAACTATAAGGGATTACTGGTTTTTTCTAGGAGAACTTGTGTAATGGCTTTAGACTTTAAAAGGATTCTGAGACATTTTTGCAGTAACAGCAGCATTATTGAAGTCAGTTGTTTCCTAGGGGAATGGACTTTGAGGGACAATGCTGCTTTGTCTATAAATTCAAGTAGTGTTTTTAAGTGAAAGATACTAGTCTGCAAGTCACAAAACTCTAGCTTAATGAATGTGGTGAGTAGGTGAAGGGAAGATACTGGTGGATTATGGGAAGAGAGTTGCTTGCCTTTGTCACCTATGAGTGTATTTTTTCAACATCTCCTTTTCTGCTTTATTTGCAGTTGGATCCTGATAAGTTTTTTTTTTTTAATAATAAAAATGGTAGTTATATTTGGTGGAGATTGTATCTTTTGTATTTTGCTTTTTGTGTCAAGTTGGCTTTTCTAGGTTTACCTGGGAGCCTAGACTCTACTCTTAATATGCTTATTAAGAAATGTGTTGGACATGCCCAGTGGGCAACTCTTTAGAAGTAAACTTTTAGAATGTCTGATTGTACCCTGAGAGCTGATACACAGAAGCAGAATATTTTACATCAAAATGAGTATTGAATACAAATTATATTTGTTGAATTGACAAATGGAGCTTAAAAAAAATTTGTCAGAGGTGCCTAAATGGTTTTCTGTTTCTCAGAATTCAGATATAAATACATGGTTCCACTCTAATTCCTGCATTTTTAATTCTGCGTTTTTTAATTTTTAGTATTATTTTTATGAGTATGGCTTTGATGAACTAAGGCGAAGACCTAGACACGTATGTCCATATGCAGTTGTGTCTTTTACTTATAAAGATGATATACAATCACCAAAGTTTGCAACTTCATCAAGGTAAGACCTATGACTTTTAGACATAAATGGGTGATTTATTACAGAGCCTGTGCTGCTGAGTTAGGAGGATCACTTTCTTTACTTTTTTTTTTTAATTTCTCTTGAAATTAGTTGGATACTTAAGTATTTATGATGAAATTCATGGTGAAGGTCAGACATTTTGAAAATAAAAACTAAAATTTACTCAAACCTCACGTGGTTAACCTCTTTTTATTTATTTGAAAGGCAGAGTTACAGAGAGAGGGAGAAAGACAGAGATCTTCTATCTGCTCATTCAGTCCCCAAATGGCTGCAACAGCCAAGGCTGGGCCAGGGGCTCCCTCTGGATCTGCCATGTGGGTGGCAGGGGCCCAAGCACTTGGACTATCCTATGCTGCCTTTCCCAGGCAGGGAGTTGGATCAGAAGTGGAGCAGGCAGGACTTGAACCAGTGCCCATTTGGATGCTGACATTGTATCTGGTGACTTTACCCATTTTATCACACTGGCCCCATTAAAGTCTTTATCTTGGTATTAAAGATTTGTGTAGTTGAGTAAATGGCAATTTTTAGAAGTGAGACTTGGTAGACAGTGAGAGGGAGAGACAGAGAAAAAAAAAAGTGAGACTTGGTATATGTGTTAGCTCTCTTGGAATGGGGAATTTTTACTAAAGATGCCCCAGCCTCACCTCAAACCAGTTAAATCGATATTTAGAGTGCAACCTAGACATATGTAGTTTTTAAAAGCTTCCAGGTGATTCTGATTTTCAGCAAGTATTGAGTACCATTGATGTTTTCTCATAAGTTCTTAGACAAGGTGACCAAATACAAAGGAGTTGCCTCCTTTTTCCCATGGTGCTTCCACAAAATGTTTTAGTTGAATGGAATAAGTTAATTTATAGGAATATAGGAGAAATATATAGGAATGTCTATTTATTTTGGGTACCTATACATATTTAAAATGATGTGATTCATTTTGATTTAGAAATACTGCTTTTTAAAAATTATTTGAAAGGCAGGGTTAAAGAGATCTTTCCACTGGTTTATTCCCCAAATGGCTGAAATAGGCGGGGATAGAAATAGCCAGAGGCAGGAACCTGGAAAGCCATTGGGTTGGGGGGTATCTCCTATGTGAGTGCAGGGGTCCAAAGACTGCTTTTCTTCACACATTAGTAGGGAGCTGGATCCCAAGTAGAGAACTGGCACCCACATGGGAAGCTGATGTCTCAGGTGTCAGCTTAACCTATCACACCACAACGCCAGTTACATACTGGGGCTGACACTGTGGTGTAGAGGGTTAAGCTGCCGCCTTCAGTGCTGACATCCCATATGGTTTGAGTTCTGGCTGCTCCACTTCTGATCCAGCTCCCCGCTAATGTGGCTGGGAAAGCAGCAGAGGATGGCCCAAATCCTTGGGCCCCTGCACTCATGTAGGAGACCCAGAAAAAGCTCTAGGCTCTAGGCTCCTGGCTTCGGATTGGCCCAACTTCGGCCATTGTGGCTATTTGGGGAGTGAACCAGCGGATGGAAGACCTCTCTCTATAAGTCTTTTAAATAAATAAAATAAATCTTTTAAAAAAATCACATATCATGACATTTAAGATCATTTTGAGATTGACATCTTTATCAATTTTATGCATCAAATTTTTTTCCTCTTAAATCATTTGAGTTTTTTGGTGTCAGTGAACGAACCCTGGGAACCTTACATAGTCGCAAAGTACTAATTTGCAGAATATCAAAACAGTTAGGTTTCCTTTGTCTTTTTTTATTTAAAAGATTTACTTATTTGTTTGAGAGGCAGAGTTACAGAGAGAAAGAGAGGGAGAGACAGGTCTTCCATCCACTGGTTCACTCCCCAGATGCCCACAGTGGCCAGAGCTGGGCCAATCCAAAGGCCGGAACCACGAGCTTCTTCCAGGTCTCCCACATGAGTTCAGAAGTCCAAGCACTTGGGCCATCTTCCAGTGCTTTCTCAGGCCATTAGCAGAGAGTTGATTTGGAAGTGGAGCAGCCAGACATGTATGGGCGCCCATGTGGTATTCTGGCGGAGGCTTAACCTACTGCACTACAATGCTGGCCCCCTGTTTTCATTTTTAAAAGACTATTTATAATCCATATTATATATATTCACTCTTTTTCATAAGTGATCTTTAAAAGACCTGTAGCACTTAAGAGGTTGCACCCCTAGCACTGATGACTGGCTGTTTTCCTTGCCACCTCTTTGATCCCATCTGTTGACCTCCATAGCATTTTTAAAAAATATTTATTTATTTATTTGAAAGTCAGAGTTACGCAAAGAGAGGAGAGGCAGAGAGAGAGAGAGGTCTTCTTTCGCTGGTTTACTCGCCAGATGGCTGCAATGGCCAGTGCTGTGCTGATCTGAAGCCAGATGCCAGGAGTTTCCTCTGGGTCTTCCCATGCAAGTGCAGGGGCCCAAGGACTTGGGCCATCTTCCACTGTTTGCCCAGGCCATAGCAGAGTGCTGGATTGGAAGTGCAGCAGCCGGGACTTGAACAGGCACCCATATGGGATGCCGGCACTGCAGATGGTAGCTTTACCTGCTGTGCCACGGTGCCGGCCCCCTCCATAGCATTTCATTCAAGCATTGACTGAACACTGCTGTGTCACTGTGCAGTGAATACCTTGCATTTGCTCATTTGTTGTCTTTCCACATTTATGTGTGTAGTTTATTCATGTCTCTCTTTAAAGGTGACAATATCATAAGGCTGTCTCTGATTTTTATTTTTTTAAGATTTTATGTATTTATTTGAGAGACAGAGTTACAGACAGAGGGAGAGACAGAGAGAGAGGTCTTCCATCTGCTGGTTTACTTCCCAAATGGCTGTCATGGCTGGAGCTGAGCCTATCTGAAGCCAGGAGCCACGAGCTTCTTTCTGGTCTCCCACGCGGGTACAGGGACCCAAGCACTGGGATCATCTTCCACTGCTTTCCCAGGCCGTAGGCAGAGAGCTGAATCAGCAGAGGAGCACCCAGGACATGAACTGATGCCCATATGGGATGCTGGTGCTGCAAGCAAAGGCTTAACCTACTAAGCCATGGTGCTGGCCCCTGCCTAGACAGACTTTCTGTAGTGGACCACTCTATAACTTGGCCTCTATTTCCTTTTACCTGCAATTGAAGGCTGGGGTTTTTCCTACAATTTGGAAATTTCTGGAATATACACAGACACACATGAAAAAAACAGCTACAGCTAAGGTATTTTATGAAATATTCCTATTATTTACAGAAGCATCTCTTATTTTGAAGATTTATTTATATATTTGAAAGAGTTACAGAGAGGAAGAGGCAGAGAGAGAGGTCTTCATCTGCTGGTTCACTCTCCAAATGACCACAACAGCTGGTATTGAGCCAGTCCAAAGCTAGGATCTTCTTCTGGGTTTCCCACATGGATGCCTGAGCCCAAGCACTTGAACCATCTTTGCTGCTTTCCCAGGCACATTAACAGGGAGCTGTTTTGAAAGTGGACTAGCCAGGTCTTGAACCGGTGCTTATATGGGATGTTGGTGTCACAAAAGCAGAGTTGTTACCCACTATACCACAGCACCTGCCTTGATGATGATGATGATGATGATTATTTTTACTCCCTATACACTTATGTCTCTGTTTTCCCATAGAAATTAAAACCATCATCTGGTAACTATGTACTTCCTGTGTTGTCTGTCTTCCTCATTAGATAGTAAGTTCTATGAAAGCAGGGACTTAATTCTGTTTATCCCTGAAATCCTGTTACTTAGAATTATGCCTGATAAGGGCATGGCGGGTAAAGCCGCTGCCTGCATCCCATATGGGTGCCGGTTCAAGTCCCGGCTGCTCCATAGCTCTCTGCTATGGCCTGGGAAGGTAGTAGAAGAAGGCCCAAGTCCTTAGGCCCCTGCACCACCGTAGGGGACCTAAAAAAAGCTCCTGGCTTCTGATTGGTGCAGCTCCATCTGGTATGGCCATTTGGGGAGTAAACCAGTAGATGGAAGACTTTTCTCTCTCTCTCCCTCTCTCTCTCTCTCTTTCTGTAACTCTGACTTTCAAATAAATAAATAAATCTTAGAAAAAATTATGCCTGGTAAATAATAAGAGTTTATTAAGTATGTAGTGATGAGTGAATATATATAAATAATGTAGAATATGTCTTTTTTTAATATCTTTTTTTGGGAAAAGTTCCCTTAAGTTTGGACAAATAGGGTAATTTGAGTAAAATACTTTTTCTTTAACAAGACTTGGATTTATTAAATTTTATAATGAATAGTTCAATTGCTTTTCCTTTTTGGAAGAAGAGTTTAATTACTTTGTGCAATGTGCCTTTTAAAATATTACATCAAGGTCCTAAATGTTAACTTTCATGTTTTCAATCAGTAACATTTCTCTTTTTAAAAATTTACTTGTAGATCCAACAGCTTTAATGTGGATAGAAACGTAGGTAAGATTTCTACATTCTTTACTTTAAATAAATTGAAAGAATAAATAGATGTAAGAAAAGATTGTGAAATGTTTCTCTTCTTAAATTTTTATTTTAAGGAAAGATTCTTCCCGCTCTTCCACCTCTCCCTTTTTTAATTTGAGAGTCAGAGAGAGAGACAGAGCTCCTATCAGTGGTTCACTCCCCAGATGCCTGCAGTGGCTCATGCTGGGCCAGGAAGCTGGGGACTAGACACAATCCAGGCCTCCCATGTAGGTATCAGGGACCTAGTTACTTGAAGCATTGATGCTGCCTCCTAGAGTCTGCATTAGCAGGATGCTTAGGTCAGGAGCCAGAGCCAGGTACTGAAAATAGATATATCAGCGTGGGACATGGGCATCCTAGCCACTAGGTCATACGCCTGCTAGTGACAGATAAATTTATCATTCTTTGTAGCTGGTGTTTTCTTTAGAGGAAAAGATAACATTTGAACTTTAGTGTGAGTAGATGAGTATCTTTTAAATTTTCGGCTTAAAAGCCTTGTTTCTAAATTCTTTCCCTCATTTCTAATAAACCTGCATTCACTTCTTTGAGCTGTTAAGAGACTGAGCTGTGTCATTTTTTTATTTAGATAAATTTAACTACACCTTATGGAAAGGACAGCTTTTAAATAAAGGAAAACTTCTTTGTTACATTTCTTTGAGGTCACCCACTCGAGCTTTTTTGCCTATCAAGCTGTAAGTATGTTACATTCTAAGAAAATAGTTGGTGGTTGCTAGTGGGATCTTATTTATGTTATGCAACTTTTTTCTAGTAATTTTAAATATGAGAAGTAATTTTTCAAAGTTTTATCCTAGTTAGATGTGTTTCTCATCTAGCAACTTGAATAGAATATAATAGATTTATAAGGTACCAGCTCCTTGATGGAAGGAAGTTTGATGTAGTGAGTTTGGTTAAAATATACAGAGTTTTATATGCAATGTATGTTGGAATAAAAAAGTCTAAAATAGTATTTTGTGACCACCACTATAAAATGACAACACTTTAATCTTTGTGGTTAGTAAAATTGGCACAAAGGCTCAGCTTCTGGCTTTTGTTGCCAAACTGTCTACCTGTGTATGGACATCTGGACTTAACATGTTAAAGTTCTGTTTAGAATAAAGATGGGATATTAATGAATACGCCCTTCTGTTTCCCTCAAGTATTTTTGTAACTATGAGAGATAAACAAAGAGATACCATTGCTAGGGTTAAAAATACAGGTGAGGCAAACATACTTTTTTGATTTCTTTCAGTCCTGAGAAGTTAGATGTTGAAACAGTTATGAGTATTGATCATCTGAAACAGAAAATCCCTCCAGCACTGTTTTATAAGGAAACGTACTTAGGCCCAAATGAAGGTAAAGTAATATGATTTTACTAAAATGTGTAGGAAGCAGACTTCAGTTAGATATTTACTTTTTTTTTTCCTCATCAGTTTTGAAGAATGGAATGTACTGCAGTCTTTATGAAGTTGTAGAAAAGACAAGGATTGGAAGTAACATGGAGAATTTACTGCAAAAACTAGAGAAAGAAAAGCTTGTGAGTCAAAGGTTTTAAAGTCTTCCTCATTCTCTTTAAGAAATGTGCATATTAGTAAGTGACCATGTTAATATTTCAGTTTATTTTGCCTCTCAGAATACTCTTTATTGCTACCACTTAGCTAACCATGTTTTACTATATCTTCTGTTACTCTTTTTGGCCATGTCACTAGACATACAGACTAATCTTCCCCATGAAGTAAGTTTTTTAAACTTTGTTATTATGAATATAATAGTCAACAAATATGTATATTGAGAATCACTTTCTTACAGAGGGCATATAGTATGGAAGACAAAGATACTCTGTTCTGGATTATAAGAGTGATGAATATTCAGATAGATGTCATTTGTTCAGCAGATACGGTAGCATATATGAAGATAAAAAAAGAATTTGAAGAGATAAAATAACACTATAGTAGTTGGAGGGAGTAGCAGATGGAGCCAGTATGGTATAATACAGCATCATTCAGGCAATGTTAAAATGGGAGCTTGAACTTGATTCTAAGAGCAGTGGGTTTTGAAGAGTTTAAAGAAAGTGGGATGGGGCATTGAGTATGTATGCAACATAATCAGATTTGTATTTTGAAATCTTTGCTTGCTTACTCTTTCTTAGAAAATAAATTGAACAGGGGAGATGAGGTGGAATACTTATTAGTGGGTCCCAGTGATGTGATGAGAATGGTAAGAATAATGATAAGAGACTTCTGTGGGATATTTACTAAGTAGAACCCAATTTTTTTTTCACTTAACTATTTTTAAATGTTTTTTTGTATTTATTTGAAAGGCAGGGTTACCGAGAGGCAGAGAGATAGAGAGGTCGTCCATCTGCTGGTTCACTCCCCAGATGGCCTCAATGGCCAGAGCTGAGCCAATTCGAAGCCAGGAGCTTCTTCCAGGTATCCCGTGCAGGTGCAGGGGCCCAAGGACTTGGGCCATCTTCTACTACTTTGCCAGGCAATAGCAGAGAGCTGGATCAGAAGCAGAGCAGCAGGGACTTGAACCAACGTTCATATTGGATGCCGGCATTGCAGGTGGTGGCTTTACTCACTATGCCACAGTGCCGACTCCAGTGAAACCCAGTTTAATAGATACTGAATATCACTGGTTTAGGCAGAGGGATTGGGTCAGACATCAGATTGTGATGGGTTGAGAAGTAAATGGAAAATTAATGTATGATGCCAGTATCTGTGGTTTAGCTGAAGATCAGGTGGTTGCTGGGAAGGGAAGTAACTATTCCAAGTTTTGAGTTTTTTTTCTTTTTTTTTAAAGATTTATTTATTTGAAAGTCAGAGTTACACAGAGAGGAGAGGCGGAGAGAGAGGTCTTCCACCCTCTGGTTCACTCCCCAATTGGCCGCAATGGCCAGAACTGTGCTGATCGAAAGCCAGGAGCCAGGAGCTTCTTCCGGGTCTCCCACACAGGTGCAAGGGCCCAAGGACTTGGGCCATCTTCTACTGCTTTTCCAGGCCACAGCAGAGAGCTGGATCGGAAGAGGAGCAGCTGGGACTAGAACCATTGCCCATAAGGGATGCCGGCGCTTCAGGCCAGGGCATTTTTATTAAGATTTACTTGTTTATCTGAAAGGCAGATACAAAGAGAGAGAAAGAGAGGTCTTATATCCGTTGGTAGACTCCTCTAATGGCCGCAATGGGCAGAGTTGGGCCAATCCAAAGCCAGGACGTGGAGCTTCTACTGGGTCTCCAAAGACTTGAGCCATCCTGTGCTGCTTTCCCAGATGCGTTAGCAGGGAGCTGGGTCAGAAGTAGAGCAGCCGGGACTTGAACTGGCACCCAAGTGGGACCCGGCACTGTCAGCCGGTATGTGGCTTTTCTTTCCTTTTTTTTTTTTTTTTTTAATTTGACAGGTAGAGTTATGAACAGAGAGAGAGAGATGGAGAAGACAGAGAGAAAGTTCTTCCTTCCTGTTGGTTCACTCCCCATATGGCTGCTAAGGCCGTGCTGCACCGATCTGAAGCCAGGAGGGAGCCAGGTGCTTGTTCCTGGTCTCCATGCTGGGTCAGAAATGGAGCAGCTGGGACGTGAACTGGCACCCAAGTGGGACCTGGCACTGTCAGCCCCAATATGTGGCTTTTTTTTTTTTATTTGATAGGTAGAGTTATAGACAGATAGAGAGGAGAGAAAGAAAGGTCTTCCTTGCATTGGTTCACTCCCCAAATTGGTGCTATGGCCGGCGCTGTGCTGACCCGAAGCCAGGAAACAGGTGCTTTTTCCGGTTCTCCCAAGCACTTGGGCCATCCTCCACTGCCCTCCTGGGCCACAGTAGAGAGCTGGACTGGAAGAGAGCAACCAGGACTAGAACTGGCGCCCATATGGGATACCAGCGCCCATATGGGATGCCAGCGCCGCAGGTGGAGGATTAATCAAGTGAGCCATGGCACTGGCTCCAAAATGTGGCTTTTAATACAGCATTATTTCAGGGCTGGCATTGTGGTGCAGCTGGTACCTGAGATGCCAGATTCCCAAGTAGTTACCAGTTCAGTACCCGGGATCCAGCTCCCTGCTAACGTGCCAAGAAAAGCAGTCTTTGGATCCCTGCACTCACATGGGAGACCCTCCCTGCGGGTGGTGGCTTTACTCTCTAAGCTGTAGCACAAGCCCTTCAAGTCTAGGCATTCTGATACAGGATGCAGGCTTAACGGCTAAGCTAAATGCCTGCCTTGATGGTTTATTTTCTTGTGAAATGAAACAGATGAGATCACGTACATGTGGGAAGTTCCAGTACAGAGGGAGAAAATTTTTTACACAGATAATGCCATTTTTTAAAGATTTATTTCTTTTTGAACTTGAAAGAGTTACACAGAGAGAGGAGAAGCAGAGAGAGAGAGAGATCTTCCATCTGATGGTTCACTCCCCAATTGGCTGCAATGGCCGGAGCTGCGCCGATGCGAAGCCAGGAGCCAGGAGCTTCCTCTAGGTCTCCCACGCAGGTGCAGGGCCCAAGGACTTGGGCCATCTTCTACTACTATCCCAGGCCATAGCAGAGGGCTGGATTGGAAGTGGAGCAGCTGGGTTTCGAGCTGGCGCTTCAGGCCAGGGCATTTACCTCCTGCGCCACAGCGGTGGCCCCAGATAATGTCATTTTTAAGATTTACTTATTTATTTGAAAGGCGGAGTCACAGAGAGGCAGAGGCAGAGAGAGCAAGCGAGATCTTCCATCTTGTGCTTCGCTCCCCAGATGGCTGCAGTGGTTGGAGCTGTGCCAAGCCGAAACCAGGAGACAGGAGCTTCTGCCTGGTCTCCCATGTGGGTGCAGAGGCCCAAGCACTTGGGCCTTTTTCTACTGCTCTCCCAGGCCATAACGGAGAGCTGGATTGGAAGAGGAGCAGCAAGGACTCAAACCGGTGCCCATATGGGATGTCAACACTGCGGGTGGCCGCTTTACCCTTTATGCCATGATGATGCCATTTTTTGGAAGAAATTTATGTTAGAACTGAGATAGCTAAAAAAATTAATAAAATTTAAAAAAAGAAATGAGATAGCTTCCATCTGATGGCTCACTTTATAGATATCTGCAACAGCTGACATTGGGACAGGTTGAAGGCAGGAGATGGGTGGCAGGAGCCCAACTATCTTACTCTCTTAGTGTGATTAGTTTGTAATTTCCTGAGATGCAAATTTAAAATAAATTGAGTTTCTTATGTTTTATACTTGTGCAGGTATTCTATGTATGTTGTAGATATTAATATTCAAGGATATTTTTATTATTGAAATTGCTTTAGGGGCCGGTGCTGTGGTGCAGCGGGATAAAGCCCTTGCCTGAAGTGCCAGCATCCCATATGGGCGCCGGTCCTAGTACCAGCTGCTCCTCTTCCGATCCAGCTCTCTGCTGTGGCCTGGGAAAGCAGTAGAAGGTGGCCTAAGTCCTTGGGCCCCTGCACTCACATGGGAGACCTGGGAGAAGCTCCTGGCTTCTGGCTTTGGATTGGCGCAGCTCTTTTTTTTTTCCTAGATTTATTTTATTTATTTGAAAGGTAGTGTTAAAGGAAGACACACACACACACACACACACAGAGTGATATCTTTCATCTGCTGGTTCACTCTCCAGATAAATGTCTGCAACAGCCAGGATCCTGGAACTCCATCTGGGTCTCTCACGGTGCAGGGGCTCAAGCACTTGGGCCGTCTTCTATTACTTTTCTGAGGTGCATTAACAGGGAGCTGCAACAGTAGTGGAGCAGCCTGGGGACCCATGCTGTCGTAATAGAGTATCCTGGCTGCTCCTCTTCCAATCCTGTCCTCTGTTGATGGAATGGGAAAGCAGTAGAAGATGGGAGAGTTGGAAGAAGCTCCTGGCTTTGTATTGGCCCAGCTCTGCCCGTTGTGGCCATTTGGGAAGTGAACCAGTGAATGGAAGACCTTTGTCTTTGCCTTTCCCTCTCTTTGTCTTTAAAATGTTTAAAAAAGAAGAAGTGGAGCAGCTGGGTTGTGAGCTGGCACCTATATGGGATTGAAGGCAGCAGCTTAACCTGTTGTGCTATGACACTTGCCCATATACTATTCTTTTTCTTGAGTTACTGTGTAATATAGAATCTCTAATGTGGAATTAAAGAAAAGTGTTTAGTAAGGCCTGCTTTTCTATATGTATATATATAAATTTTTTTGACAGAGAGACAGAGAGGTCTTCCTTTCTGTTGGTTCACCCCACAAATGGCCGCTACGGTCAGCGCGCTGCGCCGATCCGAAGCCAGGAGCCAGGTACTTCTTCCTGGTCTCCCATGCGGGTACAGGGCCCAAGCACTTAGGCCATCCTCCACCGCCTTCCCGGGCCACAACAGAGAGCTGGACTGGAAGAGGAGCAACCGGGACTGGAATCTGGAGTGCCGGCGACGGAGGATTAGCCTAGTGAGCCTTGGCGCCAGCCCTGGTTTTTTTTTTTTTTAAACGAAAGAATGGTTGTCACATTTTAATTGAATGCTTTGTTTAGAAATTTGGGTCACTGTTGATGAATGAGGTTGACTTGAAATTTCTTTCACATCATGCTTGTCTATTTCTTGCATGAATGTTTTTATACTAGCTTCTCAGAATGAGCTGGGTAGTTTGGCAAGAGGTAGATGTACAGTGATCCTTTGGTATTCGTGAGGTATTAGTTCCAAGACCCCCTGCTGATAACAAACTCCATGGATATTGAATTCCCTTACATAAATGGCACAGTATTTGCCTGTAACTTATGTATATTTTCCCATATGTTTTAAATCATCTCTAGATCACTTGTAGTACCTAACACAATATACATGTTATATAGCTATGCTGTATTTTTCATGGAATAATGAAAGTCTGTACATGTTCAGAACATACAGACTTTGTAGGCCTGAGTAGTACACAAATGAGATATATGGCAAACAATGTCCAAGGCAGAAGAAAAACTAAAGAAATATGTAATGGTGAGACTTCAGTAGAACAGATACGCATATCACTTTATTCTC
The DNA here is from genome assembly GCF_051225735.1 of Oryctolagus cuniculus. Lineage (NCBI taxonomy): Eukaryota > Metazoa > Chordata > Mammalia > Lagomorpha > Leporidae > Oryctolagus > Oryctolagus cuniculus. The sequence goes on from NC_142876.1 coordinate 94,562,684, forward strand.
GTGGATTCAGCACAGTGCTTGGAATGTGGCAAGTTCAAATTTTTCTATTTGGAACATTTTGGATTTTGTTATTTTGAAGATTTTTGTTCTGAGGTTGGTTGAAATCATGGATTCACAACTCAGGGATATGGAGGGTAGACTGTATCTTATTACAGAGAACATAATTGCAAAACTTGTTTAGGAATGCTTTAAATGTATTGATTTCAATCATAGTAGAGAAGGTTTTCGGTTTTCTTGGATCAATTTCTATACATTATGCTTTTGTTTATTTAGGAATTTGTTCGTTTCTTGTAAACTTTCAAATTTACTGGGATAAAATAATTTATATAGTCTATTTTTAGTGTCTCCTATAATCACATTTCCATATTTATTATTTTTTTACTAGTCATTTTAACCAGAGGTTTGTCAGTGTTATTAGTCTTATTAGTCTTTTTTTTTTTTTTTTGGCCAGGCAGAGTTAGAGAGAGACAGAGAGAAAGGTCTTCCTTCCATTGGTTCACCCCCCCTAATGGCCACTACAGCCGGTGCAGTGCGCCAATTTGAAGCCAGAAGCCGGGTGCTTCCTCCCAGTCTCCCATGCAGGTGCAGGGACCCAAGCACTTGGGCCATCCTCCACTGCCCTCCTGGGCCACAGCAGAGAGCTGGACTGGAAGAGGAGCAACTGGGACTAGTACTTGGCACCCCAACCGGGACTAGAACCCGGTGTGCCGGTGCTGCAGGCGGAGGACTAGCCAAGTGAGCCACAGCACCGGCCAGTGTTATTAGTCATATGAATGAAATACTTATTTTAACCCTTTCTGTTATATTACTATTAATTTCTGCTTTTTTATTCTAGTTTATTTTGTTGTTTATTCTCAAGTTGGAAAAAAAGGTTAATGAATACCCAGCTTCAAATACTGCTTTAGTTGTGTTCTGTGTGTTGGTGTAGTTTCATTATTTAATTATTAGTGTTTTCAAATTTCCATAGGCTATCTCTTGACATGTGATATAGAGATACATACTGAGATCTGTCTTTCTGGACTTGTCTGATGTGTTTATCCTAGCCTATCACCTTTTGGCCAGTTATAAGTACTATAATGCCTGTAGACTGTCCATTGTAATTGTCTGTTAGAACTTGCCTTTGCTTATGATGTTGCCTCTCCTGAAATGTCTTTCCCATAACTCAGGCTTTTGTTGATTCAGAATCCACCTTCAGTACCCTCCCAGAAAATCTTTCTTCTTTCTTACTACCATAGCAGACTATATATTGTTTTCCATTCTTGCTGTGCTTTTGTAAATTTCTAAAGGAACTTCTCTTTCTTATATAACTGTTGATGTTACTTGTGTTACTCTCTAGGTATGAACTTCTCATGAATAAGGACGTTGCCTTGCTTATCTTTAGTTATCTCTGGCAGGGAAAATTGCCCAATGTGTGAAAAGACGTTGATTTAATATGTGTGGAATTAGATTATGGTAACATATTTTATTGTAGATCAGCCTGAACTCTCTACACAGGCAGCATTTCAAAGCATGTTTCAAAGCATATTTTACATCCAGCATCCAACACACTGCCTTGACAATTAATAACGCCTTTTGATTTGATAAAGGAAATATTTGAAGTCTTTAGTTTTGTTCTTTTTAAAAATTAATTTATTTATTCGAAAGGCAGAGTTAGAGAGAGGAGAGAGAGAGAGAGGGAGTCTTTGATCTGCTGGTTCACTCCCCAGTTGGCCGCAATGGCTGGAGCTGTGCTGATCTGAAGACAGGAACCAGGAGCTTCTTCCGGGTGCAGGGGCCCAAGTGCTGGGCCATCTTCTACTGCTTTCCCAGGCCATAGCAGAGAGTTGGATCAGAAGTGGAGTGGCCAGGACTTGAACTGGTGCCCACATGCGATGCGGGCACTGCAGGCAGTGGCTTTCTTCCCTGTGCCACAGCGCTGGCCTCTAGTTTGGTTCTTAACTTCAGGGCAAGATGAACACATTGACTTTATGGTTAATTAAGGGCATTATTACGCTGACATTCTCTCATTCTGTTAAAAACAAGGAATTTTTACTTGATTCGAATCTAGTTAATTAATGAAGTCAGTACAGTTTGTAACCAACTCAGCAGCAATATTTTTCTCTTAAAAATATCACATTTAGTAGGAAGTGCTATGTTCCTCAGTATGTCAATTAATAAAGCAGATACAACTTCTTCCCCTTCTCAAAAATACAGGTTCTTGTTAAACCTTTGGGAGACCGAGGATACCTTTTTCTTCTTTCTCCTTATCAGATGGTTCCTCCATATGGTAGGTGGTCTCATTTTAACTTTAACAGTGCTTGTTTAACTTTTTCATTAAAACACATGGATGAATTTGGCTTCTGTTTTCTAGAACATCAGAGTGTCAAGTCTCGAGTCCTACATGCTTTGTTCCTATTTCAAGAACCTAGAGGCATTATTACTTGTAAGTTCTTTGAATATCTGAATCTAATTATTTACAGATACCTATATTTTATTGAAATTTTTCAGATAATGCACTAAGCATTTTGTTCTTTTTTACATATTTTGGGCATTATTGGTAGTATTCAGAAGTATCGATACAAAATACCAGATATATGACTCAGTTTCTTTTTAACTGAAAATTATTTTGATTATATCAGTGCTTCTGCTAATGAAGTTTTTTGGTTTGTTTGTTTTTTAAAGGTTTATTAATTTGAAAAACAGAAACAGCTCCCATTCATTAGTTGACTTCCCAAATGGCTGCAACAGCTGTGGCTAGTCTGGGCTGAAACCAAGAACTGGAAATGGAATCCAGGTCTCCCATGTGGGTGATATAAATTCCATTACTTGAGACCTCACTGTTGCCTCCCAGGGTCTATCTTAGCAGGAAACTCTAATCAGGGGACAGAGCCTGGCTATTGTACTCAGGGCCTTTGAAACGGGATTGTGGGCATCTGAACCCCAGGCCAAATGCCCATACCCATACTAACAAATTTTATTGTACCTTCTAATACCATTTTAGAGGGTTTCATATGATTGTTATTTTAGGTCAGTTTGTTTTTGCATTCAAATTTTAATGAGTATTGTGGGTGGCATTGTGTTTTTTAACAGTTAAGCTGACACTTAAGATGCCTGCATCTTACCTGCATCCTATACTGGATGGTTGAGGCCTGGCTCTGCTCTCCATGTCAGCTTCCTGCTAACACACACTGTGAGAGGTAGCAGGTGACGGTGTAAGTCATTGGATCCCTGCCACCCACATGGGAGACCCAGGTGGAGTCTGTGGCTCCTGCCGTTGACATAGTAGCCCACATATGTTGTAGACATTTTTGGGGGGTGAGCAAGAAGATGGGGGATCTTTCTATGTCTCTGCATTTCAAATGAACTTAAAAAAATTTTTGTAATGACTGTAAAGCATCATGTGGTAGGCTTAGTATTAGGCCACTCAAAATTAATAAGAATTTGTGACAGTGATGTCAGAGAAAATTTGCTATTTACCTTTTCTAAGAGCAAACTTGAATACTACAAATTAAGTTCCCACTAATGGGTTTCACTTTGGTTAAGGCTGAGTTTCTCAGTTGTAGCCTATCAGTGCTTGCTTATCTGTTGATGGGGAAGAGAGTTCATGAAAAGTTAAAGTTGCTGCTTTATAAGATAAGCAGGATTATCTCAGTTGGAACCTCAGATCTTGCCTCTATAATATTTCTCCTTATATTTTCCGTATCATTTGAATTGTGTAGGGGCAGTAGATCTTCAATGAATGGATTTTTTTTTTTTTTTTTTTTTTGACAGGCAGAGAGGACAGTGAGAGAGAGACAGAGAGAAAGGTTTTCCTTTTTGCTGTTGGTTTACCCTCCAATGGCCGCCGCGGCCGGCGCGCTACGGCAGGTGCATTGCGCTGATCCAAAGGCAGGAGCCAGGTGCTTCTCCTGGTCTCCCATGCAGGTGCAGGGCCCAAGGACTTGGGCCATCCTCCACTGCACTCCCGGGCCATAGCAGAGAGCTGGCCTGGAAGAGGGGCAACCAGGACAGAATCCGGCGCCCTGACCGGGACTCGAACCCCGTGTGCCGGCGCCGCAAGGCGGAGGATTAGTCTAGTGAGCCGCGGCGCCGGCCAGAATGGATGTTTTTTCCTTTAAAAACGTGTTCTGCTCTTTCATTGGTTTTAGTTTCTTATGAACCTGTTTTAGGTCCTAGACTTAAGAAATATGCTATTCCTATTTGCTGCGTAACATGTATGTGTAGTATGGTACAACTTGTTCCCAATTATGAGTAAAATGTCACAATTTGGTAATATGTAGATCTGTATTTGATGAGTTTCTTGATTGCTAACGTGGTTTGCTTTTGTTTATTTACAGCACAAAAAGTTACAACCAGTGCAGCACCACAAGAGAGGCATGAGAGCATGCCAGGTGTATTAAAAATAGCCCAATTTTTACAGTTTTTTTTGATTCAGTGTCGAAAGGAATTCAAAAATATAAACACTATAAATTTTCATTCTGTTGTTGAAAAGTATGTAAGTGAATTTTTTAAGCGAGGTTTTGGTTCAGGTAAACGAGAGTTTATCATGTTTCCATATGATTCAAAATTAGATGATAAAAAATTCTTATACTCAGCTCCAAAAAATAAATCCCATATTGATAATTGTTTGCATACTTATATTTTTCGTCCTGAAATGTATCAGTTACCTATTTGCAAATTAAAAGATTTATTTGAAGAAAATAGAAAACTTCAACAATTTAGTCCACTTTCAGATTATGAAGGTCAAGAAGAAGAAATGAATGGTACAAGACTGAAATTTAGAAAACGAAATAGCTCAAGGGGTGAAACTATTATACCTGGGAAGCAAAAGTCATCTCATTCTTTGGATTATGATAAAGATAGAGTCAAAGAATTGATTAACTTAATTCAGTGCAGGAAAAAGAATGTGGGTGGGGACTCAGATACAGAAGATATGAGAAGCAAAACTGTCTTGAAGAGGAAACTTGAGGATCTACCTGAACATATGAGAAAACTTGCCAAAACCAGTAATTTATCTGAAAGTTACCATCTGTATGAAGGTAAAATATCAAGATTGCTTTTTTAACAACAAACAAAAGTACAGTGAAATAGTTCTGTTTCTTCCTATAATATAGGGATCTGCAGATTGAAGTGTGAGTGCCAAATCTAGACTGTCCCATTTTCACAATGCAGTCATGCCACTTAATTTATGTGTACATAGCTGCTTTTCACACAGAAATGATAGAGCATAGAGACAGGCTGTATGGCCCATGAAGCTTGAAATATTTATTAGCTGGTCTAGTACAGAAAACATGGGCCAACTCCTACTGCGGTACATCAGATTTCTGAGTTGTTTGGTTTAAGCTAACATGACAAAATTAAGTACCCAGAGCTATTACTCTAACAAGAGTTCTTGTACTTTATGTCCATATTGGAGAAATGCACCAGTAGAGTAGTGGGTTCTTTAAGGATGTTGTTTAATGAAAGGAACCTTTTAGTTGACAGAAATTGGAGACTTTTGTTTTAAGTGTTTCAGTATTATAAGTTCAAACCTTTTTTTTTTTTCCAGGCAGAGTTAGTGAGAGAGACAGAGAAAGGTCTTCCTTCCGTTGGTTCACCCCCAGAATGGCCGCTAAGGCCGGCGTGCTGCGCTGATCCGAAGCCAGGAGCCAGGTGCCTCCCCCTGGTCTCCCATGTGGGTGCAGGGCCCAAGCACTTGGGCCATCCTCCACTGCCTTCCTGGGACACAGCAGAGAGCTGGACCAGAAGAGGAGCAACTGGGACAGAATCCAGCGCCCCGACCGGGACTAGAACCCGGGGTGCCGGCGCCGCAGGCAGAGGATTAGCTTATTGTGACGTGGCACCGGCCAGTTCAAACATTTTTGTTATCTAGATTTTTCAGAGATTGACATGCTGGTCCATAAGCATGAAATTCGTTCTTTTGCATTCATGGACCATTGACAGAAAAATCTGTTTTGGATTGCTGCCACTAGTTGTTTTTTTTTTTTGTTTTTGTTTTTTTTGTTTTTGTTTTTTTTTTTTTTATAAAGATTTACCTAATTATTTGCAAGGTAGAGTTAGTGAGAGAGAGGGAGACAGGGAGAGAGATCTCCCATGTGTTGGTTAAAATGGCATCAGTGGCCATGCCTGGGTGATGCCAAAGCTAGAAGCCTCACCTGGGTCTCCCAACTAGGTGAAGGAGCCCAAGTATTTAGACCATCTCCTGCTGCTTTCCGAAAAACATTAACAGGGAGCTGGGTTGGAAGCAGAGCAGCCAGGACTCGACCCAGCACCTAGATGGGATGCTGTGTCATCACAGGTAGCAACATGAACCGCTGCACCACAATGCTAGCCCCTGTTGCCACTACTTTGATTGTGGCAGATCTGAATATTCTTTATTCCCTACTGAAAAATTTACCCGTCTTTTCAGATGCATTGTTTCTGACTGCATTAGAGAGATCAATGTCCTTATTGCAGTTTTGTTCCCTTGGCAGTCTGTATTTGCATCCTCACTTTTCTGTTCTTTACCTCCTTTATTGTGCTACCGAGTATGTAATAACCACTACTATGTGTTGTTACTTAAATTAGGATGAAATAAAAATACACCTCGGCAGCCACACGACTGTTGTAGACAGTACAGGTAGTAGCCATTTCTAACATCACAGAAAGTTCTAACAGTGCTGTTGTCTGCAATAATTCTGGGTGTTTAGTTGACCTATGGCTCTTTCTAGTATTTTTTTTCTTATCCATGTTCTTGTCTTCTTAGTGGCCTTTGTGGCTTATTTATTTCACACATTTCAGTAATGTGTCATTTTCAATATTTTATTATTTGCTACCAATCTTATCTTGCAGAACTTGGCCTTTTAAAGAACGATTTGTGGCCGGCGCCGCTGTTCACTAGGCTAATCCTCTGCCTGCGGCGCCAGCACCCTGGGTTCTAGTCCAGGTTGGGGCGCTGGTTCTGTCCCGGTTGCTCCTCTTCCAGTCCAGCTCTCTGCTGTGGCCCGAGAAGGCAGTGGAGGATGTCCCAAGTGCTTGGGCCCTGCACCCCCATGGGAGACCAGGAGGAGGCACCTGGCTCCCGGCTTCAGATTGGCGTGGCATGCCGGCCTTAGCAGCCATTTGGGGAGTGAACCAATGGAAAGGAAGACCTTTCTCTCTGTCTAAATCTGCCTATCAAAAAAAAAAAAAAACCACAACGATTTGTTGCATACTGGCTGTGTCCAGCTATGTTTTCCACTCTTTCACGTTCTCTTTGGTTAAAGCTCATATTTCTCCCTTGGATATGTCATGGTCAGTTCTTCCCTTTCTTTTTTTCTGAAGTCCTTTCGTTTCTCTCAAGTATTATGTCTGCAGGTCAAATCTTTAAGCTTTCTGGCTGTTCTGTTTCTTAGTGGTCTTGTCTGCTTCCACTTATGCTGAATCTGTGATCTGTGCAGTTCCTGTAGATGCTTTTTGATACATGCTGTCTGAGGCTGTGACTTATGTCTGGAGAGTAGGCTTTATATCTATATATATCTATATGTAAGTATAACATATATATATAGCATTCAGTTCTTTAAGTGTTAGGCGTTATTCTCGTTTTATAGATGAGAAGATTGTCTCAGACAAACTAAGTAACTTTACTGAAAGTTAGGAAGTTAGTGGCAAAATCCATGACTTGTTCTGATTCCAAAGCCTCGTTCCTAAACTGCTGTATTTCTTAGTGCTAAGCATACAATAGGCATTGAGTAAATAAGATAATTATATTTTTGGTGTTTCTTTAGCTGGTAAATGAATGCTTAGGTGTATGTGGAAAAGTTGTGGGTGGGTGAAAAGTAGTTTTCATTAATAATTAAAAAGGTAGAAAAGCAATCTAATTACAATAGACCAAGGGAGAAATGGGGCAGAGAAAGAAGTTAGGTTAAAGTAGAACTATTAACTACCAGATTTGAATTCTGGGTGGTTCTTTCTTGTTTCTTAGTCATTTTGTACACTTATTTTTGAAAGTAAAGGTTTCAAGGATGAATCTTGACTTTTAAAAACCTTGAACTTAAACCAAAAAACAAAACAAAACTAAGAAAACAAACCAATCTTGGGTGGTGGTAAGCCTACCCATTTTATAAGTGGTAAGTTCCTAGTCCCTCACCCCTTGTTAACTTAACATCATCATTTTTGAGGTATAATTTTTATACAGTATACCCATTTTATTTTTTTATTTATTTTTTTAAAGATTTATTTATTTTTTTGAAAGTCAAAATTACAAAGAGAGAGGAGGAGGAGGAGAAAGAGGAGGGGAGAGAGTGAGAGAGGGAGGGAGGGAGCGAGGGAGGAAGGCGGTCTACCATCTGCTTGCTCATTCCCCAAATGGCCACATTTCCATTAGATGGAAGATCTCTCTCTCTCTCTCTACCTCTCCTCTCTCTGTGTAACTCTGACTTTTGAATAAATAAATCTTTAAAAAATATATATATATATAAATATTGATTGTACTGACTTTGCAGATTTCAGACTGCTTGGAGCAGTGTTTTCTTGTATAGTACTTTTTTTCTTAGCATAGAGCAGCAAATAGATTTTCATTGATTTTTTTCCCATAAAGTTTAATATCTTAGGTCATGTTTAGTAGAGATTTCTCTAATATCTCTACATCCTAGCTTCACTATGAATTTAAGTAATAGATAAGGCTTAGGTTTTAAGAATGCTAGCCTTAAAGACACAGCATAAGTATGAAGATGATAGAAATCAAGATCATGCTTTTTCTGTGAATTTAAGCATAATTTGTGTACCTTTTCTAACAATTGGCAAAAGAGCTAAGTGCAAATGTTTCATTTGTTGTCAAACATCTGGTTGATTTTGAGATTTTAGTGGTAGTTTAAGGTGACTACAATAATACTTATTTACAACTTACACTTATCTATAACTTTGTGCATGAGCTCATCTATTAATAGGATGCTTAAATTATACAAAAATTAAGAATTTTGGTCTGTGTGTAAAATTTTATTTTTTTATTTGAGAGGCATAGAGAAAAACAGATCTCCATCCCCTGGTTAATTCTCCAAATGCTTGCAACATCCAGGGCTAGGTTGGGCCAGGTTGAAGTCAAGGCAGAAACTGAGTCTGGGTCTTTCATGTGGGTGGTGGTGGGGACCCAGCTACTTGAAAAGCATCACCTGCCCCTTCCAAGGTGCATGTTAGCAGGAAGCTGGAATGGAGAGAAGAACCAGGACTCAAACCAGGCACTTCAGTATGGGACAGTGTGCCAAGTACCTACACATGTGCAAAATTGTGGAAAGAATTACATTTGTGCAGCACAGGGTGGGTTTAGATATAAAATGTAAGCCAGCTGCTGGAGTTGCTACCCTAAATGTCTTATAGTAATTAACTTCTAAGGTATATGTGATTTTTAATGTTTTTATGTAGGCTTTCAAACTTAACTTCAAGAGATGACTTTTCTTTATTTTTTTCTCAGAGTCTTCCCAGCCTGTTAGCTCTCTTGGGCATGATGCTGACGTGAGACAGCAGCAGCAGGATACCTGTAACTCTGGCACTGACATCCATAGGCTGTTTAATTGGCTGTCAGAAACACTAGCAAATGCACGCCATTCTGATGCATCCCTGACAGACACAGTCAACAAAGCCTTAGGACTGAGCACTGATGCTGCCTATGAAGAGCTGAGGCATGAGTATGAGTTGAGTTCTACACCAGATAAGAAAGAATATGAGCACCCTGCTTGTACGAAAATTGAAAATGTACATTTTAAGGCCACTCAGAGCCCATTGCTAGAAGTTGATAAAGCATCTTTAAAGTATCCTGTCTCTGTTTGTTCCAGTGAAGTAGGCACAGAGCATAAGCTACATTTGAAAGAAGTAAGCCTCTGTTTCTTCATTGTCTTGGTTTGTTTTTGTGTGTGTGAAAAGAGAGGATGTGGTTATGCTTCAGGGAGTGGTTTTTCTTTTCAGGAAAAAATAAAACTTTGGAGTAAAGGTGTTTATCTGAAGTGGTACTTGTAAGTTTTTCCTTATTAAAAAGAGATAAAAATCAAAGTTGTTGTTAAGGTTTTTCTGTTGTGATAATGGTAAGGCTGGGCAACTTATTTGTCAGAAAGGGATTCAGAAAGGGATTATTGTTAATAGATGGTTTTAGCATTCGTAGAAGACAGAATAGCATGGTAGGGAAGTAGTAAGGTTGCAGCCCACAACCGTAATATTTCCAAATGTACCCAATACTCTAAATTGGCCAAACACTGTCTGCTTCCTGTTTTTATTAAGTTTCACTGTAATAGCTGTTTCCATTCCTTTAGCTATTGACTATTACTGATTTTGCACTACATTGGCAGAGTTGAGTGGCCCACAGATCCTAAAATATTTACTGTGTGGTATTTCACTATAAATGTTTACTGATCTCTGTTCTAAATCCACATCTGATTAAGTTCGGAAGGGAGAAATTCTGTTTTAATTTTGAGATTATTGTCATGTTACCATGTTGGTTTTACTAAACTGTAATGTTTAGATGAAAGATAGTGAATTTACTGTGAAAAAAACTATTATTTATTCTTGACCCTAAAATTATTTGGAAAGAAAGCTATTGAATGTGTACCTTAATTTTTAGGATCCAAATATAATTAGCATGAATAATTTTGAAGATTGCAGTTTGTGTCCCACTATTCCTTTTGAACATGGATTCTGTAAACAGTCATTGAAATCAGATGATGTTGAGGAGACTGAAATACATTGGAAACTGATTCCAATTACAGGTAAGAACAAATGCACCAGGCTTTAGGTTTGCCTTGTTTTACCTTGGGACCAGTTTCCTGAGGATTTCATCTTCTAGAGTCTACTCCTGAATCACTAGATGCTTGATTGTAGCTGCTTCTGAAATCTTCAGTATCTTCTTTTGAACCATACAGTGTTCGTCACTAAATGTTGCTCTTGTCAGCATCAGCAAGTATCTGTTACAGAGATGAAATGTTGCTCTTTGAGCAGCCAGTTAAATGGTGTCTTTATGTAGTCATGTTGAAGTTCAACTATTTGAAAGAAATTTGATCTCTTATATTTGATTATCTTTAAGTTATCGAATGCAGGGGGCCGGCGCCGTGGCTCACTTGGTTAATCCTCCACCTGTGGCGCTGGCATCCAATATGGGTGCTGGGTTCTAGTTCTAGTTGCTCCTCTTCCAGTCCAGCTCTCTGCTGTGGCCCGGGAAGGCAGTGGAGGATGGCCCAAATGCTTGGGCCCCTGCATGCGCATGGGAGACCACGAAGAAGCACCTGGCTCCTGGCTTCGGATCGGTGTAGCTCCAGCCATAGCAGCCATTTGAGGGGTGAAGCAACAGAAGGAAGACCTTTCTCTCTGTCCTCCCTGTCTATCTCTGTGTCTATAACTCTACCTGTCAAATGAAAAAAAAAAGTTATCAAATGCAAATATCCTAGGAAAGCTTAATTGAACCATGGGACAAGAATAGTTGAGCAAATGTTGAAAGGTATCATTTTGGAGAATTCTCATTTCTTGGAGCAAACACAAGTTCTTAGTCATCTTTGTTAGCTAACCATTTTGGAAATATTTCCAAGGCATATCATTGCCATTCCTAGGTCTTTTTTTAATCTTTAAAAAGTCAAACAACTTTTTGCTTAAAATGATGGACTGGCTTACAACCTAGAACCTACTGAGGACACCAAGGACTCTGAGAAGAATTTGTAAAACTTGATGAGTTTCCATTGGCTTCTGCATCATTCTCTACCTTTTTTTTTTTTTTTTTTCAAGATTTTATTTATTTGAGAGGTCAAGTTACAGTCAGAGACAGAGAGAAAGGTCTTCCTTCCAGTGGTTCACTCCCCAAATAGCCACAATGGCTGGAGCTATGCCGATCCGAAGCCAGGAGCCAGGTGCTTTTTCCTGGTCTCCTATGTGGGTGCAGGGGCCCAAGGACCTAGGCCATCTTGTACTGTTTTCCCAGGCCACAGCCCAGAGCTGGATTGGAAGAGGAGCACCTGGAACTAGAACCGGCACCCATATGAGATGCCGGTGCCGCAGGCGTAGGATTAACCTACTGCGCCATTGTGTCGGCCCCATCATTCTCTGAGCAAGAGACCTGGAGGTGATGATGGAGAGGAAACTAACTCTCTTTTCTGAGCTTGAGTCCTTGACTTGAGTGGGAGGAACACTGTAAGGAAGTGGTTGATGGAAGATTATCCCAGCCCTTCTTTGTTTAGACACCTTCATACTGGGTTTTGAAAGCCCAAATTTGAAGGTACATCTATGATATTCCATCATCGCCTGAATGGTAAGAAAAGCAACTTTACATTTTTGAATGACCCTTCAGAATTATTTTGGGGGATGGAAGGAAATGTTACTATTTGTTAGCATTTGAGGTTGTCTGGAAGTTGCTTAATAGGTATTGCTGATGTCTGAGGAGAGTCTACAAATCTAATGGATGCTTTCCCTCAGGAGGGAATTCAAGAAGCCCAGAAGACCAGCAGGGGAAACACGGTGAGAAACAAACATCAGGTGAGAAGGCTCCCTTTGCTTTTCCTCCCACTGTTCCTTTCAGCATTTCTATTTGAATTTCTAATTCTCTATCACTAGGGTGTTGATTTAAGTTCTGCTGTTTTCATAGCATTTTGAAAATACCACATTTATATTTAAACCATTGAGTTGTATCAAATAGATTTAATCCAAATGTCACACAAGATATTCATAGAGATTAAGTTCTCTTTCCCTATTGTAGACTATCTGATGAGTTGAGAAGACAGGATATTATCCTAATCTTTTTTTGTAGGATATCCTAACAGAAATAGTCTTCAGGTTTCTTTTAAGTTTAAGAAAGACCAAGAGGTAAAATCATTTATCTTTTAAATACACTGTTCTTAGGCTTCTTGAGTTTTTTAACCCAGTTCTCTTTCCCTTCTAATTATAAAGTTAATTTCCAGAGGTTTAAATGAGAGATTAAGAAACTTGTAGATTCCAGAAACAGAGATAACTGCCGGTAGTTGCAGTGCTTGCCTAGGAGAGAGTTCCTTTGTGTGAATGCAGCCAGTTTCCTTCTGCTAGTTTGATGGTGGTCTTTTTCACTGTTTGCATTTCATTGTATCTTATTCTTTGGTAAATCTAAGTGCTTTTTTTTTAATTGGGAAATAAATCTAAATGAATTTCTTAGTAGATTCATTTTCTTTGGGAATTAGAGAAACAAACTTTAGTAATTTTCTTCAAGAAAGCCTTTGTTTCCTCCTAGGAAGGATGATTTAAAGAAAAAAAAAAAAGGCAGATAAATAACATTGGAAAGTGCACAGATCCTTACTGTAGTTTGTTGAAACTTTACATGTATGCCCTTGAGCCCCCCACCCAAATCTATGTAGAACAGTTCGGAAACCTCATAAGTTTGTCCTGTGCATCATTCCAGTCAGTACTCTCCCCCCCACTTTTTTTTTAAGATTTTATTTTTTATTTATTTGAAAGGCATAGTTACAGAGGCAGAGAGAGAGAGAGAGAGGTCTTCCTTCCTCTAGTTCATTCCTCCAATGGCTGCAACAGTGGAGCTGGGTCAATCCGAAGCCAGGAACCTGGAGATTCTTCCAGGTCTCCTATGTGGGTGCAGGGGCCCGAGGACTAGGGTCCTCTTATATTGCTTTCCCAGGCCATAGCAGAGAGCTGCATCGGTAGTGGAACAACTGGGACTCAAACCTGCACCCATATGGGAAGTTGGCACTGCAGATGGCAGCTTTACCTGCTACGCTGCAGCGCCTACCCCTCGCCCTGTTTCTAACAGGCAACTGCTAATCTGAGTTTTTTTGTTTTTTTTAAGATTTATTTTATTTATTTGAAAGACAGAGTTACAGATAGAGGTAGGACAGAGAAGTCTTCCATCTGCTGGCTCACTCCCCAGATGGCTGCAACGGCTGGAGCTGTGCCAATCTGAAGCTTGGAGCCAGGAGCTTCCTCCGGATATTCCATGTGGGTGCAGGGACCCAAGGACTGGGGCCATCCTTTACTGGATTCCCAGGCCACAACAGAGAGCTGGATTGGAAGAGGAGCAGCCAGGACTAGAACCGGTGCCCATGTGGGATGCCGGCGCTTTAGGCCAGGGCTTTAACCTGCTGCGCCACCATGCTGGCCCTCAAAATGATTGATCTTAAAATCATAGAGATATTTGTGCAAAAGGGATTTAGATGGTTCTGGGTTTTGTGGTTCTGTTCTATTTTATTTTTTTAACTTTTATTTGAGAGGCAGAAAAACAGAATTCCCATCTACTGGTAAACTCCCAAATGCCTGCAATGGCTGGAGCTAGGCCTGGCCAAAATTAGAAGCTTGGAAACCAATCCAGAACTCTTAAGTGAGTGACAGGGACCTAACTGTGTGAGTCATCAGCTGCCTCATGAGCTCCACTTGAGAAGGAAACTGGAATCAGGAGCCAGAGCTACTTAGCAGGGTACTGTGATGTGGGACGTGGGCATCTGACTGTCATTTTAATTGCCAGGCTGCACAACTGCCCTGTGATTTAGAGGTTTTAAATATGGAAAGTTCTTCATATGGATTTAAGTTATGTATCAGATTAAAAAAAAGATCCTTCATCCATGGCCCATCAGAAATAAGCCTATTGGTCTGATACTTTAAATTTGGGGAGCAAATAATTCATTTAGAGTAATGAATAATTTAAAAGTTTAAAACTTATAGGTAGTACTCCCTGTTCTTTGTGTTTCAGATTTCTTTCCATTTAATAAGTCATATATTTGACATTATACATCATTTAAGAAGAATAAAAATGCTTGAGAAAGTAAGCTGTCCACCCCTAACTGCAGACACTAAGTTTCCTCCCCACCCTGAGGATCAATCACTTAACAATGTATTGGACTATTTCACACATTGTATACTACACTGAACCCCATTTTAAAAAACATTACTTGTTTATGAGATAAAGCTGTCACCTACTGGTTCAGACCTCAAATTCCTACAACATTTGCGCCTGGGCTAGACTTAAAACTGAGAGCTACGGACCCATATGGGTGGCAGGGATCCAGTACGTTTGCCATCACCTGCTGCTTCTCAGAGTGTGCATTATCAGGAAGCTGGAATTGGAACACGAACCAAGGCACTTCAGTATGAGATGTAGACATTCCAGGTGGCATCTTAACGCATGTGACAAATGCCTACCCCCGGTTTGGTATCTTAACCACTAGGTCAAATACTTACTTGTAAATTGCATTTTAATACTGCAGATTTAAGACATATTCAGGATATTGTGTTCCTCTGTCATTTTATAGAACTCAGATTTTCTGATTTGTCAGTTTCATACTGTTTTAATTTTTTTTTTAAAGATTTTATTTATTTACTTGAGAGGTAGAGTTACGGACAGTGAGAGGGAGACGGAAAGGTCCTCTGTCCGTTGGTTCACTCTCCAAATGGCCGCAATGGCCGGAGCGTGCTGATCCGGAGCTAGGAGCCAGGTACCTCCTCCTGGTCTCCCATGTGGGTGCAGGGGCCCAAGGATCTGGACCATCCTCCACTGCCCTCCAAGGCTACAGCAAAGAGCTGGATCAGAAGAGGAGCAGCTGGGACTAGAACCAGTGGGGTTCTGGCGCTGCAGGTGGAGGATTAACCTACTGGGACACTGCACCGGCCCCTGTTATAATTCTTATACTGACACATTTGGCATTTCACTCCCCTTCCTCACTTCCACGTATGGACCTACTATGGTTTTATCTATTCATGAGTGCCTTCGCAGCAGTTAATGAGTGTAATGGTCCTTAGTAACTGCTAGAATTAGTAGACGATGTCACAAGCTAACTGCTGCTAGGCTACTTAGAACTATATAGAAATGTGAGTGTGGGGAAAATCATAGAGGTCAAACTGCTGTATGTACTTAATACAAATTGAATAGGGAATTCTACCTGGACTCAGACTTTGTGATTTAGAAGTACCATTTTCTACACTACAGCAGCAACTCGTCAGTGATCTGAATTTCTACTGATAAGGAATTGGTAATTGTTTGAAGACCTCAGAAGAAAGCAAAGAAGATAACATTCAAGGGGTGGGCATTTGGTGCAGTAGTTAAGTCATCATTTGGGATGCCTGTATCCCCCTTCAGAGTGCTTGATTGGAGTCCCAGTTCCTGCACTTCTAATCCAGTTTCTTGCTAATGCACATACTAGGATGTAAACGATGATGGCTCAGAGACTTGGTCCTTTTTTCACCCACATGAGAGTCCCAAATTGCGTTCTGGACTTCTGGCTTAAGCCTGGCCCTGCCGTCACTGTTACAGTCACTTGGGGGAGTGGACGGCAGGTAGAAGATACTCCTCTCTCCATCTCTCTGCCTGTCAAATAAAATAAAAATAAATTTAAGAAGTATTAAAAAAAAGACACTCAGTGTTGTTACTTTGCCTACTGAAATCCGAAGACCAGCCTATAAGTAGAGTACATTGGAAATTAGAAACCAAACTGATAGTTAAGGTTTTTATTTTACCTTCCGGTGCATAATTAGTTCTAAATGTATGTATCTTTAAAGATTTATTTATTTGAAAGAGTTGCAGAGAGAGAGGACCTACATATATTTTTGACCTTTTTTCGTGCCTTTGATTGAAGGATGTGTGTTTTCAGATATTATCTTTCTGGATTGTTCTTATGATAATGAACTCTCCTTGTATAGGTATGAAATCACCAGAAGAACAACTGGTGTGTCTGCCACCGCAGGAGACCTTTCCTAACGACCCTCGGGTAATAAGTAGACAGAGAAGTTCTGATTACCAGTTTCCATCCTCTCCATTTACAGACACACGTAAGAGCACCACTGAGGATGACGCGTTGACAGGTCAGGTGGTGACAGTGGAGGAGCAGTGTGTGCCAGCAGCAGAGCCGCCTGCAGTGAGCGAAACCACAGAGAGAACAGTGTTAGGAGAGTACAATCTCTTTTCTAGGAAGATAGAAGAGATTTTGAAGCAAAAGAATGTTTCATATGTTAGCAGAATTTCCACACCAATCTTTTCAACACAAGAGAAGATGAAACGGCTTTCTGAGTTCATATATTCTAAGACTTCCAAAGCTGGTGTACAGGAGTTTGTAGATGGCTTGCATGAGAAACTAAATACCATTATTATTAAAGCATCAGCCAAGGGTGGGAATTTGCCACCAGTCAGTCCTAATGATTCTGGTACTAAGATAGCCTTGAATCCTTTGGGAAGGCCTGTCATACCAGCATCCTCAAGTGACTTCAACAGTAAACACCTTCTTGAGCCACTTTTTAGTGATGCTTTGAAAGACACCAACTCTAATGAACAGCATTCCTCTTCGACTTTGAGTTTAACTGAAGTAGAAATGAACCAGCCACACCATGCTACAGAGTTAACGATGACTTCTGATCATACTGTACCTGGTGATATTGCCCGGGAACCAGTAGAAAAAGAAACCGCAAAATCACCCAGTGATGTAAACATTTCTGCCCAACCAGCTCTGTCAAATTTTATAAGCCAGTTAGAACCTGAAGTATTTAATAGTTTGGTTAAAATCATGAAAGATGTCCAGAAAAATACTGTGAAATTTTATATTCATGAAGAAGAGGAGAGTGTGCTCTGTAAAGAAATAAAGGTAACTAAATGAGAAGGTAACAGTAATGCTCTATAAACTTGTCTTGTTGGTCTGACCTGTATATAATCAGTTTTGTTTCCAAACACTGATAATGCATTTTTGTAATTTAATCATATATAACAATAGAAGACTGGTAAGCTAAATTTAGGACATGTGATCTAAATATTTGAGAATTTAGAATTTTGGTTGCTAGTTAATTTTAACCCATTAAGTCCCAGGTTTTCAATTCCATGATATTTCCGTCTCAGTATTTATTTCAGTTACCATAAGTAGCTCAATTTAAGTCTTTATAGGTGTCCTGTGTGTAGAATTATGGGACATAATGAGTTAAAGAATATTTCTATACACGTTGCAAATTCCTTTAAGTTGTTGCTCAGGGGTATTAAATGTTATTCCCCCCACCTCCCATTTTATTTGAAAGGCAAAGACAAAGAGGCATATGTCTTCTGTCCACTAGTTCACTCTCCAGATACTTAGAACAGCCATTGCTGGGCCTGTCTCCTGTGTGGGTGGCAGGGACCCAAGTATTTAACCATCAGCTGCTGATTACCAAGCTGCACATTAACAGGAAGCTGGAAAGGATGCAGACCTGAGACTCTAAACAAGCACTCCATTTGAGATTCTGGGTCTTAACTGCTGCACCAAATTCCTGTCCTGTAGTTGGGTTTGTAAGGAATGGGAAGGGAAATACAGAGGGGTAAATTAAGTTGCCAGTATATATCTCACAGGAAGTTTGGTCAAAAGGGAAAAACTTTGCATGGATGGCCTGATCACACATCTTGACATTTCTTGATACCCTGGGTATGTATTGATTCCCTACAACCCTTATTGATCAAAAAACATTGGTGATCCTTAGAGTCTTCAGTCATGAAAGATCTCTCATGTGAAGGTGGTGGTTGTTTTAAATTGAAGCTGTAGACTAATATTTTAGGTATTTGTTTTTTGAAAGAAAATTCATAGGCATGTGTGTATATGTAGATGTGTAAAATTGGTTCACAGGTTTGTAAATGATAACACATTAGAACAATTACATCAGTGTTTTAATACTAGTAATTAGTCCTCATTAGGATTTTAATTTCCTAAAGGAATGCCTAATTTTGAGGTAAAAGCCTACTCTCACCTATGGAATTTACTTACCATGACTCAGTTTCTGCCTATATTGTTAGGGTAAGCAGAGGAGCTATATAAAAGTAAGTGGCTCAGAGCCAAGGGTGGCCCAGAAACCAGCATGTTTAGTGTGATGTCATGTGATGTGGAGAGCAAGGAAATGAAAGGGGCATGAGAGTACTTGGTTGTGTTTTTCTTACTGATTACTTAATGACAGGAATTCCATAGTTGGATTTTTGCTATATGTCATTGAATGTAGGGCTTCTCAGTTTTTTTCCTACTCCCAGCAAGATGTTCTCAAGCAATGTACTTATTAGGACATAGCTGCCTGTTGCTTTGGGGCTGGAATAAAGAATAGGTTGGGTACATTTCCCATGGTGATCAGCCCAATTCAACTCCCTTTGTCCTTTTTTTTTTTTTTTTTTTTTGGACAGGCAGAGTGGACAGTGAGAGAGACAGAGAGAAAGGTCTTCCTTTGCCGTTGGTTCACCCTCCAATGGCCACCGCAGCCGGCGCACCACACTGATCCAATGGCAGGAGCCAGGTGCTCATCCTGGTCTCCCATGGGGTGCAGGGCCCAAGCACTTGGGCCATCCTCCACTGCACTCCCTGGCCACAGCAGAGAGCTGGCCTGGAAGAGGGCAACTGGGACAGAATCCGGCGCCCCGACCGGGACTAGAACCCCGTGTGCCGGCGCCACAAGGCGGAGGATTAGCCTATTGAGCCACAGTGCTGGCTTTTTTTTTTTTTTTTTTAATAGTGGATTGTAACATACTGATGTCATATTCATCTTGAAGAAATAGGAAATGTATTTCCTCATGAGTGATGCTTTTAATTCATTCTGGCATAAAACAAGGCCTGTCTGTGTCATTTATG
Source organism: Oryctolagus cuniculus (assembly GCF_051225735.1). Lineage (NCBI taxonomy): Eukaryota > Metazoa > Chordata > Mammalia > Lagomorpha > Leporidae > Oryctolagus > Oryctolagus cuniculus. Next base: position 94,582,177 of record NC_142876.1, read on the forward strand.
TTAACTCTGCTTGCTTTCTCACAAATCTGATACTAATATTCATTAGGAATTTTCTAGTAAAAATGTTATGGTAGACTAGAAGAATATGAAGAAAAATTTAAAGTTCCTAAGTATTTCTGGATTCAAGCTGATATTACTGTGCTAATTAAACCACCTTACCTAAAATAAATTTGTGCTTAAATCTTCTTAATGTAATAATACAGGCTGAACTCACAGCAGGCCTATTAGTAATTCATGCTTTCATTAATTGACTAAGCTTGTCTGAGATGTGCCCAGAAGCTTGAGGGCTCAGAGCAAAGTGAGTGTAAGAGATGCTGCTTTAGTTGCAGTCTGTATTACTCTGGGCAGCTCTTAAGGGATAGTAAGCTGGTTGTCAGGGAGGCCGGGGGTTGATTATTGCTGAATACTTGTGTTGACCTTGAGAAAATCTATCTGCAATGAGCAGTGTGACCCTTGGGATCTTAACAGTGAGGGTTCCGAATTTCGCTGGCAAGCAAAGGTAACTCTGCATGGACTTAATACCTATGCCCTGTGATAACTAGAACCATGTCACCAGCACAGAGGGAGGTATTAATGCATGAATCTACTTTGCTTAAACATGTAAACTTGACAGGAATGACTAGTGTGCAAATACCATTGTACATAGTAAAGTTCTAAATGTATGTTTTTTAAGCTGTTGTGAATTAAGTGAGCTACATAGTCATTGTTATAGTGCTTTGTAACTTGAAGTAGTATCCTGGTAATATTATTGCAGTTAGCCAAGGGCCTGCTTAAGGAAAGGAAAGAGGGTCTGATTAATGATTTTAATGACTAATGGAGCTGAATGAAGAACCTGGAATAAACGATTGTATTACCTCACACTGGCATTTTACTTGGCTTTAATTGCATACTGTTCAACATTGTGACTGTAACTGGTGAAGCCCTCACTTTGAGACTCCTGTTAGAGTGGGTTAGCTGACCTTCAAAGTCTTCTAGAGTGTAAGTTCATAGTTAACAGTGTCTTAGTAGTTGTTTAACATGTTACTTTATCTTGCATTTTTAAGTTGATGTTTGCAAAGATTATTTTTTGTGCTGATTTAGTTGCTTTCCTTTAACAGGAATATCTTACCAAGTTAGGTAATACTGAATGTCATCCAGAACAGTTTTTGGAAAGAAGATCACAGTTAGATAAACTGTTGATTATTATTCAAAATGAAGACATTGCAGACTTCATTCACAAGGTGATTCTTTAATCAAATTCACTATTTTGGTTTTTAAAAACTCTTAAACTTTAAAGAGAAAATGACAGAAACTCTTGCAGGAATCAGCTGTGGCATTTAGGTTTCTGTCACTGTAAAATTTAAAACTGCTGCATGTTTTAGGTCTGTCATTTCTCTGAAATAGAACCAGTGGAAGTACCAAATCCTAGAATGCCAGCAAATCTGCTAACTCTGTATTGTCTCTTATTCACTACTATGAAATGACTATCCAATTCTGATTGATAGATCAAATCTGAATTCTGATTGTAATTACAAGTTACAGATGATTAAGTTTAAAATTTGTCCATTTTGTGTTTTCAAGTCTATTTATGACTCGTTTTCTTGTGTGTTTGCATGGGAGGCCCCAGTACTTGAATGTTGGTCTATGTTGTGGAAATAATGTTGGGAATATTTTTGTGTGAGCCATTCAGATGTGATTCACTAATATAGATGAGCCTTACTGATTTTGTTGGACTTGTTTTTACCGTTACTTCACACTTGAGTCTACTTATTTTGGTATTTATACAGGTACCTGGCTTAGTGACTTTAAAGAAGCTCCCCTGTGTTAGTTTTGCTGGCGTTGATAGCCTGGATGATGTAAAAAATCATACATACAACGAATTATTTGTATCTGGAGGATTTATTGTTTCTGATGACTCAATTCTAAATCCAGAAGTTGTCACAGTGGGTAAGATTTATGCCTTGTTTAAGGCATATAACTTGTTTAGAGCATGTAACTTCCGTACTTGTTTTTTTCTCCTAGGTTCTTAAGGAAAAACATAGAAAAACACCAATAATCCACTTATACTTTTTAGATGTAGTGTCTGTTTTTGCTCTGCCATTTTTGATAAATGGTGCATTTCCACCTTTTCTTTAATTTTCATTACCTCAAATTTCTTTCCCATTCTTAGACTTTACAAATTGTTTTCACTAAATCTTGTGTAAAGCCACACTCTCCATACTTGCTGCACTTTGGGTATTTTCATTGTTATCAGAATGTTCTTCTGTTTTTTATTTTCATCTGGTTTTAAGGCGGAGTGACAGAGTGAAAGAAAGATCTTCCATCTGCTGGTTTCACTCCCTAAATGCCTGCAACAGCCAGGTCTGGGCTAGGCCCAAGACAGGTGCCCAGAACTCCCAACTGGGTCTCCCGCTTGGTTGCAGGAGCGCAAGCACTTGAACCATCATCTGCTGCCTCCCAGGATGCCTTAGCAGTAAGCTGGATTGGAAGTAGCTGGGATGCCAGTCATTTTCTGATATGGGATGCAGGTGTCGCAAGCAGCAGTTTAAGCAGCTACACCACAATACCCGCCCCTTCCCATCCCTGTATGTTTGTTTTTAACGTGCAGATATTATGTTCATAGAACTTAAGGGATGTGTAGAGTTTAGTCTCTGTTGCAGAGGGGAAAGAGAAGGAAAATAATACAAAGGTAGTAGGTATTTATACAGAGACAGGAACTGCCTCCATCATTCAGGTGTGCAGCGACCTACTTGTTAGATTAAAATGAACTTCATTATCTCTAACAGAGAACCTTAAAAATTTTTTGACATTCCTTGAAGAACTTAGTACTCCAGAAGGAAAATGGCAATGGAAAATCCACTGTAAATTTCAGAAAAAACTAAAGGAACTGGGCAGGTAAGATTTGGAAAATAAATTTATGATGGCTGATTTCAGGTTGTGCTCAGAAAATTTTTCTTTTCCCCTTGTTGCTTTCACATAGGTCCATAAGTAGCTGTACAGTAGTTGAGATGCTGAGTTATTCCAGCCTTTTTGGAAAGAAGTGGTATTCTTATTTAGGTAGAAGCTTGCTGATGTTCTAATAACATGTGGAGGCAAAAGCAGTTTGTAGTTTATTCTTTGCTACTTAATGCATTTAAAATAAGCAAAATAATGACTGGCATCCTTAATTTCTTTTTATTGTTTGTGCTAACTAGGATCAGTCTGTCTCAACTGAGGACTGCTTTAAGTAGCTAATATCAGATATTTAGGCAAGGATTAATCTTTTTCTGATAATGGAATTTTAATTAAGGTTTTCATTTATATACAAGTATATTTGATTGAGAACTGATCAGTTCTCAAAGTTTGATCCTTAGACCACTGGTCACTTGAAAGTCTTCATGAACCGTTGTGGTAATTAGAGTTCTTTTTTTTTTTTTAAATTTGAGAGGTGAGAGTTACAGGCAGAGGGAGAGACAGGTCTTCTGTCCGCCGGTTCATTCCCCAAATGGCTGCAGCAGCTCAAGTTGGCCTGATCTTAAGCTAGGAGCTTCTTCCAGGTCTCCCATGTGGATACAGGGCCCAATCTCTTGGACCATCTTTACTGCTTTCCCAGACCATAGCAGAGAGCTGGGTTGGAAGTGGAGTGGCAGGGACTAGAACTGGTGCCTATATGGGAAGCTGGTGCCACAGGCAGAGGCTTATCTCACTAGCCACGTTGCTGGCCTCAGAAATAAATTTTTGAGATACTATATCCAGCCAGCAGAGATTACCTAAAATGTATTTTACATATTAAAGGGTCTGAGAACCTTTTGAGAGCACAAACTTTGATTTCTTGTAACCCCTATTGACGTTCCATGGTATGCTTTTAAAACATTAAAAAATATCTGGGGGCAGCATTGTTGGTGCAATGGGTTAAGCCTCTGCATGCAGCCCATACTGGAGTGCCAGTTAGAGTCCTGGCTGCTCCACTTTCAATCCTGTTCCTGGCTAATGCACCTAGGAAAACAATAGAAGATGACCCAGTACTTGGGCCCCTGCCACCCACATGGGAGACTCCAATGGAGTTCCAGTTTCCTGGATTCTTGCAGCCACCTTTGGTCCCTCTGCTGTTCAAATAAAATCTTTTAAACCACAGAATTTTCTCCCTCATCTTCTGGTTCACTCAGCAAATGGCCACCACAGCAAGGGTTGGGCCGGGCTGAAACCTGGAAATGAATCTAGGTATCGAGTGTGAATGGCAGGGACCTAATGACCTGAGTCATCACCTGCTGCCTTCCAGGGTGTACATGGGCAGGAAACGGGAATGGAGAGTGGAGCTGGGGTCTGAACCCAGACTCCAATATGGGATTCAGGCTTTTTAAGTCGTGGCTTAATCTGTTATACCAAACACCTGAAGTATTGAGACCCAAAGGTTTAACTTGTCCAGACTTACTGTTACCCTCATTTTAAAATAACCACTGTTGCTTTATGCCTTTTAACTTAAATAGCTTAGAGACATGTATGTTTTTCCCCAAGGAAAAATATCTTTTTTTTAAATCCTATGCCCTGCATTGAAGCCTGAAAATTAGTAAAGGTAATAATTGTAAGTGATTTTAGCCTGCTCTAAATAACTGGCCCTCAGGCCTTGCACCAAGGAATCTCTGGACTTGTATATTGATGACAAAATTCATGTTCTTCCTAATAAGCAACCCTGCGTCAAGTAGTGAGCTGAGTTATATATGTTACCTCAGTTGAGAAATTAATGAAGCAGAAATTTCCATACTAACTTTTACAAGTGCAGATCCAGATACTGAACTGCTTAATTTCACAGATTGAATGCTAAAGCGCTAAGTCTGTTGACACTTCTGAATGTCTATCAGAAAAGACATCTGGTTGAAATTTTGTCATACCATAATTGTGATTCACAAACTCGAAATGCTCCTGAATTGGACTGCCTTATCAGACTTCAGGCTCAGAATATACAACAACGACATATCATCTTTTTAACAGGTAAAGAGAGAACTATGAAGCTTGCGAATAACTATGTCTATGGGAATGTGGTATAAGGATTTTATAGGGCCACGGTGGATGCTTCTTGTTAAGCTTTAATTCTGAAAAATGGGAAAAGATTACCTGAGGGCTAAGCAGGCATCTCATTTGTCCATGCTGTATTTTCAAGTTTTATATATGAACTTTTTTTCTTAGACAAGAACATCAAGATGCCTTCCAGTTATACAGATAACGGAATAGTGGTTGCAACTGCTGAAGAGTTTATGCAAAACTTTAAAAATCTTGTGGGCTATCATAACTCAGTCACAGAAGAAAATTTTCCACTGCTTGGTGCTAATGAAAACCTTGAGTCACAGTCAGGTAACTTTTCAGTAGTTTTCATTTTTTTTTAAGGCAGACAGAAAGAGGAATGGTTTTGCTGTTATTGTATTATGTAAACCACTCAACTCAGTGTAAATGGCCTCAGGGGAAGTGTTTCAAGGCATCTTGTAATACACAGCATGAACAAGATCTGCTCATTTATTTAACTGTATGTAGCTAATACAAGTTGTTGAGTTTTACTACAGCCTATGCCTACTATGGCATACGCATTTTCCTCTCTGAGGGTATGGAAGCTGTGTCAGCTGCTGTTAGCAAAGGGGTTGTATTAAAAAAAAAAAAGTAGGAAAACAGATGTGGGAGGATTTAGCATTGGGCGACTAAATCTCCCCAGAGGTATGAGGCAATTTAATTACAAGACAGTAGGGATTATCACAGCTTTAGTCTTTTGTGAGGTGGCCTCTGCTTTGGTTCCAGTTTGATATAAAATGAAAGATATCCTTTTGTCTTTGAAAAGCAGAGATGATTGAACCAGTTTAGTAATCCAGTGAAGCTAGATGTCGAAAATTTTATTTTGTATTTGTCTTGTCAAATACTGAATTACCGTATAACTTTAGATGCTGTTTTGACATTAACCCCTTTGGAGCTGGGAGTTGGGATTTCCCAACATTAAACGTGAACACATTTCGCAGAAGCTTTTAGCATCGGATTATCTGGACATTCACACCTAGTGTGAGTGTTGTGAATAAATGAACTTGTGGCAGAAGACCAAGCTTTAAGGGATTGTGGACTTGCAGACCCTGACGCATTATATTGTGTGAGTAGTGTATAATTTTAAAACTTAAACAAATTGTGTATTTCAATAGAGGAGGACTTTTTGTTTTTTAAATGTAGCTCTTTTAGAAAACGATGAAAAGGATGAAGAGGATATGTCTCTGGATTCAGGGGATGAAATCTCACAAATAGAAGTATGCAGCAATTTTCATTCAGAAATATTGGCGCAAGAGACCAAAGGATCACGTGGAACAAATCAAAAACAGAATATTCAAATTCAGTTGCAGTCCTCTCTTGACATGCAAAACAGTTTATTAGAAGAGAAGACTTATCACAATGATTCTGAAGAGAGCGCTTCTATTGGTATAGTGTGCTCAGGAGGAGAGAACAGCAATTCAGCAGAGCAAGATTCATATAGCAACTTTCAGGTTTATCACAGTCAATTAAGTCTGTCCCATCAGTTCAGCCATTTTAATGTTCTCACTCATCAGACATTTTTGGGGATACCATATGCCCTTTCATCAGTTCAGTCTCAAGAAAATGAAAATTACTTTTTAACTGCTTATACTCAAAGCTTGGATAGAGATAAACCTCCATCTCCAATAAGTTGGGGGAAAAAGTGATTCTTCCAGGCCATATTCAAAAGACAAATGATTATAGAAACATTTTTTATAAAAGTTTGTTGTGGACTTATTTCTGTTTCTTAAAAGTAGATTAACAATTTATATTTCCTTCTCTAAACAAAAGGTTTCCTGTCCTTTCTCAGATGTTTTTTTTGTCTTATTTAAATCATGATGGCCTGTAACAGTTGTGAAAATTGAAATAAATATATATATTTTTAAAATATATTGTACTTGAATTATATCATGTTGGCACTTTTAAGTTTTACTTCTGTATATCACAAATACTTGGACTTCAAATTGAAGCATATTTTTTATGTAAAATTCAATGTCTGGTAGGATGATAAACAGCAGTGGCTTTTTCTTTTAATGTCAAATGGTAGAAGCTACATTTTTGCTGAAATGATCAACTATTTATTTTGAGCTTTTGTATAGTGCTTTTATACAGGTGTAAGCCAGTGATATTTACAGAATTTTGGCTCAATACCTCAAGATTTATCTAGCAGTGTAGTTTCAGATAATTAACTACGCACAGGGACTTAAATAAACAACACCGTCTCTTGCTAAAATTTTGGTCAACTTTGTCAGAAGATTTTGTTACTTTTTGTTCATCAAAGGCACTGACCAATCTGGAACATATGTAGAGAAACAGAAGTGTTTTTGAGGTGGTCTTAATAGATTTCAAACCTGTATCTGTTGGTGATAACTGCCTCTCCGTTACTAATGCTTCAAAATGTTTTCGAGGATTGCAGTAATTCAAAGTACTTACCATAGGTAGACCTTTGGCAACTCAAAACAAGTAATGAGAATAAATGCATGAGTGCTTTTCAGTTGGTAATCTACATGGAACAGTGTGGCAGAGCATTGTATTTTAACAGGTCAGGAACATCAGACTGTATTAAGGTAAGTGTTTATATTATATCAGATTTTAGGACTTAAAATACCCAGACTGTGACAGAGAAAAACTGCTTTTTACTATGAAGCTTTTACAAAAGTGTCACTTTTATTATATCTTTAAGAAGTACAGCATTTTACTACATTATGTACAAGTTTTTAACAAGCATTAAAAAAATCTAGGCTATTTGAGAAACAGAATTGAGCAATGAGCATATTTTCCAAGTCAACAACACAAGTGGTTTTTCTACATTTAAAATGAAGAACTAAAATTCTCTTCTTGATTTGCAGCTAAAGGCATCAGATTAGTTTCCAACTCCTTTTGCTTCTGGAGAAGGCCCTGAAATCACATTGATGTGTTAGTAAGGTATATAGCTGACTTAACCAACTTCCTGTCCCACATTCCATTCTTAATCAGCATTGTCTTTGTTTGTTTGAAAAACATCATGGATTAAGCTCAGGATAGAACAGAATTAATAATGCTACTTGGCTATAGCCTAAACTTTATCATTCACATTTTTATGATTGTATTTTTCACTGTAAAAAACTATAGGAAAAGCAAACCCCTCTTCCCCAAAGTGCTCTTAAAGTGGTATGCTGTCTAGTATTTTTCTTGACTACAGTAACCTTAGTGCCTAGTAAAAGGATCCTGCAGAAGACTGGGTACTATATTGATAGGTGACTGTGTATCCTGTATCTTACTTTCCCACTAAACTAGGAGTAAAAACACTTTGTTATTGTAATGTAAGATCTTTGCCTGTGCTACCAGAGTTGCGGCGGGCATTGGTAAATAATTGGACATGGAAAAGAGCACCCCTAATTTTTCCCAAGTACAGAGACTACTGCTACACAGTAAATCAGTAGCAAATGCAGAACCAATTTTCCAAATTATTTTTTTTTTAAAAAAGCTCAAGAATAATAATAATTGGTCTAGGAGAAAAACTAGTCTGGTGAGTAAGATTACAGTTGTTAATTCTGTGATGAATTATGTTCTTTGGGATGGATATCAATGTTCTAAACACTGCCAACACATTCGTTTTTAAGAAGCATGGGTTGCACTGCTAAGCTTTATTAAAGCCTACTTGTGTATATCTTGTCTGCCTTTAGTTGCTTTTTTATCTTACTGTTCAAATGTATGCATTTTTTTATTCAATAAAACTAAGTTAATATTACAGTGTCTCATAATTTCATACTGGGAAGAAATAATTCTTCAAGATAGGATTTTCCTTGGAATTGCTTTTATATTACTATTTATGAAAATGGTTTTTCTGAAAAACTGGGATGCAGCTACACATTTAGTTCTTACCTGTCTTAGTTCTGAAAGTCCTTTAAGAATTGCTTGCTGTCGATCCCTGTTTTTCACCAAGTTAGGATTAAGAAGGGGATCTGGAACATGGTCATCATCAAATAGCAGTTGCTGTTCTTGCACGGAGCCTGAAAGCCAGAACACATTGACCAAAGTCAAAGAAGGATGCATTATGAGTTATTGTCTAGGAAATCATCATTGGAAAAAAAGCTAATACATTCACATTCTTGTCACCTTTTCTGGGGCAAACGTGGCTAAGACACTGACAAGGGCAGGAACTAGTAGATCTAAGTCTAGGGCATTCAGACCTTGAACAGTTACTGAAAGAGTATTTAGGCCCGCGCCGCGGCTCACTAGGCTAATCCTCCACCTGCGGCGCAGGCACACCGGGTTCTAGTCCCGGTCGGGGCGCCGGATTCTGTCCCGGTTGCTCCTCTTCCAGGCCAGCTCTCTGCTATGGCCCAGGAGTGCAGTGGAGGATGGCCCAAGTCCTTGGGCCCTGCACCCCATGGGAGACCAGGATAAGTACCTGGCTCCTGCCATTGGATCAGCGCGGTGCGCCGGCCATTGGAGGGTGAACCAACGGCAAAGGAAGACCTTTCTCTCTGTCTCTCTCTCTCACTGTCCACTCTGCCTGTCAAAATAAATAAATAGAGTATTTACTCACCATGTGAATTTTGTGTTGAAGGCCTAGACAATGGTGCATCTGGATCAAGGTAGTAGATTTCATTTGTTCGAACGTAGGGAACAAAATGGGATGGTTCAGAAATGCCAGGTGATAATTCTGTTGGACTACTTCCTGAGATCACATTCTCTTTTTCATAGCTGTTTTTTACTGGTAAGTGCAGTGTACTAGTCTGAGTTTGTTGGGTTTTGTTTTTCACTGCTGGAACTGGTGATGACTGAGACCTATTAAAAAACAACCCACAATGGCAGGCTCTAGAAGATACAAAACTATGTATTTTAAACACATCCACTTTAATCCTATTTCAATTTATTCTAAATGTTATGCTTTGAACAATACTACATATACAAGCCTGAGTTCTATGACAATTTGCATGAAACAGGGCAGGCAACAGAATGGGACTGATTTGAGTTCTTAGTAATGACATCTAAACTCTTTGAACTTAATGCTTCTCTAGATAAGATGGTGAGTACATGATTTTGTGGTGACTTAACTAGCCTGCTATTGGAGAGCCCCATTCTGAGACAACTGTAAGCCAGCTGGTTCATGAACAGACAGGAAAAATACTGTTTCAAGGGTGTGCATTTGCTATACCAGTTAACACAGATGTTTGCATTACATATTTGAGAGCCTTGGTTTGAGTCCCTATCACTTGAAATTTCAGTTTTATGTTAATGTACACTCTGGGAGGCTGCAAGTAATAGGTGAAATACTTGGATCTCACTACCAACTGTGGGAGGCCTGGACTGAGTTCCTGGTTCAGCCCTGGCTATTTATGCCATTGAGGACTGAATCAGTAGATACTGATACTGCTTGCTGAATTTCTCACTGTCTTTATCAGTTATTTCTCATTGTTCATTTCAAGTAGAGTATCTATTCTACTTTTGAGATACTTGTAAAAAAATGAAAACCACTGAGCTAACCACCCACATTCTTGCCTAGCCCAACATGGGCCTTCATGCTCCAACTAAGATGGCACCCTTGATTCACGTATGCCTGATCTCAGCTGGATTTTGATGTTTTGTCAACCACACAGGAAACATTTCTTAACTATGGAATTAATCTAATACATAACATACCTTTCTTGGCTGAATGAATTAATGTTCGAAGGCTCTGCTTCCTAAAAAATGGATAGATAAATGTACAAAGAGGAGTATATAGCATTTCCACAATTTGAACTACATACTATATGAATGACAGGCACTAAAATAGTGGGCTACATTTGATTCTAGAGTTAGACCAACCTAAGAATTGCTGATTTCCCCATCTGTTCTCTCTCTAGCATACAAACAACATATATACCTGAATGTGTATTTAGCAATATTCATGTACAGAAGTACAAATTTTTCTGTGAAGGATAATAAACATTTTCAGCTTTAGGAACAATGTGATCCTCTCTGTTCAAACTACTTAGCCAGTTCTGCTGGAGTGTGAAGCCAGCCACACACGATTCATGAAGACAAGTAAGAACTGTTTTGAACACAGATATGGGTTTACCTTTTTGCCTAGATGCCACTTGGTTTTTGACTCAGCTTCTTGATGAAATGGATGCAGAGCTGGCGAACTGCCTCTGTTTTGAGAGAGTTGTCCAGGATTATTTCTTTCCACCAAATGAAGCAGTTCCATCTGCCGCCTTAGTTTTTTTTCTTCTCTCTGCTTTTGAAGCTGCTTGGGGTACTTTTCTGATGCTGGAATATACCTTCTGAGTGGCTTATTAATATTCCAGTCAGGCCTCTTAGGATATTTCTTCATGTGCTTTGTTGGTTTCTCTGTTCTCGTGAACTGATCAGACTCGTCGTCTTGCCAACTGCTCTCTCTTTCTAAGTTAGCTCCTTTATCCTGAATTAGTCCTTGTTTGTTTTTCTTAAACTGACCATTAAATCCCATAGAAATCTCTGGAGATGGACAGCTGGCAATTTCCCTCTGGATTACTGATTCATCTGCAAAAGTTTTAGGATAAGACAAAAATGTTTAATTTTCCTCACACTAAACAATTGTGTGAATGTCCTCTAAGGTGCTATTTGTTTTTAGTATTAACTTTATTTCCCCTCCCCCACTGACAACCAGCATTCTACTTTCTATGAATCTGACTGGCATATTCACTTAGCATCATTTCCTCTGAATAATATTCCATTGTATATATATGTATATGTGCATACCACACTTTGTTTATCCAGTCTATGGGGTTGCTTCCACCTTTTGGCTATTACAAATACTGCTGTCAACACAGGTATCCAAACATCTCTTTGACAAGTTTTAGTTGTTTTGAGTATATACCTGGAAGTGACACTGCTAGGTCACACGGTAATTCTAATTTTAATTTCTGGAGGAAATAATGCAGTTTTCTATGACAGCCCTACCATTTTACATTCCCAACAGTGCATGACTCTTTCAAAGTTTCTCCAAAGCTATCTTTAACCTGCTTATCTGAAAGGCATAGTTACACGGAGAGAAATATCTCCCATCTGTTAGTTCACTCCCCAGTGGATCGCAATGGCTAAGGCCAGGCTAGGCTGGCTGAAACCAGAAGCCAGGAATTTCATTTAGGTTTCCCATGTAGGGCCCAGGCACTTCATTGCTTTCCCAGGCATATCAGCAAAGAGCTAGATTGGGAGTCCAACAGCTGGTACCAGCCCGCACATGGGATGCCAAACAGGGGTATCAAGAAATTAGAACCCTCATATTCTTGGCAGGAATGTAAAATGATAGTTGCTTTAGAAAGTAGTAGTTCCTCAAAATGTTAGCCGTAGAGCTGCCATATGACTGCAACTGTATTTCTCCAAGAGAACTGAAAACACAAACGTACACACAAAAACTTGCACATGAATGTTAATAGCAATATGTTCACAGCCACAGTTTAAATGACACAAATGTCCATTCGCTCAAATAAATAAAGCATTTCCATACAATGGAGTATCACACAACAAAAACAGATCAAGGACTGACATAACAACAAAACAAAGAAGCCAGACACCACAGACCACATTACACATGGTTCCAATTACATGAACTTTGAGAGAAAAGACAATGACTACCAAGAATAACGTTTTTTTCTTACAAAATGCTCTGAAACATTGTGACAGCTGCAGAACTGAATAGTACCCTTTAAAAGAAAGTTCATGTATTAAGCATCAATAAAATGCCTACAAAAGAATTAGAAACCCAGAGGTTCCTTTATTTTCCAACTCACGGAAAGCCTCACATTTTTAATCTTTAAACAGAACATGATTCTGATACAAAATAAATAAATATGAAATCCAATTATAATTTTCCACATATATATACCTGTTTGCACACCAGTATCCTTCCTGGGAGAAGTGGTAGCACTGATAGAAGTATTCACTGTACCACTGACTTCCTCAAATTCATGTCTTACATTGGAAAGGTTGCTAGTGGACACGTTATATTCCAACTGTATTGTATCAACTGACAATGGAGAAAAAAGATGCAATAAAATGACACTTAAGTGAATATCAATGGAAGTTATGTATAGCAGCAGTACTGGATAATTGATTAATCACAATAAACAGGCTAGCCTATATTCCACAAAATTACCTGAATTCTTACCTATTGTTGAATTTAGAGAAATCAATTTTTCTTAAAATACTGAGTACAAAAGTATATACATTACCAATGGTTTCAGATTACTGTGATCAACACGTATAGAACATTTATGTGAGAAGATAGAGAATATGTAATGTTTAGTTTTACTTTTAAGGTAGTTTCCAAAATACACTAATATAAACATTACTATTTATAAAGTTAGGATCACTTTAAGGTCTATTATGTGTTTCAAAATATTTATATGTGTATTAAAAGTATTCAAAATAGGCAATTACTTAAAAATTTCAAAAAATTCTGATTAAGCTCTTACCACCAAGATTTTTAATCAATCTGGAAGTGTCATGTCCTTTCTGAGCCAATTCCCGGATTCTCTGTTCTTGTTTCAGTCTCTGAGCCAGCTCCTGTGCTCTCTGCATTGTCTGGAATAACTCATTTGTCTTGAGAGTCATTATTTCCTATTAACAGTGAGAATTACAAAGTTGTTAAATTATCAAACATATACAAACTTAACTATTTCTCTCAGTAAATATTCTAAGCTTCTATGGGTCAATTAACACTTTAGTCATAAGGTAAGTCAACAGGGCTTTCGTGTTAATATCTTTCTACAGCTATATTAAAAATCACAAATACAAGAAATCTAGCCATTTCAAGTTTCTACTAATTTCTCAGTTTTTAAAATTACAAGTCAATCTATTAAAAATAAGTATTAAAAGGTAAAACGTAAGGGTTATGGCCACTTGCAGTAAAGATAACTGTTTTTGGTGAACACATGATATATCACATAGCTGGCTCAGCCTTTTCAATTCAATGAAGTCAGAAAACAGATCATACTTTGGTGAAGCCTGCTAAGTGGGAAAAGGCTAAATAGCAGACTCTGTGTTTTACTCCTTAAACTGACAACTGAATGCTACTATGTGATATACTCTATCAGGTTGGCACAAACATGGCAGTTGACACTACCATACCTATCCTGTCTATACCACTTGTCTTCCAGGCAAATAGACAGCTACTCTTTTTAAAAGGTTATTATTTAGCACATAAGCCTATCATCAATCTCAGCTAAATACTCTGCAAATGCTCCTGCTGATACATGTTACTGGAATTCTAGGAACACCTAGAATAATTAACATAATAACTGCTTAGAAATGAAGCAGAGATTCCTCTGATAGCTAACAGTAGATCACAGTGATATACATAGGTAACTTTTGCTGCAGTAACTCATCTTGACCTCATTTTTCTTTTAAGGATTTATTTTTTTGGAAGGTGGAATTACAGAGACGGAAGGACAGACAGAGGGAATAACTTCCATTTGTTGGCTTACTTCCCAAATGGCTGTGATGGTAGGAGCTTGGCCAGTCTGAAGCCAGGAGCCAAGAACACCATCTCCATCTCCCATTTGGGGGCAGGGGCCCAGGTATGTGGGCCATCTTCCTTTGCTTTCCCAGGTACATTAGTAGGGAGCTGGATCAGAAGCAGAGCAGCTGGGACTCAAACTACAGCTGGGATCTGGCATCAATGGTAACAACCCACTGTGCCACAACACCAGCCCCCTTCTCATTATCTATTATTTTCATCTACTTGAAAGCCACAGCAACAGATAGACAGCCATTTCTTCCATCCACTGGTCCACTTCCTAGATGCCTAAAACAAGCAGGTTTAGGCCTGGCCAAATCCAGGAGTCTGGAACTCCATCAGGATCTCCCACATGGGTGGCAGGGGCCCAAGCACGTACTGCTTTCCAGTATGCAGCAGTAAGAAGCTGGATCAGAGCTGGAGTGGCTGGGACTTGATACGGAATGTGCTTTGACAGAGCATGCAGGCATCCCAAGCAGTACTTAACCCACTGTACCAAAGTCCTGCTCAGACCTCCTCAGCATAGAGGACAAAACTATTCAGCATTTGTGAACTACATCACATGAAATATAAACCCTTCTCAAGCCTTTTCTGTAATTTCCTAACTTTCCTCAAAGCTTTAATGTTTCCACAAATAGGTCCATAATTTCAAAGTACATGCTGTAGATAATCAGCTCGACATTTTAGACAAAACTGCCTTCCTGCCCTTTAGGTGGCCTTGGAGGTTATCTCATTAAGATAACTTGCACATTATATCTCTTCTCTTAAGCCCATTACATCTCTTAAGAATGTTAATGTTTCCAGAAAAAGTCCAGGGCATCTTAATCAGCTATGGGCCACCTCTGTCTTTAAAACCCTTTTGTCACCACCTTGTAGTGCAGGGATACATTATCTGATGGCCAACAGAGACCACAATTCTATTAAGTCCTCTAAGTAAATTACACTGTAGATAATCTTGGATTTTTTTTTTTTTCAGTCTCATACCACCCCTCATGGCTGCCTTAGTGCCTATTGTTTCGTAAGTATAAGAGGGGCAAACTCAAGAACCTGAAAATGGTATACTTATGTGTCAAACAAGGGGAACCCAAGTGTCGGGATGGCTACTGCAATACGACCTGCTATGGGGTATGGGGAAATCAGAGCAGCCAATGGCAGAATTGTGTGTGGTATGGCAAACACTGGCTCCTAAGCCATGGCTGTTGGCTGTTTGTACTGACAGTTGGGCAGTGTACCAAAACCTTACTCTGAACGGCAAAAGGGAAAGCAGAACAATGGCCTATATTAGGAACGCGTCTCTAGGGACGTGTGATGTTGCGACAAATGTCAGAATGGCTAGAGAACCTGAGTTACAATTAAGTGTTTAGCACGTATTTGCTCATGTTAAGACCTCCACTTCCGGGAACATGAAGGTGTCAGAGGCCAGAGCCATGCCATGACAGACTTCTCACAAGAAAAAAAAACTTACTAGGCCCAGGATGCGCCTGGTATGAGAAGATGAAACCTGACACTGGACAGTCCTTCGTCTGGTTCGGCAGGACCAGGTAGAGGCAACCAATAAGGTGGGCCGTCCTTGGTCCTGCAGGGCCAGAAGGAAGGAATGCGGATGTAATACTTGTTTGCCTGGGAACTATAAAAACCCCGAGAGCATAAACAAGGGGGTCTTGGTCTCCCAGCACTGCATTGCACGGGAGGCTGGGCCCCAGCATGCTGGACCTACAAATAAAGTCCCTTTGTTCTTGCATTACGGTGAGTCTCACTGGTTCTTTCCATCTGGGCAATCCGGAACACAACAAAGGCAGATGCTTTAATTCAAGTACAGTCCCTGGTCCCAACCCAAATGGCTTATCTGGCCCCATGGGTACACAGTACGAGCTCAAGGAAGATGGGACATAATTAAGGGCATGCAGTCATGAGTCAAATGTTACAGGGGTCTGTGCCTTGGGCCCCACCACCTGTCCTACATGTATGTACTTCAGGAACTGATCCTACATCATGCTAACCTATCCAAGATTGGCAGGTTTGTTACACTGGCCCTTCGACAAACAGTAAGTGACATAGATACTCTAACCTGTGTAACTATACCTACTGGCCTTAAGCAGCCCTTTGGTTAACAAGAAAGACAATTAAAATGCCACATTAAAGGTCTTAAAAGTTAAACATGATGTTTGTGTAGTACCCACTGCTGCATTGACAGTGGCCAAGGCACTCAAATCACACCACAGTGGTTCATGAAGCACTTTCATCTGCTAGATAAAAAAGCAGCAGAGTTGGTGTCAAGAAAAAAATGTTCAATAGACAGGCGTTCTATTAGGTAAACCTTCAGATAGCTGCACTACAGTCTGCAGAAAAGTGTTAATAAATTTAAATATCCACGTTAATCTCAATACCCATATTAGTAAATGTAAATGCCCCTTATGAGCTGCTAGGGGACTACAACCCTAGTCCAAAATGCCATCCATGTCCAAAATGTACATCCAGATGCCATGGTGCCCAAGCTGGTTCCCAGGGAGAGACAGCATTGTTTTGAACGTCCTGTGAAGTACAGGGGAAGGGATGATTAAATGAGGGTGCAAATGATTTGTTCCCCTGGGATATTCTTGCCACGGTATCAGTAGTCTCTAGGGCACTAAAACTGATCTCTCTCTGGTTTGCCATTCAGCCACTAGTATTTCACATCACTGATGTATTCTGCCATGTAGGCCAACATTTATGTTACACCACACCATACCACCTTCAATCACTAACAGAAATGATGCTACCAGTATAGCCTAGCTAGATAGTATAGACTGCGATTACAAGTCCCTATTAAACATTTTCATTCATGGCTGTGGTCTGATGCTGTTTTTGCTGGAATCTGTTTTAAAAGCTAACTCATTTTCCTAATGCTATTAGAATTTGGGGTGGGGCCAGCACTGTGGCGTATCAGGTAAAGCTGTCACCTGCAGTGTTGGCATCCCATATGGGTACCAGTTCGAGTCCTAGCTGCTCCACTTCCAATCTAGCTCTCTTCTATGGCCTGAAAAAGCAGTTGAAGACGGCCCAAGTCCTTGGGCCCCTGCACCCACATGACAGACAAGGAAGAAGCTCCTGGCTTATGGCTTTGGACTGGTGCAGCTCCAACTGTTGTGGCCAACTGCGGAGCAAACCAGCAGATGGAAGACCCCTCTCTCTCACCCTCTCTCTGCCTCTCCTTCTCTCTGTGTGTAACTCTTTCAAATAAATAAATCTTTATCAAAAAAAAAAGGAGGAAAGGGTATGAAGACTTGGTTATGGGATGGACATTACAGCCACTCCTTGGGACGCCTGCATTTCATATTGGAGTGCTTAGGATCAAGTCCTACCTCTTTTTTTCTTTTTAAAGATTTATTTCAGAGGTAGAGAGGAGGAGAGACAGAGAGAAAGGTCTTTTATGTGCTGGTTCACTCCCCAAATGGCTGCCAATGAGCCAATCTGAAGCCAGGAGCTAAGAGTTTCTTCTGGATCTCCCACACGGGTGCAGAGGCACAAGAACCTGGGCCATCCTCCACTGCTTTCCCAGGCCATAAGCAGAGAGCTGGATCAAAAGAAGTGCAGCCAGACATGAATCAGCACCCATATGGGATGCCAGTACCATAGACGGAGGTTTAGCCTCATATGCCACAGTGCTGGCCCCTGCCTCTGTTTCTGATCCAGCTTCCTACTAAGCAGCAAGTATATGATTCCGTAGTACTCCCGTGGGACACCCTGATGGGAGTTCCAGGCCCCAGGCCTAGATGTTGTGGGCATTAGGGGAATGAACCAGCGGATGGAAGCACATTCTATCCCGCCCTCCCCCTCTAATCCTCTCAGTCACTCTGCTTTTCAAGTAAAATTATAACAACAACAACAGCAAAGCCAGCTGTAAGGGGTGGAACGCAAGGATTTAACCTGACATGACTACAACTTGTCCTTCAGGAGACCTGAAGGTCACCCCATCAACAAGATAGCCTGTTGCCTGAAATGTCTCTTACAAATGTTAACATTTTCTGGAAAAGTCCAGGGGATTAGCCATGGGCCACTACTGTGTATAAAGCTATTTATCTCCTCCTTGTGGTGTGGGAATCCATTGTCTCATGGCCACACAAGACCATACCTCAGTCCTGTAAGTTCTCCAAATAAATCATACTCTATGTAATTTTGAATTTTTCACTTTCTTTGGTCTCAGCACCTTTTGCCTTTAGCAGCCAGTTCTGGTATACTTTTGGTTATATTTCCTTTAAAAATGCATACAATTTTATTCTAGAATGTTGCAGTTTAAATACTTACTTCTGGGGCCAGCACTGCAGTATAGCAGGTTAAGCCACCACTTGTGATGCTGGCATCAGCTACTCCACTTCTGATCCAGCTCCCTGTTAATGTGCATGGGAAAGCGCAAGAAGACAGCTTAGACCCCTGCCACCCATGTGGGAAACCCTGATGAAGTTCTAGGCTCCTGGCTTTGGCCTGGCCCAGCCCTTGACACTGTGTCCATTTAGGGAGTAAATCAGCAGATACAAGATTTCTGTCTCTTCCCTTCTCTTTGAAACTCTGCCTTTCAAAAAAATAAAAAAATCTTAAATACATACTTCCTTTTGTTTTTGTTTAAGTAGGTCTTCTTCATACTGTTTCTGCATCTCTTCTCGTTCTCGTGCTAAGCGAAGCTCTTCTTCTTGTTCTTCCCTCTTTCTCTGCTCTTCTTCTAGCTGCTTCTTCCTGCGCCTTTCTTCTACTTGAGCAGTGATGGCTTTCTAGTCATCAACAACCACATAAATCATTGTCACAAATAAAAATCCAGGAAGAATTTTTTGGTGACTAAAGAGTAAGTTTTTGTCAGTAGTGTATCCAGAAAATATTATGTAAGACAAAATGACAAATCTCCAATACATTATCTCCCATCTCCCACTTGTCTGACCATATTCTACATGCTTATTCTTCAAACCCAGGCCATTAACAAAAATCAAAGAAAAACAACTAAAGAAATAATCTCAGTGCTTAGCATAAAGCCTGCTAAGTAGCAGATATTAATGTGTGCTGATCAAACTGAGCAAGACTAACAACCATATCAAATTCTTAATCTATCAAAGTTTTTTGTTTTTTTTTGGACAGATAGAGACAGACAGAAAGGTCTTTCTTCTGTTGGTTCACCCCCCAAATGGCCACTACGGCCGGCACACTGTGCCAATTCGAAGCCAGAAGCCAGGTGCTTCCTCCTGGTCTCCCATGCGGGTGCAGGGGCCCAAGCACTTGGGCCATCCTCCACTGCCTTCCAAGGCCACAGCAGAGAGCTAGACTGGAAGAGGAGCACCAGGACTAGAACCCGGCACCATATGGGATGCCGGCACCGCAGGCAGAGGATTAACCAAGTGAGCCATGGTGCCAGCGCCTCATTTTTTTAAAATATTTTAATCTATTTATTTATTTGAGAGGTAAAGTTACAGATGGAGGGAAGAGACAGAAAGGTCCTCCTTATGCTGGTTCACTCCCCAAATGGCTCCAACACCAGGAGCTTGGCTGCTCCAAAGCCATGAGCCATGAGCTTCTTCCAGGTCTCCCAAGCGAGTGTAGTGGCCCAACCACTTGGGCCATCTTCTATTGCTCTTTCAGGCCATAGCAGAGAGCTGGTTTGGAAGATGAGCAGCCAGGACACATACGGAAAACATACAGTGCCCATATGGGATGCCAGCACCATAAGCAGAAGCCCAGCCTACTATACCACAGTGCTGGTCCTGTATCAGAGGTTTTAAAGAATTATACTCAAAGGCTAGAGCTGTGGTGCAGTGGGTTAAAGCCCTGGCCTGAAGCCCCAGCATCCCAAATGAGTGCAGTTCTAGTCCCGGCTGCTTCTCTTCTGATCCAGCTCTCTGCTATGGCCTGGGAAAGCAGTAGAAGATGGCTCAAGTTCTTGGGCCCCAGCACCCACATAGGAGACCCAGAGGAAGCTCCTGACCCCTGGCTTCGTATCAACTCAGCTCTGGCCATTACGATCATTTGGGGAGTGAACCAACAGAATGGAAGACCTCTCTCTCTCTGGCTCTACCTCTCTCCGTAACTGTCATTCAAATAAATAAAATAAATTTAAAAAAACTATATTCAGACACATCAATCTCTTTAGCATTAAACTAATATTACAGATTTAAATCTTAGCTTCCTTTCTTATACAAGTATATGCTGGATTTCTTAATCACAACTGTACTTCAATCCCCAACATAGTTCCCTTCAAAGAACTGATTCTCCTTTTGAACAGAACTCAAGAAAAAAAAGTGATGAAAATCTAATATTAACTTAAGAGAGTTCAAATTCATATACACAATTTATTTCTCTACTGGAAGACAGATGGTTGTAGCTGGTGACCCTGTCAGGTGTTTATCATAATTCTTTAAAAAAAAAAAAAAGACTTACTTACTTTTTTGAAAGGCAGAGTTAAGAGAGAAGAGAGACAAAGAGACAAAGAGACAGACAAAGAGAGGAGAGAGAAGAGAGAGAGAGAGAGAGATTGATCTTCCATCCGTTGGTTCACTCCCAAAACGGCTGCAATGGTCCAGGACTGGGCCAGGTCGAGGCTAGGAGCCTAGAACTCCATACAGCTCTCCCACATGGATGGCAGGAGCCCAGGTACTTGGGTCACCTCATAGCATAAACATAATTCTAACATTATGCCAGTTAGGGTAGGAATTGGATTCATCGCAGGATAGGATCACAATTTTCTACTAGAATTTCATTTTCCACTTACTTAGGTATATGTTGGCTATGGCTATTACACATTAAGGCAAAGAAAAAAAATGTTTTTCAATACCATACCTGATGTTCTAACTGTTTTTGACGCCTCCTTTCTCGTTCTTCAATCTGAGCTGGGTCCAGGAGAGCAGTCATAGAACGGAGAAAGCTAACAAGATAACATATATTATTCAATCCTCTAAAAAGGTAGGTTCAACAAGCTAAATAATTTCTATCTGGGATAAATCTACTAAGTACTTCTGTTTCAAAGAAAAATGCCCAATCTCAAACCAAACAGACAAAGTAACAGTTCTACTAAAAAACCAGACTCTTACAAAAAAAAGTTAATATATACTTAACAAACTTACTTTGTCTTCTGAGTGTTTACCATAGTCACATCCCTAACAGGCTTTGCTATTTGCGCCTCCTCTGAAGGTTCAACCTGACTTCCAGTCATAGGTGTACAAACACTGCTGATATCAGCCAGCTCCTGAGTGTCAGGTGAGATACAGAAGTACTCAGGTTGTTTGTGTGTTGACCGAGAGGACAGTTGAGACTGAGAACCAAGACAACTCTTTAATGAATCAAAATGCACTGCCCATCTGTCATGCTCCTCACCCTAATCACGAGAAATAAGAATGCTAAGAATTTTTTGAATTATTCCCACAAACAATCCAAAATGACAAACATTTCTAAAAATAATCACTGAACAGAATAATCATCATAAAAATTTAAAATTAAACTGTTTTGATTTCTTATACATTCAGGTAATTAGCTGAGAAGTTAAAAGAACTAGGAAATTTCTAAAAAGTAACAAAAAGCTATGCAAAACCACTCTAAATGTATTTTCAATGAAATCACGTTCTCATGGACAAATGTAAAATAGTTTGAACATTTTGGCTTTATCAAGCAGTTTCAAAATACTTATAAGTTTATGTTTCAACACTTTGAGGTTATTTTTTCTTTTATAGCCATAAAAGTTCTATGTATTACCTTTGAATAGATAATCTTTTCCTCTATTTTTCTTTGCCGATCACCTTCTATTTGCTTATTCAACTCTTCAATCCACTTTCTCTGCTGTTCTTGTTGAATGGCACTGAAAGGGTGCTCCCGTATTGCTGCTTCCTAAATGAGTCATCCAAACCATCTGAAGTTCAGTTGCTTTTGTAAATAGTTTGTAAGAATATATGCAGGATGGTGTTGTGGCATAGCTGGCTAAGCCACTGCCCGGGGTACCGGCATCCCATGTGGGCGCTGGAGCATATCCTGGCTGCTCCTCTTCCGATCCAGCTCTCTGTTTATGGCCTGGGAAAGCAGTGGAAGATGGCCCAAGTCCTTGGGCCCCTGCATCCACGTGGAAACTTGGAAGAAGCTTCTGGCTCCAGATAGGCTCTGCTCCAGCTCTTATGGCCATTTGGGGAGTGAACCAGTGGATGGAAAATCTTTCTTTCTCTGCCTCTCAAATAAATAAATCAATCTTTAAAAAAAAAAAGTATATACAAATCTTGCCAAAGAAATTTATACAAACTTAAAACCAGTAAAACACATATCTCCTGGAGGAGCATTAATTTTTTTTTTGATTTATTTGAAAGATAGAGAGAGACAGACAAGAGACAGAGGTCTTCCATCCATTGGTTCACTTCCCAAATGGCACAACAGCTTGGATTGATACAGGCCAAAGCTAGAAGTCTGGAACTTCTTGGGGTCTCCCACTTGGTTACAAGAGCCCAAGCATCTGGGCCATCTTTTGCTGCTTTCCCAGGCCATTAGCAGGGAGCTGGATCCGAAGTAGAGCACCAGGACCCACACAGGATGCTGGGGCTGCAGGTGGAGGCTTAACCAACTATGCCACAATGCCAGCCCTGCACTAACTTCCTATTCTCAAAATTGCATGTAAAACATATGCTAGTCAATGGATATAATAAGCTATCTAAGGGAAGAACAAGAAATATATCATTTAATTCTTTCCTTAAAACCATCTACAACAACGCAGTTTCAGGGAAAAATACTCAGAGGTGACTCTGCCACTGTCCAGAACAGCCCTATTTGTCATTTCAAGACTCCCAAGTTGAGACACCAACACCTTTCTCACTCAAGTCACCACCCACCTCCCAGCTAGCACAAAAGGCATATTGGGGGACCAGCACTGTGGCATAGTGGGTGAGGCCGCTGCCTCCAGTGCTGGCATCCCATATAGGCGGCGGTTTGAGTTTCAGCTGCTCCACTTCTGATCCAGCTCTCTGCTTTGGCCTGGGAAAGCAGTAGATGGCGGCCCAAGTCCTTGGGCCCCTGCACCCACGTGGGAGACATGCAAGAAGTTCCTGGCTCCTGGCTTCAGATCGGCGCAGCTCTGGCTGTTGCTGGGGAGTGAACCAGTGGATGGAAGACCTCTCTCTCTGCCTCTCCTTCTCTTTCTGTGTAACTCTAAGTGAATAAATAAATCTTTAAAAAAAAAAGGCATATTGGGGTACAAAAAACAGGAAAACAGGATCTCTCAAAAAGAAGAGCAAAACAAAGAACTGAAATCAGGGGGCCGCGCTGTGGCACAGCAGGTTAAAGCCCTGGCCTGAAGCGCCTGCATCCCATATGGATGCTGGTTCAAGACCCAGCTGCTCTACTTCCGATCCAGCTCTCTGCTGTGGCCTGGGAAAGCAGTACAAGATGGCCCAAGTCCTTGGGCCCCTATACCTGCATGGGAGATCCAGAAGAAGCTTCTGGCTTCGGATTAGCACAGCTCCGGCTGTTGCTGCTAATTGGGGAGTAAGCCATCAGATGGAAGACCCCCATCTGTCTCTCTCTCTGCCTCTCTTCTCTCTGTATAACTCTTTCAAATAATCAAATAATCTTTAAAAAAAAAAAAGGAGCCAAAATCAGTTTCAGAAAATGTCTTTCAAAATTATTTATTTATTGAAAAGAGTCACGGAAAGAAGTAGAGAGAGAGGTACCTTCCTTTCACTGGTTCACTCCCTAGATAGCTGCAATGGCCAGGGGTGGAAAAGGAGCTTCATCCAGGTCTCCCACATGACTGGTAGGGGCCCAAACACTTGGACAATCTTCCACTGCTTTTACCAGGCCATTAACAAGGAGATGGATTGGCAGGGTAGCAGGGCACAGGATGCCAGCAGGCAGAGGTTTTATCAGCTATGTCACAATGCCGACTCCTCAAAAATCTTTTTTGAATTTTTACATGAAGGTTTCCATCTGTTGGTTCAAACCCAAACAGCTACCAACAGCCAGGGGTCAGCCAGGCTGAAGCCAGGAGCATGGATCTTCATATGGGTCTCCCACACTGGGGACAGGGACCCAAGCACTTGGTCCATCTTTTGCTGTCTTTCCAGGCGCATAAGCAGGGAGCTGGATTGGAAGCGGAGCAGCTGTGATTCAATCAGTGCTCATAAGGGATGCTGGTGTCACAAGTGGCAGCTTGACCTGCTACACCATAATGCCAGTACTCCTCTCTTAAGCTTTACTTATTTTACTTAGTGTAGGGTTAACTGTATGATCATAAGTAAACTGAAAATAGATCTTCGTAAAAATTAAGAGTTGGAATCTAAGAGGGAAGAGGATGAAAGTATCACTATGTTCCTAAATCTGCATATATGATTTATTTATTTGAAAGGCAGAGTGGCAGAGAGATTGAGAGATCTACCCATTGACCCACTCTCCAAATGGCTGCAATGGACAATGCTGGCCCAGGCTGAAGTCAGTTGCCAAGAACTTCCTCCGGGTCTCCCATGTGGGTGGGAGTGCTCCAAGCACTTGGGCCATCTTCTGCTGTCTTCTCAGGTCCATTAACAGGGAACTGGGGGCCGGTGTTGTGGCGAAGCAGGTCAACGCCCTGGCCTGAGGCACCAGCGCTGCCAGTTTGAGACCCAGCTGCTTCACTTCCAATACAGCTCTCTGCTATGGCCTGCTAAAGCACTGGAAGATGGCCCAAGTCCTTGGGCCTCTGTACCCACGTGGGAGACCCAGAAGAAGTTCCTGGCTTCGGATTGGTGCAGCTTTTCCCATTGTGGCCAATTGGGGAGTGAACCAGCAGACAGAAGACCTCTCTCTCTCTCTGACTCTCCTTCTCTGTGTAACTCTTTCAAATAAATAAATTAAAAAAAAAAAGAGAGAGAGAACTGGATTCGAAGAGGATGTCACAAGTGGTGCCTTAACCTACTACATCACATTGCCAGCCACCTTTCATTTCTTTCTCATTTTTTTTTAAGCTTTATTTATTTATTTGAAAGTTAGAGTTACACAGAGAGAGGAGAGGCAGAGGTAGAGAGAGAGGGGAGGTGGGAGGGAGGTCGATCAGTCTTCCATCCGATGGTTCTCCCCAATTGGCCACAATGGCCGGAGCTGCGCCAATCCGAAGCCAGTAGCCAAGAGCTTCTTCTGGGTCTCCCCCATGGGTGCAGGGGCTTTCCCAGGCCACAGCAGAGAGCTGGATAGGAAGTGGAGCAGCTGGGTCTCGAACCAGCATCCATATGGGATGCTGGTGCTTCAGACCAGGGTGTTAACCTGCTGTGCCACAGCACTGGCCCCTCTTTCTTATTTTTTTAAATAAGATTTATTTATTTGACGGGCAGAATGCAAGAGAGAGAGACAGACTGACTGACAGATGGACACAGAGATCTATCCACTGGCTCACTCTCTAACTGGCTGCAATGGCTGCGGCTGGTCCAGGCTGATGCCAGGAGCCTAGAACTCCATTCAGGTCTCCCACATAGATGGCAGGTGCCCAAGTATCTGGACCGCTCTCTAGTGACTTACCAGGTACAGCAGCAGGAACCAGGACTAGAAGCAGAGCAGCTGGGACTCAAACTGCTGCCTGCTTATGGGACGCTGATATCACAAGCAAAGGCCTAAGCCCCTATGCTACAATGCCAGGCCCTAAGATTTTGCTATGAGTACTTCACAGGAATATACCCTTCTTTAGTGCTGAGTATTTTTACTCTCCATTTTTTCCCCTGTTTATACCCCCTTGAACAAAGAGAAATTTATCTAAGTGTAGTATTGTGGGTAGTTAGGTTAAGTTACCTCAGTGCTTTCCTATACCTGTTTAGCTATTAGTAAATTCTGTCATTTATTCTGAAACTATATATACAGATATATAAAGCTCCTGGTGCCTAACAAAGCCTTCAAACAATTCCATTTCCTTTTTCTATTTAAATCTTCTTATCAAGGTAGAGACCAACCCTGTTATGATTATGAGCAGACTATATTCTACAGAGTTTAATTTTGGAGGACTGACATAAGGTCCTTCTAGTTCACGCTATGAGGGTAGACTGGGAATGGGAAGCTTTGGCCATGACTGGCTCATTTTAGTCAGGATGCTGTACCTATTTTCATCTGAAGAAGATCAGTGCACTGAGAGTGGGTTATAATTTATTCACATTCGAGTTCTAGGAAAGTCTTCATAATCCTCAACACTACTCCCAAGATTCTCAAGTTATATGACAACAAAAGGCTCACAAAGGCTCTAGGTATTCCATTTTGATTCTACTGAGGCATGGCTTCGTATTTTTTTTAAGCTGTCCTATTAGTGACATAAATCCACAGAAATTCCTGCTGAACTCTATATTATCTGGTAATGTGCTCTTCTTGACTGTGTGTGGCATGGGTAGAGATTTCTTTTTGTACTATCCTTTAACATGTCAAAAAGATCACATAATATTTTTAAAAGTCAGAAAGCTATAAAGTCAATAAAGGACAGATATATGATCCAGGTATGATTATGCATACATATCTTAGGCATTAAAGTAGTTGTTTATGTATCTACTCATTAATAAAATAGTACCAGAAGGAACTACACCAAATTTGTGCACTATACAATAAACACAAGATTCCACAAAAATATTCTAGAATAAACAAATTCAGCAGTTTCAGGATAAGAAACCAACACAAAAATCTGCTGTTTCTAGATATGAAAAGAACAATTCAGAATAAATTTTTTTTTAAATTCCATACAACAGCATCAAGCAGATACTTAGGAACAAATTTATCAAAGGAGGTGGAAGACTAACCACAAACCATTTCAGAAAGAAATTTAAGATGCAAATAAATGCAAAGATATCCTGTGTTCATGAATTCAAAGATTTCATATTGATGAAATCTTTACTTAATATATACTGAATAGATCTTCTGTATATAAAGATAATTGAAAATGAATCTTGATGTGAATGGAATGGGAGAGGGAGCGGGAGATGGGAGTGGGAGATGGGAGGGGTGCGAGTGGGAGGGAAATTATGGGAGGGAGAAGCCAATGTAATCCATAAACTGTACTTTGGAAATTTATAATTACTAAATAAAAAAAGAAAAAAAAAGATGCAAATAAATGCAAAGATATCCTGTGTTCATGAATTCAAAGATTTCATATTGCTCAGGTATCAATACCACCCAAAGCAAATTACAGAATCAATGCAGTTCCTATGAAAACATCAATGACACTTTTTGGAGAAATAGAAAACTCCACCCTAAAATTCATACAGAATATCTCAAGACACTCTGAAAGCCAAAACAATATTAAAAAGAAAGCTGAATGACTCACATGTCTTGATGTCAAAACTTAACACAAAGCAATGATAATCAAAACAGTGAGGCACTGGATTACAGCCAGATGTACAGTTTAATGGAATAAACAGATACAAACCCTCATATACTCAAATAATTTTGGTCAACGGTGCCAAGATTGTTCAAAAGGGGAAAGGATGGTGTTGGGGAAATTGGATATCCACATGAAAAAAAAAAAAGCAAAGACAGAAAGACAGAAACCAAAAGCACAGCCAACAAAAAGATATAATGAACTATAATGGACTTCATCAAGTTTCAGAACTTTTGTGCACCGGAGGACAAAATTATTGAGATGGTAAAAAAGCAACTCACAGAATGTGAGAAAATATTTGCAAATCATAAACCTGGTAAACAATTAATAACCTTAATATACAAAGAAAAAAGCTACAACTCAACAACATATCAGATTTTAAAAATGTCCATACAAGGACTTGGATATTTCTACTTAAGAGAAATCAAAATTACAGTGAGCTATATAAATCAAAAATAATAAGAGGGGGCTGGCACCGTGGCGTAGTAGGTAAAGCCATGCCTGCAATACTGGCATCCCATATGGGTGCCTGTTCGAGTCCCAGCTGCTCCACTTCTGATCCAGCTCTCTGCCATGACCTGGGAAAGCAGAAGCTGACCCAAGTCCTTGGACCCCTGCACCCACATGGGAGACTCAGAAGAAGCTCCTAGCTCCTGGCTTTGGATCGGCCCAGCTCTGGCTGTTGCGGCCATTTGGAGAGGGAACCAGCAATTGGAAGACCTCCCCCTCTCTCTGCCTTTCTGTAACTCTGCCTTTCAAATAAATAAATCTTAAAAAAAAAAAAAAAAAAAGAACTGGTGAAGACATGGAGAAACTAGAACCCTTGTATACCACTGGTGGGAACGTACAATAATACCACTACTGTGGAAAGGCAGTATAACAGATATAAAATCATCAAATTAAAACTGGTAAAAATTTAACATAAAAAGTTACATATAACCTTTTTAAAAAATATTTGTGTATAATCTGGTAATCCCACTTTTGAATATATCCCCAAAAGCAGATAAATGGAAACTTAAACAGATTATTTGTATGCCAATGTCTGTAGCAACACTATTCACAATAGCCAAATGCCCACCAACAGACAAATGGATATACATGTACATACAATGGAATATTACTCAGCCTCAGAAAATAATGAAATTGACGTATCATAGCATGGATAAACCTTTAAGACATTAGGTTAAGCAAAACATCCAAGTTAGAAAAGGGCAAATATTGGTAGTTGAATTCATAGACAGAGAATAGAATGGTGGTTGCCAGGGATTAAGGAGAGGAAGAAATAGAAGTTATCCTTCCATGGGCACAGTTTTAGTTTTGGTATAATGAAAAAGTTCTGAAGATGAAGAGTGGTGATAATTGTACAACAACATGCATATTCGTAAGGCCAACGAAGTGTACACTAAAAGAAGGTTGAAATGGGAAATTTCACCTTATACATATTTTCCCGTAATTTTTGAAAAGTAACACTGGGGACGGGGAGGACACTGGCATTGTGGCTCAGCAGGTTAAGACACTGCTTGCAATGACAGTATTCCATAGCAGAGTGCTGCTTCAAGTCCTGGCTATACCATTCATGATCTAGCTTCCTGCTAATGCATGCCAGGGAAGGCAGTGGAAGATAAGGTTTGGGTATTTGGACCCCGGCCTCCCACGTGGGAGACCATGATGGAGTTCCTGGTTCCAGGCTTTGGCCTGGCCTAGCCCTGTCTATTGTGGCCATTTAGGAAGTGCACCAGCAGATACAAAATCTTTCTCCCTCTTCCTGTCACTCTGGCTTTCAAAAAACAAAACAAAAATTAAAATAAATATGGGATATTTAAAAAAAAAAATACATGGCCGGCGCTGCAGCTCACTTGGCTAATCCTCCGCCTCCGGTGCCAGCACCCAGGGTTCTAGCCCCGGTTGGGGTGCTGGTTCTGTCCCAGTTGCTCCTCTTCCAGTCCAGCTCTCTGCTGTGGCCCGGGAGGGCAGTGAAGGACAGACCAAGTGCTTGGGTCCTGCACCCGCATGGGAGACCAGGAAGAAGCACCTGGCTCCTGGCTTCAGATTGGCGCAGCGCGCCGGCCGTAGCGGCCATTTGGGGAGTGAACCAACGGAAAGGAAGACCTTTCTCTCTGTCTCTCTCTCTCTCTAACTCTGCCTGTCAAAAAAAAAAGTACAAATGGGAAGAACTTTTTGTTGATAAAATGCAGAACTACAGTCTGGCTGTAGCAGAAAGAAGCTATCAGGATGACAACCTCACTTTCCACTCCATGTTACAGAGGATATTAAAATACATTGCCTCTACTTAAAAGCGGGTTCCAGGGAAGGTTAGTCAACATGGAAAGCTAAGTTTTCATCAAGGTGAGGTATTATCCATTATTAGACTGAAAGCGTAATTAAATTTAGAAATATAAAATGTGTTTTACACTGTGCATTGTGAAAGAATGTTTGGGTTGAACAATACAGGGATAACAATACAATTCTAGGGAGTTCAACTAGTGAAGGGAAGTGAGATTGAGAATCAAGAGAAGACAGCCTTAGGGCTCCAAATGGATGTGCTTCACTAATTTTAAGGAGAGCAAATTTTCACTAAGCATTTGTTTTATGGCAATCACTATTCTAAGCACTTTACATGCATTACATCATGTTTTAACAGGAGGCTTTGGCTATTGCTGGCAACCAAACTCCCCCTACCTCCCAATTACATGACAAGGGTAACAATATTCAAATAATATAAACAGTTGCCAAGGCTGGGATTTCTGAAACCTGCTGTTACAAGGTATTTGAGAAAGGGTTTTTTGTTAGACAAGTATTTTTCCCTCAGTAGCACCTCTGGAATATCTTACCACACTAATGCAAAATATATTAAAACTGTATTTAAATAATAAGGTAATCAAACCCTTTAATTCTTGGTTACCCAGTCCTAGATCTAGTCTCTTTTCCTTTTTAATCTTGCTCTCAATACTACCTCTACTTTCACTTCTGACTTCAAAATAACTTTACTCGATTGTTCTGGATTTTATAGAGAAATTAGAATACTATCTTTAAAAATATATTCTAAATATTTAAAAACCTGTAGTTTTTAATGGCTGTTTATTTGCATTAAAAATCATGGTATGGACTATCTCCTCAAAATAAATAATTTTTAAAAACCTTACAATTTAACCAATAATGCTAACATTTTAACCTAAAATTTGGTAACTGAAAGTACTAAATATTTTTAGCATTACCTTCTTTGATTCAAATATTGAGAAGTTAATAAGTCAGTAACTGATCTCACAAATGTTATGAAAAGTTAGTTAGCTGTAGTTTTTGGTGGTACAGATTGAGTGTTCCTTTAAGAAATGCCTAGAACTCAAAATTTCACATTTCAGCTATTTTCAGATTCTGAAACATCTGTACATACATAAAATATCCTGCGCACTGTGCCCAAGTCTAAGCACACAAAATAGATTTAAACAGATTTATTATTTATTTGAAAGGCAGAGTGACGGACATCTTCCAGCTGCTAGTTCATTCTCCAAATGCCTGCAACAGAAAGGACTGTCCAGGCTACACAGAAGCCAGGAACTCAACTCCAAGGTGGGTGGCTGGGACTCAAGCACTTGCGCTATCATCTGCTACCCACCCAGGGTGGGTATCAGCAGGAAGCTGGATCGAAAGTGAAGCTGGGGAACCAATGTTGTGACGAGCGGTTACAGCCACTTGTCTGCAGTGCTGGCATGCCATTCGAGTACCAGCTGTTCACTTTCGATCCAGCTCTCTGCAATGGCCTGGGAGAGAAGTGGAAGATGGCCCAGATCCTTGGGTCCCGCACCCGTATGGGAGACCCAGAATAAGCTCCTGGCTTTGGATTGGCACAGCACCGGCCATTGTGGCCAACTGGGGGAGTGAACCAGAGGATGGAAGACCTCTCTCTCTCTGCCTCTCCTTCTCTTTCTGTGTAACTCTGACTTTCAAATAAAATAAATAAATCTTAAAAAAAAAAAGTGCGGCCGGCGCCGCGGCTCACTAGGCTAATCCTCCGCCTTGCGGCGCCGGCACACCGGGTTCTAGTCCCAGTTGGGGCGCTGGATTCTGTCTCGGTTGCCCCTCTTCCAGGCCAGCTCTCTGCTGTGGCCAGGGAGTGCAGTGGAGGATGGCCCAAGTCCTTAGGCCCTGCACCCCATGGGAGACCAGGATGAGCACCTGCCTCCTGCCATCGGATCAGCGCGGTGCTCCGGCCGCAGCAAAAGGCAAAAGGAAGACCTTTCTCTCTGTCTCTCTCTCTCTCTTTCACCGTCCACTCTGCCTGTCAAAAAAAAAAAAAAAAAGTGAAGCTGAGATTCCAGCCAGGCATTCCAACAAAGGATGTGAGAATCCCAGAGTCTTAACCAATGCACCAAGTGCCCACCTCTGAAGATTATTTTATATGGTAATTTTTTAGTGTGTCTGCAGTTTGCATTCTGCCACACGAAGTCAGATGTGGCTTGATGTCAGTGCTCAAAAAGTTTTATATTTTGGAGCACTATGGATTAGTTATGCCCAACCACTATCTGCATACATCAACTTTTTTTAAAGACTTACTTATTTTAAGTCAGAGTTACAGAGAGAAAGGGAGAAGAGAGAAGGAGGGAGGGGTAGGGGTAGGGTAGGGATAGAGGGAGGGAGATAGACTGATTGATTGATTGCATCAGCTGGTTCACTGCAACAGCCGGTTGGGTCAGGACAAAGTAAGGAGCCAGAAAGTTCCCTCTGGGTGTCTCACGTGAGTGGCATGGGCCCAAGCACTTGGGCCATTTTCTGATACTTTCCCATGCCATTAGCAGGGATCTAGATTGGAAGTGGAGCAGCTGGACCCAAACCATCACTCATATGGGATGCAGCTTTGCAGGCAGCACCTTTCCCCACACACATCAACTTCTGAACTTTGCACACTTACAGTTATCATCCACAAAGAGGTTTTTCCAAAATGATTTCTCTCAGTCCTAATTTATAGCCTTTTAACAAAAGTGCTTTTGGGACAGTGGAAAAATGCAATTCAGATTTAATTCTTCTGTTAATGTTAAATTCTCAATAGACAGATTAATACAGGCCAGTCAATCCTACATGGTACAGAGTAGACAGCCAAACAAACAATGTAACTTGGAGAGGTTCCAAAAGTAATCTAGCTAATCAGGTCACATTGCTGAAAATTTCTAAGCTCAGAATCATTCCTTTAAGTTTCATGTATTATTTCCAGAATATATTTGGTTCACAAGGAGAAAAGGATTACTCATGTAAAAAAGCAGTTAACAGCTTTTTTTTTTTTTTAATTTAAGGAACAAAACACACTCAGGAAAACTTAACTGGTAATTAAAAAAAAAAAAGGACTTAGATTCACTCCTACAGGGAAAAAAGATTATACAAAAGTCAACTACTTAAGGGTTTAAACGTTCTAACTACTGATATTTAGAACTTACCTCTAAAATTTGACTAGCTCTAGGTAGTGAGTGCTCATCAGCTTCAACCACTGTAACCTGATTAGGAGATGGTGACATAATGATTGAAGAGCTAGCAGAAACCTGAAAGAAACAGAAAAAACAAGAACACATTTTATCTGAAATTGAACACAGATAAAAATTTACAGATCACAAAAGTACTACTTGAGGGACACCTGCTATTTACTTATGATACATGAACTTATGTTTGATTTGATAATCTTGTGTATACCACCTGGTTAGTGGTAGAATTTTGTGCTCCTTTGAAAAACTGCACAGATCCTTTGTAGCAGAGGCCTTAAAAGAAGCTGCCTGGGGCTTCTATACTCACCTACTAACAGAGCAAGACAACTTACAGAATGCAAACAGACTAGTTGAGACCATAATTAAATACAAAACAACACAGTTTCAAAATGCCATATGAAAATAAGACTTAAACATTTTATAATATGGACACTGCTTAGCACTTTAAAAATTGTAATGAAGAAGTTCTGTGTTCCATAAATGCTTGTTTTTAGTATTCTTACCCTGGATCTGTCAAAATCTTGAAGTTTTTCCCACAGTATTTTATCACTATCAGATTTTTTCCAAGAATTATTCCATTTTTCAGAAACTTCTTTTTCTTTCTTCTTTAAAGCAACCTGTTCATCTGTAAATAATGTCCTTTTTTAAAAAAATGTACAAAAACTGTAAAAAAAGAATCATGTAAACAAATCATGACCTTCTTAGAGTGCAGATTCTAACACAGATCTAATAAAAATTGTTTAACGGAGATTCATGCATAAGGTAGAGAGGAATTTTGGGGGATATGGAATAAAATATTTAACAGGAATGAAACTTAAGAATGGCACAAAAGGATGTGAAAATGTTTGCTTTATCATAACTATCAATAAGGAGCAATTTTATCAAAATAACTTGTTAAATATTCAAAGGTCCTACTTTGATGTAATATTCATTTATTACAATGAGAATGAAAAGATAAAACACTCTGAAGTCAGAGAAACTGGCAATCAAGTTTAATCATATCCCAGCTAAATGACTGTGGACAAATTACTGTTTACCGTTCTAAAACTTGGTTTCTTCTGTAAAATGTGTTTAATAATGGTGCCTATTTCAGTATAGGGTCTGACACAAAGTAAATTTTCAATAAATGTTGTCATTATTTCTCATAACAGCTGCAAATTAAACAAAATCTTGTGTCTAACACATAGCTATAGTCAAAAATAAATCCCATTATTAATAGTTCTTTAAATATAAAATTCAGAGATGTTGAAATCTAAATTCCAAGAAAATTTATGAAAATATGCTTTGCTAACAGGAGCAAGCTAAAAAAAAAAGTGAATTAAAAAAATTTATATGAGAGGCAGAGAGAGAATAAGCAAGCAAGTTCCCAATCTCTGCTTCACTCCCCAAATGGCTGCCATAGTCGCTGGGACTGGGCCAGGCCAGGTAAAAGATGGAAGATGAGAACTCAATTTATGTCTTTCTTAGTGGATGTCAGGAACCCAATCACTCTTGAGCTATCACTGTTGCCTCCCAGAGACTGCATCAGCAGGAAGCTACAGTCGTGAAAGAGCTGGATATAGAATCCACTTACTCTGATAAGAGAAGTGAGCGTCTTAACTGCTAGGCCAAATGCCTACTCCAGTATGTTGTGTATTTTTATATTTTTAAAGATTTATTTATTTTATTTGAAAGATAAAATTAAAGAGAGAGAGAGAGAGAAATATTTCATCCACTGGTTCACTCCCCAAATAGCTGCCAACAGCTGGAGCTGGGCTGATCTGAAGCCAGGAGCCAGGAGCTTCTCCTGGGTCTCCTGTGGGTGTGCAGGGGCCCAAGTACTTGGGCCATCCTCCGCTGTTTTCCCAGACATGTTAGCAGGGAGCTGGATTGAAGTGGAGCAGCAGGGATTTGACCAGGGGCCCATATGGGATTCTGGCACTGCAGGTGGCAGCTTTACCTGTTACACCACAGCGCCAGCCCCAAATTGTTTTTATTAAAACAATTAAAGAATAAA
Source organism: Oryctolagus cuniculus (assembly GCF_051225735.1). Taxonomy (NCBI): domain Eukaryota; kingdom Metazoa; phylum Chordata; class Mammalia; order Lagomorpha; family Leporidae; genus Oryctolagus; species Oryctolagus cuniculus. The sequence continues at coordinate 94,617,405 of NC_142876.1, forward strand.
ACATCTCAGTTTTTCCAAGAAATTCCACTTTATTTTAGAAATTTGGTATTGAAAGTTAAATTTACACTGAAAAAGATATATTAAGCCAAAATTGTGATATAAACACATATCAGATCTCCAAACCCTGTGAAACTATCATAAATTTAATTCTTCATTCTTTTACCATGACCAAAGCCAGTATCATTCATTCCTTATTTCTGCTGCTAATTTCTTTTTCTAAATTACATAACCCAACAAGTTTAATGACTGCCTTACATGACTTCCTGTTTGATTGGAGGATAGTCTATCCTCAGGCCTTTTGTAGCCATTACTGAGAAGTACAAGTGTCAAGTCATACATTTTCCAAAATCAGAAGTAATGGGGGCCGGTGCTGCAGCTCACTAGGCTAATCCTCCACCTTGCGGCGCCGGCACACCGGGTTCTAGTCCCGGTCAGGGCGCCAGATTCTGTCCCGGTTGCCCCTCTTCCAGGTCAGCTCTCTGCTGTGGCCAGGGAGTGCAGTTAGGATGGCCCAAGTGCTTGGGCCCTGCACCCCATGGGAGACCAGGAGAAGTACCTGGCTCCTGCCATCGGATCAGTGCGGTGCGCCGGCCGCAGCGTGCCGGCCGCGGTGGCCATTGGAGGGTGAACCAACGGCAAAGGAAGACCTTTCTCTCTGTCTCTCTCTCTCACTGTCCACTCTGCCTGTGAAAAAAAAATTTTTTTTTAAATAAAAAAAAAAAAAAGAAGTAATGGGTGTGAGCCAATGTTGTGGCACAGGGAGTTAAGCTGCCACTTATAATGCTGGCATCCTACATCAGAGTGCTAGTTCAAGTGCTGCTCTGCCTCCAGTGCAGATCCTATGCAGGTAATGTGCCTGGGAAAGCAGCAGCAGATGATCCAGGTACCTGGGCCCCTGCCACCCATCTGAGATACTCAGATGGAGTTGTAGGCTCCTGGCTTCAGCCTGGCCCATCCCTGGCCATTGCAGCCACTGGGGGAATAAACCCGAGGACAGCTCTTTATTTCCACCTCCCACCTCTCTCTCATACTCTATCCTTAAATAAATCAATCTTGGGGTGGGAGGAGAAGTAATGGATATTTTCTTAGTTATTAACAAAATTTCAAGACTCTAACAGAAATTACAAACTTTTCTGTTATAAGGTCTCCAAGCTGATAGAAAGCAGTGGGTTTGTTTCTATCTACAATTATCAACTAGTATCATTAATGACAGTATATTCATTGGCTAGGTGATTATTCTTGATTAGAATGTTGTATGTCAGGGCCAGTGCTGTAAAGCTGCCGCCTGCAGTGCCGGCAACCCATATGGGCGCCGGTTCGAGTTCTGGCTGCTTCACTTCCGATCCAGCTCTCTGTTATGGCCTGGGAAACCAGTAGAAGATGGCCCAAGTCCTTGGGCCCCTGTACCTGTGTGGGAGACCTGGAAGAAGCTCCTGGCTTCAGATCAGTCCAGCCCTAGTTGTTGCAGCCAACTGGGGAGTGAACCAGCAGATGGAAGACCTCTCTCTCTCTGCCTCTCCTCTCTCTAACTCCGACTTTCAAATAAATAAATCTTAAAAAAAAAAAAAACTTTTATTTTTTTAAAGAATAAATCAATGATTTTTTTAATAAAACCATTTTTAAATTCATTATTTCTGTAATAAAAATATGAAAAAGCATTCTCTGAAAATAAGAAAAATTTAGGAATCTCTGAGCAACAGAGACTCCAGAATACCAGACACATTAACGCTTTTTGATGTACATCACAGAGTACCAAATAAAAAGACACAACCTAAAGCAATGTGGAAGCACAAAGTTTCTAAGAAACTTGACTAGATCTACTCTAGTCAAATGTTAGAGGACTTTTGAAAATAATCACACTAAAAGACATACTTCTTCCTCTATATATATTCTGCAAACAAACAAAACTGTAAGAAAATAGATAAAAATTACCCACCCAGCTCTTTCCTCCACTGGGCCTTTTTTGCCTCCAGCAAACTTTTATAGCGTTCCCTTTCCCCCAGAGTACTGAATATGTCAGCTGGTTTCCATTCATTCTCTCTAAGGTAAAAACACCAAAAATATAAAAAATCTTATCATTATACATTTCAACTGATTCCATAAATATTAATAAACTTTAAATAGCTCTAAATCTTTAGAGTAAATACTTCACATGCAAATAAATCAAAGCAAAACATATTCCCAAGATGATCCCACAGTAGCAGGTAAGAGTCACATACATGTCAGTTTTCTGTTCAGACTGCACAGATGCCTCCTGATTTTTATATAAGACAGATTTATTTTCATCTGGGACAGGTGACACAGCCTCAGATTTCTGAAGTAATCCTATAATGTTCTCATCCTTTGGCTGATTAGGAATATTGCTTAAATTCAGACTACACTGGCCTAGGAGGTAAAGTACAAGTTTTAAAATTATTGTTAAATTATATCTATTACAACAACTTACTATGGTATATTGCTATCCAGCTTTAAAGTCTTATACATTACTTAATTTCCACAATAATCCTAGACGTGAGTTTCTGTCAAGAACCTGTGGCCTAGAGATGAAAGGACTTGCTCATGATAACCATACAACTTCTTATATCAAATAGGGACAAGTAAACAACAGAAAAGTAAACCTCCAATTATTCTTGACATAATTTTTTTTTTTTTTTTTTTGACAGGCAGAGTGGACAGTGAGAGAGAGAGACAGAGAGAAAGGTCTTCCTTTGCCGTTGGTTCACCCTCCAATGGCCGCCGCGGCCGGCACGCTGTGGCCGGTGTACCGCGCTGATCCGATGGCAGGAGCCAGGTACTTCTCCTGGTCTCCCATGGGTTGCAGGGCCCAAGGACTTGGGTCATCCTAACTGCACTCCCTGGCCACAGCAGAGAGCTGACCTGGAAGAGGGGCAACCGGGACAGAATCCGGTGCCCCGACTGGGACTAGAACCCGGTGTGCCGGCGCCGCAAGGCAGAGGATTAGCCTAGTGAGCTGCGGCGCCGGCCTCTTGACAGAATTTTACAAATAACACAAATCATAACCTAAAGGGAAATGCAAATAGCTTAGTAACAAAAGTCATTAACTGAACTTATTTTTCTCATATAGCCATGAAATCAGTGGAAAACTTTTTTATGAACTGTTGTCTCCATGTTCCAGCTATCATATCTAAACTAAATGTCTCCTAGAGGGCACATATACTGGCTTAAAAACTGTTCTAATTCCTCCTGATTATACTAGATCTCCCAATGAAGAGAAAGTATATCTAACAGGTAGTTCATTGCATGATTAGGCAAATGCTGCTTTTAAACTTTGTTGATATTATTTCTCATTATAACTTGTAAGCTGCTCTTTGTTCTCTGAACTAGAACTCTAATCTCAAAGATAAATTCAGCTTCCTCATTTTACCAAGAATAATCTGGACCAAAAGAGGACAGATGACTCCATCCTGAGCACCTTGAGAGCATGTAAGAGCTAACTAGTCCCCATCCCAATTGTGAGGCATCTCCATGGGGTATGTCAATTTCAATTTTTAAACTTATTTCACTATTGTACAATAAAACTTTAATACTTCTATTATCTTCATATTCACAGTTCCTTAGTTCAAAGCTGAAATAAGAAGCCATAATACAATGCCCTAACTTGCGAAACAAAAAGCACGTAACATTTACGCTCCACTACTCTATGTTTTCCCGAAAACTGCTAATTCCTAGCACGAACGGAGGGACAGGAAGAGCAAATGCAGGGAGCAAACAATGCTTTACAGCAATTCTAGTCAAATCTTCATACTGTAGTGCCTTTATCTTTAAAAACCACTATACACACACAATTATATTAAATATAAGTAAAGCCTCCTATGTAGAATGATTTTTATACTAACATCTTTTCTAGAATTCACATAAATTGATTTTCTTAAGTCTATGGTACATAATAATAATATTCTGACCACTGACCTTAAAACAGAGTGTATTATAACCATAAAAGTAATCCTGCATATTAGAGGATAATTATCTTAAAGATGCACAATTACATAAAATCCAATGAACCTGAAATTCTAAAACACATACTAAGAAAACAAATATACATTTAAACTTCAGAAAAACCTTACTTGTTTCTTCCTCTTTTCCATTCTCAGTCAGGGAAATAGGCCTATTTCCTTGGTTAACAGACATCAAAATCTGCTGTAGTTGGTCTTGTGTCAGACACACCAAACTGCTCTTCATGTTGTCAGCTGTGATGGGCTTTTTGCAAGCCTGCTGCTTAGCCACTGGAGATGTATTTACAGAATTTCTAGTTCTCTGTGTTTTAGGGGTTGCAGGTGAAAACTCTTTCTGGATATGAAGACAGTCTTTATCTAAATATGGCTTACATAAATCCTTAGCAAGTGAAAAAGTCATTCTACTTTGTTCACCTTTTGTCTGTAAAGTTTCTGAGCCAATAGCTTTTTTTTGCAAAAGTTCTTTACTCCTGATACAAGTATTTTGTGTTGATTTTAGAATGTGTCCAGTTTGTTTTGTTCTTAAAGCACATTTTGCAATTTTGGTCTTACTTCCCATCTGTTAAAACACCAGAAACATATACTTTATAACAGTCCACGAAAAATCATGAATATCTGTGATAAATCTGTCCTGTAAACTTTTTCCATGTTGCTACTTAGATATTACAGCCATAAGAAATTAATGCTTAACCTTTGCAGATCTTTACTTGAAAGATTCATCAACAAACAGAAATTATTTTACTTAAGGATAACAAGGAACACAGAAGAATTTTCATTCCAGTCACTACAAGCCATTTATTCCACTTCCGCTCTGTATCTCATTTCATTATACTACCCACACAATCTCTTTATACACATCTGGAGTCCCACAGGTTACCAGAGCCCTTATTCCTTGAATACCTTATACTGTGGACCACTCTCAGACATGACTCCTGTCTTAATTCTTGATGCTTTGCCATCCATATACTCATAGATCATTCTTCCAAAACCCTGTCTTCTCATTTCCTCCAACTCTGCTCCAGTACTGTTGGCTTCCATGTTATCTTCACTACTAATTCCCAGAGTGACATCTCATACTGACCTTTTAACTACCATAAATGCAACCTCTCCATCAACTCAATTGCAAGCACTGGATAACGACCACTTCTTTACATTTTTTTCAACTTGCTTCCTCTCATTTCCCAATTCCAACACTCTGCTGGAATCTATAATCTGTCAATCCTACCGCTACTCTCTTTTGCTCCCATTTCCCTTAACAATATTAAATTCTACAGTCAACCAAAATCATTGTTCATGTGTATTTGGCAAATTCCAACTCTGGTAAAATCTCTTTACCTACTCTGAGTGCATCCACAGAGGGAAAAAAACCATAGCCATGTGAACTCATTTCACCTTAAACTTATAACCAACATCACTAAACAGGAACCTAATGTTATCTTATAGACATACATTTTCCAGTTCATTTACTGTCACTTTTTAAGTTACTATTTCAACCTTTTTCTTTTTACCCAAGTCTCTAACATTTTCTCTACCAATCTTATTCTCAGATCTTAATATTTCACTGAAAATCTTAGAGAAAAGCTTTCAGAACTTCAAGATTCCACCTCCAAACCTATACAGCATCTGCCTCAGACAAACTTCTTGCCTTCCCATTACTTGCACACATTCCCACAATCCTCCCTTTCTGAAGGATAGCTAACAATTTTCTGCTTTCTCCTGGAATTTTTTTCTTTTCTACTGGATCACATGTCTGCATATGAAAATGTTATATTTTACCATCTTAAAAAATTATTAATCCCACTTTCTCCATTTTTCTCCTACAATCCCATTCCAACCAGGCCTTCATCCATATGATCTTAACAAAACTGCTCAAAGTTACTAATAATACCTACATTGCTAAATTCAGTGACCCATTCTGAAATTCTTATCTTACTTGAACTATGAGCTGTATCTTACACAGTGGAATACTCCATGTGGAAACATTTTTTTCACTTCTAGCACCTGACAATCCTGGTTATTTTCTGATCTACTCTAGTATTCTTAGTCTTGCTTGGCTCTTTCTCTTCTCTCAGATTTGTTAAAGTTGTCATGCCCAGCAATCAGTCTCAGAATCTCATTTCTAAGATCACTCATTTACTTAGTAATTACATCTATTCTTGTGGTTCTAACTATTATGCATGTTGATGACTCTCAAACTTATAGCTCCACATGTTCTTCTCCCTTCTTGTCACATTTCACCTGCCTATCCAACACTAACATTGGGTCTGTAACAAACATTTCAAACTTAGCATGTTCAAAGCTCCTGATCTTCCTCCTTCCCATCAGTCCTTCCCATTGTAGTTAGCTCATGCTAAAACATGTGGAGTTATCCACGAATCCTCTCTCACATGCCACATTTAATGTTGGCAAACACTGATCTGCTCCATCTTTAAAACATCCTAAATCTAACCACTCTTGAGTATCCCTTTTGCTACCCTTCTGCTTCAAGACACTGGCAGTCACCTCAATCACTGTAAAGCCTTCTAACTGGTCTCTGTGCTTCTACCCTTGCTCCCATTTATTCTCAACACAAGAGTCATAGTGATAGACTTAGTATATGTCAGATCATGTCACTCTTTTCAAAAGTCTCCAATGGGAGTGGGCAATTGGTCTAGCAGTGAAGATGCCAATAAGGATGAATGTGTTCCGCATTGGAGTGCTTAGGTCTGACAGGTTCTGCCTTCTAATTCCAGGTTCCTGCTGATATAGACCAGGGAGGGCAGTGGTGATAGCTCACGGAACTGGTTTCCTGCCATACGTGTGGGATACCTGAACTGACTTCCTGGCTCTCAGTTTGGGCTTGGTCCAGCCTCCAGCATCTGGGAAACAAACCAGCAGATGGGAGCACACACTCAATCTCTCAAATAAATTAAAAAATAAAAATAAAAAGCCTTCAGTGGCTCATCTTACTTGGAGGAAAAGCTGAACTTACATTCACTATGAACTAAAAAGCCCCAATGATCTGTGACACACACCCCCATGCTATGTTTGCCCCATTATCTCTTTTATATGATCTCATTTTCTGTCTCTTAGCTAAAGGCTTCTTCTTTGCTATTGGAACTCAACAGGCTTAGCACTAGTTAGTCCTATCTGTGACACTATCCTCAACCACACCATTTGTAACCCTGAATTATTTATCTCTTGCTTTCCAAAATACTCCATTTGTATAATACTGCTGTTCTAATTTCTCAGACTGGTAACTGCAGAGTCATCTTTTGACTATCCGCCTTCAGGATTTTCTTTAGCTTATCAGTCAGTACTGGTAATTTCTTCCTCCCAAGTATCTTCTCACACTTCCACGATGACAAGCCCAAGTTCAGGTTTTTCATTGCCATTAGTGGTTCACAGCCTGCATATATCAAGTCTACCATGCTTGTAATCTACTGAACACTTCCGCAAACAGACTAACCTAAAATAACTGAGCAATCATTTGATCAACAGTAACTTTTTATGTGCTCATCACTAAGGGAAAAGTGCTGAGACTATAAAGATGAGTAAGAAAGTAGATCCCCACTGTCAAACAGTGGGCTAGAAACCCTAACAACTTTCATATGGTTTAATCATATCTAATCTTTCCTTGTGTTTCTTTTTCTTTCTTTCTTTATTTTTTGACAGGCAGAGTGGACAGTGAGAGAGAGAAACAGAGAGAAAGGTCTTCCTTTGCCGTTGGTTCACTCTCCAATGGCCGCTGCAGCCGGTGCACCACGCTGATCCGATGGCAGGAGCCAGGTACTTCTCCTGGTCTCCCATGGGGTGCAGGGCCCAAGGACTTGGGCCATCCTCCACTGCACTCCCAGGCCACAGCAGAGAACTGGCCTGGAAGAGGGGCAAAGCGGGACAGAATCCGGCGCCCCGACCGGGACTAGAACCTGGTGTGCCGGCGCCGCAAGGCAGAGGATTAGCCTAGTGAGCCACGGCGCTGGCTCCTTGTGTTTCAAGAAATGCCACAATATATAAACTACACTGACCAGTGAATGGACTGTATTTCACCCTACATTTCAAAACATACCTGCAGCTTCAATCCCAAGATGTGTTTATTGTCCTCTTCATCTTACTTACACCATGCTTTAGAGATTTCCTTTTTAAAAGATTTGGAAGGCAGGAAAACAGGGGCCAGCATTGTGGCATAGCAGGTAAAGCTGCCGCCTGTGATGCCAGCATCCCATAACGTCGTAGGTTTGAGTCTCAGATGCTCTACTTTCCAGCCAACTCCCTGCTAATGTGCCTGGCAAAGCAGCAGAAGATGGGTCAAGTCCTTGGGTCCCTGCATCCCCATGGGAGACCTGGAAGAAGCTCCTGACTTTGGACTGGGACTGGCCCAGCTGCAGCCATTGCAGCAATTTGGGGAGTGAACCAACAGATGGACGATCTGTCTTCTCTCTCTGTAAACTCTGCCTTTCAAATAAATGAATCTTAAAAAAAAAAAAAAAAAAAAAAAAAAAAAAGCAGAATAACAAAAAGAGAGAGAGAATTCCATCTGTTAGTTTACTCCTCAAATGGCCAGAACAGCTACGGCTGGGCCAGGTGAAAGCCAAGAGCCTGGAATTCCATCTAGGGCTCCGATCTGAGTGGCAGGGACTGAATTAGTTGAGCTATCATCTGCTGCCTTTCCAGGGTGTGCTTTAAATAGCAGGAAGCTTTATCACAAGTGGAGTTTGGGACTTGAACTTGGTATTCTGCAAAGGAATGCAGGCATCCTAGGCAGTGTGTTAACTGTTGCATCAATGATCCGCCCGTAAGATTTTGATGAGACCAATAACTGAATCTTTTTTTTTTTTTTTTTTTTTGGACAGGCAGAGTGGACAGTGAGAGAGAGAGACAGAGAGAAAGGTCTTCCTTTGCCGTTGGTTTACCCTCCAATGGCCGCCGCGGCTGGCGCGCTGCGGCCAGCGCACCGCGCTGATCCGATGCCAGGAGCCAGGTGCTTTTCCTGGTCTCCCATGGGGTGCAGGGCCCAAGCACCTGGGCCATCCTCCACTGCACTCCCTGGCCACAGCAGAGAGCTGGCCTGGAAGAGGGGCAACCGGGACAGAATCTGGCGCCCCGACCGGGACTAGAACCCGGTGTGCCGGCGCCGCTAGGCGGAGGATTAGCCTAGTGAGCCACGGCGCCGGCCAATAACTGAATCTTAAAATGCCTTTTTATGACAGTCACTTCACACAGCACCTGAAGACACTGCTTCCCATACTGGAGTTCAGGCCCTAGCTCTGCTCCCAATTCCATCGGTAATGGCTCCAGTAGTTGTGTCTCTGTCACCCATGTGGAAGACCTGGATTGAGTTTCTGGCTCCTGGGCATTTGAACCCACAGGTAGGAGCTCTTTCTAGTTGTCTCTTGAATAAATTAATAATGTCTTTTTACCTTCTATTCGTGTAGCTATTTTAATACAACAAATTCTCTAAATGAAGGATGGTAAACTCAAATACCTACTATGAATTAGACTAGATAGGTACAGGCATTAAATGAAAAGCACTTTTTCCATCCAAAGGAGAGAGGTATCACTCAGAACTACTCTACACTGACTGCCAAACAGTAACCTGAGCCTAGTTGCTAAATCATCCAGTATTTAAAGATAACCAAGAATGTCAGATTTTATAATACATTTACAAATTATTTTAGATACTGGCAAACTCATTCAACTTTCTGAAAAATCACTGTGTGGATTAAGCCAATTATCAGCAGACTATATCTGGCTTACACATTTGACCCTAACTTTCTTTTATTTATTTATTTATTTTTTTGACCCTAACTTTCTACTAATATTGCCCTGCTCTGATTCATACAGGCCTTTTTGAGGTACAAGTTGAATATCTCCCCCTCCCCCCATTGCTAAGTACAGTGTATTCCCATAACATACCTTGAAATCATCTTACTTCTGCCCATTTCCATTCCTCTAGCTACCATGCAAGACAAGGCCTTGTTTTAAAATTCTCCCTTGGACTACTGCAATCAGAATTGAACTGACCCTCTTGTATGATTATCTGTCCTTCACAAAACTACCCTGAAACTATTTCCTAAAACCACAGATTATAAGAAGTCCCTGTTTCATAAATTCTTTTAATGGCTCCTTATATTCCTATTAAATAATTTCAAAGTCCTCAAGCACACAAATGTACACAGTATTACCGAAATTCAATTCATGCTACATATCTTAATAAGTTGCTATTTCCTTCAAGCTTGGAATATACTTCCTTACATCCTTGACTACAAATCACTCTCTAATATTAAGTTCTAACTAAGATGTCACCTTATTCATGAAGCATTCCCGTCTCTCCAAACCAGAACGAGCTTTTCTTTCCAATGTTTTCTCGTTTTTGCATAAACATAGTATAGCACTCTTTATTTCTAATATATAGTTATTTACTTGATACCCAACTTCTAGAAAGCAGGAACAGGGATTTATTCCTCATCCCACCTCTCACCCCCAGTGGAGTCCTACATACATACCGAAATCTTACAAGTGTAATAAACCTTTGCTACATAAACTCTATTAACTGGAATTCTAATTTAACTGAATTATTTTGCCACATCACAGTTACTTCAGAAATAAAGTCTTCAAAAGCATTTTTTAAAGGGTAATGACCTGATATAAGGTGAATATACATCCAGTCTAACAATGAAATACTCCAAGTACTTGTACCTTAAAACCAGAAAGGAAAAACAAATGAAGGCAGCAAAAAATCATAAACTACCAGATTCAATTATGTTCAGATTACTAAATTAGAAAAGAGTATATTTGGGGCCAGTGTTGTGGCACGGTGTGTTAAGCCAATACATGCAATGCCAGCATCCCATTTCAGAGCATGGTTTTGAGTCCTGGTAGCTCTGTTTCCAATCTATCTCCCTGCTAGTACTCCTGGGAAAGCAGTGGAACATGGCCCAAAAACTTGGACTTCAGCCATGTGGGAGACCTGGAGTGAGTTCCTGGCTCCTGATTTTAGTTTGGCCCAGACTCAGCTGTCATGGCCATTTGGGAATGAACCAGCAGATGGAAGATATCTGTCGATGCATTTCAAATAAATAAGTACATCTTAAAAAAAAAAAAAGCAAACATATTTCTCAAGTGTTTACTGGATTAGATGAATCAAACAAGGCTTTTCATGTCATAAAACCAGTATTTTTTTTTTTTTTTAGATTTATTACTTATTTATTTGAGAGGCAGAGTTACAGATAGAGAGGAGAGACAGAGGGAGAGGTCTTCCATCAGCTGATTTCTGCTTCCATTCCACTACCTAGATGGCTGCAATGGCTGGATATAGGCCGATCCAAAGCCAGGAACCACAAGCTTCTTTCGGGTCTCCCATCTAGGTGCAGGGGCCCGAGTACTTGGGCCATCTTCCATGGCTTTCCCAGGCCAATACTGGAGAGCTGGACCAGAAGTGGAGCAGCCAGGACTGGAACCAGTGCCCATGGATGCCAGTGCCACAGGCAGAGGTTTAACCTACTATGCAATAGTGCCAGACCCAAAACCAGTATTTTCCCTAATACTATAAAGACAATGTTTAATGCATTTATTTGATATTGGCTGACTTCACAATTTATCTGGCATCAGGAAAAAATTTTTTAGCCGGCACCGCAGCTCAATAGGCTAATCCTCCACCTGCGGCGCCGGCACACCGGGTTCTAGTCCCGGTCAGGGTGCCGGATTCTGTCCCGGTTGCTTCTCTTCCAGACTAGCTCTCTGCTGTGGCACGGGAGTGCAGTGGAGGATGGCCCAAGTGCTTGGATCCTGCACCTGCATGGGAGACCAGGAGAAGCACCTGGCTCCTGCCTTCGGATCAGCGCAGCCACTGGGGAGTGAACTAACGGAAAAGGAAGACCTTTCTCTCTGTCTCTCTCTCTCACAGTCCACTCTGCCTGCCAAAAAAAAAAAAAAAAATTTAAAGATTTATTTAGGGCCAGCACTGTGGCACGGTGGACTAAGCCTCTGCTGGAGCACTAGCATTCTATATGGGTGCCAGTTTGAGTCCTGGCTGCTCCTCTTCAGATCCAGCTTTTCGCTATGGCCTGGGAATGAACTAGCAGATGGAAGCTCTCTCTCTCAAATAAATAAAACTTTTAAAAAGACAACAAAATGGGGCCAGGGTGTAGCACAGTGTGTAAAACTACTACTTAAAACACTGGCATCTCACATCAGAGTGCCAGTTCTAGTCCTTGCTGCTCAGCTTCCAATCCAGCTTCCTGCTAATGTACCTGGAAAGGCAGTGGCTCCTGCCACCATGTGGGAGACTAGCATGGAGTTCCTAGCTCTTGGCTTTGGCCTGGCACATGTCTGGCTGTTGAGGCCATTTGAGGAGGGAACCAGAGGATAGATTTCTTCTCTATTATTCGCCTTTCACGTAAGCAAAAAGACAACAAAATGATTTCAAAATGTGGTGACTACAGCAAATCTATTAAGGATATCAACAGGAATAAGAAATGTGAAGAAAACCCTGTAGAATCCCAAACCAAACATTTTATGTAGCTTTTCAGCTAGGAAGTTGGAAAAGGGGACTGTATTTTTTAATGTGACTCAGATAAAAGCAGCTAATTGAAATATATTAATAGTAAAGGGAAAGAAAGTAATACATCATCTATATTTTATGATTAAGGACACACGCCAAGTATTTAACTATAGAACACTGATGGGGGATATATTCCAAAATCCTCAGTGCATGTCCAAAAGGACAGACAGTACTGAGACCTATATATAAGTACTACAATATCACAACAATCAGTATGGTAACCAACATGGCTACTAGGTGAATAATGGGCAGGTAGGGTATACCACTTGGATATGCTGCACCAAAGATTGGTTCATGTCCTAGGCAGGGCAGAGTAAGATTTTATCATGCTGCTACAAATGATGCACAACTTAAAACACATGAATTGCTAATTTCTGGAATTCTCCATTTAACATTTTTGTAACAAAGTTAACCGTGGGTTACCTGATACCATGGAAAGCAAAACAATAGATGGGTAGGGGTGACTACCGCAAATAAATAGAGACATATAATTTTTACAGGTATCCTGTGGAACTTCTCTGATTATCATCACCCATATATTAAGTGATTACTCCAGCAATTTCTCTATCTTGATTATACCTGGAAAGAAAAACCAAGCCATCAAGGGCTCAGAGTTGAAGGGAAAAGTGTCAGATCAGTCAAACTGGGTCCTATCCACAGACAAGCAAAGATTTTAAGAACTACAAGGAGAAATTTATGCCAATGTTAAATCTAAAAATGAAAAAAATAAGGAACAAAAAAAGCAGTAACAAAACAAGTTTTTAAATGGTAATGCAGAAAAAGGAGTGGCTTAAGTCTTCACCTTTAATGTCAGCATTTCATACCAAAATGCCTGCAATAGTAGGTCAGGGCCAGGTCAAACCCAGGAATTCCATCCAGGTCTCCCACTTGGGCTGCCATCACTGCTGCCTCCCAGTGGCATTAACAGGAAGCTGGATAAAAAGTGGAGCCAAGAGGCCGGCGCCGCGGCTCACTAGGCTAATCCTCCGCCTAGCGGCGCCGGCACACCGGGTTTTAGTCCCGGTCGGGGCGCCGGATTCTGTCCCGGTTGCCCCTCTTCCAGGCCAGCCCTCTGCTGTGGCCAGGGAGTGCAGTGGAGGATGGCCCAGGTGCTTGGGCCCTGCACCCCATGGGATACCAGGAAAAGCACCTGGCTCCTGGCTCCTGCCATCGGATCAGCGCGGTGCGCCGGCCGCAGCGCGCCGGCCGCAGCGGCCATTGGAGGGTGAACCAACGGCAAAGGAAGACCTTTCTCTCTGTCTCTCTCTCTCACTGTCCACTCTGCCTGTCAAAAAAAAAAAAAAAAAAAAAAAAGTGGAGCCAAGAGTTGATCCCAGGTGCTCCAATATGCAATGCAATTGTTCTAAGCTATAGCTTAACCTGCTGTAGCACAACATCCATCCCGATTATCTATTTTTAAATGTCTCTGGAGCTGTACAGTCCAGGATGGAACTATTAAACTTAAATCAATTAAAAATTACATGAAGTGGGGCCGGTGCTGTGGTGTAGCAGGTAAAGCTGCCACCTGTAATGCCAGCATCCCATATGGGCGAGGGTTCAGGTTCCAGTTGTCCAATTCCTATCCAGCTCTCTGCTATGGCTTAGGAAAGCAGCTGAAGATGGCCCGAGTCCTTGGGCCCCTGCACCCATGTGGGAGACCTGGAAGAAGCTCCTGGCTCCTGGTTTCGGATTGACACAGCTCTGACCGTTATGTCCAATTGGGGAGTAAACCAGTGGATGGAAGTTCTCTCTCTCTCTCTCTCTCTCTGCCTCTCCTTCTGTGTAACTCTGACTTTCAAATAAATAAATAAATCTTTAAAAAATATTACCTGAAGTTAGAAATTCAGTTCCTTAGTCACAGTAGCCACATTTTAAGTGCTCAGTAACTACACGAGGTTACCATATAACACTGATTTCAGAACATTCCTATCACTAAAGAAAACTACCAGATAGGACTGATCAAGAGAAAAGGATTCCACAGAGCTTTTTATTTTTTTTATTTTATTTTTTTTTTAATTTTTTTTTGATAGGCAGAGTGGACAGTGAGAGAGAGAGAGACAGAGAGAAAGGTCTACCTTTGCCGTTGGTTCACCCTCCAATGGCCGCCGCGGCCGGCGCGCTGCGGCCGGCGCACCGCGCTGATCCGATGGCAGGAGCCAGGTGCTTTTCCTGGTCTCCCATGGGGTGCAGGGCCCAAGCACCTGGGCCATCCTCCACTGCACTCCCTGGCCACAGCAGAGGGCTGGCCTGGAAGAGGGGCAACCGGGACAGAATCCGGCGCCCCGACCGGGACTAAAACCCGGTGTGCCGGCGCCGCTAGGCGGAGGATTAGCCTATTGAGCCACGGCGCCGGCCCTCCACAGAGCTTTTTAAACTGAACAATTATGACTCCATTTCGGTGAAAAGACAAGCCTCAAAGCAATGCAGCATTAACTTCCCATCATCGCTTCAAACCCCTTAGAACACTTTCATATTTCCCAGTACTTATTTTCAAAGCACTGCAAAAAAAAAATAAATAAATAAAAAAAAAATTGCACTTTACATCTGAAAACAGGTCAGGTGGAAAATCAATTAGCTTACCTTTACAGAAATTTTTGATTTATGTTCTACAAAAGAAAAAAGAAATTACTAAACTATCAACCAAAAACATATTAAGGCAGTCAGGAAAGAAAATTTTAAGTAGCATTAGTTAAGATGTTAAGGCAGAAATATTGTCCACAAAAGCATTAACTTTAGATGCTGAGTGGTCTTTTACAACGGGGTTCAGATGTTGAGTGTTCTTACAGCGGGATTCAAGTATTTACTTCTGTTTGGTTTATTTTGGTTATTTTTTTAAGGTAAAACTATAAATAGATCACAGGATGGGGAGAGGAATAAGATAAGCATTTGACTACCAAAGGTTAAGAGTACTACTATATTGAGTTTTAAAACTAACACTAAAAATGTCTTAAGCATCTGTGGTCTTATTTAAATTTACTTTCTCTAACAATAAAGTGTTATGTGGAAAAAACAATTACATAAATTTTACCTATGTTAATCATCAGGCAATAAGAACATATGCTATATGTAACTATAACAGATGTTTTACACACACAATATACTGAAACATTAAATTTTATGAATCTGCATATTGACAATAGTAAAGCTGTGATATAACCTGAGTTTATCTGACTAAAAGTAAATCTGCACAAATCTGAGGAAGCAGTTTTCAAAATATTATTTAAATGTAACTCTTTTACATGCAAAACAAGTTAAACTTAAATCTTATACAGGAACTTAAGTCAACACTGTAGATTTCCAGTAACACAGCATACCAAATGGAGACAGTATTAGCTTGGTTTTCCCATCCAGTAGCTCAGTTTCAAGCTTTAAACCATCTCTGCAATATAAACAGAGTTGTTCATTATTTTTAAGAAATATCAACATTTCAATCAGCCAGAAATGTTCATATAAACCCAAAAAGTAAATGTTTCTTTAAATGTATATAGGTATCCTGTAAATATCAAACAAATCATTTAATTAGAAATGTTTTTTCAATCCAAGACAAAACTTTCAAAAACTACAGGGAGAAAATTATTCAAAGTTTTCAATATGAATTAATCTCTAACCTACAGAACTCAATTGTTGGCCGGCGCCGCGGCTCACTAGGCTAATCCTCCGCCTAGCGGCGCCGGCATACCGGGTTCTAGTCCCGGTCGGGGCGCCGGATTCTGTCCCGGTTGCCCCTCTTCCAGGCCAGCCCTCTGCTGTGGCCAGGGAGTGCAGTGGAGGATGGCCCAAGTGCTTGGGCCCTGCACCCCATGGGAGACCAGGAGAAGCACCTGGCTCCTGCCATTGGATCAGCGCAGCACAACGGCTGTGGCGGCCATTGGAGGGTGAACCAATGGCAAAGGAAGACCTTTCTCTCTGTCTCTCTCACTGTCCACTCTGCCTGTCAAAAAAATAAAAAAAAAAAAAAAAAAAAAAAAAAAAAAAAAAGAACTCAACTGTTAGTAAGCAATAAGTTAATTGTTGTTAGACCATTTAACTCTCATAATTTTAGACTTGGAATAATAATGCTGTTACCAAACACCTCAGCTGAGAAACAAGTCGCATCTAATTAGTTTGATAACGATCTCATATAATAAAGGAGTGCTGAAACATTTGCTTGGTCACAATTTCCGTTTTATTTTGAATATTTCTAATAAAAACATTTTCACAGTTAACGACCACATCAACAATACATTTACAATAATATGCATGTCAAAAGCATGGGCATAAAGTAACAGGAGACACTGCCAACAAAACCCGTTCACCCCATAAGGTCCTAAATAAAAAACTCCACAGAAACAAAACGACAGCCCAAACATTAATTCAGTGTCTTACCAGGATAGGGAGAAAAAAAAAAAAAAAGGTGTATGTGACAAAAGTGAAGTCCAGGAGATAAAATTAACTCAAGCAGTCAAGGGAGGGGGCAATGTGCGGAGCGGCTCAGATGGGGATGAGCAAAGGATCTCGCTTTATTAAAGGCAAAACACCGGCAGGACTAGGTTCGAAGGGTTTCCCCACTGCGGGGTCATGAACAGTTCAGGGTCTCTGTTGGTGAAACGTCACCCCCCAGAAAGAAAACCCCCTGAATGAAACTTCCAGCTGTCTCCGCCCTGCCCAGCACAGTCCACGACTTAAGGGACAGGCTGTCCTTACGTAGTTTCTTACGTCCCCAGATGACAGAACACGACGTTCATTTGCTACACTGGGTGTGCAATTAGGCCTGATTTCGTTGATTTTTCATCTTCCTAAAATTAACAACTCTCCGAGAGGGATGAAAAACACCCATCACTCCTTAGTTATCCACCCACTACTCGAGAAGCCCCGGTTCCTGGCCTGGTCGGCCTTGCACACACGTGGGTGCTCCGATCTTCTGCGAGACCCCAAGCCAGGCTCGCCCCACACTCCGGGCCTGGGCCAGGATTCCGCGCTCCCAACCCCGCCCCGGGAAGCCGCTAGACCACCTCTCTCCAACCGCCCTCCTCGTTTCTCCTCCACGCCTCTTCGCTCCTCCCCACCCAGAGCTAAAAGGCCGCAGAGGAGGTCCCGGAGAGTTTTAACGCGAGTTATTTAGTGAAAAATAGGGTCCGCGGCGTCGGGAAAGGCTGCCCTATCCCCCTCTATCTCAGGGCGCTGGGCTCTGCCGCTTCCAGCGGCGGCAGTCTGGAAGGTTCTCCGTGAAAGACTCCACGGAGTGACTGAGGTCACCCACTTCCCAGCTGACGACCACCTTCCCAGTCCCAGCTTACCCCAAGTTCATGGTCTGGCCTCCGCCTCCCTCCACAAGTCGCTCAATCCTCTTGTGTACGTCGGTTACCGCAGCTGTCGCTCAACAAGCTCTACGCCAATTGGATACCTAGGACGGGAGAGCCGCAGGCTGGACCAATCAGAGCGGGCCGTACTGGCGGGGGCGCTCAGCCGGCGGCTCCCGGGGCAACCGGCTTCGCTGGCGCTGCCGGGGTTCCAAGGCTGAATCCCGCGTTCCTCGCTTTTGCGACCCGCAACGTTCCCTCAGGGAACCCTCAGCGCCATGCCTTGCTTCCCATGGAGAAGGCAAAAACGGGAACAAAGACGTAAATGTTTTAAGGAAATAAGTATTTTCTATACTGTATGTTCTGTGTGGAAGGAAGGCTTGTTTTGCTACAAAAACAGGCAAGGGCTGGACACCTAGGACCAATAGCGGGTACGTCTCGTTTCGTGTTGTCGCTCCCAACGTCAAGCCTATACCACACTGTGGCAAAAATCACAAGTGCCCAATACATTTAGCTGCTATGTGCCAGACGTGGACCCAACCCGCAGTGTTCATGATGGAAGACTTAACAACGTGGTCTCTGAGGCACAGCGGGGTTAAGAGACTTGCCCACAAGACGCTGACCACCGCTCCTGTAGTGGCACGCGGGCATGGTTAACTCCTCTGCATTCCTCAGGTCTCAGATTAAACGTCACTTCCTCCACCGAGCGCTCCCGCAATGACTAGATGAGAGCTGGGCACGTAATGCAAGTGAGTTCTGGTGCCAAAGTGAGCTTGAGTGTCTTGTGCATTTGTGTAGCCAGCCACAGCGCTGGAACCCCACAGGGTAGACAGGGAATAGTTGTTAAATGATTGAACAGCAAAATTTTTAAATGTCAACAACTTAACCTTGACTGAATGAGGTGTTAGGAGGAAGCCCCTAGATTATACTGCAGTTGCTAAAATGGTTACAGATTTCTCCTTTATCTGCTCTTACATGATTTTTGTGAATTCTAGTTGATAAACAATGAGGTACATTAAAAAATTATGGTGCAATTAGAGAAAACTCAAATCTTTTCGTATTAATTTTTGTTCTGGCTGTGGCAGGATATACTTAAACATTGTTAGCTTACTTGGCTGAATAGAAACCTTTATGCATTTGATCGGGTGTTGTTACTTTTAAAGGGATGTTTTTTTCTTCGGCATATAAAAAAGTCCGAAAGGATTGATGCCAACATGTGGAAAGGTAGAGTGGTGTGCGTTTTAAAACGTTACTTTTCTTCCTAACTTATTATGATAAGTGGAGTCATAACAATATTTGTCCTTTTAGCATTTGGCTTCTCTCAGCATATTTTCTTTCTTTCTTTTTTTTAATTTGACAGATAGAGTTAGTAGTGAGAGAGACAGAGAGAAAGGTCTTCCTTCCGTTGGTTCACCCCCTAAATGGCTGCCACGGCCAGAGCTACGCTGATCTGAAGCCAGGAGCCAGGTGCTTCCTCCTGGTCTCCCGTAGGGGTGCAGGGGCCCAAGCAGCTGGGCCATCATCCACTGCTTTCCCAGGCCACAGCAGAGAGCTGGACTGGGAGAGGAGCAACTGGGACTAGAATCCGGTGCCCATATGGGACGTCGGTGCCGCAGGCAGAGGATTAACCAAGTGAGCCACAGCGCCGGCCCCTCAGCATATTTTCAAGGTTCATTTATGTTACAGTGTGTAGAATTCCATTTCTTCTTATGAATGAATAATAGTCCATTGGATGCATATACCACAACTTGTGTATCACTCATTCATTCATGTGTATCATCACTGTGTATCATTCATTGTGGCTGCACAGTTGGCTATCTCCATCTTTTGATTATGAATAATGCTGCAGAGAACATTGGTGTATAAGTATCTGTTTGAATCTCTGTTTCTTTTACTATATACCTGGGGGTGAAATTGTTGGCTCATAGGATAACGCCATAGTTAGCTTTTGGAGAAACTACTGAGCTGTTATCAGTGCAGTTGCATCATTTTCCATTCCCATCAGCAACATACCAGTGTTTCACTTTATTCACATCTTCACCAACATTGTTTTTTCCTTTTTTATAACAAAACAAAACCTGGCCATCTTAGTAGGTTGCTTGGTTCTGACAGTTTCTCCTTTTTTTTTTTTTTCCCAATGTTTCCTTGATGGGGGATTAAAGCATAGAGTTGCCTCTTCTTTCATTTTGCTGATATTACCCCTCTTTACTGTCTTTTAATATAGATCAGTCTGATTTTTTTTCCTTCCCATGACTGACTCTGAAAAGTTCTAGCCACTTGTAGAATTGTCCACAATCTGAATTTGTCTAATTGTTTCTTTGTGGTGATATTTATCTTGTTCTTCTATCTTTCCTAGAATACTCAAGTTGAACATTTTGGTAATACAGTCACCCCTTGATACCCAAAGAGGGTCGGTTCCAAGACACCCCCCTTCCTTTCTTGGATACCCAAATCCACAAATACTTAAGTCTCTTATATAAAATGGTGTAGCATTTGCACAGAATCTGTATATTCCTCTTGTATATCTCAGACTATATCTAGATTACTTATAATACCTAAAACAATGTAAATACTATGTAAATAGTTGTATTCTGTAGGGAATAATGACAAGAAAAAATGTGTATACATGTCTAGTATAGACACAGTGTTTGAATATTTTTGATACACGGTTGATTGAATTCATGGATGTGGAATACAGATATTGAGGGCTCACCATATTTTAAATAATTACTAAGTCTCAGAGAAGGTATCTTTAAAATTTCGTTTGGAAGCCGGCACCGTGGCTCACTAGGCTAAGCCTCCACCTAACGGTGCCGGCACACCGGGTTCTAGTCCTGGTCGGGGCGCCGGATTCTGTCCCGGTTGCCCCTCTTCCAGGCCAGCTCTCTGCTGTGGCCGGGGAGTGCAGTGGAGGATGGCCCAAGTCCTTGGGCCCTGCACCCCATGGGAGACCAGGAGAAGTACCTGGCTCCTGCCATTGGATCAGCGCGGTGCGCCGGACGCAGCGTGCCGGCCACGGCGGCCATTGGAGGGTGAACCAACGGCAAAAGGAAGACCTTTCTCTCTGTCTCTCTCTCTCTCTCTGTCCACTCTGCCTGTCAAAAAAATAAAAAAATTCAAAAAAAATTTCGTTTGAAAGTACCAGACTCTTCCAAAGAGGCTGTACCATTTCATTGTCAACATATGAGGATGGTGGGTCTAGTAGCCTCACATCTTCACCAACATTTAGTATTATCAGGCCTTTAATTTTAGCCATTCTGCTGGATATGAAATAGTATCTCATTGTGGTTTTGATCTGCATTTCCTTGATGACTGTTAATTTTGAGCATATGAACTCAAATTTTACAGAGTATGCAAGTAGAGTTCCCACTATTAAGATCTTTTCCTTATTTGCAGAAGGCTCTGATAAATCACTTCTGGTGAAATTATCAGACATAGTCAAACATTTCTCACTGAATTTGTGTAAGAATAATACATTATAAAAATCAAGCTTCTGTGGTTGACCCAAGGTCATTTTGATTAATAGGGAAAAATAGTGTCTTCAGAAACATGTAACTGTGAAGTATGCTGCTATCAGAATAATTTAGAATATTTTTCACATCCAATCCCAAAGAACACTGCTGTTAACTTACACGCATTTTTTCTTCCAGAAGGATTTTAGAAGACTCACTTTTATTTTACACAAAATAATAATAATTTAAAAAACTGCCTTGGAAAGATGCATCCTGGGTCTATAGGTCACTAGAGTTCTGTAGCTTTGCTTGAAACTTTTCAAAGACTATTCCAGAAATATGTACTAGGAAGGCCTTCCCACATTCTCCATTTGTGGAGTTCACTTTTCTTACTGACATCCCTTCACTTTCAAGCAGTATTTGTGATTCATTTGAGAGTGCGGCTCCATGGAGCAAGTTAATTAGCGTCTTCTCTGTCTCCAGGACCAGATGATACAAACGAAAGGACAGATACATTAGGCAAAAGCAAAATTAAATTAAGTAAATTATTCAGGTGTGAAAGGATGAAGGTCTTAATTGGGTGATTCTGAGAAATGCCTTAAGAAATATGAAAAGAGCAGGGGAAAAAGAGAAAATCACTATAGGTGTAACTCAATTAACCTTCTCTGACCTCAGGTTGTTCATGAATTGTAAAAGAAAAACTACATTAGCTGTCAAGGTTCCTTTCAGCTTACAAGTGAATAATTCTAAATTATCCTCCATCTTTCCAAAACTCCCTGTCTGCACTCTCATTAGGGCCACTCACGTCTAACCCCAGGAACATTCCAACAATTTCCTTACTGTCCCCATTCTGTAGCCAGAAAATGTGGATCTGCATACATCACTCTGCTGCTTAAAAATTTCTCAAGAGGTGAACTTCCTCAACCTGATAGAAACTACCCAAGGAAACCTAAACTAATGGTGCACTTAACAATGAAAAACTCTAGGCTTTGCTACAAATGTCAGGATCAAGGCAAGGACTCATTTGGCCCCTTTCATCATAATTTTTCAATATCCTGCTAAAAGTCTGAGCTAATTCCTGGACTTAACCTTATCCTAGCTAAGAGAAGAAAAGGAAATGAAAGGTACACAGACTGGGAAGGAAGAATTAAAACTTCATTCACAAGGGGACATGATTGTCTATGTAAAAAAAAAAAAATCCAGAAGAATTAACAACAACAAATATCTCCTAGAACTAATAAATGGTTGTAGCAAGGATGCAGTATGGAAATTAGCACATAAAAGTCAATGCTGTACACTACAATGAGTAAGTACAAGATGAAATTAAAAATAGTATCATTTAGTACCTCAATAAATGAAGCTAAGGACAAATTAAATTTAGGTATAAATATAACACAATATGCATAAGACCTATAGGAAAATCAATAAATCCTGATGAAAGAAATCAAAGAAGAATTAAATGTAGAGATATTCCCTGTTCACAGATAGGAAGATTCAATATTGCTAAAATGTCAGTTTTTCCAAACTTAATACATAGATTAATATGCTATCCCAGTCAAAATCCCAGCAAGTTACTTTTGTGTAAATGAAGAATAGCCGAGAAAATATTGAGGGAGAAGAAAAAAGTTGGAGGACTGGTGCTACTTAACTTCAAGGCTTACAATAACGTAGAATATTTCAGACAGTGTGGTATTGGCAAACAAGTAGACAAATAGATTAATGGAAAAGAGCCCAGGAATACAACAACATCAATTCAGTCCATTGACTTTTTACAATGAAACAATGGCAATGAATGCAAAAAAGAGCATCTTTTCAACAAATGGCAGTAAACAACTGGATATCCACATACAAAAATGTGAATTTAGAACAGACCTAGTGCCCTACATAAAACTTAATTCAAAATGAATCACAGACCTGAATGTAAAGTGTAAAACTATAAAACTTCTAGAAGAAAAACATAGGAGGAGAATCTAGATTACCTTGGGTTTGGTGTTAAAGTTTTAGAAGCAACTCCAATGGCACAATCCATGAAAGAAAAAGTAATAAGCTATACTTCATTAAAATTGAAAATTTCTGCAAAAGGCACTGATACAAGAATGAAAAGATGAGGCACAGTCTGGGTGAAAAGGTTTGCAAAAGACGTGAGGTAAACTGTCATTACCAGAGACCAGTTAAGCCATCGCCTGCAATGCCGGCATCTCCTGTGATTCCTGGTTCAAGACCCAACCTCTGGGGCCAGAGCTGTGGCATAGCGGGTAAAGTTGCCGCCTGCAGTTCCAACATCCCATATGGGCGCCGATTTGGGTCCCGGCTGCTCCACTTCCAATCCAGCTCTCTGCTGTGGCCTGGGAAAGCAGTGGAGGATGGCCCAAATCCTTGGGCCCCTGCACCCACGTGGGAGACTCAGAAGAAGCTCCTGATTCCTGACTTTGGATCAGCACAGTTGCGGCCAGTTGGGGAGTGAACCATCGGATGGAAGACTTCTCTCTCTCTCTCTCTCTCTCTCTCTCTCCCTCACCTCTCTGTGTGTAGCTCTGGCTTTCAAATAAATAAATAAATAAATCTTAAAAAAAAAGAAGAAGAAGAAGAAGATGGCCCAAGTCTTTGGGCCCCTGTACCCACTTGGGAGATCTGAAAGAAGCTCCTCGCTCCTGGCTTTGGATTAGCATAGCTCAGGCCCTTGCGGCCATCTGGGAAGTAAATCAGTGAACAGAAGACCTCTCTCTCTCTCTCTGCCTCTGCCTCTCTGTAACTCTTTCAAATAAATAAATAAATCTTAAAAAAAAAAAAAGACCCAGCTTCTCTACTTCCAATCCAGCTCCCTGGTAATGCATCTGGGAAAGCAGCAGAAGATGGCCCCAGTACTTGGTCCCCTACACTCACGTGGGAGACCCAGATGGAATTCCATGCTCTTGACTTCAGCCTGGCCTGGGCAGCCCCAGTTGTTGCAATTCTTTGGGGTAGTGGATCAAGATGGAAGATCAGTCTCTCTCTCTCTCTCTCTCTCTCTCTCTCTCTCTCCCCCACATCTTTCCCTCTTCTCTCCCTCCTCCCCTCCTCCTCTCCCTCTCCTTCTCCCTTTTAAATAAATAATTAAAATAAAATCCATTACCCAAAATATACAAAGAGATTTTAAAACACAAAAACACAAACAACCCAATAAAAAAAAAAGGGGTCAATGATCTTATCAGACACCTCACCAAAGAAGATATACAGATGTTAAATAACCATATGCAAGTATACTCTATATTATATGTCACTAGGGAAATGCAAATTAAGACAACAGTGAGATACCACTGCACACCTATTTGAATGGCCCAAGTCTAGAACACTGATAATACAAAATGCTGGTGATGGCACAGAGCAACAAGAACTCTCATTCATTGCATACAAAATGGTCCAATCTCTTTGGAAGACATTTTGGCTATTTCTTAAAAAACTAAACATATTCTGGGGCCAGTTCTGTGGCATAGCAGATAAAGCCATCACCTGAGATGCCAGCATTCCATATGGGTGCTGGTTTGAGTCCAAGCTGCTCCACTTCTTGATCCACCTCCTTGCTAAAGTGCCTGAGAAAGCCGTGGAGGATGAGCCAAGTCCTTGGGCCACTGTTCCCACGTGAGTGACCTGGATGAAGCTCTTGTCTCCTGGCTCAGGCTTAGTCAAGCCCTGATCTTTGAGGCCACCTGGGGAGTGAACCAGTGAGTGGAAAATTTCTCTCTGTGTCTCTTCTGCTCTCTGTAAATCTACTTTTCAAATAAATAAGTAAATAACTAACTATATAAAACTCAACAGAATTCCTGCTACATGACCTAGCAGTTGTACTCCTTGTTACTTACCCAAAGGAGTTGCAAACGTATGTGCACACAAAAACCTGCATATGGATGTTTATAACAGCTTTATCCATAATTGTCAAAACTTGGATGCAGTCAAGATGTCCTTCAGTAGGTAAATAGATAAACTGTGGTACACTAGACAATGAAATATTATTCAAAGCTAACAAAAAAATGAGCTGTCAAGCCATGAAAAGACATGGAGAAAATATAAATGCATATTACTAAGTCAAAGAAGCCAATCTGAAAAGCCTACATACTGGATGATTCCAGCCACAACTATATGACATTCTGGAAAAGGCAAAATGATAGGAACAGCAGAAGAATCAGTGGTTGCCAGGTTCTGGTGGAGACAGGGATCAACAGACATAACATGAGATACTTAGGGCAGTGAAACCATTCTGTGTGATACTATAATGGAAGGCACATGTCATTATACATCTGTCTGTGGACTCTGAGTGATAATATATCAATGTATATTCATTAATTTTAACAAATGTTTCACTCTATTGGCACATGCTGATAATGGAGAAGGCTTTGCCTGTGTGGGTACAGGAGCTTATGGGAAATTTCTATACTTTCTGCTCAATTTGGCTGTGAACCTAAAACTAAAAAGCAAAATCTACTGAAAGAAAAAAATTCAATGATGTCAAAACCCTGTTGCCTCAGTATAAAGTTCAAAGGTCTTAACGTGCTTATGAGCCCCATCTTCATCTTTTAAATTTCAGCACTCACCATTGCTGTCACAGATACTAATCTTTAACCTCCTCACTGTAGTCGCACTTAACTCCTGTTTCCCAACTGTGTGCAGTAATTCATCCTTTGTATTTTAGTATTTTTTATTTATTTATATTTAGTATGTATTTTAGTAAGTGCTTAATGTTTAATCGTATGGGATAAAGTAATAGCCAAAATGGACAACATCCTTGTCCTCCTGGAGCTACTTCTGCTTGCTGGAAGACTCTTTGTCATGGCGCACCATTACCTGCATAACTAGTCCTTCAGGTCCTTGCTGAGATGTCGCATTCTCCTGGGAGCCTCCTCTTGCTTCTGCATCATTGCTTTTGCTGAGTTAGACCCCCTCTAGGATACAGTATGTACTTCCACCCACAGGGCATTCATTATATGGTATGATTGTCACAGAAGCACCAGTAAAGTGTAATTTGCTGGAAAGAAGATACATTACAACAACAACAAACCAATGACTGCTAGAAAAGCAATCACATAAATTGGAAAGGTGCTAATTCTGAACTGGTAATGGGGCAACAGTGGCTGAAAACTTACGTATTATCTCAGATATAACAAAAAGAAGGGAACTTAGTGATATAAGACTTAGTGGCAACCAAAGAGAAATAAGCAAGACAGCTCTGACTCTTAAATTTAGGGAAAATCCTTATAGGAACAAAAGTGTTAGAGTGATGCTCTCTCAACTAACTCCCCAGGATAAAATACTGCATTTATACATTTATAGAGACTTCTTCACCATTTATAGAGTTATAGAGACTTCTTCACTGGTCAATCTTTTTTTTTTTTTTTTTTTGGACAGGCAGAGTGGACAGTGTGAGAGAGAGACAGAGAGAAAGGTCTTCCTTTTTTCCATTGGCTCACCCCTTAATAGCCGCTGTGGCCGGCGCACTGCGACCGGCGCACCACGCTGATCCGAAGCCAGGAGCCAGGTGCTTCTCCTAGTCTTCCATGCAGGTGCAGGGCCCAAGGACCTGGACAATCCTCCACTGCACTCCTGGGCCACAGCAGAGAGCTGGACAGCAAGAGGAGTGACCAGGACAGAATCCGGCGCCCTGACCGGAACTAGAACCCTGTGTGCTGGCGCTGCAGGCGTTCACTGGTCAATCTTAATAAAGCATAGGGAACTAAAAGGTAAACACATTTACCTATGTGAAAAGTGAATATGACACCATTTGTATTTATGACAGGTCATACATAGAAACACATTGTAATAGGCAGAATAATGGTTTCATCAAAGATGTCCCTAACACTAATCCCCAGAACCCATGAATATGCTACCTTACATAGCAGAGGGGAATTAAGATTGCAGGTGGAATGAAGGTTGCTAATGAACTCACCTCAGACTAGGAGATTATCCCAGAATGGCAAAGAGGAAGATAAGAAATCCAGTGAGCTGGGCCGGCGCCATGATTCACTTGGCTAATCTTCCGCCTGCGGCGCTGGCACCCCGAGTTCTGGTGCCGGATTCTGTGCTGGTTGCTCCTCTTCCAGTCCAGCTCTCTGCTGTGGCACGGGTGTGCAGTGGAGGATGGCCCAAGTGCTTGGGCCCTGCACCTGCATGGGATGCCAGAAGGAAGCACCTGGCTCCTGGCTTTGGATCGGTGCAGCGCACCAGCCGTAGTGGCCATTTGGGGGATGAACCAACGGGAGGAAGACCTTTCTCTTTCTCTCTCTCTCTCTCTCTCTCTCTCTCTCTCTCTCTTTCTCACTGTCTAACTCTACCTGTCAAAAAAATAAAAAAAGAAAAGAAATCCAGTGAGTGTGTGATGATAGAAAGAGGGTCAAGGACATGCTATGTTGTTGGCTTTGAGCAGAGGGAAGGGGTCATAAATTGAGGAATGTTGGTGGTCTCTGGGAGTGGGAAAAAGCAAGGAAATGGACTGTCTCCTGGGGTCGCCCATAAAGACTACATCCCTGCCAACACTTCGATTTTGATGTCAGACTTGTGTTGTTTTAAACAATTAAGTTTATGGTGTTTGTTAAAGCAGTAGTAAAACTAACACACATATGTATTCTATGAGGAATCATTTCTGTCCAGGACAACACACAAAAAGAACTCATTCAGCAGTATTTCTTGAGATCTGTGGTAATGAGCAAATTTTGGAATTTGCTTTAGAACTTGAAGTGGCTTGTAGTCCCCTAGCTTTCCCCTCTCTCTTTCCTCCCAACACCACCCCCTATCTAACCCCTACACACACACACACACACACCAGTAGACATGAACACCTGATTCAGGAAGATGTGGCTGGCACATCTAAGATCCCTCTTCAACAATACATCTAGAAAGATGGTTTTTCTCCTTCTTTTATCTGAACTCAGCAGGCTCCTCTTTGGTGCTATCCTCCATTTTCCTTCTAGTCTGTTTGATACTCATTTAAACCAGTTTACTGTTACATAAAAGTGTTGAAGGAGGGGTAGGCATTTGGCCTAGTAGTTAAAACACAGTTAAGATGCCTGTGTCCTGTGTCGGAGTGCCTCAGTTCTAGTTCCAGCTTCACTCTGCTAATGTGCACCCTGGAATACTTCAGATGATGGCTCAAGTAATTGGGTCCCTGCAATATTCTTGGGAAAACTAAACTGAATTCTTGGCCTTCAGCTTCAGGCTGGCCTGACTCCACCCACTGCAGGCATATGGGGGATGAACCAATGAATGGGAGTACTCTCTCTATCCCTCTCTCTGCCTCTCAAATAAATTAAAATATATATATATATATTTAAATGTTGAAGAAGATGGGGAACAGGTTTGGAGATGGTGTGATGTTTCTGGCTTCGTCTCTTTCTTCATGGGATTGTCTCCATTCAGATTTATTACTAAAAGGACGTTTAGAAGATAAGGCCAAAGAGAAAGAGGCTGAAGTTACATTCAGAAAGAGTGGCTAAGTGCTAGGGAGCAGAGTGGTAAGGTATTTTTATCATTTGTAGAGGGATATACTGAAACATCTCCTGGTTGACTCTTCAGTTTTGTTTCCTTGTACCCATGATCCCTGTTCCTCTCCTAGGCTGTACCTCTAACTGCTCAACCTTTCTCATACCTCTTTTTTTTTTTTTAAAGATATTTAAATATTTGAAAGAATTACAGTGAGAGAGTGAGAGGCAGACAATGAGAGTAGAGAGATCTTCCATTCTCTGGTTCACTCCCCAAATTGCCACAATGGCCAAGGCTGGACCAGGCTTACGCCAGGAGCTAGGAGCTTCATCCAGATCTCCACTGTGGGTGCAGGTGTCTAGGCACTTGGGTCATCCTCTGCTGCTTTCCTAAGCACATTAGCAGGAATCTGGATTGGAAATGGAGCAGCTGGGACTTGAACCAGTGCTCACATGGCATGCTGGCACTGCAGATGGTGGCTTAACTTGCTGTGCCACAGCAACAGCCCTTGAACTGTAACCTTGTACGGATTGTCAGAGTTGCTCTGAATCACTCAGTCTGTACCTCTTTCTTTAACCTACAAAATCTCCAGGTATGTGCTGCTGGTTCTCTTCTGGCTATGTGGCATCACTTCAAATGTAGCAGAGGCAATGCCAAATGTACCATTTTTTCCAGCATGCCTTTTGTGGTCTGGGTCTCCCTTCCTTCTGTTATTGGTACAGTGGCTTTTCTAGCCCCGGGGGTGTGCCAGTGGTAGAACATGTCCATCTTAATTTCCACTCTCCCAGTATGTCCCTGCTGTGACAGGCTACCTACTTTTCAACAAATCTCTGTTTTATTCTCTCTCATTTCTGTGTCTGTTCCTTAACCCTCCCTCTGTCTAGAATGTCCTTCTCCCCACATGAACCTCTAATGGGACAACAGGGACTCAATTTACAACATTATCTTAGACATGCCGAAGAAAGGAATGCCATGATTGACAGAAGACTTAGCCACAACCAATGAGAGATTAGTGGGCTAGCTCTGAATCTTACATTTGGGGAACATCCAATTGGGACAAAGGGAATAGGATCAGAGCTGTCATCACTAACTCTCATGGATGAAGGTGCTAGCATGGAGACTTCTTCACTGGTCAGTCTTCACAAAGCACGCAGAAGTAAAAGGAAACATGTTTACCTAATAATTGTGCACATTTGTCTTATTAAAACCTTTCCCAGTGATTAACATGACATTTAAGAGGGCAGTTTCTTGGGGGAGGGGCAGAAGTGACAAGAAAGGGACCAAGGAGATAAACTCAGAGATATCTCAATGGCATTGGTAATATTCAGTTTTAAAATAAAGGGTGGAGATATAAATTTTGTTATATTATTATTTTTTGTGTTTCTGGAATATGTTATGTTAAAGAAGCACATATAATTCCTCCCTTCCCTTCTAATGCAAACTGAAATCTATAACTACAAGTGTGTGTATATTTTCCCCTGCACTTATTTTTCAAAATGCAAAGCAATGCAAGCATTATATATGTATATATTATATATATTATATATGTATATTACATAAATGTAATCTTGCATTCATCAATCCCAATAAATGTGGCTGATTTTTAACCCAATCTTGACACAGCAGATGGCAGTGCAGATCTAGCTTCATATATAATGAAGCTAGAAATAAATTTCATCTGTGACACAGATGAAATTTATTTTAGCTGAAAAATTATGATTTTAAATGGTAACATGAAAAAAATATAAAATTGTAGAAAATCATGACTCTTGGGGATTTAGAGAAATGTTTTCTAATTATACTAAGCTCATTTAAAAATACTAATAAAACAAAAGATAAATCTGAAACAGAAACAGGACTCATCACCACCAAAAAATTAATAAGTAACCCTCATTCTCACAAGATTTGAGTGATTGTCTGAACTAGCACTTGAAGTTGGACTTTCGCAAATAAACCCCTTTGTATAAAATTATTTAAGCATCTTCATGTTTTGTTTTGGTGGTATAAGGTCATATTTTTCTAAAAAGTTA
This sequence comes from Oryctolagus cuniculus, assembly GCF_051225735.1. Taxonomy (NCBI): domain Eukaryota; kingdom Metazoa; phylum Chordata; class Mammalia; order Lagomorpha; family Leporidae; genus Oryctolagus; species Oryctolagus cuniculus. The sequence goes on from NC_142876.1 coordinate 94,648,128, forward strand.
AGCACAAATTTAAATTAGTTTTTTACTTAAAAACTGCAGGTATGAGAGTTTCCCAGTACATACTTTTTGCACCCCCCCTTTTTTTTGACAGGCAGAGTGGACAGTGTGTGAGAGAGAGAGAGACAGAGAGGTCTTTGCCGTTGGTTCACCCTCCAATGGCCGCCGCGGCCAGTGCACTGCACTGATCCGATGGCAGGAGCCAGGTAGTTCTCCTGGTCTCCCATGGGGTGCAGGGCCCAAGCACTTGGGCCATCCTCCACTGCACTCCTTGGCCACAGCAGAGAGCTGGCCTGGACGAGGGGCAATCGGGACAGAATCCGGTGTACCAGCGCCGCAAGGCAGAGAATTAGCCTAGGGAGCCGCGGCGCCGGCTCCAAATTCTTTGAGTCTGTTCCTTTCCTTGTGTTAGTAAGAGCTAGATGGAAACCAGTCCAGGCTCTGATTTAATAGACCTGGTTTTGAATTCCTGCTTTGCAATCTGGAGGAAGTTAATTGGTCTAGGTCTCAGTTTTTTTCTCCAAAATGGGGATAATAATAACAATACTTGACACTTGTGTTTGGGGAAGGTTGAATGTGAACACGTGTTCATAGTATCATTGCAGATGCCTATTCTCAAGCATTTCCAGGCTCCCATCTGATTGTCCTCTTGGTTGCATTCTCTTTCTTTGCCCTTATACAGAATGTAAAACTACAAGTCACCTGACATCTTTCAGTCTCAGCTTTCAGAGCCATGTGTCTCCAATAGGCTACCCCTTATTAGGCCCTGATTTCTTCCTTGTTTTTCTCATTATTTTTTTCCAATGGGAAGCCCCACTTCTCTCACATTTTGTGCACCCATCATCATTGCCTCCTAATTTCCAAAGAAACGAGTGACAGACCTTGTTTACGTCTTCCCTGCTGGGGACATAGCCATTTTTTCTTTGGGTCCACCTGCCTTTCCTTACGTTCCCTAGGAGAGGCTCAGGAGAACTGAGAACTCCTTGCTCTTGTGAGAAGATTCACCAGATGGGCTTTTCTGTCCATGTTAGAAATATTTGAAAATGGGCCACTTTAGAAAAGTACTTGAAAGTGTTAAGTAATAGAATTTTCAGTCTGTTGGGGAGACTTTTGAAATAGTTTGATTTTGTATCTTGTACTCTTTGAAGGGAAACTTCATTAATTTTTCCAGATTATACAATGTATCACAAGGCAAAGCAACAGGGAGAGAAGGGGAGAGGCCGAGAGAGAACACTTTGATTCATGGGTTCACTTCCCAAATGGCTGCAACAATTGGGTCTGGGCCAGGCAGAAGACAGGATCCAGGAACTCTATGCCAGTCTCCCACTTAGGTGGCAGGGGCCTGAGTACTTGGGGCATTTTCCATTGTTTTTCCAGTCCCATTAGTAGGGAGCTGGATTGGAAGCAGAGAGTGAGGACTCAAACTGGAGCTCCAATATGAGATGCCAGTGTTGCAGGTGGTGACTTAACCTCCTGAACCACAACACCTGCCCCAATCATGATATTCTTGAACATGGAAAACCAAAATCTCTAGTTGATTCTTTCAGTAGTAATATATCAAAATAAGCTCCCATCTGTTGGTTACTTTTGTATTAGGCATAGTTCTAAGTACTTCAAAAGCATGCTATCAATTGATTCTTAAATAAAACTCAACTGTAGATATTATTATTATTTCCATCTTACAGATAATATAACTAAGAAAGAAGTTAAAACAACTTGATTAAAATCAGATAGTGAATCATGGGTACAGTCAAATTAGTCTACCTTTAAAGTCTAGAGCCAATGTTTTTATTCTGTGGTATCTCAAGGTATCTCAAGCACAAGGAAAATGTTCCTGATGAAATTAGCTTATTAAATCTGAATTAAATCCACAGGTTCATCTTTTTAAAATAATGTTAATTTTCCTTAATGTTTATTTATTTAAAAGGCAGGCAGAGAGGGAGAGACAGAATTCTTCTATCCACTAGTTCACTCCTCAAATGGCTACAACAGCCAGGTCTGACAAGGCCGAAACTATGAACCTAGAACTTTATTCAGGTCTCCCACAAGGGTGGAAGGGGCCCAGGTACTTGGACCATCTTCTGCTGCCTTCCCGGGTTCATTGGCAGGGAGATGGACTGGAAGCAGAACAGTCAGGACTCGAAATGGCACTTGTAATCCACAATGCCTGCCTCAAGTTCATCTTTTTAAGTCTAGTTTTCAGTTGTCAATAAGCTTATTCATACAAGAATTGGTTAGACACTAATTATATAAAAGTTATTCTTGATTTCTCTTTTTCCCTTCTACTCTCACCTCAAGAAATCTACTTACAGAATATCACTGATATTACCTCCTAAGTACGTTGTAAGTAGATCCGATTTTCTCCTTTTCCCCACTCTTCATCTAGGCTATCATCTCTGTTCCCTACACATCTGTAACAATCTTTTAGCTGGGCTGTAAATATGCCACAATTGTATAAGTTTATCAACTGCCTCTTCTCATCCACGTATCTTGTTCAATGCTGTATATCTAGGACATGGAACAATATCTGGCACATGGTGTGATGATCAGTAAATATTTATTGGACACTGGTTATATAAAGATGAGAAAGCACATCTTAAAACAGGCATTTGGCACATGGTTATGTCGCTGCTGGGATGCCTGCATCCCTGATGTGACTGCCTGATTTGTTTGTCAGCTACTCTGCTTCTGATCCAGTTTCCTGCTAATGGGTATCCTAGAAAGCAGCAGATGATGGCCCAAATACTCAGATCCTTGCCAGCCAAGTGGGAGACCCAGACTGAGTTCTGGGCTCTTGGCTTTGGCCTGACCCAGCCCTGGCTATTTGGGAGTGAACCAGCTTATGGTTCTGTTTTTCTCTGTCTGCCTTTCAAATAAATGAAAATAAATAAACTCCAAAAAATTTTTAAAAAAGAACACACAGTTTTACCCTCATGGGGAATACTATATAATAGTAGAAATTGACATATAAGTAAATATATATAAGGTAGTAGAACAAATGTTATAAAGGAGGTAAACACAAAATTCAGTTTATGGTAGTGCAAAAGACAGGAGGCTAGCAAGGCCTGAAAAGCATATACTGAAAAGAAAGAAAAGATTTTTTTTTTATTTTTTTATTTTTGACAGGCAGAGTGGACAGTGAGAGAAAGAGAGAGACAGTGAGAAAGGTCTTCCTTTTGCCGTTGTTCACCCTCAATGGCCGCTGCAGCCGGAGCATCGCGCTGATCCGATGGCAGGAGCCAGGTGCTTCTCCTGGTCTCCCATGCGGGTGCAGGGCCCAAGGACTTGGGCTATCCTCCACTGCACTCCCTGGCCACAGCAGAGAGCTGGCCTGGAAGAGGGGCAACCGGGACAGAATCTGGTGCCCTGATCCCTGATCAGGACTAGAACCCGGTGTGCCGGCGCTGCAAGGCGGAGGATTAGCCTATTGAGCCATGGCGCCGGGGGAGAAAAGATTTTTTAAAGAAGAGTTCACTAGGTGGACAAGGAGAAGAAATTGTGCAAAAAAAAAAAAAAATCAGAAAGTTTCAAGTGTTGGTAGCAGGATGGAGAAAAGGACAATACATGTATTGGTAGGACTGGAGCTTATGGCACATGTTGGGAAATGGCAGAGGGCCAAAGTAGAGTCCAAAGGCCTCATCATGAAGGCATCAGGCATCCTATACCATGCAGCTCGAATTGTTTTATAAATAGGGATCCACTGTTTGTGACACTGGCATCCCATATGGGAGTGCTTGTTGGAATCCTGGCTGCTTTGCTTCCCATGCAGCTTCCTGCTAATCTGCCAGGGAAGGCAGCAGAAAATGGCCCAAATACTTGGGCAGTCACATCAGGGATGCAGGCATCCCAGCAGCGACATAACCATGTGCCAAATGCCTGTTTTAAGATGTGCTTTCTCATCTTTATATAACCAGTGTCCAATAAATATTTACTGATCATCACACCATGTGCCAGATATTGTTCCATGTCTGTATTTGGGAAATGCAGTTGGAATTCCTGGATCCTGGCTTTAGCCTGGCACAGACCTGGATGTTGTAGCCATTTGGAGAGTGAAACAGAGGATGGAAGATCTCTCTCCCTCGCCACCCCACATCAGGTACCTAACTTTCAAAAAATTTAAAAAGTTATTTTAGGGTCTGGCATTGTAGTGTAGTGGATAAAGCCACTGCCTGCTATGGCAGTATTTCATATGGGCAACAGTTCATGCCTGGCTGCTCCACTGTCAATTCAGCTCCCTTTTAATGGCCTGCCCTGCACCCCTGTTGTGAGCATTTGGGGAATGAACCAACAGACTGAAGATCTCTGTCTCAGTCTCTCTGTCTTTCTCAAATAAAATGAAAATAAAAAAAGAATTTAAAAAAAAATCCTGTTTACTGACCTGTTTACTGCAAATTAACTTTTCTGAGCTTTTTTTCTCTGATCTGCAATAGTACTCCCCACCTGGTGGGGCTGTTGTCAAGTTTGTTTTTTTTTTTTTTTTTTTTTAAAGATTTATTTATTTATTTGAAAGTCAGAGTTACACAGAGAGAGGAGAGGCAGAGAGAGAGGTCTTACGGCCGATGGTTCAGTCCTCAGATGGCCTCAATGGCCTGAGCTGCGCCAGTCCGCAGCCGGGAGCCAGGAGCTTCTTCCAGGTTTCCCATGCGGGTGCAGGGGTCCAAGGACTTGGGCCATCCTCCGCTGCCTTTCTAGGCCATAGCAGAGAGCTGGATCGGAAGAGGAGCAGCTGGGACTAGAACCAGCACCCACATGGGATGCCTGCGCTCCAGGCCACAGCGTTAACCCGCTGCACCACAGAGTCGGCCCCATGTTGTCAAGTTTTAATGAGGTAACACATGCAGAATGTTTGCCTCAGTGAATGCTACCTGTGGGTAGGAGACAGACAGGTGGTAGGTTGCATTAGTAAAGGCAGAGTCCCTTATGCTCGAGACAACTGTGAAGGAATGAGGATGGAGGTGCAGGTCGGAAAGTTTGAGAGAAGCAAGGACTTCATGGGACTGGAGTTTACATGTGGGACTTAAAAAAGCTATTCCAATTTTGAGAAAGATTCTTTAGATGTAAAAGGGTCCTCTTATCACAACTTGAAGACAAAAAATGAAGATTTGCAGAAGGTTTAGGAGAGGAACTAGATAGGACATTGGAGAAGTTCTTGACTTGAGCCATGTAAGACAAGTGGGAGCATTGAACTTGAGCATTTGTGTTGTTAAAGGTAGTGCATTCCTTTAGCTACCATTCTGAAACTTACATTAATCCCTAGCCCTGAGAAGTACTGTAACAGAGACGTTTTTGCATCCATTAGGCTAAAAGAGATTGGAAGATGTAAACACTGAAGTTCTTGGATTGCTCAAAAAAAATCTTAATTTTGGATAATTTAAGCAAAAATCAGGATTTTTTAGAATAGCCCTTAGAATTTAAAGGAACACTGAAAAGTCAGGTTCCAGTAACTGCTTCCACAGCCTACTAGAACAAACCTCATAACCCATCTTCTCAGTAGGCCTCATGCCTTTTGGCATCATGACCCAAATCCAAGACTGTGTCAACTTCCTGGGAGAGAACAGGTCTGATTTGTCTGTGTCTTAAGTATATTTGTGCTGCTATGCCAACATGCCATAGATTGAGCAATTTATCAGGAACAGAAATTTACTTTTTCGTGGTTCTAAATTTCAAGATCAAGATACCTGCAGGTTTGCTTGTCTGATGAGGGCTACTTTCAAGACACAGCTTTTTGCTGCATGGCCTGGAGGGAAGAAGTACATGACAGAAAATAGAAAGCAATGAGCCCACTGTTTCACGAAGTGTCTCTTAATCCCATTCATGAGGAGAGGAGCCTCATGACCTAATCATCTTGTAAAAGCCCCATCTCTTTATACTGTCACATTGGCCATTATGTTTCAATAGCTGAAATTTGGAGGGGACCCACCAGCAGATTGTTTTCCAAGTTTGTGACCTCTGTCACCAGCATTCACAACTCAGTAATGTTGAAAAATAACTCAGTGTGTTGTTTTTTCTTTCCCTTCTTTTCTTCTTCAATAAGTATTTTATGTAGCTGCTATGAACCATATACTCTGTTATGAGAAGGAGATTTAGTTGGTAATGAACAAAACCAGACATAAACCCAGCTGTCTTGGAGGGAATGATTGTGGAAGACTGACATTGACATGACTCAATGATTATGCAAATGCTCAGAAGGAAATGAATGCCCCAGGAGAGTGTACAATACAGGAGATTGATCTGGTCTAGGGGTCTGGGAAAATACTTCCTGCAAGAGGAGAAGCCTAGATTGAGATCTGAGAGATAAGTGAAGAGCATGGTAAGTGGGGCCAACAACATGTTCAAAGGGCTTGTGTCTGAAGGGACTTCAGTTATATCTTAATAACAGCTCATCCTGAAAATGATACTTCTTTCAGCATCCAAATTGGCACAAGCAAAGACACGGATGACTCCACTTGTTCCTATTTGTGATATTGGTGCACTTCGATTAATGAAAGCAAATTTGAAATGTCTGTTAATGAGGTCACTTACTTTACCAAGAACACAAATGATTACATTTCAAAAAAAATTTTAGCTACTACATATTGTTAAGGTCGGAAAATGCCCACTGCCCGAGGAACGACTCCAAGAGACTTTTCTCTCATGCAACCAGCAAAGGGTTAAAGATTTATTGATCCAACATGTTGGGGGCTCTCTGAACATACAAGAACAGAGGAGCAGTGAGGAACTACAGCATAGGGTTTATAAAGGCAAAAACCGCAAAACTGGGAAGGGGGAATACACGGTTGCTATGCACGGTTGCTATACACAGTTGCTAAGATCAAAAGAGAGTACATAAAATCAAAAGAGAGTATATGGTTACTGGGGTCAACATAACCTAAAACCTAAGTGAAATTAATATTCATCATAATCTTGACAATACCAATTACAATCTTACAATTAGCAATTAGGACTTGACATTAATGTAAGACACAGACAAATCACAGCTTCATTATTAGCCCAGGTAACCCAGGTGCAACTTTTCTACTTTTAAGCTTGAGCAATCATGCTAGGGGGTTTTGTGCTCTGCCAAGGGTGATGTAGTGTACTGCTATTGTCCAACTATTTGAGATCATAGTTTCAGACCAGAGTCTCACAGTGGGGGGGGGGTGCTTTCTCAGAATGGAGTCTCAAGTGCTCCAAAATGGAGTCCCTACTGTCAAGGTGCTACTTCACTCTGTCTTATTTTTACAGCTGCACCAGGAAGGTTTAAACCTGTAAGCTTAAGCTTAACTTTTTACACCCGCACATATACAATTTTAACTCTTCAATATCTAGTGGTGAAATACACATTTTGCAGTGAAAACTAAATTCAGTTTTACCATACTGTGGTTTTCTATAGTATAGTAATAATGGTCATGCTGTGTGACTCCCAAAAAGAGGAATCACAATTCAAGGCTAATTGTGTAGACTATTTATATTGAATTTATATAAACTATATGAGACAAGATAGGTATTTTCATATTTGTATGTGTAGCCATTAATTAAATATGATACCTTGTAAGTCATCTACTGGGAGTGGTCATTGTGGTGCAACAAGTCAGGATGCTGCCTGGGCCACCTGCATCTCACAGTTGAGTGCTGGTTTGAATTCTGTCTATTCCACTTTTAATCCAACTTCCTGTTAATGTATCCAGGGAAGCAGCAGATTTTGACCCAAGTATTTGGACCCCTGCCATCCATGTGGAAGATCCAGATGGAGTTCTGGTCTCTTGGCATTGGCCAGGCCCAGCCCTGGCTGTTGTGGGCTTTTGGGGAGTAAGCCAGTAGATGGGAGATTTCTCTCTCTCTCTCTCTCTCTCTCTCTCTTCTGTCTGTGTCAATCTGCCTTTCAAGTAGACAAAACTAAATAAACATTTTTTTAAAAAACTTCTCTACTAAACAATTAAATGTTTATCACAGGCATCATTTTCTCTCAAGTTTTAAGAACTGTAGCATTATGTTATTATTTATAAGATAAACTAATTGTGAAAATACTGATCAAGTTTTGTAACTGCTCTTTAGAAGTTTTTCTAATGTACAACTACCTTCTTCACCTAAAAATTGATACACATAAGCATTTTTGTATTAGTTCAAAATTTAAATATCAAATTGGATCTTATTTTTAAATTTGTAGGATTTTAGGTAAATCACCTAGTTTTAGAACATTCCTATTACTACAAAATTCCTTTTAAAATTTATGTTTTTGTTTTGAAACAACCATAACCTGAAAAAAAAGTAACTGTGTGGGCTGGCGCCGCAGCTCGCTAGGCTAATCCTCCACCTTGCGGCGCCAGCACACCGGGTTCTAGTCCTGGTCGGGGCGCCGGATTCTGTCCCGATTGCCCCTCTTCCAGGCCAGCTCTCTGCTGTGGCCAGGGAGTGCAGTGGAGGATGGCCCGAGTACTTGGGCCCTGCACCCGCATGGGAGACCAGGATAAGCGCCTGGCTCCTGCCATCGGATCAGCGGATCAGCGTGGTGTGCTGTCCGCAGCGCGCCAGCCGCAGCGGCCATTGGAGGGTGAACCAATGGCAAAAGGAAGACCTTTCTCTCTGTCTCTCTCTCACTGTCCACTCTGACTGTCAAAAAAAAAAAAAAATTAACTGTGTGAGTGACCACAGTATAAAATGTTTGTTGTTGGAAAGGTAAGCTAATTAAATTCAAAAATCCAATCTCAGAAGTAAGTGACATCCAATCCACACTGCCACTCCTAGCCCCAGGCCACCAATGCTCTGCTTTCTGTCTCTCAAGAGAAACTTTTGACCTAATTAAATTGAACTGAACATAAGTAAAATGTGGTCAGAAGCTGTGGCTTAGCAGGTAGCCCTCAGCTCATACTAATGTACAAAGAATGGAGTCCCTGGTACCTATTATGTGTCAATGTGTACTGAATGTACTATAATTGCTTTTTAATATTTCTTTCCTTTTTATGCCAGTGTTCAAAAATCCTCAAGAGTTATAAAGAGGAACAAAAGAATCCAATTCTGTCTTTCCAGGTGCTTTGTTAAATCTTCAATAATGTGTCCACTGCCAGTGGTAATCCATCTGCTCTCCCTTTCTTTTGGAAATGCCATCAGCTTGTGAAGTAGGACAGTCCTAAGGTCATCTCCCTTCAAGGCTGCATGAACCCATTTGGGTTTAACATTATTATAGCAACAAGCTAAAGTAGTTTCTTTGCATCATATTAATGTCCTTGTTTCTCTACTCTTGGCAAATTTATTTATTTTCTTGTGTTTAAGAATTTGATGCCACTCAGTTTTGAAATTGATTGGACTGCCAACTCAAGAGTAAACATTTTATCATTTAGTGATTTATACATAATTATATTTTTCAAATTTCAGATGTTTCCAAAGAAAAACAAATGTAAATTTTAAAATTTGTTGTCTAAATGTGGTTAAGCATTAATTTCTAGATGATCTAATATGGCACTATTACAATTAACATTTGTTCAGGAATTTTAGTATCTGTACCTTTTGTAGATTTAACTGTCTATAAAAATTTCAAATTACAAGACTTAACTTGAGAACTTTAATATTATTCACCACTTTCTTTTCAGTGATTATTGTCTGAAATGAAAATTAATCATGGAAATAGGAAAACCATAACTTGAACCTGTAATATTCTCTATTTCTTTTAAAAAATTGAGTTATTTGAGAGGCAGAGAGAAGAGGAGGAACATGTGCACATGCAAACACACACACACACACACAGGCAGGTGGTGGAGAGAGCTGATTTTTTTTTTTTAAGATTTATATGTTTATTTGAAAGGCAGAGTTACAGAGAGAGAGAGAAAGGTCTTCCATTCACTGCTTCACTCCCCAAATGGCTGTGAGCTGATCTGAAGCCAGGAACCTGAAGATTCTTTCAGGTCTCCCACATGGGTATAGGGGCCCAAGCAGCTGGGCCACCCTCCACTGCCTTCCTAGGCACATTAGCAGGGAGCTGGACTGGAAATGGAGCAGCTGGGACTCCATATGGAATGCCAGCACTTTGGGTGGCAGCTTTACCCATTACGCCACAGCACCGGGCCTGAGAGATATTCTGATCCTCTGGTTCATTCCTCAAATGCTGGAAGGGGTCCTGGCTGGAAGCTGGGAGCGCAAATCCAGGTCTCCCACTTGGGTGGCAGGAACCCAATTAGTTGGGTCATCATCACTGCCTCCCTGGGTCTGCCTTAGCAGGAAATTATAATCAAGAGCTGGAGTCAAGAGCAGAACCCATGCCCTCTGATAAGGGATATGGGCATCCTAACTCAAATCTTAGGTCAAAGGCCTGCCCCTTCATAGATATCTTAATATTAACTTGTCAAGTTCTTTGATTGGATTTTCTTCAATCTAATAGTTTAGGAAGAGCTAAAATCTTTATACTTGTTATCCACAAGAAGGACGTAGAGATATGTAAGTCTTTTTAAAAATTGCTAAAATTTTCTTCGTAAAGTCTTGAATATCTTTTGCAAGATTTATTTAAAAATACTTCATAATTTATGGCTTTGAAAATGGTATCTTTGTAGTTGCTTTTGCTTATATAGATAATATCTTAATGACGTAAGATGTTAATTACTCATATCTGTTTATTAATCTTTTAAAAATGTATTTATTTATTTCCATTTCTTTTGAAAGGCAGAGAGACAGATATTCCATCTGCTGGTTCACTCCCCAAATGCACGCAACAGCCAAGGCTGGGCCAGCCCTGAGCCAGGAGCCAGGAACTCCATTTGAGCCTCCCATGTGGCAAAGACCCAATTACTTGAGTCATCACCTGCTGCTTCTCAGGAAGCTGGAACAGAAGTAGAGGAGCTGGAACATTAAACAGGTACTCCAGTACGGCATGTGGACCTCCCAACTGGCTACTTCATGGCTCTGCCAAATGCCTGCCCCTGTTTATTAATCTTTTAAGTTTATACTTTTATGACTTTTAGTAATTTGTAATAGATTATTTTGGCTTTTTCTATGTGAGCAGTTTTATCACTTTCAGATAAAATTTTGGTTTTGTCCTGTCCAATATTAGCAACTTTTATTTATTTTTCATATAAAATTCTGCTGGCTAGGATCTTTGGTATACTGCTAATTAGGAGATGTGATGGTAGGTAGACTTCTGTCATTCTTGATTTGAACAGGAATGCTCAATATTTCACCATTGTGAAGGGAATTTGTGATAGGTATTTTGTAATTATAATTATCCTTTTGGAGTTTGAGGAAGCTTAATTTCATGCTGAAGTTGATGAGAATTTTTGTTGGTATGTCAATTTTATCAAACTATCGAACTTATTGGGTTGATCATTCTTTTTTTTTTTTACTTCCTTAATCTATAAGTGATGTAAGGTACACAAATATTTCTAATGCTAAACCAATCTTAGATTTCTTAGATAAATCTACTTTTGTCATGATGTATAGTTTATAACATGGTTTATCAATATTTTGTTTACAATTCTTGTTTTGGTGGACATAAGGATGATTGGTCTAGAATTTTCTTTACTTATATATTCCTTCTATTGTTTTGATAGTAAAGTTATATTCAGTTTATAAAATTACTTGAGACATATTTTTCCTTTTTAAAAAGATCCTCTGAGTTTGTGAAAGTTTGGAATTACTTTTATTGAATATATATATATATACACACACAAATACATCCATATATATCTTACCTGCAACCTTTAAAATGAAGTGTAAAAGCAGAGACATATGGGAATTGACATTTGCAAAACTGAATAATAAATCAGGATTAAAATGATTAGTGTTAACAACTCAGTCTTCCTACAGTACTCACATCATGTAGCTAACAACAGAAAAAAGAGAAAGCAATTATGGATTGTGAAAATCCTCTTTTAGTCAAATGCTTCCTCATGAGCATTTATGCGGATTGGAAAGACAAAAATGAAAAGCTTTGAACTTCCACTGAATGAAAGAGAATCCTCATTTACAGAAGACAAAGTGAAGCTGATTGCCACCTCTTCTCCAGCATGCCTTGAGCATTTCTCATTTGCCATCAGATAGCACAGAATGATGGGCGCTGTCATTCCCCACAACCTTGTGTTGCCATAGACACTTGCCCCATTCTCAAATCCTCTTCCTTTCACACATTTCCTTTACAAAAGGAGTGCTGATTGAATTCAAATAAATTCATGCAAAATGCATACATAAAAGGGAAAATAAAATTAGAATATGACTGAGTTACTTGGCTTCCTAAACTCCCACCTCCAGATTCTTTTCTTAGCTAATGGAAAGAGCAGCTTGCTTAATGGCATATATACATTTCACTACTCCTTCTAAACTCATTCAATAACCCTTGAAATAAAACCAAGCTGAAAAAACAAAGGCTTCATGAAAATTAATTGAGACATTTTCTGTTGCACATTTTTTTCTTACAGAGTTGCATCATTCTCCATTTGTTGATTGGCATTACCAAACATTTTGGCTTACATTAATGTTGAATTTTATAGATTAGAACCACTGCTGTTATATATTATTCTTGTTTCTTAGTGACATAGACAATGGATATTGTTTCCATTTTACAAATGAGAATCACCTCAGAATAGTCATGGATTTCTCAATGAGAATGAGATCTATGTTTTATAACATTCATCTGTTTAAATCTATAACATCATACCATGTATATAAAAGGATATTAAGGCCGGCGCCGCGGCTCACTAGGCTAATCCTCCGCCTTGCGGCGCCGGCACACGGGGTTCTAGTCCTGGTCGGGGCGCCGGATTCTGTCCCCGTTGCCCCTCTTCCAGGCCAGCTCTCTGCTGTGGCCAGGGAGTGCAGTGGAGGATGGCCCAAGTGCTTGGGCCCTGCACCCCATGGGAGACCAGGATAAGTACCTGGCTCCTGCCATCGGATCAGCGCGGTGCGCCGGCTGCAGCGTGCCAGCCACGGCGGCCATCGGAGGGTAAACCAACAGCAAAAGGAAGACCTTTCTCTCTGTCTCTCTCTCTCACTGTCCACTCTGCCTGTCAAAAAAAAAAAAAAAAAGGATATTAAAACTATTGAGAACTTGATTAGCATTGCTTCATTGATAACTAGGCCTTGCCTAAGAAAAGGAAAAAATTAGGCCTATGGAAAACACGTTTGTTCTATTTAAAATCTCTTTTTCCTCTGGGCCATAGAAAGAAAATGAAAAAATAACACAAAACTGCTTGTCTTTGTCAATGGTAAGGGAAGAATCTACTTTAATATTGCACTATTATTTGAAATGTTTGTAATACATTGGTTCAGTTTATTATTTTTTTAAATTTTTATTTATTTTATTTGAAAGGCAGAGAAAGAGAGAGAGAGAGGGAGAGAGGGAGAGGAAAAGAGGGAGAGAGGGAGAGAGGGAGACAAAGAGATCCTATCTGCTGGTTCACCCCTCAAATAGCTACAACAGCAAGGGCCGGCAAGCCAAGTTGAGAACTCAGTCCATGTCTTCCACGTGGGTGGCAGTCATTCACTCAGATCATCAACAGCTGCCTCTCAGACTGCTCATTAGCCAAAAGCTAGAATTGGAAATGGAGCCAAGACTCAAAACTAAGCACTCCAATATGCAAAGAAATGTCCTAATTGTTGCACCAAACATCCACTCCATTGGGTCAGTTTAGACTCTCCTTGTTATGAGCTGAACTGAGTTCCTCCCTCCAAAACCCATGTGTGAAGCTCTAACCCCCAAAACCTCAAAATGTGACTATGTTTGGAGTTAAGACCTTTAAAGAAGTGATGAAAGAATGGGTGTTGGCCTAGCAATTAAGATGCCACTTGGGATGCCTGCATTCCATACTGCATGCCTGCGTTTGAGTCCTGGCTCCACTCCTAATTTCAACTTTCTGCTAATGCACACCCTGGGAGGCAGGAAGTGATGGTTTCTGCTGCCTACGAAGGACATCTGTCACCCACATGGAAATTCCTGCCATCCAGGTGGGAGACCTGAACAGAGTTCCTGGCTCCTGGCTTCAGCTTGGCTCAGCCCCAGCTGTTACAGGCATTTGGGTAGTGAACCTGCACATGGGGGTTTCGCTGCCTACACTTGATCACAGTCAAAAGGCAGAGAAATGATGAGAAGATGAAGCCTTTAAGGAGAGCCTTAGTCCAATATGACCAATGTCCTTGTAAGGAGAACCGATCAGGACAGAAGAAGAGACACTGGGGTGAACCCAGAGAGGAAAGTCTGTGTGGGAACACAGGGAGAGGTGGTCACCTGCAAGGCAAAGACGAGTCCTCAGGAGAAACCGAATCTGCTGAGACTTTGATCTTGGACTTCTGGTATCCAGAACAGTGGGAAAACAAATTTCTGTTGTTTAAGTTACCCAGTCTGGGGCCGGCGCTGTGGCTCAATAGGCTAATCCTCCGCCTAGCGGTGCCGCCACACTGGGTTCTAGTCCCAGTCGGGGCGCCGGATTCTGTCCTGGTTGCCCCTCTTCCAGGCCAGCTCTCTGCTGTGGCCAGGGAGTGCAGTGGAGGATGGCCCAAGTGCTTGGGCCCTGCACCCCATGGGAGACCAGGAGAAGCACCTGGCTCCTGCCATCGGATCAGCGCGGTGTGCCGGCTGCGGCGGCCATTGGAGGGTGAACCAACGGCAAAGGAAGACCTTTCTCTCTGTCTCTCTCACTGTCCACTCTGCCTGTAAAAAAAAAAAAGTTACCCAGTCTGTGGCATTTTCTAACAGCCCTAGCTGTTGTAAGTATTACATTACCTTAAAAACACTGGTTTTGAGGAGGAAGAGTGATCAGTCATCATTGAGAAGCATCCTTGGGCTTCTAAAGTTTCTCAAGTCATAAGTTGGGCTTTCAAAAAGGAGTCTTCCCATAAACTACAAAACAGAGACTAGCATTGGACTATAAATACTCATAAGAATCACTTCATGAATAGCATCTTGTATTTTGGAAAAACGGTTCCAAATGAACTTGCTCATTACCAAACACTTGACTGAACTACATTACACAGAAGTATGGCAAGGATCCAACAGCATTTTCAAGTTAACAATGAATTATAAACAACTCCATATTCTTTTCCTGGGCCTTTCTCCAGAGGCATTATTTAATTTGGAATTCATATTTTGTATTCAAAAAATGTTTAATAAAGTGAGATTTTTTTAATTGAAGCAGCAAATTCACAGTAAAATGTATTTTAGGTGCTATATTTTTATTTTTAGTAATTTACTGAGGTGAAGTTCACATAACATAAAATTAAATAGTTTAAAGTGAACAGTTTGGTTGCATTATTTATATTCACAATGTTGTGCAACCACTACTTCTATCTAGGTATAAAATATTTCTAGTACTCCAAAGTAGAACTTCTTCTTTTTTTATTTATTTTTTATTTGACAGGTAGAGTTACAGACAGTGAGAGGGAGAGACAGAGAGAAAGGTCTTCCTTCCATTGGTTCACTCTTCAAATGGCCGCTATGGCCGGCACTGCGCCAATCCGAAGCCTGGATCCAGGTGTTTCTTCCTGGTCTCCCATGGGGTGCAGGGGCCCAAACAGTTGGGCCATCCTCCACTGCCCTCCCAGGGCACAGCAGAGAGCTGGACTGGAAGAGGTGCAGCTGGGACTATATGGGATGCTGGCGCTACAGGCGCCGGCCCAGAAAGTAGAACTTCTAACTGCTAAGCAGTTTCTCCACATTCCTATCTTCCCGCAGCTCCTCGCAACAATCAATATGTGTTCTCTCTATGGATTTATCTGTCTGGACATGCATTTAAATGGAATCATACAATGTTTGCCCTTTGGCACCTGTTTTTTTCATTTAACACCTTGTTTTCAGTGATACCTGTTGCAGCAGGTATCAGTACCTCATTCTTTTTATGGCTGAAAAATATCCTATTTTATGTGCATACTACATTTTGTTTACCTGGTCATTTGCTCATGGACATTGGGCTTTTTCATTTTTTTAGCTATTATTAATAGTGCCACTGTGAACATGTATGTATATATGCTTGTTTGATTCCCTATTTTCAGTTCTTCTGTTATATACTAAAGGTGACATTTCTGGGTTATGTTGTAATCTTATTTTTAACTTTATTTTAAATTTGAGAGGTGGAGAGAGACAGAGAGAGCATGCATTTTCTGGCCAATACTCCAAATGCTCACAACTGTTGTGGCTGAGCCAGGCTGAAGCCAGGAGCTGGGAACTCTATCAAGATCTCCCACATAGGTGACAAGGATCCAAGTACATGAGCCATCACTTGCTGCTGCCCAGGAAGCTGGAATTGGGAGCAGAGCCAGGACTTGAATTCAGGCACTCTGAAACGGAGATGTGGGTGTCTCAACCAGTGTCTTAACCGCTAGGCCAAACACTGTCCCTAAGTTTAACTTTTTAATGAACCACAAAACTGTTTTCCAGAGTGGGTACACCATTTTACATTCCACCAACGATGTTTAATGATTTCGGTTTATCCACATCTTTCACAATACCTGTTTCTTTCTGTTTTTATTAGTGTCTTAACTGCTCAGTGTGCAGGGATATCTCATTGTGGTTTTGATTTGTGTTTCCCTAAGGATCCTCAGGTTGAGCATCTTCTCATGTGCTCATCGATCGTTTGTATGTTTTCTTTGGAAATATGCCTATTTAAGTCTTTAGTTCATTTTAAAAAGATTTGTTTTGTTTATTTGAAAGGCAGAGTTACAGAGAGAGGGAGGAAGGGAAGTGAGGGAGACAGGGAGAGAAACAGAGAGAGAGAGAGAGAGATATCTTCTATCTGCTGGAATGGCCAGGCCTTGGCCAGGCTTAAGCCAGGAGTCAGGAGTTTCATCTAGGCCTCTCTGGTGTGGATGGCAGGGGCCCAAGCACTTTGTACCATCTTTTGCTGCTTTCCCAGGCACATTAGCAGGGAATTGGAACGGAAATGTAGCAGCCAGAACACAAATTAGCATCCATATTGGCTGGTGTCCTTGCAGGTGGTTTAACCTTAATAACACTGGCTCAGATTTTGCTCATTTTTAATTGGGTTATTTGCTTTTGAACTTTTTTTTTTTTTTTTACAGTGAGAGAGAGAGAGACAAAAAGGTCTTCCTTTTCTGTTGGTTCACCCTCCAAGTGTCCACTATGCTGCGCCGATCTGAAGCCAGGAGCCAGGTGCTTCTCCTGGTCTCCCATGCAGGGTACAGGACCCTAGGACCTGGGCCATCCTCCACAGCAGAGAGCTGGACTGGAAGAGGAGCGACCGGGACAGAATCCGGCACCCCAACCGGGACTAGAACCCAGGGTGCTGGCACCACAGGTGGAGAATTAGCCTAGTGAGCCGCAGTGCCAGCCATGTTTTTGAACTTGTAATCATTCTTCATATACTCTGCATGTGAAACCCTTATCAGATACATGATTTGTAACTATTTTCTCTTATCTTGCACATTGTCATTTCACTTTCATTATGTTCTTTGATGCACAAAAAATTTAAATTTTGAAAAAGTCCAAATTATTTATTTATTTATTATTTATTTTCTTACCTAGACTTTCAATGTCATATCTATCTAATTCACACAAAATTAATCAGTGTAAAGTGTGAGCAATCTGTTGGCATTAATTGCATGCACAGTGTGGTTGGTAGTACAGTTACCACCCCTATCTAGTTATACATTCATTGTTAAATTAAAGGTCACAGCGGAGTAGGCATGTTGCCTGATGGTTAAGATGTCTGCGCAGCGGCTCACTAGGCTAATCCTCTGCCTGTGGTGCTGGCACACCGGGTTCTAGTCCCGGTTGGGGTGCCTGATTCTGTCCTGGTTGCTCCTCTTCCTGTCCAGCTCTCTGCTGTGGCCCGGGAGTGCATTGGAGGATGGCCCAGGTCCTAGGGAGACCAGGAGAAGCACCTGGCTCCTGGCTTCAGATTGGCACAGTGCGCCGGCCACAACGTGCTGGCCACAGCAGCCACTTGGGAGGTAAACCAACAGAAAAAGGAAGACCTTTCTCTCTGTCTCTCTCTCTCTCTCTCACTGTCTAACTCTGCCTGTCAAGAAAAAAAAAAAAAAAAAAAAAGATGTCTGCATCCCATAGGGTAGTGCCTGGGTTTGAGGACTGCCTCCAGCTCCAGCTTCTTGCTAATGTGGACCCTGGAAGCTGTAGTGATGGCTCAAGTTATTGGGTTCCTGCCCACCCACATGAGAGATCCAGGCCCAGTCATTGTAGGCATATGGGGAGTGAACCAGCACATGGGAGTTCTTTCGCTTTCTATCTGTTTCTCTCTGTATTTCAAATAAATAAATACATTTTAAAAAGTCTTAGTGATTTCTATATTTTCTTCTATATGTTTCTTATATTTAAGTTGTTGCTTCATTTTGAATTAATTTTTATATATAAAAAAAGATAAAGATCCAACTTTTTCCTTTTGTATATGCAAAGGCATTATTTCCAGCACCATTTGTTGAAGAAATTGTTCTTTCCTCATCAGATGAACCCTTGTCAAAAATCATTTGGCCATAGATATATAGATTTATTTCTGCACTCCCATTTTTATTGATTGGTGTCTTTGTCTATCTTTATGTGAGTACCATACTTTTTTGATTACTGTGGCTTTGTATTAAGTTTTGAAGTTAGGAAGTGTGAGTACTCCTGCTTTGTTCTTCTTTATCAAGATTGTTCTTGCTTCTTGATCCCCTTGATTTATTTATTTCTGTTGAAAACAATCTGTAGATTGCCTTGGTAGCATTTTCATCTGCTAATCCATGTATGTGTTATGTGTTTAACTTTATTTAGGTCTTCTTTAATTTCCTTTAGTAATGCTTTATAGTTTCAGTGAGCAAGTCTCTTATCTCTGGTTAAAATTAGTATTAGGTATTTTATCCTTTTGGATAGTTTTGTAATATAAGTGTTTTCATAATTTTCTTTTCACGTTGTTCATTGCTTGTATATAGAAATTCAATGAAAAATTTTTTTGCATTGACTTTATATCCTGTGACTTTACTGAATTGATTTATTAGGTCTCTCAGCCTTTTTTGGTGGATTTTTGGGATTTTTTTATGTATAACATCATGTAATCTATGAGTACAGACAGTTTAATTACTTTCTTTTTAAATTTTTTAAAAGATGTATTTATTTATTGTGCAGGCCAGCCGCACCAGTCAAACAGAACCTGAAGGGGAGCGTGGGAATGAAAAGAGGGACAAGGGCGCAGAGAATGGAGCCAAGACAACAAGGCTGATCAAGGCTCACTTATTCCAGTGTCTCAGAGAGATATTTGTGCATAACCAGCTGCAGTTCAATGCAACTCAGAAGTTAACAACACATGCAAACAACTTATCGGGCTTTCTACAACACAGCCACAACATAGTTAATTTTAGCAGAGTGTTCGTTTGATCATTCTCCTTCAACATGGGAGTACGGGACTTTTTCATCCCAGGAATTCCACAAGCCAAGACTGACCTTGACTTGTCTACGACTTGTTTATGGGCTGCCTACAATTTATTTGAACACCAGAGTTACAACAAGAAAGAGTGCAAGAAATAGAAAGAGAGAGAGGGAGGGAGAGAGAGAGAGAGAGATCTTCCATCTGCTGGTTCACTCCCAAAAAGGCCTCAATGGCCAGGACTGGGTCAAGCCAAATTCAGGAGCCAGGAGCTTCTTCCAGGTCCCCAACTTGGGCTCAGGGGCTCAAGCACTTGGGCCATCTTCCACTGTTTCCCCAGGCCACTAGTAGGGAGCTGGGTTGGAATAGGAGCAGTCGGGATACAAACCAGTGCCTACATAGGATGCTGGTTCTGCATGCAAAGGCTTAACCTGCCAAGCCTCAGCCCCAGATTTTTCTCCTTTTTAAAAGTAAGCATTTACTGCTATAAATTTTCCTCTTAGTAATGCCTTGACTGCAACTCAAAAATTTTGGAACTTTGTGCTTTTGTTTCCATTTTTCTGAACTGTTTTCTAATTTTACTCTTTGATTTATTCTTTGATGAATGGTTATTTAAGAGTATGCTGTTTTATTTCTCTATATTAATGACTTTTTAGTTTTCCCTCTGTTGATTTTTAATTTTTTAAAGATTAAAAAATTTAGTAAAACTCTTTTTGTGGCCTAACATATGGTTTAGTCTGGAGAATCTTCCATATGCACTCAAGAATAATATGTAGGAGTCTTGGTGGGCGCTGAAGAGAACATTCCTGCTGTGCCAGAAACCTTTAAGAAAGTGGGGAGGAATTTCACAGAGCTGATCTTCAAGTACTTGAGAATGAAGTTTGCCCAAAATATGCTTTGAAAGGCAGAACTATCACAAGGAATATAGGCAGATGTACAAAACTGAAATGCAGATGATGAAAATGGTAAGAAAATCTGGCAACTTGTATTCACCTGCAGAACCCAAATTGGCATTTATCATCAGTGTCAGGGGTATCAATGGTGTGAGCCCTGAAGTCTGCAAAGTGTTACAGCTTCTTTGCCTCTGCCAGATCATCAATGGCACCTTTGTTAAACTCAAGAAGACTTTGATTAACATGCTGAGATTTGTGGAACCATTTATTTCATGGGGGTACCCAAGTATGAAGTCACTATATGAGCTAATTTTTGGGTCTGCTATAGCAAAATCAATAAGAAGGGACTTGCCATGACAGATAACACTCTCATTGCCTATTCTCTTAGTCAATGTAGTGTCATTTGCATAAAGGATCTGATTTGTGAGGTCTATACTGTTGGGAAACACTACAAGGAAGCAAATAACTTCCTGTGGCTCTTCAAATTATCTTCTCCACGAGGTGGGATGAAGAAAAAGACCACTCATTTTGTAGAGGGTATAGATGCTGGCAACAGGGAAGACCAGATCAAATAGCTTGTTAGATGGACGAACTAAAGTGTTTACTGTGTTATTTTTGTAATCTAGTCAGGTAATAAACAGTGACTACTCTCAAACTGAAAAAAAAAAGAGTAATTAATCTGTCATTGTTTAGTAGAATAGTCTGAGTATGTCTGTTAGGTTTAGTTGATTTAGTGCCTGTGTCTAATAGCCCAATGTCTAGGTTTCTGTGAGGATAGTTGCTGTCTATTACCTTTTTTCTTTGAATGGACTCTTTCTCTGTATGCCTTGCGCCATTTTGTTTAAAACTGGATATTTGAATATTATATTATGGTAACTCTAGAAATCATATTCTCTCTCTTTCCTAGGATTTATAGCTCTTGATTTCTTTTCCTTAAAAATTTGTTTATTTATTTGAAAGGTAGAGTTAGAGAGAGACAGACACACACACATACACACACACAGAATATCTTTCATCTGCTTCTTCATTCCCCCAAATGGCCATAACATCTGGGAATGAGGTCAGGCTGAAGCCAGGAGCCAAGAACTCCATTCTGGCCTCCCATGTGGGTGGCAGGGGCCCAAGCACTTGGGCCATCATCTGCTGCTTTCCTAGGTTCATTAGCAGGGAAGTGGTTTGGAAGTAGAGCAGCTAGGACTTGAACTGGCCCTCATATGGGATGCTGGCATTGCAGGAGGCAGCCTAACTTGCTGCCCCACAGTGGCATCCCCAGCTGCTCTTGATGTAAAAGACTGTAATAACCCATTTGTTTAGTGACTACTGTATATGATTTTAACAGAAACTGTGTTCCTTTTACTGTATGCTAACTGAAGTTTCTGTTTCTTTAACTTTTATTCATGTAGCATTTTGACAGAGACTTCCTAGAACAACAGGAACTTTTAAAAAAGGCAAAGAAAAATAAAGAAAAACCAAAACCAAAAAGCAACAAATAAACACACAAAATTGTCAGTCTTCGCAGTTTGGCCCTGTACTCCTTCAACACATAGGCCTTTTGCAACTCTGTCTTAGCTTTCATTTCCCACTTGCACTCAGCCTAGAGATCAACCAAAGGTTAAAACATACTGTCTTCTCCTGCGCCCTGCCCTTAGCACTCATGTGCCTTTATAATTTTCCAGTGTGTGCAGGCCATTTTGAATGCCCTAATTTCCCAAAGAAACTTTCTTTTTTTAAAAAGATTTATTTTATTTATTTGAAAGTCAGAGTTACACAGAGAGAGAAGTAGAGGTGGAGAGAGAGAGAGAGAGGTCTTCCATCTGCTGGTTCATTCCCCAGTTGGCAGAGCTGATTCAAAGCCAGGAGCCAAGAGCCTCCTCCAGGTCTCTCAAGAGGGTGTAGGGACCCAAGGACTTGGATCATCTTCTACTGCTTGCCCAGGCCATAACAGAGCTGGATTGGAAGTGGAACAGCCGGGACTTGAATTGGCACCCATATGGGATGCCGGCACTGCAGGTGGCAGCTTTACCCACTACGCCACAGCGCCTGCCTCCCAAAGAAACTTTCTTCTCACCTTTCTTCCCTGGCTTTAGGCAGTTGCATATATCAACTGTCATTTTCTGCCCTAGTCTGTGATGAGTTTTTTGTTTGTCTGTGGTATTTCACAGGGACAAATGCCCATCACTCTCTGCCTGAGTGAGTTCCAAGTGGGGCAAAACAGAGATGAGCACCCTGCAGCAGTCCTGGACCCAGACATGTTAGATTACATAAACCCAGTAAGTAGCGAATAAAGTTTGCCCTGCTTCCTCCAGAACCGAGTACCAAGGTTCCAGCTGGGAGTACAAGCCTCATCTTCAAGCTCAGCATGAGCCAAGGAGGGAGTGGGGCGTGAGCAGGTCTTTCCCACTGGTTTTTATTTGCTTTTTCTTGATTCACTGTTTGGTTGCTACAAACCTTTGACTATTTTCTTGAGTTCTGACCCAGTTGGTTCGGAGAGTTGCTGCTTTATTATTATTATTTAATGTTCTGCCGAGAGTCTGACATTTGGAACTGCTCGGTCTGCCATTTTGCTGAGGTCACTCCATGAAAAATATTTTTAATTAATCATTAAAACAAGTCATGTACCTAACATCTAAGTGCAAATGTCCCCAGTATTTGGACCATTTTCTTACTCACTACCGTGGTTCTCCTTTCTTCTTTTCTGAGGCTGTAGATGATATCTTTCAGACATCTGATTTAATATTGGAACCCAACAGTGATATTATAATGATAATGGGCATTTGCTATGTACCACACCCTGGCGGAGTACTTTATTTGCCATATTTCATTCAATCCTCATAACAATTCCACCACAAGGGAACTATTATAGTTCCTATTCCATCAGTATACACTGAAGCTCAGGGAGGTTGAGCCAGCCAGTGGCAAATGTGAGATTTAAATTGAAGTCTGATGATAAAGTTTATACTTTTCTTTAAGGTTAGACTTGCTCCTGGGGCAGCTGTGACTCATCAGTGTTTGGATCTTGTTCACTCTCTCTGAATGTGTACTGATTCTCTTTCCACCATGGTGGTTTCTAGGCCAAGGGAAAGACCAGACTCAGGACAGAATGGAGTACAGCATCTGCTCAATTCTATAACCTTGATGTTTGGTTGACTTTGATATTTTTTTCTCTGCTTCCTTCCTCTCTTATCTTTTTTTTATTTTTTTATATTTTTTTACAGTCAGAGTGGACAGTGAGAGAGAGAGAGAGAGAGAGAGAGAGAAAGGTCTTCCTTTTGCCATTGGTTCACCCTCCAATGGCCGCTGCGGCCGGCGTGCTGTGTCCAGCGCATCGCGCCTATCCAAAGGCAGGAGCCAGGAGCCAGGTGCTTCTCCTGGTCTCCCATGCGGGTGCAGGGCCCAAGCACTTGGGCCATCCTCCACTGCACTCCCTGGCCACAGCAGAGAGCTGGCTTGGAAGAGGGTCAACTGGGACAGAATCCAGTGCCCCGACCGGGACTAGAACCCGGTGTGCTGGAGCCGCTGGAGCCGCTAGGCGGAGAATTAGCCTAGTGAGCTGTGGTGCCGGCCCCTCTCTTATCTTTTTTCTACCTCTTGTAGGTTGTTTTTCCAGTTCATAAGACCAGGGCAATGTCTGTAGGGGAAGTCGAGCAGCAATCTTTGGATGTAGTTTGGAAAACTTTTGAAAACTTTCAGTGTCTAAGAATTGCAGTCCTAGTGATCTGTCATATAGGGAAATTTTAAAATAAAACATGCTAAGTCAAGATATTTTATTCTGGAGTTGATGTTGTGAAGCAGTTGGGTTAAGCTGCGGTCTGCAATGCCAGCACCCATATTGAGGACCAGTGAGTACTGGTTGCTCTGCTTCTGATCCAGAGCTCTGCTAATGCACCTGTGAAGGCAGCAGAAGACAGCTCAAGTACCTGGACCCCTGCTTCCCATGTGGAAGACCAGGATGGTGCTCCTGGTCTTACTTGAAATGCAGAGAGAAGAGAGAAGAGAGAAGGGAGAAGGGAGAAGAGAGGGAGAGATAGAGAGAGTGCCAGGGCTTCTATCTGTGGGTTCATTTTCAAAACCCACTATGGCCTGGGCTGGGCCAGGCCCAAGCCAGGAGCTAGGAACTCAGTCCAGGTTTTTTATGTGGTTGGCAAGAACCCAAGCACTTGAGTCATTACTGCTGTCTCTCAAGGTCTACATTAGCAGGAAGCTGGAGTCAGGAACTGGAGCCAGGGATTAAATCCTGGTTCTTTGATGTAGGATGCCAGACCAAACACATATCTTTAGAGCTCTGACCTCATGTTTGGAATTTAAGTATGTGCCTCTTGGTAGCTTGAGGACTCCCAAGCCACTGCTCAGGGTGCTTCTGCTTCAGAATTTGCTGCTTCTGTCACACCCACAGACAAGGTTGGCATCATTTCCTAATGAATCCTTGCAGTCAAAAAGGTATGCTGAGTGGATTGCTCTGTATGATACTCTTATTCATGCTGCTGCCAAAGCCAACCAACCTTTTCTATATTTATCTGCAGGTGGAAGAGATGTAGCTTGGGCTGAGATGCCTGCCTGCTGGTTTTTGTTGTTACTCTCAGTCTCAACCTAAGCCTCGGTGATTCCTCAAAGAGAAGTGTGTCCTCCCTCTGCTTTATGCTTAGGGAAGAATACTCTCTGTTGGACTGGTTGGCTGGGGTATATTTTACTACATTATCTTGTACTGCCAGTTCCTGTGGGCTGAAACTCCTCACTGGAAAGGATGGAAGCACAGAAAAGGTTCTGGCTGCCTCTTGGATCTAAATTGAAAGTTTTCTTTTAGCTGGCGCTGCTGCTCACTAGGCTAATCCTCCGCCTGTGGCGCCAGCACCCCGGGTTCTAGTCCTAGCCAGATTCTGTCCCGGTTGCTTCTCTTCCAGTCCAGCTCTCTGCTGTGGCCCGGGAGTGCAGTGGAGGATGGCCCAAGTGCTTGGGCCCTGCATCCCATGGGAGACCAGGAGGAAGCACCTGGCTCCTGGCTTTGGGTTGGCACTGTGCGCCGACCATAGCGGCCATTTGGGGGGGGGGTGAACTAACAGAAGGAAGACCTTTCTCTCTGTTTCTCTCTCTCTGTCTAACTCTGTAAAAAAAAAAGTTTTCTTTCAGCTGACTTCTGGTGCAGATGTCATCACTCATGGCTCTACTTGTATGCATGATAATCCTTCTTGGGGGCCTCATTACCCCTTCTCCTCATCTCTATGACTTTGACCAGAGCCAGCACTGAGTTAGGCAAAGACACCAAAAATATGGTCTAGACTTGTATCCTAGAGAAAAGGATGATTTGAATTTGGTTTAAAATTGTCTTCTATCTTGTGTAACATTAAACCAGCAACTACTTATGGCAAATGACACACATGCAGGACCTAATGAGGAGATATAGTTCCTAAATGATTCCTACATCTCAGTGATGTGCCCTTTGAAAGTGAAGATACTCAAATTTTGCATGGAGTGAGAAATATGGATGGGAAGAATCCTCATCTTTGGATTCATGCCTGGGCTCCGAGTGTAGCCATAGCCACTCTGAAATGTCCACCCATACTGTAAAAAGAATTTTATTCTGTGTCATTACTTCCTTACTCTGTTTATTATTGTGCCATTGGTGCAAAGTCATTCTATACATGTTCTCTTGAACTTAGGCTACCAGATCAATTTGAATACCTGAACTTAAAAGGAGTAGGGACTTTCATTTTAGTCCAAGCAGGATTTTCTGGTTGCATGCAGCAAATATAGCCAATTCTGGCCAATCTAAACAAAACTCAAAAACAATACCAGGTTTTAATGGAAAGATAGGAAGTGGTTCAAGGGATTGAAACCCAAACAGGTCCTGGAAGCCAGGATCAGGAATTAAGAACATCAGGGGGCACCATTTGAATGATTGCATTTGAACTTTCTATCCTTGTATTTTATAGCTCATAATTCAGATTCTGAGAAAACAATATGCTAATTGGTCTTGCTTATTGCACATGACCAACTCTGGGTGAGGTGAGATTGCAACTGATAGATAGTATACTAAGACTGCATATTCAAAGGAAAATCAGGGTAGAATGCTCAGATCTTTATTTACTCCCTGTCCAAGGCAATTTGGGCTGCTGTGACAAAGCACCACAGATTGTGTAGCTTAGAAACCCCAGAAATTTATTTTTCATAGTTTTAGTGTCGAGTCTGAAAGTCCAAGATGAGGTTGGTTGCATGATGGGATTATTGTGAGGGCCCTCCTTTAGGCTGCAGGCTGCAGACTTCTCTTTGTATCTTTATAAGGTAAATAAAGATCTAGCAAGCTCTTTGATTTTTTAAAAAGATTTATTTCTTTATTTCGAAGGCAGAGTTAAAGAGAGGCAGAGGCAGGGAGAGAGAGAGAGAGAGAGAGAGAGAGAGAGAGAAGAGAGAAGTCTTCCATCCACTGGTTTACTCCCCAAATGGCTACAACAATCAGAGCTTTGCTGATCTGAAACCAGGAGCCAGGATCTTCTTCTTTGTCTCCCATGCAGGTGCAGGTGCCCAAGCACTTGGGCTATCTTCTACTGCTTTCCCAGGCCAGAGCAGAGAGCCGGATTTGAAGAGGAGCAACCAGGAATCGAACCAGCACCCTTATGGGATGCTGGCACTGCAGGTGGTGGCTTTACCTGCTACGCCACAGTGTCAGTCCCTCTAATCTCTTTTTATAAGGGCATGAATCAAAGCCATCCTTGTGACCTAATCACCTCTGGAAGCCTCTACCTCTAAATAAATCATTTCTTGAGTAAATATTTTTGACTTTTTTTTAATTTGACAGGTAGAGTTATAGACAGTGAGAGAGAGAGAGAGAGAAAGGTCTTCCTTCCGTTGGTTTACTCCCCAAATGGCTGCAATGGCCGGAACTGCGTGGATCCGAAGCCAGGAGCCAGGAACTTCCTCCTGGTCTCCCATGTGGGTGCAGGGGCCCAAGCACTTGGGCCATCCTCCACTGCCTTCCTGGGGCACAGCAGAGAGCTGGACTGGAAGAGGAGCATCTGGGACTAGTCCTGGCACCCATATGGAATGCTGGCGCCGCAGGTGGAGGATTAGCCAAGTGAGCCACAGCGCCGGCCCTTGACTTTTGAATTTTAGCAGAATGCAATCATTCCATCCATAGTCCCTGTTCTTCCCATGTGTCTCTGAATGCTGATGGATGAGCAGGCCAAGGAGTCTGGTGCAATTTCTTCCCCAGAAGCATTTACTCTGAAGACCAATGTGTTAGGAGAGATGTGGATGGTATCCTTCTGCCCCTGGAGCTGGAACCAAGGTTTTGGTCAAAATATCTGCTTCCATTACTTTCTTCCAGAATAGATTGTATTTTGAAAACTAGTTCTTTTATTTATTATAGGCCTAAAATATTAAACCAATATGTTAAAGTATATTTTCAGGATTCCAGCATTCTTCAAAGCTTCAGAAAAGTTTTTTTCCAAATCTGAGCACTAAAATATCAAGAAGGAAATCACCTAAGCTCAGTAATGCCCAGAGAAATTATTATGCACAAGCAACTTGTTAGACAAAGAGCAATGTGATTTCAAATCAGATGTACAGAAAAAATGGAAATGATAAATATAGAAAGTAGAATCTAGTAATCACAATCCCATAGTCTCCTGATCAGTTGTTTGCTTATTCATTTATTCATTCCTTAAATATTTATCAAGTACTTATTCTGTGCTAGGAATTACAATGGAGTTCTGGGGGTGGACACAATCCCTGCCCATGTAGAGTTTGGTAGGGGTCACATTCCAGGGTGTATTCATTTAGAATACAACTTATAACTGGAATATTCAGATGTTTCCAATATACATGTCATGATGATGCCAAAGTCCACTGGAGAGTCCATAATAAAACTCATTTTTCACTTTTAGGAATGAAGACATAGTATGTATTTCTCCAATTTTTTTCTCACCATTTCACACATACTCCCATTTTCTCTAATTTTTTTTCTTTTTCTTTTAAATTAAGTAGACAAAATTTCTGAACATTGGGGTACTAATCTACTACCTTCAATTTGTTGTAAGTTTAATGCTTTCAAGGAATTACAGTAGGGTTTTCTAAAATTTTTTTTTAAATTTTTTGACAGGCAGAGTGGACAGTGAGAGAGAGAGACAGAGAGAAAGGTCTTCCTTTTGCCATTGGTTCACCCTCCAATGGCCGTCGCGGCTGGCACACCGCGCTGATCCGATGGCAGGAGCCAGGTACTTCTGGTCTCCCATGGGGTGCAGGGCCCAAGGACTTGGGCCATCCTCCACTGCACTCCCTGGCCACAGCAGAGAGCTGGCCTGGAAGAGGGGCAACCGGGACAGAATCCGGCGCCCTGACCGGGACTAGAACCCGGTGTGCCGGCGCCGCTAGGCGGAGGATTAGCCTAGTGAGCCGCGGTGCCAGCCAACAGTAGGGTTTTCCATTAAACAATGCAGCTTTTCCTAAAGCCTGATGATCATGTTTAGGTTGAGGTTGTTTTTTTCTTTAGATATGTCAGACTAGTTGATATGTACTCCACGTTGTTCAAAAAGAGGCAGCAGGAAGCTTTTGGAGCAATAAATACAGCAAGTGAGATAAAAGGTTTGTAGGCCTCCTCCTTTAGCCACTGGCTGAACTGCCCAGCAGATGGCTGCTGGGCAGGGGAGCACAAACGAGTAACACCTGCTGAATTGAGTGCTCTGTAAGGACAGGGATTGCCTCTGCCATGGTCACTGTTGGAATTCCCAGCACTGAACACTGGCCAGCAGAGAGCTGGCACTCAGTACATGTTTGTTGAATGAGTGGAAATAAAAAAGGTCCTTTGAACAAGAGAAGAGAAATTGTAATCTTCTTGCATGGCTTATTTAACATATTTTTATTAAACATTTTTAACAGATGCATAAAACTTATGCATATTTGTGCAGGTCCTATGTAAGATTTTTAGTACCTCTATACACTGAGTGATGTTCAGTCAGGGTAAACAAATTCATCTGCTTAAATATTAAACATTTCTATATTGTGAAAACATTCAAAATCCTGTGTTCTAGTGTTTTTCATAGGGAAATGGACATTACATTAATGTCTCTAAATTCATCTTACTGTTGAATAGAACTTCAGAACTTCTTATTCCTGTCTAACTATAACTTAGGACCCATCCCTTCCATACATCTTCACTCCCTAGCCTCTGATAACCACCATTATATTTTTAACTTTTTTGAGATCTCCTTTCTTTACACTCCATGCAATACTTGTCTTACGGTGCTTGGCTTATTTCATTTAATATAATGACCTCCAGGTTCCTCCATGTTGTTGCAAATGACAAGATTTCATCTTTTTTATGGCTGAGTATTATTTCATTGTGGAAATGTACATTTTATTTATCTACTGATTAGTGGGTAGACATTTAGTTTGTTTCAATTTCTTTGCTATTGTGCGTAGTGCAGCAGTAAATATAGGAGTGCAGATGTTTCTTTGACAGTGTAATTTAATTCCTTTGGATGTAACCCAGAAGTGGGGATAGCTAGGTTGTATGATAAACCCATTTTTGGTTTTTAAGAAACCTCCATATTGTTTTACAAAACGGCTGTAGTAATTTGCAATCCCACCAACAGTGTGCAAGGGTTCCCTTTTCTCTACATCCGCATCAGTATTTGTCATCTTTCATCTTTTTGGTGAAAAAAAGCCAGTCTAACCAGAGTGAAGTGATATCTCATTGTGGTTTTGACTTCATTCCCCTGATGATTAATGACACTGAGCACTTTTTCATGTCGCTGTCAGCCATTTGGGAAAGGTCCTTTGAGAAGGGTCTGTTTTGATCTACTATCTATTTTTAAATTGAATTTCTTATTTATTTTTTTAGCTTTCGAGTTGCTTGAATTCCCTATATATTCTGGTTATTAACTCCTCAGTTTGTTGATTGTTTCCTTTACTGTGCTGACCTTTTAGTTGGATAAAAATCTCAATTTTTAAATTTTGCTTTTTGTACTTTTAGGATCTGATTTTAAAAATCTTTTCCCATTCCAATGTCTTTTTTTTTTAAAAGATTTATTTATTTATTTGAAAGACAGAGTTACAGCTGCAAGGCAGAGGCAGAGAGGGGGAGAGAGAGAGAGAGAGAGAGAGAGAGAGGTGTCTTCCATCCACTGGTTCACTCCCCAAATGGCCGTAATGCCTGGAGCTGCGCCAATCCGAAGCCAGGAGCCAGAAGCTTCTTCCTGGTCTCCCACGTGGGTGCCGGGGCCCAAGGACTTGGGCCATCTTCTACTGCTTTCCCAGGCAGTAGAGAGCTGGATCGGAAGTGGAGCAGCCAAGACTCGAACCAGCGCCCACATGGGATGCTAACGCTGCAAGTGGCGGCTTTACCTGCTACGCCACAGCGCCAGCCCCTCCAATGCCTTAAAGTTCCTTGGATTAAAATCAGACGATGTTTACTGCTCTTTTGCATAAGTTGTGGATCCTGAATTACATTTGATATATTCAAAACCCAGGACCCAATAAAAGTAGAATTTGGGTTCCTAGAGACACTCATTTTTCTGAGAAGTAGCCCTGGATGCTTTTATATTGACATTTCAAGTAAGAATCAATGCCTGCTTAGCCAGCATTAATCAATTTAGTGAAAAATTATTCTTGATTAAGCATTAAATTTTTATTTATATAAGATTGAGATTAATCTATGTATACTTAGAATTTAATATTTTTGGATAACTTTTAGTATTTCAATCATTTCACTAATTAAGAGAGCTTTCTGCAAGTGGTGAGCTTAAAGGGATTTTTCCTATAATCAGTAATGGTTGGGTTTCATATCACTTGCCAATTTTTATTGATTGGTTTGCCTGCAGTGCCAGGTTGAAAAAGACTCTGAGGCCATGCCTGAACTTTCCAGTGAAGGGTACCACATGTAATAGATTATCAGTGTCTTTTGGCTAATAGAAGTGGGATGATAGCACATCTTTCTTTCTTTCTTTTTTTTTTTTGACAGGTAGAGTTAGATAGTAAGAGAGAGAGAGACAGAGAGAAAGGTCTTCCTTTTCTGTTGGTTTACCCTCTAAATGGCTGCCATGGCCGGTGCGCTGCAGCCGGCAGGCTCCGCCGATCCAAAGCCAGGAGCCCGGTGCTTTTCCTGGTCTCCCATGCGGGTGCAGGGCCCAAGCACTTGGGCCATCCTCCACTGCACTCCCAGACCTCAGCAGAAAGCTGGCCTGAAAGAGAAGCAACCGGGACAGAATCCGGCGCCCCGACCGGGACTAGAACCCAGTGTGCCTGCGCCGCAGCCGGAGGATTAGCCTAGTGAGCTGCGGCGCCAGCTGTGTTTTGAACTTGTAATCATTCTTCATGTACTCTGTGTTGGGTTGATGGTAAGTGGCTTGAAACAAAATTATTGAGGGAGCTTTGCTCCTTGTTAGAAAGTTGAAGACCTAAATCTGCACAAAGCTGAAATCCAAAAGTCAATAATGAATCTGCTGAACCTGGAAATAAGGTTAATAAGACTGGTGGAGTAAAAAGCAGCACGGGAATTGGTGCCAAACAGACCTGGTTCAGCTGTGAGCCTTGGATAACTCAGCCTTTCTTGCTAGGTCTATCTCCTCATCTCTAGAATGTGGGTCCCAATACCTGCTATAATGGTTTGAATATGTTTTGAGTTTGTTCCACAAAATTTCATGTGTTGGGAGCTCCATCTACAGTGTGATGATGTAGGAAGTAGGCCCTTTAAGAGGTGGAACCTAGTGGGACATACTGAAGTCAATGAGGCATTGTAGAACTCAGTCTCCTGGCTTCCTGTTCCGTGATGTGATCTCTCCCTCTTCTCTGTACTCTACCACCATCCTCCATCATGAAGGGGTCCTTGCCAGAGCCTGCGCCATGCAATTTCGACTATCAGTTTCCAAAATTGTGAGGTAAACAAATCTCTTTCCTTTATGAAGTTATCCTGCTTTAGGTATTCTATTATAGTGACAAAAAGGGCTAGTCCACCTACTTCATAGTTGATAACGAGTGTATATACAAAGCGCCTGACACAGAAGTGTCAGTTTTTATAGAAATGTACATTGTTGGATTTTTAAAATATTATCCTCTAATGTTAAATTATACTTTATTTATTTTTAAAGATTTATTTATTTGAAAATCAGAGTTACACAGAGAGAGGAGAGGCAGAGAGAGAGAGAGAGAGAGAGAGAGAGGTCTTCCATCCGATGGTTCACTCCCCAATTGGCTGCAACGGCTGGAGCTGTTTTGACCTGAAGCCAGGAGCCAGGAACTTCTTTCGGGTCTCCCACATGGGCGCAGGGGCCCAAGGACTTGGGCCATCCTCTACTGCTTTCTCAGGCCACAGCAGAGAGCTGGACCAGAAGTGGAGCAGCTGGGTCTTGAACTGGCGCCCATATGGTAAGCGAGCACTGCAGGTGGCGGCTTTACCTGCTACACCACAGCCCCAGCCGCATCCTTTGGTTTCTTTGTTTATGTGGCAAACGTTTTTGGATGTCTGTCTATTCTAGATGATCCATGAGTGTGAACTATTGCTGAATTTATGATTATTTCGGTAAGCACATGATTCCCCTACACTGGTTGGCCCACATTATACCTGACAATCCTATGTAAAAAGTAATCTGGAGTTAAGGTAAATTACTAGTGAGTTCTAAATGTACTCATTTTTACCCTCTAAATTTAATGTGATCTTCCCATTGATGCTTGCATTGGCCAGTTCAAATGAACTTGACTACTTCTTTCACTGCATGAGTAGTAAATCATATTGAGCAGAAGAAATTGTATCAGAAGAAAAGATGTTTAATTCAGAAAATAGAGGATTGGACTAAGATGATAGAGTAGGGAGGGAGCCTACTTCTCTAGTCTAGGAGAGGATAGTTTAAAAGAAGTGGAGGCCCCAGTGCTGTGGCATAGTGGGTAAAGCTGCTGCCTGCAGTGCCAGCATCCCATATGTGCGCTGGTTGGAGTCCCAGCTGCTCCACTTCCAATCCATTACTCTGCTATGGCCTGGGAAAATAGTAGAAGATGGCCCAAGTCCTTGGGCCCGTGCACCTATGTGGGAGACCCAGAGAAAGCTCCTGTCTCCTGGCTTCGGATTGGTGCAGCTCTGGCAGTTGTGGCCAATTGGAGAGTGAACCAGCAGGTGGAAGATCTCTCTCTTTCTCTCTTCCTCTCCTTCTCTTTCTGTATAACTCTGCCTTTCAAATAAATAAATACATCTTTTTTAAAAAAGTGGAAAGAGTGCAGTCTCAGGGAGGAGTTAGGGAGAAAACAGCAGAGGAAACTCTACACAAATTGGGGGGACACAGCGCACCTATGTGGAGGGTGAGGACACGCACAACTCAGGACCCCAAGAGCCGAGAGCCTCTGCACCAGTGTTGGAGAGTAAGATGAGACTAGACTGCAGCAGCCCACGCCGCTGGCAAAAAAGCTACAGGAAGAACCTAGAGGGAATCTGGCTTGGAGTTCTGTGGGAGATAGTGTTCCTGCCAAACTAGAGGAGAAAAAACAGAGGGGGCACATTTTCTCTTGCCCCTATCACCCTGCAACAGTGTATTATAACAAGCTGATAAAGAGAAGGTGCCATAATGGACATACATAACAGCTGCACCAGCGTGTGTCCATGCCCAGCAAGCAGCCAAGCAGATACTCTCCTGAGTCTGGTAGGGAAGACAGATGGTTCTGGGTGCTTGTGACTCTGGGAGCCTTGTGTGCTGGAACTGTGAAAACACCGAGGCTGTGTAGGTGGACTCAGAGTATGGCTGGGACTTAGGGCAGTCTCTCTAGGAGGCTCCACATGATCAGGGCTCCCTGGTTATCTGGCAAGGAACATTGCTGGGGAATCTGAGCTTACACTGAGGACCGCACAAATCCTTTGTCTGGTCCTTGTGGCACTTGTCTCATTTGAAAAGAGGAGCTCAGCTGAGTCTACACCAACAGTCAAGAACAAACCTCTTCTCTGATTAAAATAAAAATGAGGAGATTTACCACACCAAACCTGGGTGTCTCACCTCAGACACCATGGAGAACTGAACGGAGCTCCTTGGTCACACTCACCACATGCCTCTAGATATTCCCTGAAAGCAGGCACTCCACTATCTACTCAGACATAGTCCAAAGATAAAAGCCACCACAGCGAAAAAACAAAGAAGCCAATGAGTATTTCCACAAACGCCAAATAACAAAAGCACCAATTCAAGAAACAAGAATAAGGAAGACAATATTATGCCCCTAAAAGAACAAAACACTTCAATATTAGATTGTGAAGATGCTGAGATGGAAGAAATGCCAGAAATGGAATTCAAAAAAATGATCATAGGATTATTTAGAAGTAATCAGAAGCAAATGCAAGAACTAGTTAAATCCATAAATGACATGAAAGAAAATTTCTCCCATAAAATTGAGATCTTAAAGAGAAATCAAAATGAAGACTTCAATAGAACTAATAAAAAAATGTAGTGGAAGCCTTAGCAACAGAATCAGTGAAGCAAAAAAAAAAAAAAAAAAAAAAAAAAAAAAGAATATGTGACTTAAAAGACAAAGCACAGGAAATTATACAGTCAGACCAGACACAAAAAGAAGAAATTAGAAAACTAAAAAATACTGTTGGTGATTTACAGGATTCTATCAAATGATCCAACATATGGGTTCTAGGAGTTACTGAAGGCATGGAAAGAGAGAAAAGATTAGAAGGTCGTTTTAATGAAATATTAACAGAAAATTTACCCATTTTGGAGGAAGAAAGGGACATCCAAGTACAGGAAGCACATAGAGCTCCTAATAGACATGCCCAGAAAAGATCTTCACCATGACACGTTGTAACCAAACTCTTCACATTAAAATATAAAGAAAAGATTCTGAAATGTGCATGAAACACCAGACTACTTTCAGAGGATCCCCAATTAGACTCACAGTGGACTTCTCATCAGAAACCCTACAAGCTAGGAGAGAATGGTGAGATATATTCCACGTCTTAAGGGAAAAGAACCGTCAATCCAGAATACTATACCCTGAAAAGCTCTCATTTATGAATGAAGGTGAAATAGACATTTTGTGACAAACAGAAATAGAATTTGTCACCAGCCATACAACCCTGCAGAAGATGCTTAAGGATGTGCTACACACAGAAACAAAAAGACATGGTCATCACTACAGAAGAAAGTAAAGCAAAGAGAGCTCCCAGTAAAAGCACAAAGGAAATACAAAGTAAAAAATGAGAATATTTATGGAAAAATGGAAGAGCAAAGTCATGACTTATCAATAGTCACCTTGAATATAAATGGCTTCAACTCTGCAGTGAAAAGACAGGGACTGGCTGAATGGATTAAAAACCAAAACCCTTATATTTGCTGCCTACAAGAAACACATCTCACCAACAAAGATGCATGTAGCCTGAAAGTAAAAGGATGGAAAAAGATATTCCATGCCAACAGAAACCAAAAAAGATCTGGTGTAGCCATCCTAATATCAGACACAATAGAATTTAACACAAAAATGTTAGACAAAGAAGGGCACTATGTAATGATTAAGGAATCAATTCAGGTAAATGTAACTATTATAAATATATATGCACCTAATTACAGGGTACCTGGCTATTTAAAAGAAATGTTAAGGAGTCTAAAGGGAGACATAG
Organism: Oryctolagus cuniculus; assembly: GCF_051225735.1. NCBI lineage: Eukaryota > Metazoa > Chordata > Mammalia > Lagomorpha > Leporidae > Oryctolagus > Oryctolagus cuniculus. The sequence continues at coordinate 94,683,866 of NC_142876.1, forward strand.
ATTCAAATACAATAGCAAAGGGGGATTTCAACACCCCACTTTCAGCAAAGGTCAGATCAACCAGACAGAAAAGAAGCAAGGAAACAGCAGAGTTAATTGACACTTTAGACTAAATGGACCTATCAGATATTTACAGAACTTTTTATCTTACATTTGCAGAATACACATTCTTCTCAGCAGTGCATGGAACTTTCTCTAGGATTGACCACATGCTAGGCAATAAAGTGAGTCTCAGAAAATTCAAAAAAAATCAAAAGCATACTATGCATCTTCTCAGACCACAGTGGAATGAAGCTAGAAATCAGCAACTCAAGAATCTCTAGAACTATGCAAACAGATGGAGACTAAAAAGCACACTCCTGAATGAACAGTGGGTCATAGAAGAAATCAAAAGAGAAATCAAAAAATTTCTGGAAACAAATGAAGATGACAATACAACATGTGAAAACTTATGGGATACAGCAAAAGCAGTGTTAAGAGGAAAGATTATAGCAATAGGTGCCTACATCAAGAAATTGGAAAAGTACCAAATAAATGAGTTATCAATGCATCTCAATGATCTAGAAAAACAACAGCAAACCAAACCCAAGACTAGTAGGAGAGAAGAAATAATTAAAATTAGAAAAGAAATAAACAAAATTGAAACAAAAAATCAGTACAAAAGATCAGAAAATAAAGAGCTGGTTTTTTGAAAAAATAAACAAATTGACACACCATTGGCCCAACTAGCCAAAACAAAAGGAGAGAGAAGACCCAAATCAATAAAATTAGCGATGAAAAAGGGAATGTAACAGCAGACACCACAGAAATAAAAAGAATCATCAGAAAGTACTACACAGAGCTGTATGCCAACAAACTGGGAAACCTGGAAGAAATGGACAGATTCCTAGACACATATAACCTACCTATATTGAGCCATGAAGACATAGAAAATCTAAACAGACCCATTACCAAGACGGAAATTGAATCAGTAGTAAAGACCCTCCAAAAAGAAAAGCCCAGGACTGGATGGCTTTACTGCTGAATTCTACCAGAATTAAAGAAGAACTAACTCTAATTCTTCTCAAGTTATTCAAAACAATTGAAAGGGAGGTAATCATCCCAAATTCTTTCTATGAAGCCAGCATTACCTTAATTCCTCAACCTGGAAAAGATGTAACACACTAAGAGAACTACAGCCCAATTTCTCTGATGAACATAGATGCAGAATCAGCCCTTAAGGCATCCTGGTCTGGCTGAAAAACCCATGAGAGCATTTTGGGCATGGAAAGCCAGTTGCTGTGGAAAAAAAATGTCCTACATGAAGGATCTCTGTGAGAGAGACCCCAGTGGAAAGAAGTGGCTATCAACGAGGGATGTACTTTTCTCTGAATGGAGGAGAGAACTTCCACTTTGTTTATGGCCTTGTCTAAATACTGACAGAGACTGTGGGTTCAAAAGTATTTCATAGCCTTGGTAGTTCATGTCAAGAGCCCTGGGTGATCACTGACACCATACATAAGAGTGTTGATTGTTAAATTAACAAGAGGAGTCACTGTGCACTTAATTCCCATACAGACCTTCTATCTTCAATGAGTTGTATTATGAGAATTAACTGTAAAACGTGTTCTCAAACAGTTTTTTTGTGTGTGTGCAAATTGCTGAAATCTTTACTTAGTGTATAGTTGGTAAAAAAAAAGGAGAAAATAGACAAACTCTGGATTCAGGGAAGAATGGTGCTTTCAGCACTCTTTCACTTGACTCTTGGAATTTTGACTGCTCCTAGAAACAGATCTGTTTAAATGGAAGCTACTTTCTTAATACAATTTATTAATACGACTTATTCTTAATACAATTTATATTAATATTCTTTATATAATTTATTCTTAGGCTTATCTCCAGAAGAATCTCTGCAAGGCAAACATTGTTTATTTATTTATTTATTTTTAAACATTTATTTAATTAACATAAATTTCCAAAGTACAGTATATGGATTACAATGGCTTCCCCCTCCCATAACTTCCCTCCCACCCGCAACCTTCCTCTTTCCCGCTCCCTCTCCCCTTCCATTCACATCAAGATTCATTTTCAATTCTCTTTATATACAGAAGATCAATTTAGTATATATTGAGTAAAGATTGCAACAGTTTGCACCCACATAGAAACACAAAGTGAAAAATACTGTTTGAGTATTTGTTATAGTGTTAAATCACAATGTACAGCACATTAAGGACAGAGATCCCACATGAGGAGTAAGTGCACAGTGACTCCTGTTGTTGACTTAACAAATTAACACTCTTGTTTAGGGCTTCAGTAATCACCCTAGGCTCTTGTCATGAGATGCCAAAGCTATGGAAGCCTTTTGAGTTCACTGACTCTGATCATATTTAGACAAGGTCATAGTCAAAGTGGAAGTTCTGTCCTCCCTTCAGAGAAAGATACCTCCTTTGATGACCTGTTCTTTCCACTGGGATCTCACTCTTGGAGATCCTTCATTTAGGTTTTTTTTTTTTTTTTTTTTTTTTTTTTTTTTTTTTTTTTGCCAGAGTATCTTGGCGTTCCATGCCTGAAATACTCTCATGGGCTTTTCAGCTGGATCCGAATGCCTTAAGGGCTGATTCTGAGGCCAGAGTGCTGTTTAGGACATCTGCCATTCTGAGTCTGCTGTGCATCCCGCTTCCCATGTTGGATCATTCTCTCCCTTTTTTATTCTTTCGGTTAGTATTATTCAGACACTAGTCTTATTTATGTGATCCCTTTGACTCTTAGTCCTATCATTATGATCAGTTGTGAACAGAAATTGATCACTTGGACTAGTGAGATGGCATTGGTACATGCCACCTTGATGGGATTGAATTGGAATCCCCTGGTATGTTTCTAACTCTACTGTTTGGGTCAAGTCAGCTTGAGCATGTCCCAAATTGTACATCTCTTCCCTCTCTTATTCCCACTCTTATATTTAACAGGGATCACATTTCAGTTAAGTTTCAACACTTAAGAATAACTGTGCATTAATTACCAAATTCAACCAATAGTATTAAGTAGAACAAACAAAAAAATACTAGGAGGGATAAAGTATTAAGTTGTTCATCAACAGTCCGGGCAAGGGCTGATCAAGTCACCATTTCTCATAGTGTCCATTTCACTTCAACAGGTTTCCTTTTTGGTGCTCGGTTAGTTGTCACCAATCAGGGAGAACATATGATATTTGTCCCTTTGGGACTGACTTATTTCACTCAGCATAATGTTTTCCAGATTCCTCCATTTTGTTGCAAATGACCGGATTTCATTGTTTTTGACTGCTGTATAGTATTCTATAGAGTACATATCCCATAATTTCTTTATCCAGTCTACTGTTGATGGGCATTTAGGTGGATTCTAGGTCTTAGCTATTGTGAATTGAGCTGCAATAAACATTAAGGTGCAGACCGCTTTTTTGTTTGCCAATTTAATTTCCTTTGGCTAAATTCCAAGGAGTGGGATGCTGGGTTGAATGGTAGGGTTATATTCAGGTTTCTGAGGAATCTCCAAATGACTTCCATAGTGGCTTGACCAGTTTGCATTCCCACCAACAGTGGGTTAGTGTCCCTTTTTCCTCACATCCTCTCCAGCATCTGTTGTTGGTAGATTTCTGAGCCATTCTCACCGGGGTGAGGTGAAACCTCATTGTGGTTTTGATTTGCATTTCCCTGATGGCTAGTGATCTTGAACATTTTTTCATGTGCCTGTTGGCCATTTGTGTGGGGAGCAACTCGGACTAGACTGTTACTGGAATTAAGACTTATTATATGCATCTGCTCTCCCACAATATGGCGCTGAGAAGGGAGTAACAACTTCTACGCAGCTGCCTCTTGCCAACTTGAGTGATGACCTGCAGGAGCTGATCCTGCTCCTGATTGGAGGAGAGCAGCGTACTCGGCGTGTGGGTAGCAGAGTTGGGATTGGTGGAAGAGGACTATAAAGGAGGAGAGAGACAACATGCACCAGGAACATCTATGAGGAACACCTGAGCAGCCCCCGAGAGAGCCGGCCGGCGGTGTGCCGCTCCCCCGCGGAAGTGGGGAAAGTGGCAGGGGGAACCGCCCTTCCACGGAGGTGGAAGGGACGGTAGCCAACCCGGGAAGAACCAGCAGCCAACCCGGGGAGGGCCGAGCAGACAAAAGAACAGCGCAGGGTCCTGTGTCGTTCCTCCACGAAGAGGGGGAGCGACATAATGGTGCCGTGACTTGGATATGAAGCCTAGGCAGGGTTTAGTGTCGTTCCTCCATGAAGAGGGGGAGTGACATAATGGTGCCGTGACTCGGATAGAAAACCTAGGCAGGGTTCAGTGTCGTTCCTCCATGAAGAGGGGGAGCGACACATTTGGATTTCCTCTTTTGAAAAATGTCTATTGAGGTCCTTGGCCCATCTCTTGAGTGGGTTGTTTGTTTTGTTGTTGTGGAGTTTCTTGATCTCCTTGAGATTCTGGTTATTAATCCTTTATCTGTAGCATAGTTTGAAAATATTTTTTCCCATTCTGTTGGTTGCCTCTTCACTCTCTTGACTGTTTCTTTTGCAGTACAGAAACTTCTCAATTTGATGCAATCCCAATTGTTAATTTTTGCTTTGACTGCCATGCCTCCAGGGTCTTTTCCAGGAAGTCTTTGCCGGTGCCAATATCTTGCAGGGTGTCTCCAATTTTCTCTAATAATTTGATGGTGTTGGGTCGTAGATTTAGGTCTTTCATCCATGTTGAGTGAATTTTTGTGTAAGGTGTAAGGTAGGGGTCTTGCTTCATGCTTCTGCATGTGAAATTCCAGTTTTTCCAGTACCATTTATTGAATAGACTGTCCTTGCTCCAGGAATTGGTTTTAGATCCTTGATCAAATATGAGTTGGCTGTAGATGTTTGGGTTCATTTCTGGTGTTCCTATTCTGTTCCATTGGTCTATCCATCAAACATTGTTTATTGAGTAGAACTATTTTCCAGGTATGTTTAGAATTTCTAAGATAAAGGGTGAACATTTAACCTAGAAGGCAAGATGCCAGTTGGGATGTTCACATCCCATACCAGAGTGCCTGAGTTTGAATCGTGGCTCTGCTCCTGATTCCAGGTTTCTGGTAATGCACACCCTGAGAAGCAGTAGTGATGGCTCATAAGGTTGGATCCTTGCCACCACAAGTGGGAGACCTGGATTGAATTCCTCACTGCTGACCCAAAACAGCTCAGTCCTAGTTGTTGCAGGCATTTGTGGAATGAGTCGGTGGATAGAAGCTCTATCTACCTGTCTCAGTGTCTCTGCACCTCAAATGACTAAAAATAAATAAAAATTGGAAAAATAATAATTGAAAAGATGAAAATATCATTATCAAAATAGTGTGTCTGAAAAGAGATTTTGTCTCCTTGCTGTAGAAAAAGAACCCAAATATCTACCTCTGGTTCCACATAGGAGAGAAAGGTTAGGCAGCAGGTGAACCTGTCATTATTTGCCCATCATTTTAAAATATAAAAAATTTCCCACTGAACCAGAAGAAGTAAAAGCTGCTTTTCTGAAAAAATCCATTTGGACACAGGGAATTTTTTTTAAAGGTAGAATAGGACACCCGTTATTTGAATCATTTAGATAATCTGGATAGATTTATTATGTCAAAAGTAAAAGGAAAACATACAGGCACACATACATACACACACTGTTGACTGCTAAGAGAAATGCTATATATGAACATCTGGGGAAAGTAAATTACCTAGAAATGTGACATTAAAAAATTTTAAGAATTTGGCCAGCGCCGTGGCTCACTAGGCTAATCCTCCGCCTGCAGCACCGGCACACCGGGTTCTAGTCCCATTTGGGGCACTGGATTCTGTCCTGGTTGCCCCTCTTCCAGTCCAGCTCTCTGCTGTGGCCTGGGAGTACAGTGGAGGATGGCCCAAGTCCTTTGGCCCTGCACCTGCATGGGAGACCAGGAGAAGCACCTGGCTCCTGGCTTCGGATTAGCGCGGTGCTCCAGCCGCAGCAGTCATTGGAGGGTGAACCAACAGAAAAGGAAGACTTTTCTCTCTGTCTCTCTCTCTCACTGTCCACTCTGCCTGTCAAAAAAAATTTAAAAAAATTTTAAGAATCATCATACAGCATATGTAGACCTGGGAGGCAGTAGAGATCTGTGGTTATGAAGCCGGAGTTTGTAGGCCACTAGACCTGGACGCAAATCCTAGAAAACTAGGAATGTGAGTTGTATATTATTACTTGTTTTTTTTTTTTTTTAACTTATTTGACAGGTGGAGTTAGACAGTGAGAGAGAGGGAGAGACAGAGAGAAAGGTCTTCCTTCCGTTGGTTCACCCTCCAAATGGCCACTACGGCCAGCACTGCACTGATCCGAAGCCAGGAACCAGGTGCTTCCCCTTGGTCTCCCATGCAGGTGCAGGCTCCCCATCATCTGGGCCATCCTCCACTGCCCTCCCGGGCCACAACAGAGAGCTGGACTGGAAGAGGAACAGCTGGGACCAGAACCCGGTGGCGCGCATACGGAATGTCAGCACCGCAGGCAGAGGACCAGCCAAGTGAGCTATGGCACTGGCCCCCATTACTTGTAAACTGTATAAGTTATGCAGGCACTTCAAAAAGTTCATGGAAAATGCATATAATGAAAAAGCATACATTTCAAAGTTTTTTGCTCCTAAACAAACTTATCTTTTTATCATATTTTCCTTGAATCTTTGGAAGTACTTTATATACACCCCTGTATGTATGATGCATTTTGTAACTTTTCAAAGTAACCCTGTCATTCATTACTACATTTTAAACATAATTTTCCTTGATAGTGTGATTCCTTGTAAGATGATGGATAGGTAAAGAGATGATAAGTCACCTTTCCTTCTTTCACTTTCCTCCATTCCTTTTTCTCCCTCCCTCTCTTTCTTCCTTCCTATAAATATATAGAAAAGATCTGGATGTGTGCATGCTAACATTTAGCAATAGTCACCTAGGACAAATGAAAAGTATTCAATAAAAAAGAGGAATTCCTATACATTTTAAAATTTTATTTGTTATACGAGTTTCATGTATTTCATATATACAGATTTAGAAACATAGTGAAAATTCCCTCCGCCTCCCTCCCACCCACAATACAACCCTTCTTCCTCCTCCCTCTCACATTCCCACTCTTAATTTGTACAAAGATTTATTTTCAGTTTACTTGATGATTGTATAGTTAACCTTACACTAAGTAAAAGAGTTCAACAAATATTATGAATGAAAAAAAAAACCACTGGTTCTCAATATAAGAGACAAGGGCCGTAAACATTCATCGAATCTCAAAATATCTATTTCACTCATAAACATTAAATTTTAGATACTCTATTAGTTACCTCAGATCTTGTGTTTTTGGGACTGGCTTATTTCACTAAGTATAATGGTTTCCAGTTGCATCCCTCTTGTTGCAAATGACAGGATTTCATTTTTTTTCCAGCTGAGTAGTACTCCATAGTATATATATACCAGAATGTCTTTATTCAGTCAACAGTTGACGGGCATCTGGGTTGATTCCATATCTTAGCTATTGTGAATTGTGCTGCAATTAACATGGGGGTACAGATAATTCTAAGGAATGGGATGGCTGGGTCATATGGTAGGTCTAAATTCAGATTTCTGAGGAACCTCATACTGCCTTCCACAGTGGCTCCATCAGTTTATATTCCCACCAGCAGTGGATTAAGGTCCCTTTTCCCCCATGTCCTTGCAGGCATTTGTTGTTTGATTTCTGTATGAGAGCCATTCTAACTGGGGTGAGGAGAAACCTCATTGTGCTTTTGATTTGCATTTCCCTAATCACTAGCATTTTTTCAAATGTCGGTTGGGCATTTGAATTTCCTCATTTGAAAAATGTCGGCTGGCGCCACGGCTCACTAGGCTAATCCTCCGCCTGTGGCGCCAGCACACTAGGTTCTAGTCCTAGCTGGATTCTGTCCTGGTTGCTCCTCTTCCAGTCCAGCTCTCTGCTGTGGCCCGGGAGTGCAGTGGAGGATGGCCCAAGTGCTTGGGCCCTGTACCCTCATGGGAGACCAGGAGGAAGCACCTGGCTCCTGGCTTCGGATCAGTGCAGCGCCAGCCATAGCAGCCATTTGGGGGGTGAACCAATGGAAGGAAGACCTTTCTTTCTCTCTCTCTCTCTCACTGTCTAACTCTGCCTGGCAAAAAAAAAAAAAAAAAAAAAGTCTGTTTAAGTCCTTCAACCATTTCTTAACTGGATTATTTGTTTTGCTGTTTTTGAATTTCTGGAGCTCTTTATAGATTCTGGGTGTTAACCCTTTATCAGTTGCATAGTTTACAAATATTTTCTCCGATTCTATCGGTTGCCTCTTCACTTTGCTGAGTACTTCTTCTACAGTGCAGGAACTTTTCAGCTTGATGTAATCCCATTTGTCAATTTCAGCATTGACTGCCTGAGCTTCTGGAGTCTTTTCCAAGAAGTCCTTGCCTATGCCAATGTCTTGTATGGTTTCCCCAGTGTTCTCTAGTAGTTTGCGTGATAGTAAATTGGGTCATAGATTTATGTCTTTGATCCATTTTGAGTGGATTTTTGTGTAAGGTGTAAGGTAGGGGTCTAGTTGCAGATTTCTGCACATGGAGATCCAGTTTCCCCAGCAGCATTTGTTAAAGAAACTGTCCTTGCTCCTGGGCTTGATTTTAGCTACTTTGTCACAGTTAAGTTGATTGTATTCCTATGTATTTTTAAAAATTATATATTTAGAGACATGGAAACAGAGAGAGAGTAAGAATGAATGAGCACCCATCTACTGGTTCATTTCTTAAATGCATGGAATGGTTGGGGCTGGGCTGAAGCCAAAGCTGAGAGCTGAGAACTCAGTCCAGGTTTCCCACATGGGTGACAGGAACCCAACTACTTGAGCCATCACCTGCTGCCTGCCAAGTCTGCACTGACAATAACCTGGAATCAGGAGCTAGATTTGGTATTGGACTAACTTACCAAAGTACTGCATATGGGCATCTTAACTAATGACTTAACACTGAGCAACAGTGACTGAGTATGAGCTAAACACTTAACAACTGTCAACTACCACTCCAAGATTTTCTTTTCTCCCTGACTCTGTTTTTTAATAATAATGAAAAATTTCAAATATACATAAAGTGCAGAAAGTAATGTAACAGACACCCATTTGCCCACCATCCAAATTTAACAGATGTTAACATTTGCCAAATATGTTTCACATTCTGCTTTTAAATGAACAAAGAAAATGTTACTGATAGAGTTAAAGCTTTGTGTGCTCTAACCCTCAAGGTGGCAATTTCTTGGAGTTATATGTATATTATAATTTTTTAGATCACAAAATAAGATGCTCTTAGGTGATTTAAAAGAAAAAAAGTCTTAAGCTTAGTTTTCCCACATTTTACAGAAAAATCTTGTAAAAGAGTTTATAACTTGTATCATTATCTTTAAAAACTCCTTGTAGGGTTTTCCATTTACTGTTCATTTAACCTCTTTCTGGACTCTCATCTTACTCCTGTCTCTCTAAATGAGTGTCTCCCCTGGGATCCTGTTCTCTTGCTTTCTCTGTTCCATTGTGACAACCACTGCCAAATTCTCTTCCTAAACCAGATTTCTCACACTGTCACTAGGGTCTTTCCAGGCGGGTAAGTCACTGTTGCTCAGATCAGTGCTATGCATTGTATGATGCAACCTCCCTGGCCTCTAACCACTAGATGCCAGTATCACCTTCTGTAAGTGTGACAACCAAAAATGTTGCCAGATATTGTTACATGTCCCCTGGGAGGCAAAAATCACCTGATTGTGAACTACTCTCCTAAACCATGTGTTTCAAAATGACTTTCACGCTCATAAGCCTCCCATAGATCTTTACTGCCTAACACTCATGTTCAAACTCTCATCATCCTCCTCCATTTGATTTCAAGACCATTATATGCTTCCATTTCTCCCTCATTTCTCACTTCTTCCCATCAGTCCATCAGATAGGGATACAGGGTGGTACCCCTATCCTTCTTGTGTAGGCTAATTCTTACCTTTGGACCTTTTTTGCCTGCCTTCCTGTAGCTCAGGTTGTCTCATCTGCTACTTTCTGCCTGTCCAACTTCTGTTTGCCCTTCAAAGTCAGGCTCAAGTCCTACTTTTTTTCATCCTGTGTTTCTTGGTTTGTTTGCCTTTAGTTGAATCCTTATTAGGAAGCAGCCAAATCTGGTGGTTCAGTGAATGGGCTTTAGGGTTAAATGAATGTGGGCATGCCCATCAACGGTAGACTGGATAAAGAAATTATGGGATATGTATTCTTTAGAATACTATACTGCAGTAAGAAACAACGAAATCCAGTCATTTGCAACAAAATGGAGGAATCTGGAACACATCATGCTGAGTGAAGTAAGCCAGTTCCAAAGGGACAAATACCATATGTTCTCCCTGATCGGTGACAACTGACTGAACACCAAAAAGGAAACCTCCTGAAGTGAAATGGACACTATGAGAAACGGTGACTTGATCAGCATAGCCCTGACTGTTAATGAACAACTTAATACATTATCCCTCTTAGTATTTTTTTTGTCTGTTCTACTTAATATGACAGGTTTAATTCTGTAATTATCACAGTTATTCTTAAGTGTTGAAACTTAACTGAAATGTGATCCCTGTTAAATATAAGAGTGGGAATAAGAGAGGGAAGAGATGTACAATTTGGGACATGCTCAAGCTGACTTGACCCAAACAGTAGAGTTAGAAACATACCAGGGGATTCCAATTCAATCCCATCAAGGTGGCATGTACCAATGCCATCTCACTAGTCCAAGTGATCAATTTCAGTTCACAATTGATCATAATGAAAGGACTAAGAGTCAAAGGGAGCACATAAACAAGTCTAGTACCTGCTAACACTAACCGATGGAATAAATAAAGGGGAGAGTGATCCAACATGGGAAGTGAGATACTCAGCAGACTCATAGAATGGCGGATGTCCTAAATAGCACTCTGGCCTCAGAATCAGCCCTAAAGGCACTCGGATCTGGCTGAAAAGCCCATGAGAGTATTTCAGGCATGGAAAGCCAAGACACTCTGGCAAAAAGATCTCTGTGAGTGAGATCCCAGTGGAAAGAACAGGTCTTCAAAGAAGGAAGTACCTTTCTCTGAAGGGAGGAGAGAACCTCCACTTTGACTATGACCTTGTCTAAACAAGATAAGAGTCGGAGAACTCAAGGGGCTTCCATAGCCTTGGAAACTCATGACTGGTGCATAGGGAGATTACTGATGCCATAAACAGGAGTGTCAATTTGTAAAGTCAACAACAGGAGTCACGGTGCACTTACTCCTTATGTAGGATCTCTGTCCTTAATGTGTTGTACATTGAGGCTTAATGCTATAACGAGTACTCAAACAGTATATTTCACTTTGTGTTTCTATGGGGGTGCAAACAGTTGAAATCTTTACTTAATGTATACTAAACTGATCTTCTGTAAAAAAAAAAAAAAAGAAATTATCAATTCCCAACTTGACTCTCACTGTCACTGGGATTAAACATGACAATAGGTCTGATCTGATTTCATCATCATTTAAAAAAAATCATCTATTATTTTTCACTTTATGTTTCTGTGTGGGAGCAAACTGTTGAAATCCTTACTTAATGTATACTAAGCTGATCTTCTGTATATTAAGATAATCGAAAATTAATCTTGATGTGAATGGAAGGGGAGAGGGAGTGGGAAAGGGGAGGGTTGTGGGTGGGAGGGACGGTATGGGGGGGAAGCCATTGTAATCCATAAGTTGTACTTTGGAAATTTATATTCATTAAATAAAAGATTAAAAAAAATGAATGTGGGCAAAGCTATGACAGTCCTACATATGAGCTGTGCGACATGGCAGATGGTTTAGGGTCTTTGTGCATTGTCTCCTCAATGGCATAATGGAGACAACAATCTCAGCTTTGGGTGAGAGGATTAAATTACTTTCTGTAGACCCTACTTAGCACCTGAGTGTGTATACTATTTTATGACTTTGAGTTGTTTCATGTGTGTTTGTCCAAACCAAATGAGGTCCTTTAAAGGAGTTCATGTGTTAAACTTCTCTGTCTTTCCTAATGATCAATCCTTTGTAAATATACAATAGTATATACTGAATAGCAAAAAAAAAAAAAAGTGGTTGTACATACGTATCAATTGATATATTGCTACTATACTTACTTACAGCTTTTCTGTCCTCAACGTTCCATTCTTTCCAAATGTATTTCAGAGGATTAGGCTTACCTTCTTGATTACTTTCAAAATAATGTCCAATGCCAATCAGTTGCTCATTGTTGAAATGGGAGAAATGATAAATTGCCTCACTGATCAGTGAGAATGATTTATTCCACTTGGAAATAAAGATGGAAATCATGGTGTAAGATTACAGATAACATGGGTTGCACTGGAGGAAAGGAAACTAGAGAGCTAGGATGAAGAGGTGGATGAGAGATCACTCACTCTTTGGGAGACAGATATCCACCATCCACTGGTTCACACCCCAAATGCCTGCAACAGCCAAGAAGGGCCATGTTGAAGTCAGGAGCTAGGAATGACATCTTGAACCCGCTTGAACCATCAACTCTTTTCTTCCAGGATGCACATTAGCAGGAAGCTGGAGTCAGGAACAGAAGCTGTGAGTCTAACCCAGCCACTCTGATATGGGATACAGGCATCCCAAGTGAGATAATAACTGTTGTGCCCAGTGTCCACTCCTGTGAGCTTTCTATTCCATGACAAAGGCGACTTGTGATGACAGGACAATTGTTAGGCACAGGGCTTCCTACTTAGCTTTTTAGGAAAGTTAACTGAGAAATTCCTTTAAGAATTGATCATAAGGAAATAATTATAGAGCTGCAACATGATCTAGCTGAAAACATGTTCATTGTAGTGTTAATTATATTAACAAGTGGAAACTCCCTAAGTATCTAACAACACAAGATTTGTTAGGAAAACAATTAATCCATATGATACAATACTCTGTGGCTGTCCAGAAATATATACAACAACAAATATAACAGAATGTACAATATATTCAAGCTATGAGCTTTAATCATACTATAAATTTGGTGACTTAAACCACATTTATTTCTTATAGTTCTGGAAGCTAAGAAGTTCAAGAGCAAGGCATCAGCATATTTGGTGGCTGGTGGAGACCCACTTCCTGGTTTATAGATTGCAATCTTCTTGTTGTGTTCTTCATATGTAGAAAAGGGACATTAGAGCTCTTTGGTTTTCTCTTACAAGAGCACTGAACTCATTCATGAGGGCTCCACCCTTATTACTCAAACACCTCTCCAACTCCTCACCTCCTAAAACAGTCACTTGGTAGTTAGGATTTCAGCATATGAATTTGGGGGTTGGGGGACACAAACAGGGTACATAACACCATGGAATACTACAGTAATGTGTAATTAGTAGTAATGATAATTTTTAAAATATTATTTATTCGAAAGTGAGAGTTACACAGAAAGAGAAAGAAAGGCAGAGAGAGAGAGAAAGAGAGAGAGAAAGAGAGAGATCTTCCATTTGCTGGTTCACTCCCCAATTGGCCACAACAGCTGGAGCTGCACCAATCTGAAGCCAGGAGTCTGGAGCTTCTTCTGGGTCTTCCCATGCAGGTGCAGGGGCCCAAGCACTTGGGCCATCTTCCACTGCTTTCACAGGCCATAGCAGAGAGCTGGATCGGAAGTGGAGCAGCTGAGACTTGAACTGGTGTCTATATGGGATGCCAGCATGGCAGGCAGTGGCTTCACCTGCTATGCCATAGTGCCAGCCCTAAGTAGTAAAAATAATTAAGAAATACTGACTGCTTACCTCTATTTTATTTATTTTAGCTAAAAGCTAATGGATCTAGATATAATCCATTCACAAAGCAAAAGATATCGGTGAGTAAATATATGTGCAAGTTGTATATTTACAGTGCTTACGTCTGAGGAGGGGAGTAGATGTAGAGAGTAGTAAAGGCTTGCATATATACTCTGTTCTTTTTATTTATTTGATAGAGTTAGACAGTGAGAGAGAGAGACAGAGAAAGGTCTTCCTTCCGTTGGTTCACCCCCCAAATGGCCGCTATGGCCAAAGCTGCACCGATCCAAAGCCAGGAGCTGGGTGCTTCCTCCCGGTCTCCCATGAGGGTGCAGGAGTCCAAGCACTTGGGCCATCCTCCACTGCCTTCCCGGGCCACAGCAGGGAGCTGGACTGGAAGAGGAGCAACCGGGACTAGAACCTGGCGCCCATATGGGATGCCGGCACTGCAGGCGGAGGATTAGCCAAGTGAGCCATGGCGCTGGCCCCTATACTCTGTTCTTAACTTGGATTTTTAGCCTTTTCATATATTACCTGAATAATTAAAAAACTGTTGTGCAACAACTAAAGCTACCACTAGAGGGCTCAACAAGCTGTTCACCCTCTGGAGGCTGCAGCAAGAGAGCTGTCCAGGTGCTGAAGTGTGTAGGGTAAGAAGCTCACCGGGGTGACATTGGGGAATGGAGGAAGTCTCTTGGAGCTTCCAGTGATGAAATCTGTGATCAGGAATCAGTGTTGGGTGTTATCCTGGAGTACGGGACTGTGCTGGGTTTTTTGGACCCCTATCATTCCAGCCTGCATCAGCTGTCCCATGTCAGGGAAGGGTTAGTGAGTGACAGCATTTCACCTAAGAAAAGAGATGACACTGCCATCAAAACTCCTGGTGGGATTAACAACCAGAAACTCAAGTGGAAGCTGCAGCTAGTGATAGGTAGAACTTCTACCTTGTTCTCAAGTACTTTGGAAAGCCTATGCCTAGAAAAAGAAGATAAGCATTTTTTGGGTTTAAGTATATTAGTGTCTGAATTAACTTAGAGAACATACACTTTAAATCTACTGTCATGTAGTTTGTAAACAATAGCCACACACTTCATTTTACTATTTTATAATAGAATGTAAATGCAAGTGTGAAAAATAAGAAATTGGTAAAAATGAAACTTACAGTGCTCAAAGCTGGTGGAGGATTGAACAAATAAGTGTAGATGCATATTGCTCTTTTTTTTTTTTTGACAGGCAGAGTGGATAGTGAGAGAGAGAGAGACAGAGAGAAAGGTCTTCCTTTTTGCCGTTGGTTCACCCTCCAATGGCCGCTGCGGCCGGCGTGCTGCGACCAGCACATCGTGCTGATCCATCCAAAGCCAGGAGCCAGGTACTTCCCCTGGTCTCCCATGCGGGTGCAGGGCCCAAGGACTTGGGCCATCCTCCACTGCACTCCCTGGCCACAGCAGAGAGCTGGCCTGGAAGAGGGGCAACCAGGACAGAATCCAGTGCCCCGACCGGGACTAGAACCTGGTGTGCCGGCGCCACAAGGTGGAGGATTAGCCTAGTGAGCCACGGTGCCAGCTGCATATTGCTCTTGGGAGTTTACGTTATTGCAGTATTGTAGAAGGAAATTTGACAGAATCTATGAAGATATCAATGAATATTCTTTTGGACCCAGAAATTGCCTAGTAGAAATTTAACCTGGAGAGATATTTACCAGTATACATTAGCTTAGTACTGCAATCATACAGAAATTAAGCAACTGATGTTGTGGTAAAAATTTGAGGCCAACCAAAAGGTTATCGGTAGGAGATAGATTAAATTATGGTTCAGTGATTTCTGCACAGTCACTAAGAAGATTCATCTAAAGGCTGGTACTGTAGCAAGTAAGTTAACCCTCTGCCTGCAGCACCAGCATCCTGTATGGGTGCTGGTTCATGTCCTGGCTGCTCTTCTTTTGATTTAGCTCCCTGCTAGTTTCCTGGGAAAGCAATGGAAGATGGATCAAATGCTTGGGTCCCTGCACCCACGTGGGAGACCTGGAGGAGGCTCATGGCTTCTGATGGCCCAGCTCTGGCCATTGTGGCCATTTGGGGTGTGAAGCAGTAGATGGAAGGCCTCTTTCTCTCTCTCTCTCTCTCTCTGTCTCTCAAGTAAATAAATCTTTTAAAAAGATTTATTTATTTATTCAAAATCAGAGTTACACAGAGAGAGGAGAGGTAGAGAGAGAGAGAGAGGTCTTCCATCTGCTGGTTCACTCCCCAGATGGCCACAATGGCTGGAGCTGTGCTGATCCGAAGCCAGGTCTCAGCTTCTTCTGGGTCTCCCACATGGGTGCAGGGGTCCAAGGACTTGGACCATCTTTCACTGCTTTCCCAGGCCATAGCAGAGAGCCAGATTGGAAGTGGAGCAGCTGGGTCGTGAACTGGTGCCCATATGGGATGCCGGTGCTTCAGGCCAGGGTGTTAACCCACTGTGCCACAGCGCTGGCCCCCAATAAATCTTATTTTGAAAAGAAAATTTATATGAATAGGCAAGGAAAGATATCCTTATATTTTGTTGGATTAAAAAACACAGGACATGGTGCTGTTGCTATTGCTTTGTAGGTTAAGCCTCTGCCTGCAGCACTGGCATCCCACATAGGTGCTAGTTTGAGTCCCAGTTGCTATGCTTCCAATCCAACCCCCTGCTGATAGCCTGGGAAAGCAGTGGAAGTTGGCTCAAGTGTTTGAGCCCCTGCACCCACATAGGAGACCTGGAAGAAGCTCCTGTCTCTTGGCTTTTGATCAGCCCAGCTCCAGCCATTGTGGCCATCTGGGGAGTGAACCAGCAGATGGAAGACCTCTCTCTCTATCTCTCCCTCTCTCTGAAACTCTGCCTCTCTCTATCTCTGTAACTTTGTATCTCAAATAAATAACATAAATCTTTAAAAAACAACACAGGACAGAGAAATAGTATATGTGGTATAATCTATTAAGATAAATATATTTGCGTATGCATGCATAGAAGAATCTAGAAAGCCATCTACTCAAGTGTTAACAGCAGGCTTTATTTTTTAATTTTTTAAAAGATTTATTTATTGATTCATTTGAAAGTCAGAGTTACACAGAGAAAGAGAGGCAGAGAGAGAGAGAGGTCTTCTATCCACTGGTTCACTCCCCAATTGGCCACAATGGCTGGAGCTGTGCCAATCCGAAGCCAGGAGCCAGGAGCTTCTTCTGCGTCTCCCACATGAGCGTGGGGGCCCAAGGACTTGTGCCATCTTCTACTGCTTTCCCAGGCCATAGCAGAGAGCTGCATTGGAAGTGGCGCAGCCAGGACTCGAACCAGCACTCTTATGGAAGGCTGGTACTACAGGCAGCAGCTTTACCTGCTATGCCACAGTGCCGGCCCCATCACAGTAGGCTTTATTTAGGGACAAAGATGCTAGGGGAAAGGCAAGGTCCTTTTCACTTTGTGGGATACACATTTTTATTATTCTTATATACCATGAGCATGTATCATTTTGTATTTTTAAAAAGATGGGCAGTGCCGCGGCTCACTAGGCTAATCCTCCGCCTTGTAGCACTGGCATACCGGGTTCTAGTCCTGGTCAGGGCGCCGGATTCTGTCCCGGTTGCCCCTCTTCCAGGCCAGCTCTCTGCTATGGCCCGGGAGTGCAGTGGAGGATGGCCCAAGTCCTTGGGCCCTGCACCCGCATGGGAGACCAGGAGAAGCACCTGGCTCCTGGCCTAGGATCAGCGTGATGCGCTGGCTGCAGCGCGCCGGCCGCAGCGGCCATTGGAGGGTGAACCAACGGCAAAAAGGAAGACCTTTCTCTCTGTCTCTCTCTCTCACTGTCCACTCTACCGGAAAAAAAAAGATAAAAAGAAATTGTGTAAATTAAAATACTGAGATAGGATATATTGCTATTCCCTGTGTCTGTATCCTTTTACAACTTTTATTCTTTTTGTTTTATCAGTGATGCTCAACACCTTTTGTTTGTTTCCTCCTTTTGGATTTTGCCAAAACATTTTCAAAAATTGAGGTGTGTATCATCCAAGAAATTTCTCACCATGAATCAAATCATAAAAGTCCCATGGCATTTCAAAACAAAGGTGTTTAAAAAGCTTGTGGGGAAAATGGAATTAAAAGATAAGTTTATAGGTCGGCACTGTGGTGTAGTGGGTGAAGCCACCTGTGGCACTGGCATCCCATGGGGGTACCAGTTCAGGTCCCAGCTGTTCCACTTCTGATCCAGTTCCCTGCTGGAGTCCTGGGAGGGCAGTGGAGAATGGCGTTGTTGCTTGGGCCCTTGCACCCATGTGGGAGACCAAGATGAATGTCCTGGCTCCTGGCTTCAGCCTGGCCCAGCCCTGGCCATTTGTGGCTATTTAGGGAAGGTGCCAGCCATTGAAAGATCTCTTTCTCTCTCTCTCTTTCTCTGTCTCTTCCTCTCTTTCTGTAACTCTGCCATTCAAATAAATAAACAGTTTTTTAAAAAAGGTAAGTTTATTTTGGTGCAAAATCAAATGGAAAGTTATGCATAGTCTTTTCATAATGTACATTTCCATGAAAATTTTGAAGATCCTTCCTAGAATTTTCATATGTCCATTCTTCAAGAGCTTTGGTAACAGATAACTAAGGATGTATCAGTTACTCATCAAGGCTTCCTGACTGTGAGATTGCAGCTGCTCATCCATTGAACTGAAGAATATCTGAAACAGCATGGGTTTGTACTAACCTATAAGAGTCATCTTTAAATCACCTTATACAACATTCAAGTATTTATTTATTTATTTATTTTAATAGTAGAGTTAGGGGAGAGAGAGTCTTCCATCTGCTGGTCTACTTCCCAAATGGCTGCAATGGCCAAGGCAGGACCAGGCTGAAGCCAGGAGCCTGGAATTTCATTCAGGCCTCCCAAATATGTGACAGGGGCCCAAGCACTGGGACCATCCTCCACTGCTTTCCCAGGCACATTAGTGGGAAGTTAAATAGGAAGTGAGCAACCGAGACTCAAACTGGTGCTCATGTGGGATGCCATTGTAGATGGCAGCTTAACCTGTTGTGCCACAATGCTAATCCCTGGTTGAACTGTTGAATTTAGAAGGGGTAGTGAAAAGTGGGAAATCTGTTTAGCACTGGAAAGATTTCTGGACATATCATAGAAGGAATCCTTTGTGAAGATTCCAGATTAAAGGATGAGTGTCATAATAGGTTCTTCATAAACATGATCTAAGGCACCAGATTTATCAATGTTTGCAAACTGAACCTCACTGGATAATGCCATTGATTTGTGTTAGAGGGGTGATTCACACAAAGGCTGAAAATCTGTAGCACATTACACACGCCTCCATCTCCATGTGGGTAACTAGAAATTTTCTAATAAGATGTTAACACAGTTGTCTCTCTGTACAATCTGTTCAGAATCAGATTTGGGACATGGGAGATTTCTTTTTAATTTAGAACAAAGCAAAAACCATGCCTTCACCCCAGGACTGGCAAGTGAATCCTTTAACATTTCTTCATCTTTACATTTTAATGTGTTCAGTAAGTAGAGGATATTGTGGTTGATGCTTTGGATACATTAACTTACTGTGAAATTGGAAACATAACAACGAATGAGACTAGAAAACATGACTGAGGCAAAGAGCATTCTGTTCTGGATGCCAATACCGAGAGAGGGGAACCAGGGCTCTGTCATTATCTCTTCATTTTTAAAACATATTTATTTATTTATTTGAAAGTCATAGTTCCAGAGAGGCAGAGGCAGAGAGAGAGAGAGAGAGAGAGAGAGGAGAGAGGTCTTCCATCTCCTGGTTCACTCCTCACATGGCTACAATGGCCAGAGCCGGGCCAATCTGAAGCCAGAAGCCTGAGCTTCTTCCAGGTCTCCCATGTGGATGCGGGGCCCGAGGACTTGAGCCATCTTCTACAACTTTCCTAGGCCATGGAAGAGAGCAGGATCTGAAGTTGCCGACCCCTATGTATCTCTTCTAACCAGTTCTGTCTGGCTCATCTCAAAATAAAAGGAAAGGCATGAGAAGTTGCCAGCCCCTATGTATCTCTTCTAACCATTTCTGTCTGGCTCATCTCAAAATAAAAGGAAAGGCACGAGACATAAACTTTTTGTCTCCTGGAGCATGTAATCTGTGATGATTTTATGCTTCCTGTGTGAAATCATTCCTTTTTCCAGATGTGTCTCTAGAACAAAGTAAGAATGACAATAATTCTCTTTTAATGGAATGCTAGCTATTTATGAGACAGCTTTTATCTCATTTAACCCTCACTACAATCTCTTCACATAAATTCTATTTAGGAGACAGAATTTATCCCCCATTTACAGATGTGAAAACTGAGAGTTATTTTCCCAGGTCTACACAACAGGTAACTAGCAGTAGCTTAGTTAGCCTAGGATCTACATAAACCTCTTTCTAAGTATTTAGAACAAACAAAGCTTGCATGACCTAGTTTTTCCTGTATGACAAGTGGCTTTTCCTGTGAACTTGTGATGTGCCTTGGGATATAAGATACCTATTGATGAAACAATGTGTGAACAAGGGCGCATTAAATAGAATAGCCTTAAATCCGATATAAAGACTAAAAACAGAATTTTATAAACTACCAAAGAAGCAGGCTAGGCAGAATTCATACAAACTCTAGATAGAGGCATCTTGGTCACCTTGGGCTGCTGTAGCAAAATACTAAAGATTGAGTGGCTTAACCAACAAAAATTTATTTTCTCACAATTGTGGAGGTTGCAATTCCAAAATCAAATTATTATTGGATGTGGTTTCTTCTAAGGCTTTTTCTCTTAGTTTGTAGATGGTGAACTTGTCCCTGTGTCCTCACATGACCTTACCTCTGTGTACATCTCTGCATCTCGTCCTCTTCTTACAGGAACACCTGGATTAGGGCCCCACCTTTATGATCTCATTTTAATTTAGCTACCTCTTTAAAGGTCCTGTGTACAAATGCAGTCAGATTAGGAGTTAGAGCTTCAACATATGCATTTAGGCAGGATACAATTCAGTCCACATTACAGACTTGATGAGGTGGCATGAATTCTGATCAGGATCAGGGGAATATTGGTCTGCAAGATGGTGCTGGGGCAGGGGCTGAATTTGTGAACCATCTGTCAGAATGTCAGGGAGGGAGCCCTGAAGCAGGGAAGTATTTGAAGAGATGACCTCAAAAAGCCTGTTCAAGTACAAGATTCCATGAATAATAGGTCAGAGAAATCTCCAGCTGGCAGAGATTTTTTTTTTTTTTTGGAAAGAGTGCTTGATAAACATTCTTAGCAATGTGGAATGAACTGGTGATGCTGCATGTATTCTCAATATGCAGAAGTGATTCCTTTTCTCCCTTTTACATATGTAGTGTAGTGTGTGTGTGTGTGTGTGTGTGTGTGTATATATATATAACTTCTGTCACTTTCTAGGATTTCTGTTATGGAGAAGATCAAAGGTTTTGTTTTCTCAGATTGGCACATTTTTACCTTCTTTTGAAGAGCATCCATTTTCAATGGGATCTAATTTTAAAGGTCTGGAAGCTTTGGAACACAAGACAAATGATGAGTGTGTAGCAACCTTGTATGGGGTTGTAATGAATACTAAAAACCTGTAGTAAGACAGATGACTCATCCTCCCAAAACGCTTCTTATTTCATTAAATATACAGAACAAAAATGTACACTATGCCTTTTTAATGGTAAACATTATATTTCTAAAGTAAAACACCCAGATGTTTTGGGCCATGCTGAGTCTCTCCAAGACGAGTCTATGGGAGCTGGACTCATGGGACCATATGCAGCCCTCAGATAACTTTTTCTGTGTCTTCCTTTATTCTAATTCCTACAGACACAGTCCTGTGGAATGTTTTTCTTTGGCCTTGAATTTCTCAAGATAGTGTGCATTAAAGTGAAAAGTCAATATCTGTAGTTCAAGGGCAAAAGAGAACATAAGGTACAGAAAAAATTAGAGTCTTGCAACCCAAGAAGGCTGCCCTGTTGTGCTGGCATATCAGGCCACAGCATTGGAGTAAGCCAATTCTTGTGGTGAAAGCCACAGGGAGGGAATTAAAGCAACTCCAAAACTCTTACTCAGCACCTGCTGTTATTCATGCAGAATCGGGGATACCAGTAAGACTCAAAGTGCTGACTCAGGGTCAGCCTACAATTCATATTATTAATAGAGAAATCCTTGAAAGGACTAAGTCCTAAGCACTGCAACACCTATAATGCGTTTGAGTGAGCACACCCAGATGCAATTTTTGCTGTGGGCAATGGAAAAGTGATTTATCCTATCAAGAACACAGCTGAATTAGAGAAAAATACTTCCACTTGCAAACTGTATCCAAGCTGTAGAGCGCTTTAGGGCAATGCCTTCCACCTGTGCTCCTGAGTAAAGTGCTTGCTTTCTCTCTAAGCCTCCCTCATTTTTCTTGTCTGTAAAATGGGGAGTAACTTGGAGGAATGAAGAATGCTTGCTTTGCAGGTGTCCTGAAGGGTCAGTGTCATAAGACACATGATATGCTTACTCTAGTGCCCTCCATACTACTCAATAAACATTAATGACAATTAAGAAGAATACAAGTTGCCTGGCTTCCATTCAGAAACACAGGTATTACCAGTTTCTCTAAAGTAACTAGGCATTACCCTTCACATTTAAACTTATGCCCATAAAGATTATTTTAAAAATGTAGAAATGTAGAGAGAAATAGAAAGTAAAAATGTTGAGGCCTTATTTAAGAAACAGAATAGGAAATTCTGCCCAGCATTCACAAAAAAAAAAATATCACTCTAGGATCTTCAAAGCAAGATCTAACATCATTCTATTGATGATAATTGTGGACACATTGGATAAAATACTGTGTTAAGGGCTTTGAAATATTTTATTTAATCCCCAAAATAACCATGTGAAACATTATATTATTCCTGTTTTACAGGTTAGGAAACAGAGGCTTTGGGGGATTAAATAAATTGCCAAAGACTCATTGCTAGTACAGTAGTAATCAATTGCTGTTGTTAAACCAAAATGATTGAAAACAAGGGTCCTCTGAAATAAAAGTGGCTGTTGTAGATGCTGATCAGGAAAAGGGCCAGGTCCTGGGACAAGTTTCTAAAACTACCAGCAATGAAGTTAGCAGTAGAAAAAATGTTCTTTAGAGGGTTGGGTGTTTGGCCTAGTGGCAGGCACACCCGCTTTCTATAACAGAGTGCCTGGATTGGAGGCCTGGCTCTACTCCAGATTCTAGCTTCCTGCTTGCTAATACACATCCTGGGATGCAGCAATGATGGCAAGAGTACTTGGGTTCCTGCCACCCACGTGGGAGATGTGAATGAAGTCCCAGGCTCCAGTTGTTGTGTGGATTTGGGGAGAAACCAGTGGACTGGAGATCTCTCTTTGTCTTTCTCTCTCAAATAAATTAAAAAATTTTTAAGTCTGCTATACTTAGAACTAAGAGTATTTTTACAAGGAAAACCTGGGGTTTTTCAGTATTTATACTGAGCCTATGCTGGCTATAGGTAAGAGGGACAGGATAATACGAAGGGCATGGAAAAGCTTTGGGATAGGAGGGAAGTACATGAGGAGAAGAAATGAAGAAATGTTGGTTGTGGATTGTATGGGGTTGCCTGGTGTGGTGGCGCGTGCCTGTAGTCCCAGCTACTTGGGAGGCTGAGGCCAGAGAATCACTTGCATCCAGGAGTTCTGGACTGTCGTGCACTATGCCGATCAGGTGTCCGCACTAAGTTCGGCATCAATATGGTGACCTCCCAGGAGCAGGGGACCACCAGGTTGCCTAAGGAGGGGTGAACCGGCCCAGGTCAGATTGTATGGGGTTAACAGTCTGGAAAGTTCACATATAAATAGGGCACAGTGGCTCTGGTAGTCAGCTGTGATGGGATATAAGTCAAGGTTTCAACTACATTCAGGAATGCTAAGTCTTTTGCTAGTTTCATACACAACTGTTAACTGACTTCTCTTATTTCTTCACCCTCCCATCCTCTGGACCCTATAATTAAATTTAGGGAATCTCAGAATTTTTCTGTGTAACAAACTGTCCCAACTCTTAGTGTTTTAAACCAATAAACATTTTCAGAGAACTAGGATGAGATGAGTGAGGTATAAGTTTTGAGTGAAAGTTTAAGGGGATGCCAAAAAACTCAGCAATGAAGAGAATATTTTAAAAAGTTAAAGTTAATGCAAAAACATGGTGAGCGAAGTGTCAACACTTTAAATAAACATGGATGAGAGTTACTGACTTTGCCTTTTGCCTCAGGCTCTAGTATATGGGTTGGCACAGCATTATTGGTGATCTTGGTTTGTTTCCTGTTTCCCAGTCTTTCAAGTAATCATATATTCTGTAAGCTTTACCTCCTAATCTCATATTTATTTATCTCCATCCCCAAAACTACTCTTCTAGTCCAAGTTATCTTTTTTCACTTGTGCTATTAGAATAATCCCTCCCAGTGTCTTCCCCACACATGCCCCAGGTTCCCCAGGAAGCAGACTGAGATGGAAATTTGCATGGACGAAAAATCTACCTAGAAGGCGAGTGAGGAATGCAGAATTAGGCAGGTGTAGAAGTAGAACTTTGGTGAAATCACAACAAAGGCTGATCTCAGTGGAAGCTGGGAGTTGTCTCACATTGCTGCAGCCAGAGTTTGGGTTTTTATACCAACACCCTCCTTCCTTCTCTTATATACACATAGACTTATCATTGGATGGCACTTCCCCAGGGAGGGCCATACCTTTAGACTAGGCAGCTCTCTTTAGACAAAGTAAATTTCCAGAGAGGAATCAGCTGAGCACTGTCAGTCATGCTTGCTAGGAGAAGCCATGGGATCAAGATCTCAGTCTTGAAGGGGATGGTAGTGGTGGTGGTGGAGTAACTAAATGGCTTATCACAGTGTCCACCGTCCTCTTTAATCTGTCTCCTCCCTTCAGCTGTTGGGAAAGCTGAGAGCTGCTCATTCCTGAGCTACAACTCTATCATTTTCAGTCTAGAATGTTCTCCAACTCTGTTCTTTGCCTTCTCAATGTTATTCACTCTTCAGCCTAAATGACCTTTCTTACAGAGCTCTTGAATGATTCCAGTTGTTTTGTCTGACTCATATCAAAGTATGTAAAACACAGTAGCTAAAAACAGTAAGTAGGAATTGATTATTTCTCATGGTTCTGTTGATTGGCCAAATTATTCTTCTGGTCTCGCCTGGCTCAACTATGTAATTGCAGTCAACTGGTGGGTCAACTGGGTCAGGCTGGGTTGAACTAGGAAATGAATTTTCTCTCTTCCTTCTTGTCTTTCTCCACATGGTCTTTCCTTCCAGCTTCTTGGTAATGAGAATGGAAGCTGAAGGCCTCTTGGTGCTGAGGATCTGCAACATGCATAACCTCACTTCTGCCACATTCTGTTGATAAAAGCACAAGGACAACCTAGATACCTGGGGTAGGAGAATAGACTCTGTCTCTTGGTAGGAAGAACTACAAAGACTTTGTAGTAATATTCAACCTATCAGACTGATCTAAACTAAGTAGCTATGCTAGTATCTTCCTAACCACGCTTTATTCTTCATTTTTAGTTATTCGTATCACAATTTGCAGTAATTCTTGTATTTAATTTGTTTTCCACTATACTGGGACTCTGAGAGCATAGACATCATGTCAGTATTTCTACACTTGTCCCAACTGCCCAGCTCAGAGTGTTACAAATAGTTGGTGCTCAGTGAATATTAGTTGGATAAATGAATAGATGAATGAATTCAAGTTTCTTCTCGTATCTAACATGCTATGACTGCTGTGGATCTATTATAGAACCGTACCTGCAAAGGAGATTTGATTTGCTAAAGTACCTTGGGAATCTATGAGAGAGGTCTATCATGCTGTTTCTCTTCAGGACAGTCTCATGGGACTAGCATTTCATGGAATATACTTTTTTTTTTAATTTGTTTGACAGGTAGAGTTATAGACAGTGAGGAAGAGAGACGGAGAGAAAGGGCTTCCTTCCATTGGTTCACTCCCAAGATGGCCACTATGACCGGCGCTGCGATGATCCGAAGTCAGGAGCCAGGTGCTTCCTCCTGGTCTCCCATGTGGGAGCAGAGGCCCAAGCACTTGGGCCATCCTCCACTGCCCTCCTGGGCCACAACAGAGAGCTGGACTGAAAGAGGAGCAACCAGGACTAGAACCGGCACCCATATGGGATGCTGGCGCCGCAGGCGGAGGATTAACCAAGTGAGCCACGGCGCCAGCCCCATCATGGACTATACTTTGACTCTTGGGGGAAAACTGTTCTCAGTTGGAAGCAGACAGTGTAAACTGACAACAACAACAACAAAAAAGTAAATCACCCTAGTTGTGGATGTTTGGCTTATCTAGTTAAGACACCTGCATCCCATTGCTAAATGCCTGCATTTGAGTCCTGGTTCTTTTCCTAATTCTAACTTCCTGCTGATATGGAAAAGCTTAGATATATAGTTTTAAATTCATGAGCTGGAAGCCGCCCCTCCTTTGTTCTGTGTTGCCATGTTCACCTACTTGTCAATCAGGGGACCCCTACCCTGGAAATACTTCCTCTTACCTGGGACATGGGGATGGTAACATGTAAACACTTCTGTTTTTCTTTCTTTTTTTTTTTTTTTAAAGATTTATTTGTTTAGTCATTTGAAAGTCAGAGTTACACAGAGAAAGGAGAGACAGAGAGAGAGACAGAGAGAGAGAGAGGGAGGTGAGGTCTTCCATCCAATGGTTCACTTCCCAATTGGCCACAATGGCTGGAGCTGTGCCGATCCGAAGCCAGGAGCCAGGAGCCAGGAACTTCTTCTGGGTCTCCCATTTGGGTGCAGGGGCCCAAGGACTTGGGCCATCTTCTACTGCTATCCCAGGTCATAGCAAAGAGCTGGATTGGAAGTGGAGCAGCCAAGTCTCGAACCGTCACCTATATGGGATGCCAGCACTTCAGGCCAGGGCATTAACCCGTTGCGCCACAGCGCCGGCCCCACACTCCGTTTTCCTAAGCTCGTAAAAAAAGCTGGAGAGAATGGAAGTGGGTTCTCCTTCCTCATCGTGGACTCAGGATGAGCAGAGCAGGGTATGGTAATTCCCTTTCCCTGGCCATTCTCCCTAAATACAGACCTAATGTACCTGTGTATTTTACTCACTTTGTAAATAAAGTTTATCACACTCCATGCCATGTTTGTGCCTGTACTTAGAATTCTTCTTGCTAGAGTCTGGAAAATTAATTTAGGCCCAGCCTAGCCCACAGCACTGCTAATATATACCCTGGGAGGCAGCAGGTGATGCCTCAAGTAATTGGGGTTCCTGTCACCCATGTGGGAGACCTGAACTGAGTTCCTGGCTCCCAGTTTCAGCCTGACCCAGCCTCAGTCATTGTGGGCATTTGAAGAGTGAACCATCAAATGAGCGAGCTAGCTCTCTGTCTCTGTCTCTTTCTCAAATAAATGAATAAATAATACAAAACTTACAATGGAGAAGTATTCACTAAAAATATATATATTTTTTAGATAATTCAGGCCTCAGAGAACTTTTAGGTCTAGGTCTGTGTTGTGTGCTGCTTGGGGGAAACACTCTTCAGTTTGCTGCTAGAACCTTATCCCAGTGTTATTTTTAAAGTTACATTACTTCTAAACACAATCTGGGTTTTCTCAGGGTAGGTGTTAACCTAGCTGTTAAGGTATCAGTTAAGATGCCTGACTTCTATATCAGATGCAATACCTAGCTCTGGCTTCTTACTCCAGTTTCCTGCCAATGCAGACCCTGGGAGGCAGCAGTAATCGCTTAGGTGATTGGGTTCCTGCCACCATGTAGGGAACCTGGATTGGGTTTCTTACTCCTGGCTTTATTCCTGGAGCCCTGGCTGTTGCAGGCATTTGGGGAAAGAACCTGCAGATGTGAGTAAGCTCTCCTTCTCTCTTTCTTTCTGTCTTCCATATATATATTTTTTTTTCTTTATTTTCTGTTATTATCTCCAGTGTATGAGCAAAGCAAGGCTCAGAGGAACGAAGAACTTGCCTCAGGTCACAGAGATAATGGGTGTGAAACTGGAATCTCAAACCTGTATAAATTATGAGACTTGTATATGGCTACAGACAAGTCACCATTGACAGAGCATCTATGTGGGCCTGCAGGGCTTTTATTTGGCTTCTCAATAGATTTCAGTGAGCCCTGGAGATCCAGGACATTTCCAGTGGCATCAGTTCCTGGCGAGGAGCCAGCCAGTTCTAACTCTACAGCAGGGGTTCTGAGAAAGTGGGGATACTCCTGGGACTGCCTGTTATTGCCATTCCTCACCTTAAACAAGAAAGGCCATCACTCATGAGCACTTGGAGGCCATTTGGTGGATGCTCCAATATAATTTTCTGAAAGGAAGAAAAGCTGGCATCTCCTACAAAGTGCATTTGATTCCCTAGGCTGGTTTAGCAATTGAAAAAGAGCTAATAAATCACATCTTTCTGCCCCACTGTTGATGCTGTTCTGGCTTTCTGTTTATCAAGCAGAAGCAACCATCCTTGTGTAGCAACTCCATAACCCTTTCCACCAAGCAAAGTTACAAATTTTAGCCTTTAAGAAAAAACACCAAGAAAATACCTATCAATGGGAAATGTTATTATCATAGTAGAGACCACAAAATTATAATCTGAATCTAGAACATTTTTCTTATTACAGTATCTCTCCTATTTATTATCAGCGATTTCTTTATATTACTATGATATGCCAGCAGCTATGTTTGATTGTGTAACAAGAACTGCGTTGAATGCTTTATACATTGTATGATTGGATTCTCACAACACCAGGATGTGGTAGACTATCCCCATTTTACTGATGAGGAAATTGAGGCTTAGAAGTATTCTCTTGCTTCTAAGTCAGCCGGGTCAGCCAGTTTGTTTAACCACTCCATTGTGCTATATATTCAAATAGTGACAGGAAATACAGAAGTAATTAAATGTTCCTTGACATCACTTTCTCTAGTTTTCTTTTTAGCATGAAAATCTTAAGATAACGTGTGTTTTTTTTTCTTATAAAAGATTTACTTATTGATTTGAAAGGCAGAGTTACAGGGAGAAAGGGAGAGATAGAGAGAGGAGATAGAGATCTTACATCTGCTGGTTCACTCCTCAAATGGTCCCAACAGCCAGTTAAAATCCAAGAGCCTGGAACTGCATCCAGGTCCCATGTACATAGCAGGGGCCCAAGCACTTGGGCCTCCTGCTGCTGCTCTTCCTGGCACATTAGGGAGCTGGATAGGAAGTGGAGCAACTGGAACTTGAAAGGTTGTGCTGGTATGGAATGTAGACATCCCAAGTGACAGTCTAACCCCTCATCCCTAATGCCCACTCTTGAATTACTTTTAGAAATGCTTTTCCTTTCTCTAGGAGTCAGTTGGATGTGCTGATGATTCATAATCACTTGATTTGTGCAGAGTTACTTTGTGGGATATAGTTCTTCATCTTGCAAATGGGGAATTCTATGTCCCACATCCCAGAACTGTAGTGAGTGTTAAAAGAGGAAATGCATGTTTGTGAAGTTCTTGCCTCAGTGTCTGGCACATAGCAAGTGTTCAATGAGTTGATGCCTGATTCTGTTATTATGGGAGTCCTAGATCTGTTACTATGAGAGTTCTTGAAGTTCAACTCACCTTCATTTATTTCAGGCTCATATCACACCTACTTCCCAAAAGAGTTTTGAGTTAGGGACCCTAAGTCAGTCTCTGTACCAGCATGGTTGGCTGTGAATCTGTTGAAGAGTTTGGAGGTTACAATTCTAGTTCCAGCCATGTAAACTAGGTAAACTCTGAACCTCAGTTTCCTTATATATCAATTGGAGATAACTCCAGTACTCAGTTTCTCAAAGGGTTGTTAGGAGGATGAAATTCATCAATGAAATGGAAAATGAAAATGTGAAAATGGGCTACCTGCAGTCTTTACTATCTACTTACACTGGGCCTGTAAATGCTGCAAAGACTATGTTCTGAGCAAGAAACAGTTTCAGACCATGGTGAAATCCAGTGACAGAATAAAGTCTTAACCGTTTTCTTTTGGATCTTCTAGTGCAGACAGCCAGTGTGAAAGGGTCAGCCATTCTGTTTTCTACTTCTTCTAATGAACTCCCTGTAGTACAGTTACTTCCCTTAGGTCAAAAGGCAAGTCTTAAAGGCAGAGGCCAATAAGAATTCTCAGTGTCCCCTCTGGCTTAGTTATGTCATGGAAGTAATTCAGCCCCTTAGGTTAACACTGCGAATAGGGCTATTTTTAATTACGCACTTTCTCAAATTAATGCATCAGAACTAGGAAGAAGCATGTACTAGGGTACTTTAAAAAGTTTGTGAAAAGTGGAATTAAAAGATAGGTTTATTTGGGTGCACAAGAATTTTGAAATGCATGTATAGTTTTTCCTTAACATACATCTTCCATGACCTTTCTTGAAGTACCCTTCTCTATACTGAATAATCAACAATTATTGTTGATAACCTAGATAAAGTTTCCACTACTTGAAAGTTGAGGTTCATTTGTCATTTTGGTTTTTGAAGCTGGTCTTCTAGAAGAAATGTGTTCTTTAACCTTTGTTACCAGCAGAGATTACATCTGCTCCCCACCCCCTGCCTTTATGTGTTCTGCAGCATTTGCTTTGACCGACTGCCAGCTGCCTTTTCTCCTACAAAGTGGATTGAATGGCCAAGACTACTTGGGCACTGCTGTTGACAATTAAAATTGGAACACCCAACCATAGCCCACTCTGAGTAGGTTGACACAAATATATATCCTGTGGCTATGTGGGCAGCACCTTCTGAAGAGACAGCTGCTTATATGAAAGCTGGGTGAGCATTCTGGAGCTGACTTTAACGTGTAAGATAGTGGGAGGCTCAGCCGTCTAGCAGTTGGTCAAGAGCTTGGATTTGGGAGGCAGAGGACCCAGTGAAAGTCTGAGCTTAGCAGCTATGTGGGCTTGGGCAAGTCACCTCAGGTGAACGTGGCTTTTCTTTTAGAGTGTGGTTTGAGTGGTGGCTGTTTCAGAGGGTTGCTCTGAAGGTACAGTGAGTTCAAACCCATCAAGCACTTAGATTAGTGCCTGATAGGCAGTAGGCGCTCAGCAAATATCAGCTCTTATTATTATTACTATCATTAATTTAGTATTGATTTATCTGAAAGACAGTGACAGAGAGAGAAAAAGAGAGACAGAGAGATCTTCCATCTGCTAATGGCTGCAACTGCCAGGGTTGAGCCAGGTTGGAGCCAGGAGCCCAGAGCTCCATCCGTGTCTCACATTGGGTGGCAGGAGTCCAAGCACTTGGGCCATCTTTTACTGCCTTCCCAGGCACATTAGCAGGAAGCTGGATTAGAAGAGCAGCTGGTACTTGAACCGATACTCTGATATGGGATGCCAGTGTTGTAAGCAGTGGCTTATCCTTCTGGACCATAACACTGGTCCCAGATCTTATTAATTTTGATGCATGAAAAATGCTAGGTACAACTATGTATATGTACATGTATATGGATATGCATATATGTATATTTATATTTAAGATAAACTTACTTATCTTTTAAATCTACTTTTTCACGAGCTGTTTGAATTTTATTTATTTTTTATTTGATTTGAAGTAGAGACAGAGGGATAGAAAGAACGAGACAGAGGCAGAGAAAGATTTTTTATCCACTAGTCCAGTCCCCAAATGCACATAACAGCCTGGCTTGGACCAGGCCATTGCTAGGATCCTGGAACCCAAACCAGGTGTCTCATGTGGGAGGGAGGCAGCGATGCAAGTACTAGAGTCATTACCTGCTACTTCCTGGGGGGTTTGTTGGCAGGAAGCTGGAAGTGGAAGCAGAGCTAGGACTGAAACCCAGGTACTCTGAAAGGGGATGTGAGTGTCCCAAGGGGTGCCTTAACTGCTACAACAAATGTCTGCCACACAAATATGTATATTAAGGGTGGCTGCTATTAGTATATATATTGTTAGTGCTGTCCCTTGTCATTTGAATCAGTCCTGCTTTAGCTCCCATCCTACAGACTCTTACCCAATGGAAATTGCTCCATTGCTTTTGGCTTTGGAGGCTCTGTCATCACAGAACTCAGGTGTGACTTCCTGGGGGAAGTAGGTGGGAACCATTTCTAGCATTTGAAACAGACTCCAAGCTGTTCTTACCCATCTCACTTTACCCAAGACTGCTGTAACCCTCTTTGTCTCCTTCTCAACTTTCTTCCCCATCGATCCACCACAAGCTGTTCTAAAAATCTTGATTTTTTTAGGTGCAATTCATTCTTCCTTCTGCCACAAGATTGACTTGCCACGAGAGATCAATCAAGGATAACAGGTGTCCTTCTCTCTCAGCTTTGATCAGTATCTGGATCAATGTTTAACTAGAGCTTCTCAACCCTGGTTACACATTAGATTTGTCTGGTGGAAGGCTTCTAAAACATATAGGTGCCAACTGTTGACAATTAAATTGATCCATAGGAGTAGCCCTGAGTATCTCCATAGCTAACATTTTCAAATACTAACTTTGTGTCATGCCCTATGTTAGGGCTTTCTTTGAGTGAGCTTATAGAATTCTCATAACCAGTATAGGAGGAGTTATTCCCTCCACTTTACCTGGCAGCTAGCTATGCTGCCCAGGGTCACCTGGCTGAGTTAGAGGTGGAGCCTATGTGGAATGTGTGGGGCTCTCTTAGTCTCCAAGGACATGTTCTCCTGAATCGCCAAGCTATTCCCCCTCAGATCCATTTCAAATATGACTCAGTATTTGAGCTTCCCTGATAGTCTCATACTTTGCTGTTGGAAAGGGCCTCTAGGCCCTCTGATTTTACTGAGTGCCTGATTTCAGCTCTCAGGTCAGAGAGGGAAGTAGTGTTGAGACTATACCCACCATTTTCACACCCTCATCTATGCATCACCTGCCATCATCCTGAGGTGAGGCAAGTGTTAGTCATGTTCCCAGAGACCCAGGACACAGTGGGCATTTATTCCAGTTAGAAGCAATTAAAAAATTATTCCTTATCGTGTGAGTATTTCCTTGCCCAAATAAGACTGGTTTTCGGTTTTGACAAAACAGACAAAGCATTTGACTTTACCATCTCTTCTTGTCTTATATTAAAAATGAGGATTGATTTGCAGGTTTAGTCCATAATTAAATTGGTTTTATTTAAACACTTTTTAAAGAGGTTTATCTGTTTATTTGAAAGCAGTTACAGAGACGGGGGTGGGAGCAGGGAAACAGGGAGAGGGAGAGAAAAAGAAGTCTTTCATCTGCTGGTTCTCTTCCCAAATTGCTGCAGTAGCTATTTGCAATAGTTTCAGGCCAAAGCCAGAAGCCTGGAACTCTATCTGGGTTGCCCATATAGGTGGTAGGGGCCCAAGCACATGGGCCATCCTCTGCTGCTTTCCCAGGTACATTAGCAGAGAGCTGGAAATGAAGTGGAGCAGCTGAGAATCAAACTGACATCCATATGGAATGCCAGCATTACAGTCAGCAGCCTAATCCACCATGGCACAATGCTAGCCCATGGTCAAGGCATTTGACAAAGTATCTGTGGCATCCATGGAGACAAGACAGCAAATGTAAACTGGGTGAAGGTAGTCTTGGGTCCCTTGAGAGCATGAATGGGATGTTTTCTTTATGTATGTTATATAGCTCAGGGCTTAGTGTAAAGTAAACATTCAGAAAATATTTGTTGAATGAATGTGGAATGAAGTCATGGCTATTTAAACAATTGTGTCCAGAAATGGTTGTTCACTGGCTTAGTGTTAGACTGGAAGTAAATTTGTCATGGAGGGTTGCAGAACCTTTTTCCAAGTCTTTTTTTTATGAGTAATATAAATAGGAGGAGTCTGGGATAGAGGGAAGATCTAACACTGAAATACTAGATTTCTAGGCTATTAAAATCTAATGGATAAAATTTAGAAACCATGAATGTAACATCCTATATTTGCTTTTAAAAAATCCATTGCATGGTATAACAATAGCTGAGAAAGACACATAGCCTTAAACTCCACATTTCATTTTTAGGAACATGTCCCGAAGAAATGATCATTTACAGGTGTAGAGGTTTTCCTACAAGGCATTCATCAAAAGGTTGTTTAAATTAGATAAAAGTTGAGACAGACCAAATGTCTAATAAGAGAAGTGCAGCAGATATTGCCAATTGCTTACCCAATATGCATTCTCCCGTATTCTTTATTAATAAAGCCTGAATTTTAATCAAAATAGAAAATACTGAATAAAAGAGACCA
This sequence comes from Oryctolagus cuniculus, assembly GCF_051225735.1. Taxonomy (NCBI): domain Eukaryota; kingdom Metazoa; phylum Chordata; class Mammalia; order Lagomorpha; family Leporidae; genus Oryctolagus; species Oryctolagus cuniculus. The sequence continues at coordinate 94,717,855 of NC_142876.1, forward strand.
TATTTCACAGCTTCCCTTGCAGCTAGAGGAGAGACTATTGAGCCAATAAGATGCAAATGGAAGTTATTAGAAATTTACTTGGCTATAAATTAAAAATGGAAAGAGACACACTAGATACTGATGGTGGTTTATTTTTGGATGATAGGATCAAGAAAGATTTTTCTTGTTTCTGCTTTTCAAGATTTGCAAATTTGCTGTATTGGACATACGCTGCTTTTGTAACTGGAACACAAGCACAACAGAATTTATTGTTAGAAGAGTTTCAGTGAAACTTAAGTCAATAGACTAATGGGACTGCTAACACAGTTGAAATTGTTTGTTTACATATGTGGAATTTTAGGGGGCAGACATGGTAAAACCATGCCTCTTGTGTGCTGGCACAGAACAGGATGCCCTTCGTATGTTACCCACAATAGCTCCCTATGATAGCTCAATGAACATTATCATCTCGTGCAGAACCTGAATCAATTCTGGGATTCCCCTGTGACACTGACCACTTAGATATCACTTTTTCTTGTAGAAGAAATGGCTGAAGAAGCGGGGGCCCTAGTCAAGAAAAGGCTGAATGGGTTGATTATCTTCTGATATTAGGTGGTTGCTGTGTGAAATAAGGGATAAGAAGTGTTCCCATCTCCGTTTCCATGAGTCAGATGTGGCGCTGTGTGCTTGACATACACATGCCTTTTCATCTTAGAAACAGGTTAAAATAAGTGTCCATCTTAGGAAACGGAGGCCCAATGGGGTGAAACAATTTGCCCAAGATCACACAGTTAGTCAAACTCAGGCAAGAAGTTTTCTTACCCCAGAACTGAAACTGTTAACCTTAGTGCATCCAACAGGGGGCGGAAAGGTTTTGATGGGTAGAATAAGAGTCAAACACATTTTGGTCTTCATACAGGAAGACAGTACCTGATCTTTTGAACCGTTCAGTATAGAATAGACTGCCTTGTTGTGTGAGTGGGTTCTGTCTCATAGAAGGGATACAAGCAGAGGCTAGCTGGCTCTGGAAGGGGACTGTCTCAGAAATTTCCTCCTGTCATTGTTGTGCTGAAGTCCAGTGTAAGTGCTGTGAGAAGGTGAGCTGCATCAGCAGCAGCCCCCTGGTACCCTCTGGCTTTTGTCTGGAACCGCTGCATTCAGGTGTGACTATGGAGACCAGGTACAGCTCTCTACCTTCTTTTACATAAGGCTCTTTCAATCCCTTTTTGGGATATTTATTATACCATTACAGTGGACCTGGCACTGGGGTCAACACAGGAAAATGGTCCTACTCCTGGTGAAACTGGAGCATGCAGGTGTGCGGGTGAGGTAGCAATGAGTCCAAGAGTCAAACAGTAATTCCAGTATAATCCTGAAAAGAGCTGTGAGGCCGGCGCAGTGGCTCACTAGGCTAATCCTCCGCCTGCAACGCCGGCACCCTGGGTTCTAGTCCCGGTTGGGGCGCTGGATTCTGTCCCGGTTGCTTCTCTTCCAGTCCAGCTCTCTGCTGTAGCCCGGGAGTGCAGTGGAGGATGGCCCAAGTCCTTGGGCCCTGCACCCCATGGGAGACCAGGAGGAAGCACCTGGCTCCTGGCTTCGGATCGGTGCAGCACACTGGCCGTAGCAGCCATTTGGAGGGTGAACCAACAGAAGGAAGACCTTTCTTTCTGTCTCTTTCTCTCACTGTCTATAGCTCTCTGTCTCTCTCTCTCACTGTCTAACTCTGCCTGGCACAAAAAAAAAAAAAAAAAAGGAAAAGAAAAGAGCTGAGAGCTGTGAAAGAGAAGGCATTGAGCAATGAGATCTGGTACATGGGTATCTTACAGAGGGTTCAGGGCGAGCTTCCAGAGGAAATGGTCCCTGAGATGAGACTGAAAAGTGACTAGAAGTCAGCTAGGACAAAGGTTGCTAAGCAAGGGAAATAACAAGCAGGAGCCCATTTCTTGGAAGGTAGTAAACCAGATCCAAAGCCAGGGTGCAGTTCTCTTGTGGATTTTTCCAGGAATAATTAGTCTGAATTCCTGAGGCCTAAAAACCACTAGGAGAAAGGCCCTGGGATTCTAATTCACAAACTACTTGTTTTAAGCATCTAGGAAATTTTCTTTTCTGTACCTGTTTTTACTTTGTAGAACATAATCCAGGATGAGCATGAGGGCTATGGGTGCTATAGTCAAGTGTGAACCCCTCTGTAGCCCTGAAACACCTGCTAGGAAACCCCCAGACATGCAGCGTATGTTTGACATGTCCTGAGAAGGGCAAATGCCATTCTAAACAACATCTGACATGCATCATGCTCCAATAAGCTTGCTGTGGAACAAGGTCATAGAAAGAATGAATTTTGATCTTTACTCACAGTATAATTTTTTCTCTTAAAGCAAAACTCAACATTTAAAAAGTCAGGCGTCCTTTTCTTATTTTTAGGACTGTTTTGCCTTCCAAATGTTTCCTGGCTAGCACCCAGTTTTTTTTGTGTGTGTTCCTGAAACTTTAGAAAGAACAGTTTCTGAAAGTCACATTGGCAGTTGAGAAGCCTGGAAAGTGGAAACAGAATATAGCCCCGAAAAGGGAATTTGCTGTATATTACAAATAAAGTGATTTATTGAGCATTTACTATGAGCCAGCAAAGTCATAAGAACTTCCCATGCAATTTCTTCTTTAATCCTCTCAAGTATCTCTAAGGCAGGTATTATTAATCATCCCTCTTCTTATTTTCTAATGAGAAATCAGGCTTAGAGGTGTGAAGTAAATTGCCCAAGACCATATAGCTTATTAGTAGAGGAATTGGCTCTTGGCTCCCCTACTATGTGACCACAAAATCCAAGTCTAAACTTTCTTACAGCTGTTTCATATTTTGGAAACTGCAGAAACATTGAGTATCAGGTGTTTAGGCAGATTCACACTTGGTATCCATTGTACTTACAGTTCTAGTATCAACACGTATGATGTAGCCACCTCTCAACTTCATTCAAAACATTCAAGCAGGTTGAAATATCCTCTCAATGAGTGGATAAGGGGCTGGTGTTGTAAAGCAGGCTAAGCAGCCGCGTGTAACACAGGCATCCCATATTGGGCTGCCAGTTCAAGTCTTGACAGGCCCACTTCTGACCCAGGTATCTGTTAATTTGCCTGTGAAAGCACTGGAAGATGGCACAAGTGACTGTGCCCCTGCTACTCCCATGCAGTTTCTGGTTTCTAGCTTCAGCCTGGTCCAGACCTCTCTGTTGGCGGCTGTTTTGTGGTAAACCAGCAGATGGAAGATCTCTCCCTTCTGCCTCTCCCTCTCTTAGTCACTCTACCTTTCAAATAAATAAATAAATCTTGAAAACAAAACTAGAAGGCCAGTGCCATGGCTCACTAGGCTAATCTTCTGCCTGAAGCGCTGGCTCACCGGGTTCTAGTCCTGGTTGGGGCGCCGGATTCTGTCCTGGTTGCCCCTCTTCCAGTCCAGCTCTCTGCTGTGGCCCAGGAGTGCAGTGGAGGATGGCCCAAGTGCTTGGGCCCTGCTCCCACATGGGAGACCAGGAGGAAGCACCTGGCTCCTGGCTTCGGATCAGCACAGTGCGCCGGCCACAGCACACTGGCCACAGCGGCCATTGGAGGGTGAATCAACGGTAAAGGAAGACCTTTCTTTCTGTCTGTCTCTCTCTCTCACTGTCCACTCTGCTTGTAAAAAAAATAGAAGCATGGATAAGTCCAAAGTTACTATTTGGTGTGTGGTAGGGAAACCAGGGTGTATAAGGCCTAGTCATCGGCACTCGTGATAATGAATTCTGAAAATTACTCTTAAAAGATATAATGAGGGCCGGCGCCGTGGCTCAATAGGCTAATCCTCCACCTTGCGGCGCCGGCACACCGGGTTCTAGTCCCGGTCGGGGCGCCGGATTCTGTCCTGGTTGCCCCTCTTCCAGGCCAGCTCTCTGCTATGGCCAGGGAGTGCAGTGGAGGATGGCCCAGGTGCTTGGGCCCTGCACCCCATGGGAGACCAGGAAAAGCACCTGGATCCTGGCTCCTGCCATCGGATCAGCGCGGTGCGCCGGCTGCAGCGGCGGCCATTGGAGGGTGAACCAACGACAAAGGAAGACCTTTCTCTCTCTGTCTCTCTCTCTCACTGTCCACTCTGCCTGTCAAAAAAAAAAAAAAAAAAGATATAATGAGTACTGCCTGGTGATTGGGAATTAAGCACTACTTCATGTTTCCATGAACTTACACCTAAGGGTAAAGCTAAAAACTTGCCATTTGACTCCAAATTCCATTAAATTGACAGGTACTAGTGCCATCTTACTAGTTAAAGTGATCATTTTAAGTGCATAACTGATCATAAAGATAGGAATAAGTGTCAAAGGGATCACATGAATCAGATCAAGTGTCTGCTAATAACAATAGATAGAATTAAAAAGGAGAGAATGGTTCAACATGGGAAGCAAGACGTACCGCCAACTCAGAATGACAAACGTCTTAAAGAGCACTCTGGCCTCATAATCAGCCCTTAAGGCCTTTGGATCTGGCTAAAAATCCCATGAGAGAATTTCAGGCATGGAAAGCCAATTGTGGCAAAAAATGGCCTACATGAAAGATCTCTGTGAGTGAGATCCCAGTGGAAATAAAGGGTTATCAAAAAAGGATGTACTTTTCTCTGAAGGGAGGAGAGAACTTCACTTTGATTATGGCCCTATCTAAATACAGATGGAGTTTGTGGACTCAAAAGGCTTCCATAGCCTTGGCAGCTCTTGACAAGAGCCTCGGGTGATCAGTGACATCATAAATATGAGTGTCAATTGTTAAATCAATAACAGAAGTCACTGTGCACGTGTTCCCCATGAAGAACCTCGGTCCTTAATGAGTTGTACTATGAAAATGAATGGTAAAACTTGTCTTCAAACAGTAAGTACTTTATACTTTGTGTGTCTGTGTGGGTGCAAACTGTTGTAATCTTTACTTAGTATAAAATTGATGTTTTGTATATAAAGATAATTAAAAATGAATCTTAATGAAGAATGGGATTGGGGAGGAAGTAGGAGGTGGGATGAGAGTGGAGCTAGGAGGGCAGGTATCAGGGGGAAGAACTGCTATATTCCAAAAGCTGTACCTATGAAATTTATATTTATTAAATAAAAGCTTTCTAAAAAAATAGAAATAAGTGCTACTTGAACTTCATCAATGCTGGTCTCTCATTTACATAATAATCATCTCTCCTAATGTGACAGCAGCTCTTCAAGCTGAATTTAATTTTCTGTGTTCAGCGCTTTAAAAAAATTTTTTTTTTTAATTTGAAAGGTAGAATTACAGAGAGAGAGAGAGAGAGAGGAAGAGACAGAGAAATCTTCATTTGCCAGTTCACTGCCCAAATGGCTATAACTACCAGGGCTGGGCCAGGCCAAAACCAGGAGCCAGGAGCTTCATCTGGGTCTCCCACATAGCAGTGGACTAAGCACTCAGGCCATCTTTTGCTGCTTTCCCATGCACATTAACAGAGAGTTAGATTGGAAGTGGAGCTGCCAAGGCTCAAACTGGAGCCCCTATGGGACTCACAGGCGGCATCTTATACCTGTTATGCTACAACACTGTCTCCTGTGTTTAGTACTACTTCTTATTTTTTTAAGATTTATTTATTTATTTGAAAGTCAGAGTTACACAGCGAGAGAAGGAGAGGCCAGAGAGATCTTCCATTCGCTTGTTCACTTCCCAGTTGGCTGCAATGGCTGGAGCTGTGCCAATCTGAAGCCAGGAGCCAGGAGCTTCTTCTGGATCTTCCACATGGGTACAGGGGCCCAAGGACTTGGGCCAACTTCTACTGCTTTCCCAGGCCATAGCAGGGAACTGGATCGGAAGTGAAGCAGCTGGGACTTGAACTGGCTCCTACATGGGATGCTGGCACTGCAGGTGGCGGCTTTACCCACTATGCCACAGCACCAGCCCATGTTTAGGACTTTGAGAACTTTTTTTTTGTGCTTGGCTCTAGAAGTTCCCATTCAGCCACAGCATGAACTATTATTAAACCATTGAAAAGGAAGAAGGCGATGTGCGTTGACTTGGAAATTGTCCATGTTGTATATGGTTTTAACTGAAAAAAATCAAGTTACAGCATGGTCTGTATGTTGTTTGACTGCAAGTTACAGACAACCTGGGAAATAACTTGAATGTGTAGTGGAACTTACTATGACTCTGCCAAAGTCTTGGGAACTGGAATGGTACTGGAGTAATTCAGAGAATTGATGAAGAGATGTGCAAAAGAGCATTGGGAGCGATGGGAGCTTTAGGTTCCTTGGTATTGAAATCAGGGACATGAATGTTCTCAGGGCTGAGACTCTCTGTCTCTTTTCTATGTCTCACTGTTTGCAGACTTACTGTGAGTACAGAGTCATGGATGCTGGCAGCCCTCTTAAAACATTGCAAGAGCTCTTTGCCTAGAGAAGAGTTCCAGGAGCTGAGATATCCCTGGAAGGGATTTTGATGGGCCTTGCTGTGGTCATGTTTAGCCTTGGAAAAATCACTATGGCCAAAGAAGAGAAGGGGGCATGGCAACTTGTGAAACCAGAAGGAAAATTTTAAAGCTACAAGGAGAAATAAGGAATATTGAAAGGCAAAACCCCTAATTGGACCCAATTTAAAAGTACATAAACATTCAGGGGGGAGCATTGGTGTAGAGGTTGAGACACCAGTTGGGTTGCCCACATCCCATGCTGGAGTGCCTGTGCTTGATTCTGGCTCCAGCTCCTGATTCCAGCTGCCCTGGAATGTAGATCCTGGGAAGTAATAAATGATGGCTCAAGTAGTTGGTCACTGCCACCCATGTGGGAGACCCAGACTGAGTTCCCAGGTGGCTGCTTTGATCTGGTCTTGTCCTGGCTGTCGTGGGCATCTGGGGAGTGAACCAGCAAATCGGAACTCTCTCTCTTTCTCTCTCTGTCCTCCCCAAGCCCCCCACAACACACACACACACACACAAACAAATTCCAAGGAAATATACACCAGGCTGTTAAAAATGATCAGTTATTACAGAGCATAGATTTTTTACATATTTTTCCTAGTTTTATAAGCTAAAAAAATGTTAAGATTTTTATTAAAAGGTTAGGTAAGAAATGGCCTAACCCGATAAGCTCTTTGTTTGTTCAGCTGATAATATATCTCATTAATCAAACCCAGGAACAATCATTCTAAAACTGTTGCCAATTTGGTACATATTTTTGCCATTTAAAATAACTTGTTTTCTTCCATTATTCCCCTCCAAGCAAATGAGTTCCCTCTCATTTAATTGTGTAGTTAAGGCTATTGTTTAGAAAAGAACTCTGTTTCTCAGAAACTGATCCAAAACCTGTTTGAAGAAATGGATAAATTTTTGGCAACAAAAGTTATGAAGCCTTCTACTGTCTATAACAATTGCTTAGTGCTAGAACATTCAGTATCTGAGTCATACTTGGAGGGGGTAGCCCATGTACCTAATGCTTGCAAGGAAAACCAGAGTTCAATCTTCTTTTCTGCGTCTATGCCCCCTCTACCTTTATCTGACATTGGCTCCTGTCCTGAGGCAGGCTGACTAATTGGTCCTTTACTTACATCTTTGTGGTACAACTGCGGATTCCACTCTTTAAATTACATTAACAATGTTCCTATTCCTAAAAAAAATGGCTCATACTGAGTACTCAGAGTGTTTATTTGTACATTTATCTCATTAGATTTCTAAATACACAGATTAAAGCAGCCATGTTGTAGACCTTGGGCCCATGGGTAACTGGAGTAACAAGTCCATTTTGGTTCCAAGAGATGTTTCTAGATGGATCATCACCCTCTTTAACACAAGAATTGGGCAGGTGTTTTTCTCTTGCCCAGAGAGACTCCAGGCTGTAAATGTAATAGAAGAATGCACGCATTCTCAGCAACACTGGAGCATCAGCACCAGGAAGTTCTTTGGAACCTCAGGGATGTAAAATTCTTTTTTTTTTTTAGATTTATTTATTTATTTGAAAGTCACAGTTACACAAAGAAGGAGAGGGAGAGGGAGAGGGAGAGGGAAAAAGAAAGAGAGGGAGAGAGTCTTCCATTCTCTGTTTCACTCCTCATTGGGCCGCAACTGCACCGATCCAAAGCCAGGAGCCAGGAGCTTCTTCTGGGTCTCCCACATGGGTACATGGGTACAAATGGGTACAGGACTTGGGCCATCTTGTACTGCTTTCCCAGGCCATAGCAGGGAACTGGATTGGAAGTGGAGCAGCTGGGACTTGAACCGGCTCCTACATGGGATGCTGGCACTGCAGGTGGTGGCTTTACCTACTATGGCACAGCACCGGCCACTAAAATTCTTATAACTGAAGCTCCAATCCCTTTTTTTCTTTATTGTTTGCTTTGTTTCTCAAATGTTCCAAGAAAACATGGTTTAGCAAAACAAGCTCATGAGAACCAGCATTCAGCCTAGTGTTTAAGACACCAGTTAGTCCCCACATCCTACATCAAAGTATTTGGGTTCTGTTTCTGGCTCTGGCTCCTGACTCCAGCCTCCTGCTAATGCAGACCCTGGGAGGCAGTGGTGGTGCCTCAAGTACTAGGGTTTCTGCCACTCACATGGGAGATATGTAATGAGTTCCTGACTTCTGGCTTTACCTGTCACTTAGCCCTGGTCATTGTGGGCAACTGAGGCATGAACTGTCTGTCTCTCAAATAAATATATTAAATTACAAAAAAAAAAAAAAAAGCCAGCATTGTGGTGCAGACACATGTGACACTGTTAACCAATATGGGAATGCCTATTTGAGTCATAGCTACTCCACTTCTGATATAACTTCTTTTTAATGTGCCTGGAAAGGCAGCAGAAGATATCCATACACTTGGAACCCTGCCACCCGTGTGAGAGACCTGTATGGAATTCCTGGCTTCTGGCTTTATCTGGCCCAGACCTGGCTGTTGCTGCCATTTAGGGAGTGAATCAGCAGACTGAAGATATCTCTCTCCCTTACTTCTTCTCTGTCTCTCTGTCTTTCAAATATATACATACATACATACATATATATATTAAAGATTTATTTGAAAGTGTGAATTAGAGAGAGAGAGAGAGAGAGAGAGAGAGAGAGAAAGACACAAAGAGAGGTTTTCCATATGCGGGCTCTCCCCCAAGTGACCCCAAGGGCCAGGCAGGTCTAAGCCAGGCTGAAGCCAGAAACCAGGAGCTTCATCTAGGTCTCCCATGGAGGAAGCAAGGGCCCAAGCACTTGGGCCATATTCTGCTGTTTTTCCCAAGTTACTTGCAGGGAGCTGAATCAGAAGTGGAGCAGCCGGGACACAAACTGGTGCTCATATTGGATGCTGGCATTTCAGGCGGAGGCTTCACCTACCATGCCACAACATTGGATCCAATAAATAAATATTTTTAAAAATTAAAATAGAGCAGTCTACGGGCTGCAGTCTGCTGATTTTTAGAAGATTTACTTATTTTGAAAGAGTTACACAGGGCGAGGGAACAGAGAGAGATAGAGATCTTCTATCCACTGATTCACTCTCTAGATGGCCGCAAAGGCCAAGGCATTACCAGGCAGAAGCCAGGAGCCAAGAGCTTTATCCAGATCTCTCACGCAGGTGGCAGGGGCCCAAACACTTGGGCCATTTTCTTCTGCTTTTCCCAGGCCATTAGCAGGAAGCTGGATTGGAAGTGGAGCAACTGGGACTTGAACTGGAGGCCTTATGGGATGCCTAGCAGTTTTATTCTCTATGCCACAATGCTGGCCCCTCTGATTTGTTTTTGAAAATATTCTATTAAATATTAAAATAGGGGCCAGCACTGTGGTGTAGTGGTAAAGTCACTGCCTGCAGTGCTGGCATCCCATTTGGGCGCTGGTTCAAGTCCCAGCTGCTCCACTTCTGATCCTGCCCTCTGCTATGGCCTGGGAAAGCAGTAGAAGTTGGCCCAAGTCCTTGGGCCTATGCACCCATGTGAGAGACCTGGAAGAAGCTCCTGGCTCCTGGCTTCAGATCAGCACAGCCCTAGCCATTGTGGCCAGTTGGGGAGTGAACCAGTGGATGGAAGACTTCTCTCTCTCTGCCTATCCTCTCTCTGTGTAACTCGGACTTTCAAATAAATAAATAATAAAAACATTAAAATAATTTACTAGATAAATATTCTATTAAAATAATACATCATGACTACTGAGGTTTTTGTGCCTCTTAAATTTTGTATCCAAGACTGATATTTCATTTGTTTCACTCAAGTCCTGGCCTTTTAGCAAGGAGCTCCACCCATTAATTTAAAACCCCTCAGAATGTTACATGTACATTATACTCTTTCTGTTAACATGATCTTCATTACAAGCACAGAAGTCAATATTTCTTGAATGATCTAAGGACTTTAACTGAATCCTTTTATTTTGTCCTCATCACAGCCATGTTGAAAAGAAACTTTGAGGCTGGCGACGTGGCTCACTAGGCTAATCCTCCGCCTGCAGTGCCGGGTTCTAGTCCCGGTGGGGGCGCCTGTTCTGTCCTGGTTGCTCCTCTTCCAGTCCAGCTCTCTGCTGTGGCCCGGGAGTGCAGTGGAGGATGGCCCAAGTGTTTGGGCCCTGCACCCCATGGGAGACCAAGAGAAGTACCTGGCTCCTGGCTTTGGATTGATGTAGCGTGCCGGCCGTAGTGGCCATTTGGGGAGTGAACCAACGGAAGGAAGACCTTTCTGTCTCTCTCTCACTGTCTAACTCTGCCTGTCAAAAAAAAAAAAAAAAAAAAAAAAAAAAAAAAAAAAAAAACTGAACTATTTTCATTTCAAAGACAAGGAAACTGAATCTCAAAGTAAGTAATTTGTCTAAAGGCACACAATTATCAAATGTTAAACTTCTACCACTGCAGAGGAAGGCCCAAAAGAAGTTGGCTTGGGGGAAGGTGTTGTGGTGCAGCAAGTTAAGCTGGAGACAGCAGACAATGCCTCACATACTTGGTTTCCTGTCACCTATGTGTGCGACTAGGATGGAGTTCTTGGCTACTGACTTCAGCCTGGCCCAGCTTTAGATGTTGTGGGCCTTTGGGGAGCAAAGAAACGAAATGCAAGATTCTCTCTCTCCCACTTTTTCTCTCTCTGTGTCACTCTGCCTTTCAAATAAATACAAAAGCTTTTAAATATTTGGTTGGGGTAGACATATGGTACAGTGGTTAAGTTGTCACTTGGGATGCCAGCATCCCATATCAAAGTCCCTGGTTTGAGTCCTGGCTACTCCACTTCCAATCCAGATTCCTTATGTGACTTACCATAGTAGCAGCTTATGATGGCTCAAGTACTTGCGTCTCTGCCATCCACGTGTGTAATCAGGGTTGATTTCCAGTGTCTTGGCTGTTGTGGGCATCTGGGGAATGGGACAATGAAAGGAAGCAATGAAAGGAAGATCTGTTTGATTTGAAAGCATTGCAGGCTTTCAAATAAAATGAAAATAATAAATGAATAAATAGTTGGCTTTGCTATATAATTGATATTTCAAATACCTTTTGTATTTCAACATCCTTACCCTGATCTTGTTATTTACTTATTTTTAATGTGCTGAGTCTTCTATTTAACTTGCTGAGAAATTCTTTCTGGACACTTTCAGCATCTGCAAGGATGGAAAAAATAGACAGGATTAAAGGTAACAACGCTTCATGGACTTTAGGAGAGTTTAACTCTCCCCATAATGCATTTAACTTTTTAGAAGGGAAACACTGTGGTGTTTGAATATAATTGCTTTTAATAGCAAAAGCCCCATGGCTAAAGGAGCCAGGGTTTGGGTGAGGCCAATAAGAATTTGTGAGCTTGCAGCCTTTGGGAGGTATTAAACTTGTGTCTGAAGATACACCTCTCCTTGGGGCCTTCCAGTAGGGCCCCTTCTGCTTTGAGGTTCTTGGAAAATGGGCACATCAGAAAATCCTCCTAATTTTGCAGCTTTTATTATCATTTAGATTGTGCTAACAAACTGCCTTTAAATAGCCAAGCCAGGAATGCAGAAGAGGCCTAAGCCATGGGGAGCAGCTCAGGGAAAATGCCTTGTAGAAATAGATCCAGCCCAGGTTGTGGGCGCTACGTGATCCCTGTGGCATCTTTTAGGAAGCAGAGTGAAGGATCCCCAGTGACTGCAACAGTAGCACCTTAAGGAGATTTCCCTCAGTTCTGAGGATCATCTTTGGCTGTGGGGTTCTAGCAGACTGGAACTGTCCGCCTGTAAGGAACTTGACTTAAAGGTGAACCCTTCAGAGAGTACTCATGGCTGCAAGGAGGAGAAACTCACTTAAGCTACCCGATGAGGTAATAAATAAACACAAAAACCCACCACAACAAAAAAGCATACATCTATTGAAAGAACATGGAGGCTTCGCACAGAACCTAAGGACAGCAGAGGTGGCGCACCTTCACAAGTGAGTAGAGTCAGGAAACAGAAAGTTATTAGAAACCAAGGAACTAAAGAAATTGATGTAGTTTTCCATCATATGCACATTTAATCAACATTTTTCGAGTCTATCAAAGACATGCATTTCTTGAGATTATAAAAAGCTATAAACTGGAAATCAATAAATGCTTGAATGAATTTTAGTTTTCCTATTTACAAATACTTCCTTTCATTTGAAGACCATTGTATGTTAGATTTTCTTTTCACCTCAGCATAATTCCTGAGTTTGCTTGATGGTTCTGGGCAAATCATAGCCACAGCAATAAAAACTAATTATTCCTGAACAAATAATTTTAAAAGCGAAGTTAAAAAAAACCTTAAAACATTTTCACAGGAAAACAAAGACATATTTATATGGTGCTGTATTTTGATTTGTTTGCTCTGATGCTCAGGGCCTACCAAGATCTTTTTTTTTATTTTTTTATTTTTTTATTTAATAAATGTGAATTTACAAAGTGCAACTTTTGTACTGTTGTGGCTGCCCCCCCAACCTCCCTCCCTTCTGTGGCCCTCCCCTTTCCTACCCCCTCTCCCATCCCTCCCTTCATCGAGTTTCATTTTCAATTACCTTCATATACAGAAGATCAACTTAGTATATACTAAGCAAGGATTTCAACAGGCTGCCCTCACACAGCCCCACAAGGTATAGGGTATTGTTCGACTAGTAGTATTGTTTTTAAGTTTCATAGTAAACCACATTAAGGACAGAGATCCTATGTGGGGAGCCTGTACCCAGTGATTCCTGTGATTGATTTAACAATTGGCACTCTTATTTATGACGTCAGCAATCACCCGAGGCTCTTGCCATGAACTGTCTAGGCTATGGAAGCCCCTTGAGTTCACCAACTCTGAACTTGTTTAGTCAAGGCCATATCACAGTGGAGGTTCCTTCCTCCCTTCGGAGAAAGGCGCCTCCCTCCTTGATGGCCTGTTCCTTCTGCTGGGGTCTTGTTCACCAGGATCTTTCATTTAGATTGTTTTTGCCACCGTGTCATGGCTTTCCATGCCCGTGAGACTCTCATGGACCTTTTAGTCAGATCCGAATGTCCCAAGGGTTGATTCTGAGGCAGGAGTGCTGTTTTGGGCATTTGCCATTCTATGAGTCTGCTGTGTGTCCTGCTTCCCCCGCAGGATCATTCTCTCCCTTTTAATTCTATTCTTCATTATTTGCTTACACTGGTCTTATTGTGAAATCTCTTCGACACTTACCCTATCTTTTGATAGGTTGTGTATTTATACTTATCACTTTACCAAGTGCGCTGGCATTGGTACCTGCCTCCTTGCCTACCAAGATCTTAAGATGTTCCTGATAAACAATCTCATTAGCTGTACTGTAATGGTAGGTTAGCTTCCAAAGGATCAGGTGGTTGTTTCTGATCCAACCAACAGTGGTGGTGATGGCTAAATAAACTGGACATTTTCTCTTTTTTTTTTTAATATTTATTTATTTTATTTGAAAGGCAGAGTTACAGAGAGGCAGAGGCAGAGAGAGAGAGAGAGAGAGAGAGAGAGAGAGAGTCAGTCTTCCATCTGCTGGTTGACTCCCTAGATGGGCGCAACTGCTGGAGCTGCACTGATCCGAAGCCAGGAGCCAGGAGCTTCCTTCAGATCTCCCATATGGGTGCAGGGGCCTAAAGGGTTGGGTCATTTTCTACTGTTTTCCCAGACCATAGCAGAGAGCTGGATCGGAAGTGAAACAGTGGGATTTGAATCAGTGCCCATATGGGATGTTGGCATTGCAGGCAGTGGCTTTACCTGATATGCCACAGTGCTGGCCCCTAGACATTTTCTTTTTAAGGGCAGCCTAGTGATACTTCTTTTGAGCTAAAAATCTACCTCACAGATGTTGTGCTCAGTGGGTTAAGGTGCTGCTTGAAGCACTGGATCACATCAACACTTGAACACTGGCTGGAATCCTGGCAGCCTTGCTTCTCATCCAGCTCCCTGTTGCTGTGCCTGAAGAAGCAGTGGAAGATGGCCCCAGTGCTTGGGCTCCTGCCACCCACACAGGAGACCTGGATGGAGCTCCTGGATCCTGGCTTTGGTGTGGCCCAGCCCTGACAGTTTGAGGAATGAATCAGCAGATGGAACTCTTCTTTCTATCTCTCCTTCCCTCTCTGTCATTCTGCTTTTCAAATAAAATAAATCTTCATTAAAAATATATCTCATTAAGAAATTTGTACAAATGACCTCATGCCTAAGAAGTCTAGACATTTGGGAGTTGTTTAGGGATTTTGTATTTTATGCGCTAGATTCTTCCTATGCATATTCTAATGACTATTTGGCCTTACTCAGCCATGTCATGACACTAACCACCAAGTGTGATGACTCCCATACACTATCTTTCTCGTGTATCCATGGTCTGATTTCATAGTATACTGAGAAAGCCATTTTCTGGCTATCTCTGCCTGGTACCTCAAATCTCAAAAGCCCCAAACTGAACCTATCAGGTGTTCAGACATTTTATGAAACCTATACATTATCCAATTTCCCCTAATGTGCTCCCTTGTCTACACCTTTATTTCCAGTCCTAGTGAATGGCACATTTTCCATGCAGTGCCCAAACCAAACTCCCCTCTCTTGTCCCATAGCCAGTCACTCATCAAGTGCAGTTGTGTTTACCTTGGTGGTTCTGGAACCAGAATTCCTGGGCTCAAATTTGAGACTTGCAATCTCCTAGCTGTGTAGCCTTGGTAAGCTATTATGCTTCAGTATCTTCATGGTATTTTACAGATCAGTGGTGGAGGAAAGGAGTTAATACATGCAAACTGCTTAGAATAGGGCATGGCAATAGGGTAAGCTATACCAGTATTTATTCTTTTTTGCAATAATTGAATTAAAAATGAATGCATAAAATTCATATTGGACAGCAACAACAACAACAACAAAAAAAGAAGACAGATTGTCTTATGACCCTGCATCACTGTGCTACAATGCTACTTGTAGTTGTTTCCAACCAACGCTCAGTTCCAAGGCCATGAGACCATTATGTTACCCCTGGCAGGTTTATGATGGTTGGCAGTGAGGGAGAACTGATTTGCTAATGTGGCACTTTATGTATGGTCATGTTTTTCCAAGGTAGAAATTTAATCAACTGTTATAATTGGTTAAAAAAAAAAGTACAGGGGTGCTTCAGACAATTTGTGGAAAATGAAATTTAAAAGATGAGTTTAGGAGCAGGCATTTGGCCTAACATTTAAGACACCACTTGGAACACCTGAATCCTGTAGCAGAGTGCTAATTTGAGTCCTAGCTCTACTTCTAATTTTGGCTTCCTGCTAATGCACACGCTGGTAGGCAGCTGGGTCCCTGCTACCTATGCTGGAGTCTTAGATCGAGTTTCTGACCTCAGGCTTTGGCCTGACCCAGGCCCTTCTGTTACAGTCATTTGGGCAGTGAACCAGCAGATGGAAGAACTCTCTCTTTCTCTATCTGGCTATCTCTCTGCCTTTCAAATAAGTAAGATAAAATAATAAAAATTTTAAAATGCATAAGATGTTTATTTTTGTGGAAAAACTTGAAATCTTTGTATCCTTAGGCACATTTTGCACAAATTCATTGAAGACCCCTAGTGTGTGTGTATTTCAAAATTTTTCAAAAATTTTTTAACAGATTTATTTATTTAATTTGAAAGGCAGAGTTACAGAGAGGCAGAGGGAGGGAGGGAGAGAGAGAGAGAGAGAGGAGAGACAAAGAGTCTTCCATCTGCTAGTTCACTCCCCAAATGGCTGCAATAGCTGGAGCTGGGCCGATCCGAAGCCAGGAGTCAGGAACTTTGTCCGGGTCCCTGGTTCAGGTGCAGGGGACCAAGGACTTGGGCCATCTTCCACTGCTTTCCCGGGCTAGAGCAGAGAGCTGGATTAGAAGCAGAGCAGCCAGGACTAGAACTGGTGCCCATATGAGATGCTGGCACCACAAGCAACAGCTTTACCTGCTATTCCACAGTGCTGGCCACCAAAATTTTTTTGCATCAAAATAAATTTGTCTTTTAATTATGCTTTTCCACCAAGCTTTTTTTTTATTCTGTTTTTCCACCATTTTTAAATGAATTTTTTATTTGAAAGGCAGAATTAAGAGAGGTGGAGAAAGAGAGAGATAGCAATCTTCCTTACCCTGGTTCACTCCCTCAATGGCTGTGATGGTCAGGCCTGGGCTAGACTGAAGTCAGGAGCTCAGAACTCCATCTGGGCCTCCTGCATAGTTGGCAGGGGGCCAAGCATTTGGGCCATGTTCTGTTGCTTTCCCAGATGCATTAGCAGGGAATTGGACCAGCGGTAGAGCAGCAGGGGCTTGAACCTGTGCTGCGATATGGGACGTCAGTGTAGCAGGTGGTGGCTTCATCCACTGAGCCACAGTGCCAGCCCCCACCAAGTTTTTGAACTCCCCTTGTATATAAAGGTGCACAGTTTTCCTGCTGCTTCAGACTCTGATGTGGCTTGTTTCAGGCCTCTATGGAGCTGTCTGAACTGGCTGATGGTGTAGATGTGTGGAAGAAGCAAAAAGAACAATCAGTGAGGCTCCTAGGCTTGAACCTGTGCAACAGGATGAATAGTGATGCATTAACCGCTTGCTTGACCTTGGGAGAGAAGAGGCTTGTTTAGAGCTCATCAAGCTTGAGAAGTTAGTTAGAGACTCACATTGTGGATATGCTAGCAGATAGCTGATCAATTCTTGCAGGCCTTTAGGAGTCTGATTTCTGCCTACAGGGTTATCATCTATTCTCCTCTCTGCAGACCAGTTTCCTCAGCAAGGGTCTTAGAGCTTTTTTCTCATGGGCTTTGGTTTTGTGGAGTTTGGTGCTGTAATTCTGATTTGGACCACCATGGTCTGTCAGCTCACCAATCAGTGCCAGCTAGGTGACTCATTCTAAGCTCAGGTTCAAATACTGGGGAGAAAGCTTGTTAAGCCCACTCAGGGGGCACTACTGATCCCATCTATTATGTCTGGGTTCGCACAGCATACAGGCTGCCTCTCCAGGCTGAGTGCAGAGTGCAGCAGCCAAGAAGGATATAGCAGGCAAGTATGACATTTCCTTCGGAGAGCTTTTCCTAACTCCCAGCCTGTCTTTCCTGAAGGCTTCCACAGTCCCAGAACATTGTATCTTCATAGGTGTTGTAATTTGCTTGCTGCTTTGCTTGTCTGTCTCCCTCCCTACACTGTGCAGTCCTTGAGGGCAGGGCCTTTGAGCCTACTGGCCCTGGCAGAAAGCAGAATGATCAATAAATATTTATTTGTTGAATGAATTAATGTGTGACATGAGAATATTGGCCATGAAAGTGTGCTCTCTTTGACTTGCTGAAGAAGGGATTGACATAATGAGGAATAATATGAAAAACCAATAAAGCAAAACAGAAAAAAAAATAACAACAAAAGACCTGGAGCGACAGACCATGTTTTATAAAAGTCAGCATGTTTTGAGAGTATTTTTCTGCCCCTAGGATTAAGCTCTCACAAGGGCTACTGGTTAGCATTTTGAATGGTGTACATGTATATGTGTACATACATTCATATATGTATATTTCATTATAAAGTCTGAGGATGTTAGAGTTGGGAGAAACCTTAAGGTTATTTATTTCAGGGTTGCTGTTGTGAGGTTAAACTGCTGCTTGCTGTATTGGCATCCCATATACAAGTGCTGGTTCAAGTCCTGGCCCCCATGCTTCTGATCCAGCTTTCTACTAATGCCACTGGGAAAGCAGAGGAAGATGGCCTAATGACTTAGACCCCTGACACCCACGTGGGAGACCTAGATGGAGTTCCAGTCTCCATTGTGGCTATCTGGGGAGTGAACCAGTGGATGGAAGATTCCTCTCCCTTCCTGTCACTCTGATTTATTATCCTTTCAGATAAATAAAAAATGACAACTTTCCTACAACATCCAGTCCTTGTTTTACCACATAAAGACACTTTCTATTTAGTGATTATTCTTAACATCTCCTTGGTCAAGGACCTGATATGAAACAGATTCATTGAGAACCATAAGTCTCCCTTCAGGAAAAACTGGACGCAGGTGTATATGAGGTGGATTGTCCCCCTAAAATCCAGGGATTCCCTTTCAGACCTCTGGATTAAAGGCCAAGAGAGTAGGTGGCCAACAACAGTGAATCTGGGACATTTGATTTAAATAAATTCTTAACAGTCACCATGGCTATGTTACCTGAAGACTGGGAAACACAGAGTTCTTGTGAGAGTAGTGGAGAAAATGCAAAGACTTTCACAGAGGAGATTATGCTACCCTCAAACATGTCACTCATATTTCAAAAGACACAGGGTTTTAGGGATTCTTAAAGTATTCCCAACAGGTGCTCATATATAACAAGCCTCTGAGGTGACGTCATCAAGGATTTACACCAGAAATGAAGGCATATCAGGTGCAGTTCCATCTTGCTTCTAAAGCATCCAGATCGAGAGAATGAGTCCTAATTTCTTAGTGATGGAGAGAAAGAAAAGGATGAAGGCAAAGAGAGCTCAGGGACCACGAGTCTATGAAAACCAAAACCAGAGGTGTAAAAGGAAGGCTTAAAATGAGTATTTGGGTAGCAACAGGCAGGCATTCTTGTCTTTCAGAGTCCAATTCCCTAAGCAGGAATCCTTTACTATTTGAATTCGCAACAGGAGAGGAAAGCTGGAGCCAGCCCCTAGTCGCCTAATTCCATACCTGGGCTCACCCCAACACCCCAGGGCTCGATTTGCTTTGCTCGTCTGAGCTTCTCAGGAGGCGTTTAGATCTGGGCACTGAAGTTACTGGCAGCAGACTCGCCAGGACAGGAAGGGAATCACTGCTCTAGTCCCACAAACTGGCTACCCAATGAGGGAGACCAAGTTTGGAGGAGCTCAGGACATTGCCCAGTTGCCTCCCCAACATGGCATGGCAGCAGCTGACACTCCTGACTTGTTGAGTGGAAGCGTTTTTTGGCCAAAGAAAAACTTGTGCAAATCCTTCTGCACATTACCTGGAAAGGGTGTGTGTGTGTGTGTGTGTGTGTGTGTGTGTGTGAGAGAGAGAGAGAGAGAGAGAGAGAGAATAAATCAAACATCGTCTTTCTTCCATAAATGGGACATTTGCAGGGCTCAGAAGAAGCACCCCAACGGATATGATGAATACGATCCTTTTTTCTTGCTCTCTTTTTCATCTTCCAGTCTCTCCTCTCCTTGGAGGAACAAGAAAGCAAGAATCTGTTGAAATCCCCTCACCTGCCGGGGTCTGGGAACCCCGACTCCCACCCCAAAGCTTAACTTGAAAGACAAGTGCCACCCCTGCCCCTGTCACCCAAGCAGCCACCTGGGAGGTCCCGGGAGAACCGGGCAGCCTTTGGAGGGGGTGGGGGAAAGGGGCGTCCCGGGGCCCGGCGCTCGGCGACCACGTCCTGCCGAGAGGAGGCGCTACCCAGACCCCAGCGCGGCCGGCCCGCGCGCTCTCTGCTGCCCTCAGCCGAGCGCCCGGCCGGCCCCCCCAGCGGCTCCTCGGGAATGCTGGGAATGTGAGTCAGGGCCTGGGCGAGTGGCGAGCGAGAGAGCGAGCGCGCCGGCCGGCCGCGCGGGGGCCCGGGAGCGCAGCGCCCGGCGGCGCGGCGCGAGCGCGCGTCTCGGGACTGCGGCGGGTGCCGCCCCCTCGGCCGCCGGCCCCGCCCGGCCCCGGCCCTCCGCGCGCTGCCGTCCTCCTCAGCGATTTCGCTCGCTCGCTCGCTCCCTCCCTCCTCTCCGGCTCCCCGCCCCGTTCCTCCTCCGCCTCCCGCTCCGAATCACTCGGGCTCCGGCGCCGGCTCCGGCTCCTCCCGGCCGGCCGCCCGGGGCCAAGGCGACGTGAGGTAGTAAAAATCCATGTGGGACAGCTCCGGGGCGAGCATCGGAAAGGTGAGACGCCGACGCCGGGGCCGGGCCGCCGGGTGTCCGGTTCCCTCGGGGCGCCGGTGCGCGGGCATCCCTCGTGCCGGGTCCCCCTCGCTCGTGGGGAGCTGCAATGCGTTATCGGGGAGCCGAGGGGTGAACCATCCGCCCCCACAGGGGCTTTCTCGGGCGGGGTCAGGGATGGGGCGGCCTCCGGGCGGATTTGCCTGGATGTGTAAACCCCGGATCCGAGCAAGTGCACGGTTTCCTCCGGCGCGCGGGCCACCTCCCGCAGCCCGCTCCCGCAGCCACCCTCACTGCCGTCGCCTTTCTTCTCTCCAGATGCCCCTTTCGCCTGGCTTGCCCTCTGGCCTCGAGGGTTGGGGTGTCCACTGGGGCCGGGGGACTCGAGGAAGCCCCTAACAGGACAGAGTGGAGAGAGGTGGTGGAGCCCATCCCAGGGGGTGGGGTGCCTGGCTGCCCGGGTGGGCTGTGAGGGGAGAGTGTTTAAAAAAAAAAAAAAAAATCCGTGCCAGTGAAAAGGAAGCCGGATTTATCGGGGAGGGGCAGGAGGGTGGTGTGTGGAAAGGAAGACGGTGTGAAATTGAATGCGCTCCTTCCCTCCCTCTCCACGTCTCCTAATTTTTACAGGAAAAAGGGATACTTGGGGAGATGCACCTGATTTTTCCGTAACAATTTTTTCTATCCGAGCCTTTGAAAGATCATCTTAGGACAGTGAGATTAAGGGCTGCTTTGGTGCGGGATAATGAAACAGCACCCGTAAACTCTCCGTTCCGCCCTGCCTTATTTATTTTGTACTTGGGGGTCTCGGTTCTTGCCAGAGAGGGAGGGTCTGCGCTGTTAGGAGAGGATCGATTTTAGGCGGCTACCTGCCTTTGCTGGATGAAAGGCAATTTACTCCCAGAGCGGTGAATTGTCAGTTGCCTCTGTGATTGACAGCCACACCTGCCACTTATGTAGGTGGAACGGGGACCGGTGGAACCCCAAGAGCCAATCATTGCTCGGGAGAGGAGGGCAGCTCCCACTTGTCATGGTTAGTTTCCTGGTTGGCTCTTTAAATCAGTGATTTTACTTAACCATTGGTTTCCACCAGGTATGGGGCTCCAGCTGTGAGAGACAGACAAGCGGGAAGAAAACTCTTGGAAAATGGGCTTAGACGCAAGTATGTTTGACTTGTTTCCTTGCCCCAGTCCCTGTCCCCAGCCACCCTTTTTATTCTTGTAGGAACTGGGGATGCTGAGGCTACTGGCTTGAAACGACGATATGCGGTTTTGTAAAGAATGAAACGGGAGGTGGTGGTGATCAGGGGCAGAGAATTGGGTGCTACCTCTTCCCGTAGAATTGCAGTCTTCCTTAGGAGAGGCAGCATTTACTACTGGGCTGTCTGGGAAAAGGGTGTGGCACTTTGTCTCCCACGGTCACTCTTGTCCTTGTAAAGTCACATTGCTTCTCAAGATACACTCCTCGGCTCTAGGCTCTACTGGATGGATTTATGAGATATTTTTGAAGCAGGCAGACATGCTTTCTTAGGATTAGCGTGAGTAGAAGTGATTCTTTTCGTTCTGACAGTGTAACTCAACTTCTAGAAGTAAAGCTGCCTTGTTCTCTTGTGCAGGATGTCAGTTTGCGGTGTCAGTGAGCTTAAGCCATATTATTCCTTTAGGGTGTAAGAGTCTGCCTTTTCTTTAATGTGAGCCATCTTGTCAGTTTGCTTCTTTGCTTTAGTAAAAGCCTTTCACTTTTTTTTTTTTTTTTTTGAGGAGGGGAGGTGTGAATGCTGATGGAATCATGACTTTCCCCAGCAAGACTCATGAGTGGATGATTCAGGGACAAAGGACCAGCTCCTTCTCAACTCTACGTGTGGAAGGCTGATTTTTCAACACCTTTCTCTCTGAATTCATTAGAAAAATTACTGGTTGATACAGAGAACTGTTACCTGACAGAAGCTGTACTTGGATGTGAGCATTTTTGCTGTGAATTCAGTATTTCGTGAACAGATTGTGAGCCAGAATACATTGGTTAGGATGGTCTTTGTGTAGAAGCCAGGTTGGTCAAGATTGTTTTATTACAATTATCCTTAGTCTTATTATTGCATTTGCTAGCACTTTGCTGAGTATTTTACTACATCTTTTTATAAACCTTGCAGAGCCCCTATGAGGCAGATAGAATTATCATCCCCAAATTATAGATGAGAAAACTAAAAGGAATCAAGTACCTTGGCTATGGTTTAGTGTTTGAACAAGAATTTGAGCTTGGGTTTGTCTGTCCCCAGGGCCTTTGACCTTGGCTATGGCCTTGAACTCAAATTTAGTGGTGTGGTCTGCATGTGTCCAGTCTGAGGTGGGACCTTTCCCAGCATTCATAGAGCTTTGAAGAGTTCACCATGACATTGGTGGTCCTTGTATCAGCCTCTTTGCTTTCCATTTGGTGAGATTGTTGATTCTGCCTTGCCTCTTATATTTCTATAGATCACTTTTCATCTATAAAAAATAAATTGCAAATCATCACTCTTCCACTTTTCTTTATGCCTTAAATTTCCAGTTGGAGTTTTGAATAGGAATTGCTTAAATACTTTTAACATCGTTCAGTTGACTCTTTCCCCTGCTAAGGGGAGTTGTATTTTCTCTTTCATTTATAGAGCCATAATTTCTCATTAGTGATGAAATATAATTATATTTAAAATTATTCCTGTAAAATGGCTTGGTCCTCTTGTTTTATTATGTTGGAAAAGCTACACGACTTGAATCTCATTAGTGTCGTCCCATTGGTGAAAGTCAATTCTGGAGGTTTGTCAAAATGAGGTAAATAAATTGTGTTGTAATCCACAAATTCACCTGAACAGATATTGTTTGGTTTTGGTTAGGTTAATTTTTGTACAATCTGCATGTTTGTTTATTTTACTAGTAGATCCTTTATATTTTTAAAAAAGTTATTTACTTTTTTGAGAGGCAGACATACACACACACACACACACACACATACACGCATACACAGATTGAGAAAGAGAGAGAGAGAGCCAGACAGAGCTCTTCCATCCGTTTCACTCTCCACATGCCTGCAACAGTGGAGATTGAGCCAGGGTTGAGGCAGGAACCTGGAACTCAATTGGGGTCTCTCACATGAGTGGCAGGGGACCAAGTACTTGAGCTATCACCTGCTGCTTTCATGGGTGTGCATTAGCAGGAAGCTGGAATTGGGGATGGAGCAAGGACTCTGATATGGGCTGTGAGCATCCTAAGGTTTTCTAAATGCCTTCGCTCTATGGCCTCCCCACCAAGCCTTTTTTAAAAATCAGCTAACAAATTAGCATTTTGTGAGATCTACTTGCCAATCAGCAAATTAGTCAATAATGTTTGTACTATTCTTTGATATTTTACTGTGATTTTCTTGATTTTAGAAAGGTAGTAGGACAAATGGAAAGCAAAAAAGCACTGTTATCAATGACAGTATAGATCTCAGAAAAACATTTAATCCAAAGATAGAAACCATGGGTGAACCAAACTAGAGATTCTGCAGGCTGTTCTTTCTTATGTGAGGACAAACAAAAACAAAAAAATGAACAAACATGTGAGAAATACTAAAATATATCAAATGATAAAGACATGTTAATCAACTTGGGCAGGGAAGCAGCTCTGAGACTCCTGTGAAGCAACAGGTATTTATTTTCACACTCAGGGTTCTTTGTTTTGACTGTGATTTAGCTGAGCTAGGCTGGGCTCCCTGAGGTTGCCCTACTGGAGGCTGCCTTTTGGGTTCAAGTCTGCTCCACTTCTAGGGGGGCTGAGGAGAAGGCAACTATTTGGGATATGCTCTTCTGAGGAACTCCAGAGCTCTGGCAAACTGCACAGACAAGGGTCACTTCCACTGACAATGGTTTTGGACAAAGCAAGTCACGTGGTGAAGTCCAACACTTGTGAGTTAAAGCAGACTTTATCCATAGCAAGAAGGAATATTTGGTAAACTGTAATCCAGACTCTCACGCTATGTGAAAAGTATGATGTGATTACCAAGTTTTACAATTTTTTCTTTTTATTCTTATGGAATGTTGTCTTCCTCTTCTTATTCCCAACCCTAGCTTTATGACTTCTAAAGCTAGCAGATTAAAAAAAAAAAGATTTACTTATTTGAGTGGTAAAATGACAGAGAGATATCTTCCATCTGTTGGCTCACTCCCCAGATGCCTACAACATTTGGAGCTGGGTCAGGTGAACCCAGGAGACTGAAGTACTTGGGCCATCATCTTCTGCCTTCCAAGGCATTTTAGTAGGAAGCTGTATCAAAAACAGAGTAGCTGGGACTTGAAACAGCACTGTCTCAAATTGGATGTGACTGTCCTAAGTGGTGGCTTAACCCATTGTATCTCAATGCCTACTCTTTATTGGTATTTATTTATTTATTTTTTATTGAAGAGGAAAAGACACACATACACATACACACACACACACACACACACACACACACAGAGGGAGGGAGGGAGGGAGGGAGGGAGGGAGGGAGGGAGGGAGACAGACAGAAGTTACCATCTGCAGGTCTGCAGTATTTTCCTCAAATGCACACAATGGCCAGAGCTGAGATGGGACCAATGCTGGGTTCCAGGAACTCAATCAAAGTCTCACATGTGGGTGGCAGGAACTCAATTACTTGAACCATCACCTGCTGTCTCCCAGGCTGCAACAGCAGGAAGATGGAGTCAGGAACCAGAGCCAGAAATAAAAGCCAGGAACTCCCATATGGTACAAGAGCATCTTAATTGGTATCTTAATCGTTAGGCCAAATGCTGGTCTCTAAACCTGTTGTTTAACTTTTGCATATCAGGAATATGCCTTGTTTAATTCTAGGGGACCAACAGTAAAGGCAAGTATGTGTGCATACATAATTACTTACATTTGCATGAATTACATATCAAGGCACTATTTATTAGAAGTTACTCTGCTCCAAGGGACAATGTTCAATGCAGTGGTTAACACAGAGTTTTTATTGGATTTGGGTCCCGTGCCATGTAACTTAGGTAAATGCAAGGAGGTTGGAGATGTAGATAGAGCAGTGAATACAGTGGGTAGAGAAATGTAAGGAGCACATGTAAATACAATGAGTTATTCTACTTGGCCAAATGGTCAGACAGGTGGTTACTAACAATGATAATCATAATTCTATTAGCAGTATGAGAGGTCTTTAAACATTTCATAGAAAACACATATTAGGAAAAAACTATGCATGGATTTGGAAATTTTCTTAAGCCAAAATTAGCTTCTAATTCTATTTTCCATGAACTTAAAAAACGATTTATTTGAAAGACAGTGCAAAAGAGAGAGGGAGAGACAGAATCTTTCATCCGCTGGTTTATTCTCCAAATGCCTGCAACAGCCAGGGCTGGTCTGATTGAAGTCTGAGGCCTGGAACTCCATCCTGGTCTCCAATGTAAGGGTCAGGGGCCAAAAGTACTTGGAGCATCTTCCACTGCTTTCCCAGGAGCATTAACAGAGAGCTGGATCAGAAGTGGAGCAGCTGGAACTCAAATCAACTCTCCCATATGGGATGCTGGCGTCATAAGCAGCTTAATCTGCTGAGCCACAACACCGACCCCTCCATGAACTTTTTGAAGTCTCTCATATTTATAGCTAAACTGTTATTGGGCAGTTAACTATGTGTTAGGCACTGTGCTTAATACTTTCTATAAGAATATTAGGTTAATATTGGGAGTGAAATTAGGACATGAATCCAGGTACTCTGATATGGGATGTAGTCTTCCCAAGCAGTGTTTTTACTGCTGTGCCAAATGCCTGCCCGTCATAAGACTCAGGAGGCAACTGGATTCCACTTTGAAGTTTGAGTTTTATTTCACATGTTAGTGAGTAGATGATGATTTGAAAACCACAGATATTGGAGGTTGGAAGATCTTAGATGCTTAAGGATGTGGTGTTAGCATGAATGGAGGTGGTGGGAAACCTGGACATGAAGCGTAGGTGGTACCATGAGGAGGGAGCAGAATTGGATAAACACAAATCATAGTTGCTAACTTGTAATCCTCTGAGAACAAAATCTCCTAAGGTTCATATTAACTTCTACTGATGGCTTTGCATTTGCTAGGAAGTAGGGAATGAGTAATGTAGAGAATTGCTAATAGGATGTGAATCATTATTAGTGCTATAGGGTATGGACCTCTGCTTGTTGTTTGTACCAATTACTGAGCCCTCCATGACCTTGTCTGACATGATATTGGCCTGGGTCTGGCTCCATTGTGCCAGTTAAAGGCAGCAGAGATGTATGGTAAGGTCAGAGGGTGCTATAGTAAGAAGTTATGTCAATGGACTTATTTCTGTTTGCAATTTGCTAAACATTCTGGGACTTTGTTCATAGGATAACATCAACTTGCTGGGTCTCTCCATTTCTTTTTTCTTTACTTTCAAAATCTGTGCAATAAAGGATTTGATTTGCACTAATGATTTTCAAATTTTTTTAGCTGTAGAGACTTGTTTTGTTTCCTGAATAAAAATTTATCATGATCCTCAGTATATCAACAGAAAGCAACCAAAACCCTTCTGGAAATTCAGGATTCCAGATTTATGTTGTCTGGATGCCCTTTTGTTGAGGTCATTGCTCTAAAGTGATTCCCATATACCGTTCCAGATCCAGGATCATGTGACCCTTCTACCTATCCAGGTGTTTTATTTGAGCACCCTCTTTGGTAGTTATTCCACAACTTGTTGTGTCTTGGTAATATCCATGGTAGAGATTGTTAGTGGTGCCCACAGTTACTTTTTCTCTTCCCAGGCACACGTTGGAGGGGACTTGTATCTCTTCTTTGTCTCAGTGTTTAGTCTCCAGTGTGAGACCATCCGATGCTATCTTCTGCTGCTGTGATGACCATGGAAGCATGTTGAGATGGAGCCTCCATCTGCGGGGTCTCTGAGTCTAAATAAAGAAGGCTTCCAGTCAACTGGACTTGGACATATAGTGTGATCAAACAATAAACCTTCACTGTTTTAAGCCACAGTGATTTAATGATTGTTTCCTCAGCACTTTTTAGCTTATCCTGATCAATGCATCATCCTTTACGCATCTGCAGAACTTTATTTAACTTACTTTGTGGATGTTTTCTGATCTACTTGTCATTACTTGGTACTCAGGAAGGCAGTCAGGAAGCATATACATCAGCCCTCCATGCAGGTCTTTGTACTCATAGATTCTTTACATCAGAATATTTGAGCTTAATAACACTTGTTTTTATTTTAAAAAAGTTTATAGATATACCATATAGTACCTCTTACTTTTTAAAAAGTGTTTAATGCCTTGTTTTTTAAAAATTTGTTTTTTGATAGAGAGATAGACAGAGCTCCTTCCCGTCTACTGGTTCACTCCTCAGCTGCCTGCAACTCAGTGCTGGGCCAAGCTAAAGCTAGAAAACCATCCAGCTTCCACATGGATGGTAGGAACCAATTATTTTAGCCATCACCACTGCCTTCAAGGGTCTACATTAGCAGAAGGCTGCAATCAGGAACCAGAACCAGGATCTGAACCCATATATTCTGATATGAGTTGTGGAGAGTCTTAATTGCTAAGTTAAATGCCTGCCCCCTGCCCTATTGCTTTTTTTTTTTTTTTTGCCAGGCAGAGTTAGACAGTGAGAGGCAGAGACAGAGAGAAAGGTCTTCCTTTTTCCGTTGGTTCACCCCCCAAGTGGCCGCTACGGACGGCGCCTTGCGGCCGGCGTGCTGCACTGATCTGAAGCCAGGAGCCAGGTACTTCCTCCTGGTCTCCCATGCAGGTGCAGGGCCCAAGCACTTGGGCCATCCTCCACTGCACTCCCGGGCCACAGCAGAGAGCTGGACTGGAAGAGGAACAACTGGGACTAGAACCCGGTGTGCCGGTGCTGCAGGTGGAGGATTAGCCTATTGAGCTGTGGCACAGGCCCCCTGTTGCTTTCTTAGGCAATAGATTCCCTTTGGTTTGGGGAGGAATATTGAATATCATTACCATGATGATGGTTATTGTTGATTAAGTTCTTATTTATTGATTTGTGAAATATTTATTGAGCTTCTACATTGTGGTAGGCACTGAGATATAAAGGAGAATCCTGGATGGTTCATCACTTGGAACTTACACTCCAGTTGAGAGTTGTGGATAAGTTCACTCTGTTCTAGGAAAGGCATCATTTGTGGAGCATTTACTATGTTTTGGGTGCCTTATATTGCTCATTTTATACTACTTCAAAAGTAGGTGTATTAATCCTCATTTTATAAAAGAGGAAACTGAGGCTCAAGGAATTTGATATGCTCCACTGAAAGCATGAGCTTTTGTTTTTTTGCTGTATCCTTTGTGCCTAGAAGAACATTTGACCCATAGTAAATGCTCAAAAAATGTGTGTTGAATGAGTGAAGGAAGAGAAGAACTTGCTCAAAGTTAATTCTTTGGAATATCTAGAACTTGAACTCATGTCTGTCTGACTCTCAATGCTGCTGAATTATCACTTGGAAAAATAGGAGTGGTGTATAGGCCCACAATTCCAACAGAAGCAACTACTGAGCCCTACCAGTGTCAGTGTGAAAAGCACCAGGAAGAGTCAGACTGTCTCGCTTTCATTGCCAGGGTCAAATCTTCTTTGTGATTTTCTACTAACTCTGCCTCAGCTGAGGAAGCCCAAGGCCACTACTTCTCTGACTTAATAGCTGTTATAATTAGTCTCTCCTCTCTTGGTGCAATTCAACTTCTTTTTCAGCCCTTGCCTGCCAGATTCCCTGGGCTGTGCCTCAAGTTCTGCTCTTAACCTCTTGGGTATTTCTTCTCCACTTGGATCTTCTAGATTTGTTGCTTTGAAGTTCTGCTTTCTCTGTTCTTGAACTCATATTGACTCTGCCAAGCAGAGTTCATCTTGGTAATAGCCCAGGAAATCTCTAGTTGTTGGCACCTGTTAGGCACTCAACAAAATTAAAAAGAGAGGGAGTGAGAGAGGAGAAGAAAAGGAATACTTTTAGGAAGTGATCACTACTTCCGGGAACTCAACGGTGAAATGACAACCTCACTGAGTGAGGAGTGTGTGTCAGAGTGCATCTCTGGAGACACTTGTAGATCAAAGGCTGGTGATAATGTTCATAGAGATCTGAAACTGGCAGGCTTATTTTGCCATGGTTTGTTGCTCACAGTCTACATTTTGCCCATTTAATTTGTGGTGTGTGTGTGTGTGAGTGGGTGGGTGGGTGGGTGGGTAGGTGTGGGTGTGTGTATGGGTGGTGTTCTGGTAGCACTACTGCTCTACTGTTTGCCCCTCTAAATGTAGTCGCCATTCTGTGACTTTGGAATTTGAATGAGTTGCAGGCAGCACAGTGCATTTCCCCCTAAATGCGTTAGGAATAAACTACAAGTATTAATGCAAGGCAGCTTCTTAGTGGGTCAGGAGATGAGAGCTTGAATGGCAGTTGAGCAGTGTGAATGTTCTTTAAGAATGCTCTCACATCCTTATGCAAACCGTGAGAGACATTTCTGCTAAAATGGTATGATTAATGATAGCAAGAAACAGCAGGGTTTCCTATAAGAACTCAAACGTAGTTGTGCACTGTAGTTACCAGTTCTTACATGGTGCATTTTTCTTGTCCATAACAAGGTAGTCAGGGTGGGAATTTGAAGGTTGATCTGGGGGCTTAGAGCTGTTTGGGGCTGGAGAGTTTAGCAGCTGTTAAGAGGTCAGATTGGGCTGCTCCTGAGATTCCTGCTTGTTTTCTTGAGGATACTTGAGGGCTTCCTTATGCCTGGGTTAAGGCAGATCAGCCATGCTGCCTTCCTGCTGGCCAGCCCCAGGCAAC
Source organism: Oryctolagus cuniculus (assembly GCF_051225735.1). Lineage (NCBI taxonomy): Eukaryota > Metazoa > Chordata > Mammalia > Lagomorpha > Leporidae > Oryctolagus > Oryctolagus cuniculus. The sequence goes on from NC_142876.1 coordinate 94,747,865, forward strand.
TGCCATCACCTTTAGGGGAGAGACCACAGGTCAAAGAGCATGGTTGTTGACTCATCTTTACTTCTCAGGGGGGGATTTTGGTGTCTTTTCTTTCCTATTTGTTTGCATGTATTTTTCCCTTTCTAGGCTGAAAAGTTCCCTCCTACCTCCTGTCTGTTTTCCCTTTTGACTCTATCCATCCTGTCCGGAAGTCTCTAAAGTAGAGGTGAGGCTGTGGATGGGAGGAGCTGGGCCTTCTGATGGGCTCAGTGGAAATGGGTCCTGTTTGATGCTAGGCAAGTACAGAGACAACTGGTTTCCAGCAGTTGCTGTTTGCCGGCCTGGTGAGCATGGAGCAGTTAGCAGGGGCATGCAAAGGGAATTCTTTTTCCTTTTTTTGTTGTTGTTAAGGTGAAAGAGCTATCTTTATACACAGGATTCGAACCTATTAGTGGACCACCTTGAATTCACAACCTGAATGGTTGCTTAGAATAACTTCAGAGCAGTTTCTGTTGCATACAGAGATGTAGCTCTGGCCTAGGGCCAGGGGACCTCATTTCCCTTTCTGGCTTTGCCACAAGCTCTCTCTCCTTATTTGGGATCCTGGTGTCCCTATCATCTGGTCTGACTCTCTCAAAAGGCCCTTGTCCAGATCTAGAATGATAGTTTTCACAGCAGTTTCTTCAAGCAGAGTTTTAACGAAGTAACTGCCATTTTATTAGTTCTTTTCACCTGAAGAACAAAAATGGCCAGTGCTTTTATGGTGGACTTTATTTTTTTAAAAAAAATTTTTTTTGACAAGCAGAGTGGACAGTGAGAGACAGAGACAGAGAGAAAGGTCTTCCTTTACCGTTGGTTCACCCTCCAATGGCCGCTGCGGCCGGCGCACGGCGCTGATCCAATGGCAGGAGCCAGGTGCTTCTCCTGGTCTCCCATGGGGTGCAGGGCCCAAGGACTTGGGCCATCCTCTACTGCACTCCCTGGCCACAACAGAGAGCTGGCCTGGAAGAGGGGCAACCGGGACAGAATCCGGCGCCCCGACCGGGACTAGAACCCGGTGTGCTGGTGCCGCAAAGCGGAGGATTAGCCTAGTGAGCCGCGGCGCCGGCGTATGGTGGACTTTATTAACAAAGAACTAGGCCATTATGTTCTATATTCATTATATTTGTTTATACCTGTTTTGTGTCAGTCCTTGTCTGGTCACATGGGAGGACTGTAAAGCAAATAGGTGATTTGGGGGCTTCAGGATTATAGAGTCTAGTGGAGAACCAGACAAGGAAGCAGGCAAATAGTAACAGGTGCTCTTATGGAAGGGTGTCCAGGCAGTCATGCAGGATTTGGGAGATTTGTGGATGAAGGAGGTATCTATACAAATAAAGAGGGAGCAGCATGTGCCCAGGTACAAAGATGAGCAAGACCAGGAGAGATTTGGGATCTGGGGAGATGACAGCAGGAGGACCTAAAGAGCTGGAGTTTATCTTGGCTGAGGGAGGTGAACAGTGGGGGAGGCCAGAGTGACTGTCAGGGCATGAGGACCCTGTGAGCCATTGAGGAAATAGAGCACAAGCTTGACCTTTAAGAGGTTTCAAGTAGGGAACTGACACACCAAAGACTGTGAATTCTCTTTGATCTCTTTCTGTCTCACTTTTATGGCAGTAATTGCCTGCTTTTGTTGCTTGTGGGACTTGAAATTGGGGGTAGCAAGATGACTTAGAGAGTAATAGAAAGATTGACTGTGGCATTGGAAATCCTAGCAGTACCTAGTCTGATTTCATCATCTAAACACAACTATTACAGCTTTAATAACTTTCAAAGACCATTTTGTTTTCTTTCTTTCTTTTTAAGCACTCATTTATTTGAGAGGCAGAGAGAGAGAGAGAAAGGCAACTTCCATCTTCTGGTTCACTCCCTAAATGCCTGCAAAAGGCAGGTTGGTCCAGGTGAAAGCCAGGACCTAGGAAGTCAATCTGGTTCTCCCACATGGGTGGCAGGGACTCAACTACTTGAGCCATCACTTTGTGCCTCCCAAGGTCTGCATTAGTGGGAAACTGGAATGGCAAGTGGAACCAGTACTCAAACCCTGATATGGAATGCAGGCATCTTAACTATTGGCCAAATACCTGCCCCTCTAATACCAACTTCTAGGTAAAGTTGCTCCTGATGAAAGATCTGCAGTGAGATTCCATACCACTTACTGGATTTGAGCATCTTCAAATGTCCACTGGGATGAAATTCTTTTCATTGAGTTTTAAGTAGAGCACAGTGAATATGGGTCTTGTTTAAAAATCTTAAAAATATGTGCAGTTAATGGACAGAATGAAACTGACTTTGTTAAGCTAATAGAGGGAAATACTTGAGTAATTCATAGTGTGCAGCCTTTGAAAGAAGTGTGAGAAAGTTCATGAATGTAATGATTTAATTATTCCCTGAAATGTACAAAAATGAGAGTTATGGGCTAAAACACTAATCAATGTCCTAAGAATACCAGCTGCCTCTGGCTTTACTTTTGTATAATTTATACTTTTGTGTATTAGATGGCAACACTGCTAAACTGTTTTTTCATATATTGTTCTTCCCTTCTATGCTTCAGCTTATGACCTGATGTTTTGAGCTTTTGTGTCATGACCTTTGCCCATGAGCAGTTTTATTACAGTAGCATTAACACATTTTTATAGCAGAGTTTGTAGAGTCACCTGAATATTTCTTGAATTTCATCATTATTTTATAAGTGGAAAATAGAAAATTATAGATGGTAATAAAGGGAGAAGTATAAACCTCATAATGTAATTGAAGCAAAGATGGAAGCCATTAGACATGCCCTACATTGCTGGTGTTTAGCTTTAGTCAATTGTTTGGACTTCAAGTTGGCCAACTATACATAGTCATAAGGAATAAGAATTGAGTTAAAGGCTATGTGTGTTTGAAATGTTGGAAATAAAGCTTTAGGAATTATGCTAAAGAGCATGATATAACTTGGGATTTTATCCTTTATTTGTTTTTGGGATCAGAGTTCCCATTTTTAACATGTAAGTCTAGTCAAATTCTGTTTGTTCAGCCTGTGTGTGTGTGTGTGTGTGTGTATTCAGGAAGGCATTTTTTACAAAAAAAGGAGGCAGAAGTTGGAATTCTCTCTAGTCTTATTTAGGAAAGTCCACCAGAGCTAGTAACCTGTTTTATTCATTTAGTAGTTGACATTGGTGATCAATTTGATTGGTAACAAAATCCTATGTATATATTGGCAAACAAGTGAAAAGAAAGTAAAGCAAGTAAAATGGTGCTTGGCAAAGACTACACCTCAATGGAGGATCATGATCCCATGGTTCACTTGCTGAAATTGGGCAGTGTAGAGCTAGTGAAAGATTGGATGATTTTGGTCTTCACCATAAGCCTTATATTTGTATATTTGTAGCCAAAGAGAGCGGGATAAGAAAGTTTGTGTATAGTTAACTCCCCAACCTTCTAGATCCCTGAATCAAGAGAGTATGGTGGTAGTCTATCTTTTTTTTTTTTTTTTTGGACAGGCAGAGTGGACAGTGAGAGAGAGAGACAGAGAGAAAGGTCTTCCTTTGCTGTTGGTTCACCCTCCAATGGCCGCCGCGGCCAGCGCGCTGCGGCCAGTGCACCGCACTGATCCAATGGCAGGAGCCAGGTACTTCTCCTGGTCTCCCATGGGGTGCAGGGCCCAAGTACTTGGGCCATCCTCCACTGCATTCCCTGGCCACAGCAGAGAGCTGGCCTGGAAGAGGGGCAACTGGGACAGAATCCGGCGCCCCGACTGGGACTAGAACCCGGTGTGCCGGCGCCGCAAGGCGGAGGATTAGCCTAGTGAGCCACACACCGGCCGGTAATCTATCTTCCCTGGAGGGGAAGAGCTTCTCTCCCTTCCTTTGTGGGCTTAGCCCATTTTTAGGGAAAGGATTGAATTGGGTGCAAAATTCCAGTTTCTTTTAATACCTCTTATGTTTAATTGGTGGATGCTGATAAGAGAGATGTAATGGGACAGAAGATGGGAAGTAATTGGCTCTTGGATTTCTAGTCACTTCCTGAAATGGAGACACATAGAATATCTTCTATCAAGAAGGCAGATTACTATTGGGCCAGGAATTCAAGAAACTCAGATGAAATACTTCCTATGAACCAGGTACTGTGCTGTGCACTTCCAAGAACTGTCTCATTTGATCTTCACAGTGTCTCCACGATCTAAGGATTGATTTAGAAATTAATGTTTTGAGAAGTTTGGAAACTTGCCTAGGTGTCTTAGTTGAGTTTCCTACAGAAGCAGACTCTGACACAAATATGAACAGTTATTTGGGACTGACAGAGAATGTTAGTAGGCGAAAGAGAACAGGGGACAGGGCAGAAAAGGTATCCCACAGATGGGGCATATTAGATAAGTTCCTATAGTGGCAACTGGAGTTTAATCCCACAAGGAAACAATGGAGATAGTGTCCAATACCTGCTTTAGGATGGTCTCATGTAATGGATAAGGGAGTAGGGGTGTGCAACTACTAGCTCCTATCAGTTGTTTTTTTCTTTTACTTTTAACAATGTATTTTGATTATTGATCGTGGTAAAAGATACATAAGATAAAATTTACTGTTTTAACCATCTTACAATGCTTAGTTCCGTGGCATTAAGTGTATTCAGTGTTGTACAACCATAACCATCATCACCTCCAGAACTTTTTTACTGTTCAAACTTGAAACTCTGTACCCATTATACAACTCTCCATTCTCCTTTCCCCAGCCTCTGAATATCCTCATTCTGCTTTTTGTATCTGGGGATTTAACAATTCTAGATACTTTATACAAGTGGAATTTTACATTATTTATCCTTTTATGTTTGGCTCATTTCTCTTAGCATGATGTTTTCAACATTCATCTATGTTGTTGCATGTATTAGATTTTATTCTCTTTTAAAGCTAGTATTCCCTTGTGTGGAAATCAATCACATATTTTCTTTATCCATTCAATGTCAGCAGACATTTGGATTGTTTTTACATTTGGCTACTGTGACTAATGCTACTGTGAACATTGGTGTGAGTATCTGTTAACTGTTCTTGGGTGTGATTAATTCACTGGCACCTCTGTCCTGTACTTTGCAAGGTTCAGAAAAACTCTCAGCCATAGATGCTGCTGTGGGCAATGGGAAAGTCCTTTGGGTCACTAAAATCTTCAAGTCAGAGGAATGTTGAGGAGGTACTCAGCATTTGCTTACAGGGTTTTGGTCCAAGTGGAGAAACAGATTTGAAACTTGGCTTCAAAGCCCATGCTTTCGATTGCTTTACACTGAGCTGCCTTTAATTACAGATGTAATAGTGCTGAGTTGAGATGGTGAATGAGACATGATTTTTGCTTTCAAGAAGCTATGAGGGGTGCTGGTGCTGTGGCATAGCAGGTAAAGCCACTGCCTGCAGTACCAGCATCCCATATGGGTGCTGGTTCAAGTCCCAGCAGCTCCACTTCCCATCCAGGTCTCTGCTATGGCCTGGGAAAGCAGTAGAAGATAACTCAAGTCCGTGGGCCTCTGCACCCATGTGGGAGATCCAGAAGAAGCACCTGGCTCCTGGCTTCAGATAGGTGCAGCTCTGGCTGTTATGGCCATCTGGGGAGTGAACCAGCAGATGGAAAACCTCTTTCTGTCTCCCTCTGCCTCTGTCTCTCTGTAACAACTCTCTCTCTTCTTTTCTTTTCTTTTCTTTTCTTTTCTTTTCTTTTCTTTTCTTTTCTTTTCTTTTCTTTCTTAAAGATTACTTATTTATTTGAAAGTCAGAGTTACATAGAGAGAGAAGGAGAGGCAGAGAGAGAGGTCTTCCGTCATCCACTGGTTCACTCCCCAATTGACCAAAATGGCTGGAGCTGTGCCAATCCGAAGTCAGGAGCCAGGAGCTTCTTCCAGGTCTCCCATGCGTGCAGGGGCCCAAGGCTATGGGCCATCCTCTATTGCTTTCCTCAGGCCAAAGCAGAGAGCTAGATTGGAAGTGGAGCAGCAGGGACACGAACCAGCACCCATATGGGATGCTGGTGCTGCTGGCAGCAGCCTTACCTGCTACGCCACAGCGCCTGCCACAACTGTGCCTTTCAAATAAATAAATAAATCTTAAAAAAGATTATATTAAAAAAAGAAGTATGGGGGTTGAGTTACGTGTCTTGCAAAAGGCTCAAGTGAAGACAGTGGCACTGTGTAACTCACAAAGTCTTTTATAGAAAGAATCACAGAAAGTGGGTAAATGGGTCCCCTTCTCTTGACCTGCTGGGGGTGAGGTCTGCTTGGGCACACACAGCTGGGTTCTTCACAAGCCTGTGCTGACCACTGGAGTCATGAGTTCTAGCCCATGCCCAGTGATACTCACTGGCATTCACGGTTTGCACTGTTTGTATAAACATATCATCTCATAGCAGGATTTACCTTCTTTAAGCCTTGCCTTCATTTTGATGTCTAAGTCTCAAGAGTGGCTGTTTGTCAGGAAAGAAATCACAGTTTAGGAATGATAAAGAGAATATGTATATTTATCTATCTATCTATCTATCTATACACACACACATACATACACACACACATAGACAGGTGAATGGTTGGTTTTATATATCTGTGTCTGAAAGGACATCATGTACAAATGATTTGTATCTGTTTAGGGACCTAACATAAGATATTCTGTCCCTGGAAAGATGACATTACCAAAATTGGTAATGTGGCAAAAGGAAAAAAGAAATGAGAGAAAAATCAGTAAGAAAGCACTGTTCTGTATTTTAACCTAAATGGGAAGTATTTTGTTTTAGCCTTGAATCCGTGGTATTAATCAGATATTGTTAGGTTTTGCTGACATGAGAAATGGTCTCTAGTCTCAGGGGTTGGTTCTGCTACATGTTGCCTTTATTCTGGGGCCCAGGCCCAAGGAGCTTTTCTTGGATATGCCATTCTCATGGTAGAAAAAAGAAAATTATGGTTTACCCAGAAGATGGCTCTTATAGTTTCTGTTTGGATATGGCACGAGGTACTTTGGCTGACATTTCTTTGATTGACACAAGTCACATGGCCAAGCTAGATGTCAATGGAGCAGTAAGGATTCTCTTCCTACTGGAGGGATATGGTAAGGTGAGCCAATTAGAGAAGGATGGTGGATATTTCTAACAAAGGATACATTTTACTATACTACATTTTTAGTAACTTTTTAAAAAATATTTAATTATTTGAAAGGCAAAAATATGTCGAGAAAGGGAGAGACAGAAAGAGATATTCTGTATACTGGTTCACTCTCTAATTGGTTTCAACAGCCAAGGTGGGCCAGGTCTGAAGCCAGGAGCCTGGAACTCCCTCCATGTTTCCCTAGTGGGTGGAAGGAGCACCAGCACTTGGGCCATTTTCTACTGTTTTCCCAGGCCCCAGGTGCATTAGTAGGGAGCTGGATGGAAAGTGGAGCAGCTAGGACTCAAACTAGTCCTAACATTGGATGCTGCCATCACAGGTAGAGGCTTAACCCTCTGCATCTCAATGCTAGTCCCTTTGGCAAACCTTTTAACCAGCTTATCTTTTTAGGCCCATTGCAAAATGTTTAATATTGACCATCCTATTTCACTATAAGGAAGAAACATTGTATTAAAAGGTTTAATTTAAGCAAATAGCCCAATATATCTGTGGTCTTACATTGATGAAAGTTAAGTGTTGTTATTAAGCACTTCCACATTGTCTGATTTAGTCACTGCTTATCTTCTTGTAAAATAGCCAGGGTTAGACTCTAGGCCATTGTTACTGCAATACTGAGGTTCAGAGAGGTTCATAAACTTGCTCAAGTTTAAGCAGATAATAGATGTGAAGTCCATGCCTCAAATCCATTGTGTGCTTCGTCACTGGACCAAGTTTCTCAAACCTGAGTTCCTTTTAAAGAACCTTATTTCTGATTGAGTCCCAGGGTCAACTTAAATTATTATTTTAAAGATACTTTTAATTATATAAACATAAAACTAGTGAGTTTTTTTAAGCTTGTACATCATTACAGAATGTAAATCAATTTAGAAATTGAGTATACTTCCTCTTACTAATTCAAATTAGCAGCATTAATTTAACTGCATTAACTAAATTGCTGCTTATAACTAGAATATGATGTTGATTATTGGGGCAGGTTCTTGGCAGTCAGCTGGTCTATCCTGCTGTGTGCATAATGATTACTGAACTTCCCCACCATATCTGCAATATTTAACTTCTGTGAAACTTTGATTCTTGCCCAGGAACTTAACATCTCTTACCTATCACCCAGTGGGGGAGACATTTAGATCCCAAGTCCATCTTCTTTCCTTTCTCAGTGACTCAAAGGGCTTGGTCCTCAAGCTCAGTAGGTGTGGCTGCCTTGAGGATCAAGAATATCCTTATATTATTTGTTTTCAGATTACCCAAATAAAAACAACCCTTAAGTTATCATAAGATTTGTAAATTCTTTAATATACATGACTATAGATTTGCCTCCTCCTACTCCTCAGTTCTTGCTTAGGTTAAGAAACTGGATTTTCTCTCTCTGTTATGATACTGTTTCTTTCCTAGGACTCTCTTGAGCTGAGACGGTACCTTGTCACTCATAGAAAGCTTTTCATCTATTTCCAAGGTTCACAGCCCCTGGCAGCCTTGCACAATTAGGATTGTTGATATCAACCCTTAGGAGGGCTATGACCCTTTGTAAATGAAGGGACTTCGAACTTGAGTCTCTGACATGTCAGAAACCACATTATAGATGTATTCAGTAGAAATAGTTGTTGAATAGATTTGAATCATGTCCTGTGATCTAAAATCTAAATTCCTTCCTTCCTTCCTTCCTTCCTTCCTTCCTTCCTTCCTTCCTTCCTTCCTTCCTTCCTTCCTTCCTTCCTTCCTTCCTTCCTTCTTTCTTCTTTCCTTCTTTCTTTCCTTTCTCTTTCCTTTCTCTCCTCTCCTCTCCTCTCCTCCCCTCCCCTCTCCTTTCCTTTCTTTTCCTTTCCTGTCTCTCTCTCTCTCTCTCTCTTAGAGAAACTTACTATTTTTTTTTTTTGACAGGCAGAGTGGACAGTGAGAGAGAGACAGAGAGAAAGGTCTTCCTTTGCCGTTGGTTCACCCTCCAATGGCCGCCGCGGCCGGCTCGCTGTGGCCGGCGCACCGCGCTGATCCGATGGCAGGAGCCAGGAGCCAGGTGCTTTTCCTGGTCTCCCATGGGGTGCAGGGCCCAAGCACCTGGGCCATCCTCCACTGCACTCCCGGGCCACAGCAGAGGGCTGGCCTGGAAGAGGGGCAACCGGGACAGAATCCGGCGCCCCAACCGGGACTAGAACCTGGTGTGCCGGCGCCGCTAGGCAGAGGATTAGCCTAGTGAGCCGCGGCGCCAGCCGAAACTTACTATTATCTATTCCTGGACAAGATAGTTGACTCAGTAATCATGGGGCCGGCGCTGTGGTGGAGTGGGTTAATGCCCTGGCCTGCAGCGCCACCATGCCATATGGGCTCAGGTTTGAGACCTGGCTGCTCCACTTCCGATCCAGCTCCTTGCTATGGCCTGGGAAAGCAGTAGAAGATGGCCAAGTACTTGGGCTCCTGCACCCGCATGGGAGACCCGGAAGAAGCTCCTGGCTCCTGGCTTCAGATCAGCGCAGCTCTGGTTGTTGTGGCCAACTGGGGAGTGAACCATCAGATGGAAGACCTCTCTCTCTGCCTCTCCTTCTCTCTTTGTCTAACTGTGTAACTCTGACTTTCAAATAAATAAATAAATCTTTAAAAAAAAGAAGACAGTAATCATAGAATGGGTTTGGGAAGTTGAAGAGAGTAGGCATGTGTGTATGTGTGTGCATGCATGTGTATGTGTTTGAGTTGCATAGAACTTTTTGGAGAATGATAGGAAAGCATTTTTGAAAATGTGTCCATTGTCTTTATGGCCTGTTCATGTTCCTGTGGCATTTAAATAAAGGTGGCAGTATTACTGCAACCTTCAGTTTTTATAGATCCATCATACTGTAGTCCTCAGATCATGGGAGAATTGCCCATTTTACTTTTCAGTTTAAAGAAGTAGTTAATGTCTTCAGCCACAGCACGTTGGGGTTTTGGCTCAAGAGAGTTGGACAAGGGCCTTAGTGGACTGAGAGAATTGTAAGACAGTTCTGGGATTTAAAACCACTGAATCATGTTCTAGGAGCCTTGAGATTAGCAAGGATAGGTTTTTTTTTTTTTTTTTTTTTTTTTTTTTTTTTTTTTAGCGTTTCCTGTGTGCTGGGCATTGTGCTAAGTATTTTTCTTGTATCGTTGCATTTGATCTTTTCCAAATCCTTATGGAAAGAATAGCTATCATCCACCTGACAGATGGGAAAAGTGAGGGTCAGAGACGAGAAGTGATTTGTTCAAGGTTGCACATTAAGAAGTTGGTGATATGACAATCAGATCTGCTTTTTTTTAAGAAGATTTATTTATTTGAAAGAGTAACACACAGAGAGAAGGAAAGACAGAGAGAGAGAGAGAGAGAGAGAGAGAGAGATCCTCCATCTGCTGGTTCACTCCCCAATTGGCTGCAACGGCCGGAGCTGCGATGAGTCAGGAGCCTCCTCTGGGTCTCCCACATGGGTGCAGGGGCCCAAGGACTAGGGCCATCAGATCTGCTTTTGAGGCTATTCCTTTCCTCATTTAAAATACCATGTCTGTCCTCTCTGGTTGCTGTGATCCAACTGGTACATGAATGCCTCAGATGTGATTGGCCTCGCAGGATGTAACTCCACTCCATTCTTTCGAATCTGTACAAATTGTTTGGTGTAACTCCTCTGGACCCTTAAGCCTGGGCAAGAGAAGCCTCAGCCTAGGGCCTCACTCCTTACTTAGAGGGCCTGTTCTGGCCGACCTCTGATTGTACCTCCCCTGGGGAAGGATACCCAAGGACATGTACAGGTGTCCTCTGGAGCCTGTGCCTACCATTCCAGAGTCCACTCTGGGCCCTTGCAGGCCTGCAACCTCCCTTCCTTAATGACCCTGAGTTGTCTTCCAGGGTCTGCATGAAATACTTTGCCTCCTGAGGGCACATTCTGCTACTTGTGCACACCCCTAAGCCCAGGGTTGCTGAGGGGTTCCCATTTGTGAGGTCATAGGTCAGATGTCGGCAAACTACTGCCTGTGGGCCACACACAACTACCACTTGTTTTTATAACTAAAATTCTATTAAAACACAGCTGCTCCCACTCAGCCACAAATTGTCCTGGGCTGCTTTTGTGTTAAAATGGCAGAGCTGGCTGGCGCCGCGGCTCACTAGGCTAATCCTCCGCCTAGCGGCGCCGGCACACCGGGTTCTAGTCCCGGTTGGGGTGCCGGATTCTGTCCCGGTTGCCCCTCTTCCAGGCCAGCCCTCTGCTGTGGCCCGGGAGTGCAGTGGAGGATGGCCCAGGTGCTTGGGCCCTGCACCCCATGGGAGACCAGGAAAAGCACCTGGCTCCTGGCTCCTGCCATCGGATCAGCGCGGTGCGCCGGCCACATCGCGCTGGCCGCGGCGGCCATTGGAGGGTGAACCAACGGCAAAGGAAGACCTTTCTCTCTGTCTCTCTCTCTCACTGTCCACTCTGCCTGTCAAAAAAAAAAAAATAAATAAAAATTAAAATGGCAGAGCTGAGTCGTTATGACAGAGAGCCAGCGGCCCACAAAGCCTACAGTATTTACTGTTTGTCCTTTTGCAGAGAGCGTCTGCTGACCCTTGGTGTAGCTGGAGCTGGCCCGTGTGCTAGTTATAGTGTTCACGTGTGTGTGTGAGGCTCTAGAGTTGCAGTTGAGCCAGAAGAGGGGTGACAAGGATCTTGGGTGGGGGCAAACTTTCCACTTGCCACGGTGTTTTGGCTGAAGCTCTGAAGAGCCCAAGAATCCCAAGTTCAAAATCCAAATCTCAGTTGTCCCACACCCTCACATCTGTCAGTAAAGGAAGATGTAATATATTTCTCTCATTGATCAGATTTCCCCCCTCTATTTATGCCTTCAAATTGTATGGAGACAAGTACTAGAATGAATGTTAAAACTGAGGGTGCAGTGTAGGAGCTTACACTAGGAGGGAGGAGAAATCCCAACACATAATTATACAAACTAATACAAAATTATAAGGTGTGGTAGGGCTTTAGGGCCATGCTTTACTGGATGGGAGAGAGACTTTGGGGATGATGATTATGTTTGAAATCTTGAGCTAGGTAGTGGTAACACGGGTGTGCTCACTTTATAAAAATCAGACTGTACAGTTTTAAGATTGACCTGTATTATATGTATTTATACTTTAGTAAAAAGTCTATACAATTAATCAATATATTAAAAAAGAAAAAACTCCCAACCTTTGTGCCCACTTTCATTTGTCCAAATTAAGCCCCAAATGTAGAGCCCACTTGCTGGAAGTTCCAGACCTGTCCATTGCCCCCATTTCCTCTGCCTTTTCCTCACCTCCATATCTCCCTTCACCTTTTTTTTTTTTTTTTAAGATTTATTTTATTACAGGGAGAGGTAGATATATATATATTTATTTTATATATTACAGAGAGAGGTAGAGACAGAGAAAGAGGTCTTCCAGCCGCTGGTTCACTCCCCAGATGGCTGGCTGGAGCTGTGCCAATCCGAAGCCAGGAGCCAGGAGCTTCTTCTGGATCTCCTGTGTGGGTGCAGGGACCAAGCATTTGGGCCATCTTTTACTGCTATCCGAGGCCATAGCAGAGAGCTGGATTGGAAGAGGAGCAGCCGGGACTAGAACCGGTGCCTATATGGGATACCGGCACTTCAGGCCAGGGCTTTAACCAGCTGCACCACAGCGCTGGCTCCTGCCCTCACGCTTTTTTACACTGCTGTAAGATGAGGGAGATGTGGATATAAATCCGACACCCATGCAAGTGGGTGGATCTATCCAATCAGTCCACTCTGCGACTGCATCTTTCAGCCACAATGCGTCGCTATGAAGGTCAATCTTCCTCACGGAGGAAGTGTTGTAGGTGCCCTCCAGGTCCCCATGGTGTGGTCCTGTAAAAGAAAGCCAACTCCAGTGTGCCAGTGCCCAGCCTCACACACCAGTTGTGCTGGCTGTGCCGGGACAGATGGTAGCAGTGCCCTGTCCACATTCCCTCAGTGCTCATGCCCTGTATGGGATGTTAGGGTTTTCTCCTTGCTTTCCTGTTTGTGGGGGCTGAAACACCAGGGGAACAGTCCTCACCCCATGATCAAAGAGCTTCTAGCCCTTTTGCGAGGTGTAGCTATGAGGCACATTCTTTTTTTTTTTTTTGCCAAAAGAAATTCTTTTATTTAATGAATATAAATTTCCAAAGTACGGCTTATGGATTACAATGGCTTCCCCCCCATAACGTCCCTCCCACCCGCAACCCTCCCCTTTCCCATTCCCTCTCCCCTTCCATTCACATGAGGATTCATTTTCAATTCGCTATGAGGCACATTCTATACTGTCAGAGCTGCTTTCACAGGACTGAGGCTGGGTGCCCACAGCAGAAACCTCCTAAAAATGCTTCCTAGGGCAGGAATTTGGGGCTGCTGCAGTTAAACCTGGAATACCTGCATCCCAGATTAGAGTTCTTGGGTTTGATCCTCAGCTTCACCTCTTTTTCTGGTTTCCTGCTGATGTGTGTGCTTGGGAGCAGAAGGTGAGGGTTCAAGTACTTGGGTCCCTGTTCAGGCTCCTAGCTTTGGCTTGGCTTGGTTCAGGCTGTCGTGGATATTTGGGAAGTGAACCAGTGGTTGGAAGAGCTTGCTCTCTCGCGCGCTCTCTCTCTCTCTTTCTGCCTTTCAAACAAAGAAACAAGAAAATAGTTTTTAAAAACTCACCCTAAATAGATTGCTTTAAGTTCCTCTCAGTACTTCTTGGGATTACCTTCTAAATGAGCCACCTGCAGCCACATCTTTGTCTCACCATCTGTTTGTGTCCTAGACTCTACCTAGGATACATGGACTTCCTCATGAGTGATGCCTCATGCCCAGTTTTGTGCCTACTGCACAGGGTCCACACAGCCTGCTGGGGTCTCCAGCTGTTCTAGCCTCCACCACTTGCTTTGTCATGTGAGCTTCTCAGTGGCTATTGAGTCCCTTGTCTTGAGTCCCAAAAGCCAGCCTGGTTTCCCTCTTGTCTTTTTTAAAACTTTTAAAATAAATAAATATTTATTTATTTACTTATTTATTTTCAATGGTAAATGAGGTAGCAGAGTTGTTTTTTTTTTTTTTTAAATTCATTTGACAGGTAGAGTTACAGACAGTGAGAGAGAAAGAGAGAAAGGTCTTCCTTCTGTTGGTTCACTCCCCAGATGGCTGCTATGGCCAGTGCTGTGCCGATCTGAAGCCAGGAGCCAGTTGCTTCCTCCTGGTCCCCCAAGTGGGTGCAGGGCCCAAGCCCTTGGGCCATCCTGCACTGCTTTTCCAGGCCACAGCAGAGAGCTGGACCGGAAGAGGAGCAACCAGGACTAGAACTGGCGCCCATATGGGATGCCGGCACCACAGGTGGAGGATTAACCAAGTGAGCCATGGTGCTGGCCCCAGGTAGCAAAGTTTAATGAACAGAAATAATGAAGAGAGTGCACTTGATAGGCCAAGCAGGCATCTCAGGAAAGGGTTGAAAACTCAGTCTGCATTCAGACTGGAGTTTTTTATTTATTTGAAAAGCACAGAGATGGAGAAGGAAAGAGTAAGAGAGAAAACAAGAGAGAGAGAGAGCGAGCGAGCCCATGTAGTGGTTCATTCCCCAAATGCATACAATTGCTAGGGCTGGGCCAGGCCAAAGCTGGGAGCTAAGAACTCCATCCTGGTCTCCTACATGGGTAAATAGGGACCTGAGTACATGAACCATCACCTGCTGCCTCCCAGAGTGTGCGTTAGCAGGAAGCTGGAATGAGCAGCAGAGCCGGACTTGAACCCAAACACTCTGATATGGATGTGGATATCCCAAGTGGCATGTTAGCACCTGTACCAAATGCTCCCCCCACCCTCTTATCTTGATTTAATTGTTTTGTTTCTGAGAACTCTAGGCCCTGCTTGCAACTATGCCTGTTCCTTCCCATAGATCTCGTGTACTCTGAATCCTGGGTGTCAGGGAGCTGAGGAGGGGGTTTCTTACACCTTTTCCTGAGGACCCAGGCTATCAGATCACCCTACTCTAGCCTAAACAAGAGGGCCATGCAGATGATTCTCAGCAGGGCAGGTAAAGTCAGATTCTCTTATGTTAAAACAAAAAAGTACTATGTCTTTCCTACCATAATAAAAAAAAGCTTTGAGAGAATATGAAGGTATTTCAAAAACTTTGTGGAAAAGTGGAATTAAATGATAAATTTATTTTGGTGTGGAAAAAATGTTGACATCTGTGCAGTTTCTCATAATATGCATTTTTATGAACTTTTTGTATATTCCTCCTGTGCACGAATTTCATTTTTCTTGCACCAAAATAAACTGATCACTTATCTTTTAATTCTGTTTTCTGTGAACTGTTGAAAGTATGCTTGCATGACTGAGAGACATGATTGGGGTGGAACAGACCTAGTGGAGAGTGTGCTCTCAGGTGCAGTGACCTAAATGAGGAGTAGGAGTTAGCCTGCTGTGGTGGAGTTAGTGGCACCTGCGGTGGAGGCTCTGGAACAGAAAGGGACTTGATAGATTTGAACCACAAAAAGACACAGTCTGAGTTGGTGAAGGAGAGAGTAGTAAGAACAGGGGCTGACCCTGTTGGTTGCAGCCAGAGCCTGCAGGACCTGTGGCCATGGCACAGATTTTGGTCTTGTTCACAGAGCACTGGGAAGCTTTAAAGAGTTTAAAGTGGGTAAAGGGAGATATTTTGTGATCATAATTGTATCTGTTTTTTTCTAATGAAAAACAGTGCATGACACTTATTAATATTTATAAGGCTCAAGATTCACAGAGATTAGGTCATTTAGAATTGAAGGTCAGGGGGCTGGCGCTGAGGCTCACTTGGCTAATCCTCCGCCTGTGGCACTGGCATCCCATATGGGCGCCGGGTTCTAGTCCGGGTTGCTCCTCTTAAATCCAGCTCTCTGCTGTGGCTCGGGAGGGCAGTGAAGGATGGACCAAGTGCTTGGGCCTCTGCACCCACATGGGAGACCAGGAGGAAGCACCTGGCTCCTGGCTTTGGATCGGTGCAGCGCTGGCCATAGCGGCCATTTGGGGGGTGAACCAACGGAAGGAAGACCTTTCTCTCTGTCTTTCTCTCTCACTGTCTATGACTCTACCTGTCAAATTAAAACAAAAAAAAGAAAAAAAAATTGAAGGTCAGTCTCAGGGGCTTAGTCATCCTAGTCAAGGAAAAAGAAAGTGTTTGAGATTATTAAATAATGTTATAGGAGGGCTTATTTGGACCAAGCAGACCAGAATGGAGTTAAGAAGGACAGTTTTAAAAAATGATAACACCAAAATTCACAGCAAGCAAGCAGAAGACACTGTTGACTAGAGTCAGAATAAGTTCCTGGCATTAACCCTGTAAGAAAATTAACTTTTGAAATGATTGTAGAAACTGTCAGTTAGATCTGTGGTCATTTTGGCTCTTTTCTTTTTCAGAGACTTCCAAGTGGCCAGTTAAGTATGGAAAGAGATATAGACTGATGAGACTCAAAATAACTAAGGGTTATTTTGGGGTAGAATACTTTTGACCCCTTTCAGAAAACACTCAGGTATCTTAGAAACAATGAACCCTACACATATGGCCACACATTTTTACCAGCATCGTGCAAGTTTGATGAAAACTGCAAAACATGTGCAATGGAAATAATCAGTGTCAGGGTTGACTCCAAGGTTGCTTTTCTTTTCTTTCTTTCTTTTTTTCTTTGACAGGCAGAGTGGACAGTGAGAGAGAGAAACAAAGAGAAAGGTCTTCCTTTGCCGTTGGTTCACCCTCCAATGGCTGCCACGGCTGGCACGCTGCGGCCGGTGCACCGCATTGATCTGATGGCAGGAGCCAGGTGCTTTTCCTGGTCTCCCATGGGGTGCAGAGCCCATGGACTTGGGTCATCCTCCACTGTACTCCCTGGCCACAGCAGAGAGCTGGTCTGGAAGAGGGGCAACCGGGACAGAATCTGGCGCCCCGACCGGGACTAGAACCTGGTGTGCCGGCGCCGCAAGGCGGAGGACTAGCCTAGTGAGCCGCGGCGCCATCCCAAGGTTGCTTTTCTTAAACAGTTGTGTGTTAAAACAGTGTGGCCGATGTTACTGAAAAAAAAAAGAAAAGAATGCAAAGGAAAGGGGAGATGCTTCAGGAAGGCATGGATTATCTTACGCAGGATTTATGTTGGTTTAATAGGGTGGTGATAGTAGAAGTGGCAGTAAGATTCAAGAGAGATTTTGGAGGTATAATTGATAGGATTTGGTAATGGTCTTGAAGTAGGTGGTGAAGGAAAATTAATTCCTCCTTAAGATCTTTTGGGTGGGTGAAGTAGTCAAGGATTTAAAAGCCTACAGAGGCAGCACAAAAAGAGGGAATCAGACTGAATGGGAGGACTGTGGCGAGCTAAAGCGTTCCTTCCCTTTCTCAAATGGGCAGCTGCTGGTTGGCTCTAGGTGAGGTGCTTCCTACTTGAGATCTTCTTTACACTGTGTCTTCCTCGGGAAAGGCTTTTACAACCCACTGTAGTCTGTGACACTGAATTTTTTAAAAGTTAGAGGTGTTGATCAGAAAAAAGCAAAAAAGGATATTTTGAGTTGGCTAGATTTTGGGAGACACTGATGATATCAGCTCACATGGTCTGTCAGCAGGGCTCAGGTGATGGGCTGAGGCCCAGACCTGGGGAAATAAACCTAACCTAATTCAGAGCAGAGAGCAGGAAGTGCTTCTGTCTTAAAATAGACCATCCAGACCATGCAAGTCCGAGATACTTGAGGTAGGCAGGAATTCAGGCTCTCCCCAGCTCTTTTCCCTCCGAGCTTACAGTTTGAGAGTCCTTAAACATTTTAAGACAGTGAGTGGATGAGTTATATTTTATTTATGAATCCATATGCAATTAGAGAAAGCTTTCTTATAGGTTCATAAGACCACCTTTTATTCTGTTTTGCTTGGGCCTTAAATGGAACCTACTCTTGCACTTTTTTGAGTTGGGCAGAGATGCTTTTAAAGTGAAAGGTGTTCACATAATTTCTTGGGTGTCATAATTTCTTGGCTGTCAGCAGCATTTATCTGTTTCTGTGCACAGTTTGATCTAAT
This sequence comes from Oryctolagus cuniculus, assembly GCF_051225735.1. NCBI lineage: Eukaryota > Metazoa > Chordata > Mammalia > Lagomorpha > Leporidae > Oryctolagus > Oryctolagus cuniculus. The sequence goes on from NC_142876.1 coordinate 94,765,992, forward strand.
GAATGATTTATCATTCTTAAGGTTGTGCATCACAGTATGTAAGAGCAGCCAATGTTTTGAAGAGTTTGTAAGAAAGGCCCAATGATCGAACTTATCTTGACTTCATAATAATGTTTAAAACCATAGTATCTTAACTGCTACTTATTTCCTATAATGCATTTTAGGTAGGTGGGAAAGCTTAGAAATGGCTTTTTGAAATTGATAATGCGACATAGAAGATATTACTGTATTTACTGATTGCTGGATAAAGTTGATCTTTTTTGCTTTTTCTCAGATTCATTATCTAGAATTAAAAAAAAAATCAGGGCAGACAAGAAATTAGGAGACAACAACCAAAAAAAGCCCAAGTGTCAAAACAAGTACCTTAAAATATATCCAGGAAGTTAAACACAGCTGGGCGGGGGAAGGGGAACTGTGGGTGACTCAGTAGAAAAAGTAGGAGTCACGAGGCTGAGGGGGACATGACAGCGTGGGAACCTGCCTTGGCCTTTACCTTGTCAACCAAGCCTTTGCCTATTCTGTGACTCTGACATTACCCTTAGGGCTGCAGCTTGAAGGACTGAAGGGTCCCAGGAATCCTTCCCTTCTCTTTATACATTTGGTAGAAGAAATTCATTTCCAAATACTTCGCTGTGCCTGGATCGCTAATTAAAATTTATTGTTAAGAAGCAAATGTATGCAGGGTCTTCCAAAAGTTCATGGAAAATGAGTATCATGAAAAAAAATTGTACATGGATTCCAAAGTTGTTTGTATCCAAGTAAACATCCTTTCATTCTGTTTTCTATGAATTTTATGATGTACCCTCTTAAAAAGGTCAAAAATTTTTCCTTGACTATTTCTATGGTCTCTGAGTTTTCTGTTCAGTTTGGGAAGTTCTGTAGACATGTCTGGAGCATCACTTGTTTGGTGTAATCTTGCTGGTCTAGGTGTCAGCTTGTGTCCTCTGCCTCTTCACTCAGACTGCTGAGGGCTGACTTGTATTCCTTTGACATTCTGGCTTCTTTATTGAGGCCTGAAAAGAATATTCAAATTATGTTTATTTCTTAGCCTAATAGGGCCAACACTCCAGTCAATCATTATTTTTATCTGTATTTGCCTATTAAAGATCAATTCAGATTCCTTTTTTAATTTATGAAAAGGTTTTATTTATTTGTGAGGCAAGAGGGAGAAAGGGAAAAAGAGAGGGAGGGAGAGGGAGAGGGAGAGGGAGAGGGAGAGGGAGAGGGAGAGGGAGAGGGAGAGGGAGAGGGAGAGAGACCCCATCCATTAGATCATTCCCCACATGCCTACAATGGTCAAGGCTGGGCCAGTCAGCTGTGAGCTGGGGACTCAATCTGGGCCTCCCACGTGGCAGGGACCCAATCATTTGAGCCATCACTGCTGCCTCCCAGGGTCTACACTAGCAAGAAGCTGGAATCAGGGGCAGAGCCAGGATTCAAACCTAGGCATTCTGGGCACGCCAACCAGTGACCTAACCACTAGGCCAAATACCTGCCCCTTCGTTCTGATACTTTTTGGTCAGTTTCACATCCTTGCCCTTAAAACCGTGCCTAGTTGCTGTAAATATCTTTCCCTAAAACCCTGCTAGATCAGAAATGAAGACAGCTTTGTCTGGGAAGGTCTATTTGAGGGAGTAAAAAACCCAGACATAAGCATCTGTGTCTGTCTGCACCACTGTTTTTCCCCAGCACTCAACACTGGGAATTCAGCTGATGCTTAAAAAACATTTGTGGCATGAATCAATCTGAATATTCAGTGAATTTTTTTCAGCTAATCTGAAGGGGAAAGGGTTCTCTTACCAAACATATTTGGACAGAGTTGTATTATATACACAATTTTGGGATAGGCAAACTACTCACACATGTCCATGACTGAAAATCCCTCATTTCGGTGTGAAATTAACTCCATTAGCCCTGTTTGCCAAACATTTGCCAGAATGCTCAGGAAGTGTCTGCCTAAAGCAGAACTGGAGTAGTTCAATATTAGTACTTATTATTTTTAAACTTTTATTTGAAGGGCAAAGAGAAAAGGGAAGAGAGAAAGAGAGAGAGAGAGAGACACTAATTGGCAGAGACCTTCCATCTACTGGTTCACTTCCAAAGTGCCCACAATAGCTAGGGCTGGGCCAGGTTGAAGCCAGGTTCTGGGAACTAGATCTAAGTCTCCCATGGCGGGGTAGGGACCTAATTACTTGAGCTGTCACCACTGTCTCCCAGGGTGTGCGTTAGTAAGAAGCTGGAATGGAGAGCAGAGCCAGGACTGGAACCCAGACTTTCTAGTATGAGATATGATGTCTTAAATGGAGCCCTAATCACTGTGCCAGATGCTCACTCCAGCAGCTAGGTTTTAAGAGAAGAAAACCAGAGCTGCCAAGCCTCTTTAAGGGTTGGCCCAGAGATGGAACAGTCTGCATTCATTGGTCTAGCAGATCACAAGGCTAATCCAGATTTAAGGAGAAGAGAAATAGAATCAATTTCTTAATAAAAGGAGAGACACATGTACAGGAAGGAGAGGACTTTGGGCAGGCATATTTGAAGAGCAGGTAGCCATTCAAAATTGCATTTTGTAGAAATATATTATAGCATTTTTGTTACATGGAAAAAGGGAGTGATGTTAAGAAGAAAACATGGGGGACAGATGTCGTGACACAGGTTAGGAGACCCTTCATTCCATATCAGAGAACCTGGGATCCAGTCCTGCCTTCGCTTCCAATCCAGCTTCCTAGAGGCAGCAGGTGATGGCTCAGTCACTTGGGTCCCTACAACCTGTGTGGGAGACCTGGAATGGAGTTCCTGGCTCCAGGCTTGGGCCTGGCTTAGTCCTGGCTGTTGTGGGCATTTGGGGGATGAACCAGTAGATGGAAGGTATCTCTCTCTGTTGATTGCTTTTCAAATAAATAAAAATAAACATTTTTAAAAAAAGAAAGTTGAGGACAAAGGAGAGGGTAAGACTAAGACTATAATACTGATTTTGTATGAAATCACACACATTCATATGCACACTTATAAGGGGTCTTCAAAAAGTTCCTGGAAAATCTATTTATAAATGGACTTCAGAATTTTGTTGCACCAGGATAAATTTATCTTTTAAAATTTCATTTTTTTGTGAACTCTTTGAAGTTCGGTTGTAAAAGAATTGGAAGTAACAGCAGCTATTTGTTAATAGAGGTTGGCTGTAAGCTATAGGATTGCCAGGGTTTTCATTTTCTTTTTATGTATATCTATATTTTATAACTTATCTATAATACTCTATTAGTTGTTTTAATAATTAAGGAAAGTTTTGGGTGAATTATAATTTCTTAGCAGATTTCCAAAATTAGAAAATGTATCTGTTCTACTCTGTGATCATGACATATAAAATTTGGCCTACAAAGTTGTACCCCAAAATATCTGTCCACTTTGATATTTAAAAATGTTCTTCTAAATAATTCTGGGGACAAAAAAATTCAAAAGAGAACAGCAAGCTATTTATTGATGACAATAAGAATATTATACATATAATCTTGGGATATGCTGCCATGTATGTAATCTTATATGTATTTTTTAGAAATTGTGATTGGAGATGAATGAATATTCAATTCAGAAAGGCAAAAAACAATAAACACAAAGGAAAAAGAAATGATCATTAAGGATAAAGAGATATCAATGAGATGGAAAACACAATGTAGTAAAATGTAGCAGTAAAAGCAAAAGCTGTGTTATGGGAACACAAAGAAAATAGACAAATATATTTGTCATATTGCCATCTAAAGAAACAGAGCAATACAAATAACACCAAGAACAAGATAGAGTGATTTTAATATTTTTGAAAAGGATTTATTTATTTTAAAGGCAGAGTTACAGAGAGAGAGTGAGAGGCAGCAAGAGAGAAAGAGAAAAAAGAGAGAGATAGATTTTTCATCCACTGATTCACTCCCCAAATGGCTGCAATGGCTGGGACTGGGTCAGGCTGAAGTCAGGAGCCCAGAATTCATCTGGGTCTCCCATGTGGGTGTCAGGGGCACAAGCATTTGGGTCATCTTCTGCAGTCTTCCCAGGTGCATTAGCAGGGAGCCAGATTGGAAGTGGAGCAGCCAGGACTCGAACCAGTGCTCATGTGGAATGTTAAGGAGGGGCCAGTGCTGTGGCATAGTGGGTAAAGCTGATCCTTGCAGTGCCCACATCCCATATGGGAGCTGGTTCAAGTGCCACTTGCTCTACTTCTGATCCAGCTCCCAGCAGTGGCCTGGGAAAACAGTATAGGATGGCCTAATTCCTTGGGCCCCTGCACCCTCATGGGAGACCCGGAAGGAGCTCCTGGCTTCAGACTTAATATTATTAAATATTCATGAGACCATCACATTCTTTCTGTCTGTCTCATCATTTGTGTAATTGAGTTCATACTGTTGGAACTGTTGATTTATTTTATTTAATTTTTTAATTTTTTAATTTTTTTGACAGGCAGAGTGGACAGTGAGAGAGAGAGAGAGAGAAAGGTTTTCCTTTGCTGTTGGTTCACCCTCTAATGGCCGCCACGGCCAGCGCGCTGCGGCTGGTGCATCACGCTGATCTGAAGCCAGGAGCCAGGTGCTTCTCCTGGTCTCCCATGCGGGTGCAAGGCCCAAGCACTTGGGCCATCCTCCACTGCACTCCTGGGCCACAGCAGAGAGCTGGACTGGAAGAGGGGCAACTGGGACAGAATCTGGTGCCCCGACCGGAACTAGAACCCTGGGTGCCAGCGCTGCAGGTGGAGGATTAGCCTATTGAGCCGCTACGCCGGCCCATTGATTTTTTTTAACAGAACAAATCATTTATGAAAACTTCTTAAGTACAAAATGATTTTTATATATTTTCAAGGAAAGCAAAATTAAATTTTGAGAAACATTAAAACAAATTTTCTTAGAACAGGTATATGATTGTTTTTAAATTTTTTTAGGGAGAAGGGAAGATTTAATGGAAAACATTTCTGCATAATATTTATGAGGATTCTTTTTTTTTAAGATTTATTTTATTTACTTAAAATACAGAGTTACAGAGAGAGGTAGAGCCAAAGGGAGGGAGAGAGGTCTTCTATTCTGCTGGTTCACTCCCCAAACGACCACAACGGCCAGAGCTGGGCCAGTCTGAAGCCAGGAGACTCTTTTGGGTCTGCCATGTGGGTGTAGGGGCCCAAGGAGTTGGGTCATCCTCTACTGCTTTTCCAGGCCACAGCAGAGAGCCAGATTGGAAGAGGAGCAGCTGGGACTCGAACTGGTGCCCATATGGGATGCCGGCACTGCAGGCTGGGGTTTTAACCTGCTGTGCCACAGTGCCGGCCCCTATGAAGACTCTTTAGGATATTTGTTACAGAACCCATACTAGAACTGAATGTAGTACAAAAGGGATTTATGGACAAATGTTTCAGTTATCCATTGCCCCAGGAATGCTACTGATCACAAAATATATCAGTGACACACTAAGAAGCATCTAGTCTGTTGAGTATGTGGTGCTCAGCTGGGCTCTTGGCTCTGCAGGTAGCAGCTGGTTGACTGTGCAGCTTGGCTGATCTTGGCTGGGCTTGCTCACAGTCTTGGGGTTGGTTGGTTATTGGTTGGGGTGATTTGGCTCCATTTTATGTTTCTCATCTTCCATCAGGATATACTGGTCGTATACTAATTGCTGTGAAGGAAGAAAATGAGTAAGAAAATAAACACAGAAGTACATTTGAGGCCACTACTTGTTTCAAATTTTCTGTCACCTTACTGTCCAGAGCGGGTTGTATCAGTGAACCTAGAATCAAATTGAGAGGGCACTGCCGTTAATGCTATCAGTCTACCTGGGATTAGATTATTGTCAGTGACTGCTGGATCCGGAGTATCAGCTTGGTTTCAAAGTTTAGCTCTGTTTTCCTTTGCCCTAAATTCTCTCTCAGGGAGGCCCTTCCCACATGGTGGTTCTCAGAGCTCCATCTTCCAAGCAAATAATTCTAGCTGCAAAGGCGTTTATCTTTCTAAGTGGTCCCAGCTAAAGTCATGATATGGAGTTGTTATAAACCAGTTAGTCACATGTGCAGCCCTAAACTAACTACTGTTATCTGGAGAATGGAGTATGATGGTTGGCCAGACTGGGGCCATGTTCTCATGCCTGGCAGTATCCAGGGTGGAACAAAGGGAATAAGCCTTATTTATATCTTATGAACTGTGAAGAAGGGCTTGGGAACAATTTCTGTAAGGAAAATAGAGATAGTACTACCAGAAAGTGTATGTGTGTATGTGTTGGGGAGGGGTGGTTGAGTGAGAGGAGATATGGATAGGCACGTAAAAAGAAGAGATGCCCCATGCATTGCTGGTAATGTACTTATCTCATTGAGACACTATCAGGAAAAACTAGTTATCGACTGTTCTGTGCTAAGTACCAAAGTATGTATTTTATCAACATCATCTTATGTAATTTTTTAAAAGTTTTATTTATTTATTTGAAAGTCAGAGTTACACAGAGAGAGGAGAGGCAGAGAGAGAGAGATCTTCCATCCACTGGTTCACTCCCTGATTGGCAACAGTTGGTGCTGGGCCCATGTGAAGCTAGGAGCCAGGAGTTTCTTCTGGGTCTCCCATGTGGGTGCAGGAGCCCAAGGACTTGAGCCATCTTCTGCTGCTTTCCCAGGTCATAGCAGAGAGCTGGATGAAAAGTGGAGCAGCCTGGATTCGAACTGGCGCCCATATGGGATGCCAGCACTGTAGGCAGTGGCTTTACCTGCTAGGCCACAGAGACAGCCCCATGTATTTTTTTTTTTTTTTTTACAATGCTATGAGTTGAGTGATATTGCTTTGCATTCTCACACTTGGAAAGTGGAATTTCCTACAGTTAAAGAATTGCCTAGAGTCACTCAGCTGGTTAGTGTTAGAGTGGAGATTTCAACTCCAGTTTGTCCTTTTTAAAGAGTCTGTTCTCTTTTGATTATAAAGCTAAAGAAAAAAGTATACTAAAGACCCTATAACAGAAAGAACACAAGCTATATGCCACACCCCAGGCCATTCAGATTCTAATATTGAAGGAATAATCACAACCCTGTAGCCCCAGATACATAAAATTTCCACTAATACACTTGAGTGATCATCACAGGGACATTCTATTGCTTTTCTGTAGGGATTATGGGACAAGGAGCTGTAACCTGGTATATTTTTCCTTTGTTTGATTTCTGTATAATTGTGAAATGGATAATATGAATAGCTCTTAAAATTTATTTATTTATTTGAAAGGCAAATTTGAAAGGAGGGAGGGATGATGAGTGAGAAAGAGATACCTACCATCTAACTGCTGGTTTACTCTCCAAATGACTGCAATGATCAGGGCTGCACCAGGCTAAAGCCAGGGGCCAGGAACTCCATCTAGGTCTCCAGCCTGAATGGCAGAGGCCCATGCACTTGAGCAATCTTCTTTTGCCTTCCCAGTCACATTAGCAGGGAGCTAGATTGTAGCCATGACTTGAACCAGCCACTGACATGGGATGCCATTGTCACAAGTGGTGGCTTAAGCCATAATGCTGGCCCCAAGTTAACATGAATATTAAGGTTAACTGAAATGGGAAAAAATTCTTAAAAAGACTTAGAAAATGTGTGTGGAAGTAGAACAAGACAGGACTAAATGTTTTCTCTGGTGACAATAATGGGGATCTGGCTAGATGTGTCAGTGTCTCATTCATTGAGCTGCTGCTTTGTCTAGTTCCAAGATGGCTAACATGTGTCAGTTCCAGTTGATTGAGGGTCAACCATTTAGAGTGTTATGAGGGGAGAGTTCTGAACCTAGTGGGAAAAAGGACTGTGATTAATTCGTGATGTCTGTAAAGGGTACTGGAGAGGAAGGTAACAGATGCTTTCCAAATACTTAAATTCTGTATCCTAGGAAGCAGCAATTTCTTCGAGTGACTGTCAGGCTTCATATGTATGGATTCATGTACTTGATGATGGATTATTTTATTGCTAATATTTCCATGGTGGGGAATCTTTGGTGAACTTTCTAGTGATCCAAACTGTAACATACCACAAATCAAAATGGATAGCTTTATTTTCCTGAGAGAAAAAAAAGCCTGTTTTTTGCTCAAAACTTGCTTAGGAGTAGGGTGGGAGAATTTGTAAAAATGTACCTGTAATTAGTAAAGTTTTGGGGTTACTTTTCCTTTTACGTGAACTTCATAGGTGGAATGATCATTTATCTCTCAATATAACCATTTACCTGTCTATATATTGTAAAATGTCATGTAGTTGTAGTCAGATTTCTAAATAAGTTTGTTTTTACTTATCACTGTTTTCATTTTGCAGATCTTTGATTGGAGTCATTTTCTGGTACAGACTACGACAAGAATGCATTGAAAATTCTGGTCAACAGTGGAAATATTGACATAAGCCCCAACTTAGTATAGCATTTCGTCTCTTGAATAGTAACTCATAATACAAGAAAAATGTATGGAAGTGCAAGAACAATCACCAACCTGGAAGGTAGTCCTTCCAGGTCTCCTCGTTTGCCAAGGTCACCTCGTTTGGGCCATAGGAGAACAAGTAGTGGGGGAGGTGGAGGAACGGGCAAGACTCTGTCTATGGAAAACATTCAGTCTCTTAATGCAGCCTATGCTACGTCTGGACCCATGTATCTGAGTGATCATGAGGGAGTGGCTTCAACAACTTACCCAAAGGGCACCATGACTCTGGGCAGGGCCACAAATCGAGCTGTATATGGAGGCCGAGTCACAGCCATGGGGAGCAGTCCCAATATTGCTTCCGCTGGACTTTCCCACACAGATGTCCTTTCATATATGGATCAACATGGTGGTCTGACCAGCTCAACCCATCATCACCACCACCAGGTCCCCTCCATGTTGAGGCAGGTAAGAGATAGCACAATGTTGGATCTTCAAGCCCAGCTAAAGGAACTTCAGAGAGAGAATGACCTCCTCCGGAAAGAGCTGGACATCAAGGACAGCAAGTTGGGATCTTCCATGAACAGCATCAAGACATTCTGGAGTCCTGAGCTTAAGAAAGAGAGAGTCTTGAGGAAAGAAGAGGCAGCTCGGATGTCTGTCCTCAAGGAGCAGATGAGGGTTTCCCATGAAGAAAATCAGGTAGGTTATGACTTCCTCCGCATTTTTCAGCCTTAGCTTCTCACTGAGTAGTTGATGCTGTGCAGATGGCACCTTGACCTGTGCAGAAGAAAAACTTTGGCATCATCAAAAAGGTTTTATCTTAGAATGTATTTAACTTTGGCATTATAAGACAGTATAAGAAATATGAGGTCACAACTTATGGTTTCCTTTTTTCCAATCTTTGCAGAAGTGTGTGTGTGTGGGGGTTACTTATTGCCTAAATTTTGAACTTGGTAAATTTTGTTTTCTTTTTCAACAGTTGCAGCATCTCAAATGTACCTCTCTCTGAATAGAAGAGGAAAATGTTAATTTCTGCAAGAGTAGACCATTTAGAGGGCCACCTTTGAGTGGTGAATAGATTTTTTAGAGAACACCAGCAGTGTTATTTCCTTCTGAAATGGATAGGGCTTGTTCTCTAAGTGGCAAATGGAGCAATATGGAATGGGATGGGATTCAATGGATTTGATGTCATGTTAGAGACACACAGTAAATTTTAATTTAGTCTTACTGTCTTGATCCATTCAATATTAATTAACTACTCTGTTTACATGGTGCCCCATTGCGCACATTCATTCACACACACAAACACACATGTAAACAATACAAAAGCTTGACAAAAAACTAAAAAAAAAACCTACCTACTCTGTGTGCAAAGTACCTTCTTACTCTTCACTGACCCATCCTTCATGTCACAACAAGGTTAGTTTCCCCATGTTTGCCTGCAGATAGGCCATTACCATGCATTAAAGCTCTCTGTGATTCTGTGATTACTTTTTTTTTTTTTAGATTTATTTATTTGAAAGAGTTACAGAGAGGCAGAGGCAGAGAGAGAGAGAGAGAGAGAGAGAGGTAGAGAGAGGTCTTCCATCCATTGGTTCACTCCCCAAATGGCTGCAACGGCCGGAGCTGCCCTGATCTGAAGCCAGGAGCCAGGAGCTTCTTCCGGGTCTCCCATGCAGGCACAAGGACTTGGGCCATCTTCCACTGCTTTCCCAGGCCATAGCAGAGAGCTGGATTGGAAGTGGAGCATCTGGGACTTGAACTGGTGCCTATATGGGGTGCTGGCACTGGAGTCAGCAGCTTTACCTGCTGTGCCATACCACCGGTCCCCTGTAATTACTCTTTACTTCCTTTACTGAGCCTGTCACACCTTGCACTGGAAGGCCTGGGCCAGTCTTTCCAGCCTTTTCTAGTACTACCTCCCTTCATGTCTATGCTACCTGTACGAACACTTGGTGACTCTCACATATACTCAGGGTCTCCAACCTCAATACCTTTGCTCTTGCTGCTCCCTTTTCCTGGTGGGCTTTTTCATACCTCTTTTTCCTCTTGTCACTTCCGTTTCTATCAGTCTGTATTTTTAAAGCCTACATATCTTGGGAGGCCCATTTTATATGCTGGTACTTTTTTTAAGGGCTTGGGGGTCAGGTATGCTTGGGTTTAAATCCAAGACTCACTTCTCATTGGTGGTGAAAGAGGAACTAAGAGATGAGGAGCAGAGGAAGCTTTGCCATTTGGCTTATAAATCTCCAGGTATCATTTAACTTTCTTTGGAAATGTGAGATAACTCTACTTGGCTGAATCTGTGATTCTCCAATTGGTCTTGATGCTGGCCTAATGAAGTTCTCAGGTTTTCTTGGGGTTATCTGCTGAACCACCTATATATTTCCCTCGCTAGAAACTGCCTTTGGAGATGTCTTTGGAGTCTAAGCTCCTGTGGAGGCATTTGTGACCTGCAAAAAAATCTGCCCCTTGTTCTCCTTTTATGTGCAGAAAGCAATCCTTTGCAATCACCTTATCGCTTTGACTGTCTCACAGAGCCATTGCTGGTTTTCAGATGTGGAAATGAGATTTTTTTTTAGTTGGAACAGAAAGCTTTGTTCTTCACTCCTAAATCAAATCTGTGCTCTTCACTATCATTTCTGGTTTTTTCTGACTTTGCTGGTTCATAATGTCTTTGTGAGCCTGTTACTATGTTATGCATTCACCCCCTGTTCTGTGTTGGTTTTGTCCTCATTTTAGATTTTTGGACAATAGTTAAAAAAGTTAAGGAATGATATAAATAGTTACAAAAACTTTGAAAGGCATTCTCTAAGCTGTCAACGCCAAAATGACTTTTATGCTTTTATCATTAAATTTATTTTGGAGCAGACTCTTAATTGTACATATATATGTATTTATAAATTATATGAGGTGCTACAGTGCAAGCCTATTATGTGTCTTCTAGATATTAATATTTAAATATGGATGAGATGAAGTAAAATAAATTGTATATTGAGGCAAATTTTAATGATACACAAAAGCATTTTTACTTTCAGTAAAAGCCACTTGTTCATTTTGTCAGGGATAATTCAGTTTACTCCAGGTAGTATCCATAATTCCACCTGATTGCCCCATGTTACCAGAAACTGGGAGAGAGTGAGTGCTTGAGGGAGCTACTGTTACCCTCTCACACGGACTCTGTACTGTGATCACAGGATGCCAGGATGCTGTGGGTATTGTTACAAGTGAGTGTGTAACATATGATCTCATGAAAACCCCAGTGTTAACCTATTAAATATAAGTAAAATGTAATTATTTTCTCTTTTAAGTGAAAGCATATAAAAAGATAGAAGCATAGAGACTTTGTAGACTCAATTTACTTATAATATGATATGGTATTGTAAAAAATATAAAGATTGATAAGAGGCAAGTAATTTGTAGAAAACTGAAGCACTCTTTCTTCCAGTCTTGGATGTATATTAGGATCCTGTTTAGAAGCATCTGAGTCCCTGTTGGTCAGGATAGGGTAAGTTCTGCTACAAGCAACCAAGAAATGGCAAATCGCAGTGGCCCAACACACCAGACATGTATTTCTTTTCTTTCTTTCTTTTTTATAGAAGGATTTTATTATTTATTTACTTGAAAGACAGGGTTGGGGGGTGGGGAGAGAAAGTGAGAAAGTGAGAAAGTGGAAACGAGAGAGAGAAGAGAAGAGAACAAGAGAATAGATAGATCTTCCACCAGCTGGTTCACTCCCGAAATGGTGGCAATGGTTAGGGCTGGGCCAGGTTGAAGCAGGAGCCTGAAGCTTCATCCAGGTCTCTTGCATGGGTGGCAGGGGCCTAAGCACTTAGGCCACCTTCTGCTGTTTTCCCAGGAACATTAGTAGGGAGCTGGATAAGAATTAGAGCCTCCGAGATTCGGACTGGTACCCATTGGGGATGCTGGTGTTGCATGCAGCAACTTTTTTTTTTTTTTTTTTTTACAGGCAGAGTGGACAGTGAGAGAGTCCTTATGCCAGCACCGCGGCTCAATAGGGTAATCCTCCACCTGCGGCACTGGCACCCCGGGTTCTAGTCCCAGTCGGGGTGCCGGATTCTGTCCCGGTTGCCCCTCTTCCAGGCCAGCTCTCTGCTGTGGCCCGGGAGTGCAGTGGAGGATGGCCCAAGTGCTTGGGCCCTGCACCCCATGGGAGACCAGGAAAAGCACCTGGCTCCTGGCTTCGAATCAGTGCGGTGCGCCGGCCGCAGCGCGCCGGCCGCGGCGGCCATTGGAGGGTGAACCAATGGCAAAGGAAGACCTTTCTCTCTTTCTCTCTCTCTCTCACTGTCCACTCTGCCTGTAAAAAAAAAAAAGAAAAAAAGAAAGGTCTTCCTTTTCCGTTGGTTCACTGCGCTGATCCGAAGCCAGGAGCCAGGTGCTTCTCCTGGTCTCCCATGCAGGTGCAGGGCCCAAGCACTGAGGCCATCCTCCACTGCCCTCCCGGGGCACAGCAGAGAGCTGGCCTGGAAGAGGAGCAGCCGGGACAGAATCCGGCGATCCGAGCGGGACTAGAAACCGGAGTGCCAGTGCCGCAGGCAGAGGATTAGCCTAGTGAGCCGCGGTGCCGGCCACATGCAGCAACTTCACATGCTGTGCCACAACCCCTCCAACGGTCCCCCCCACCTTTAAGATTTTATTGTTTATTTATTTATTAGAGAGAGAGAGAGAGAGAGAAAATAGATGTATTTCTTACTTGCCTAAAGTATGGAAGTTTAGAGCAGGTCAAGGGACTCCCCAAGACAGCCCTTCTCCATGCAGTGACTCAGAATCCAGGCCTTCTGTGTGCTGATGCATGGCTTCAAGGTCACCACACCAGGGGAAGAGAGTGCCTGGAGATGGCATGTTTACTCTTTGGTTCCTCCCACTGGAAGTGATAAAATCAAAGGGAATGGAGGTATAGTCCAGTTTAGTCCTCTCCTCTGCCTTGATAAGAGAGGAGAGGCAGATTTGGGGGATTACTCCCAGTGAGGTTTTTGGGTTTAAGACTGGATAGATGAAATGAAGTTTGGACAACAGTCTAGATGTCTACTGTTGTTGTTGTTTCTATTACCACTGCTTCTACCAGCAGACATGTATTGAGGGCTTACTCTGTGCTAGGAATTGTGCCTAGAGCTCTGGGTACATTATCTTCTTTATTCTTTGAATTAGACATCTGAGGTAGGTGCTAAAATCGTTCCCATTTTATGGATATAACATAAATATAGAGGTTATAAACACCTGGTCCAAGTTCACAATTGATAAGTGGCAGATATTTCTTTTTCATAAATAGATCTTTTTTTAAAAAAGATTTTATTTATTTATTTGAGAGAGAGAGAGAGAGAGAGAGAGAGATCTTCCATCCTCTGGTTCACTCCCCAAATGGCTGTAACAACCGGAGCCAGATCAATCTGAAGCAGGAGCCAGGACCTTCTTCTAGGTCTCCCATGCAGGTGCAGAAGCCCAAGAATTTGGGCCATCTTCTACTGCTTTCCCAGGCCATAGCAGAGAGCTGGATCGGAAGTGGAGCAACTGGGACTTGAACTGGTGCCCATATGGGATGCTGGCGCCTCAGGTGGAGGCTTAGCCTAATATACCACAGCACTGGTGAGATAGATTTTTTAATGCTTTGGTCTATTTCATTCCAAAGTTAAAGTCGTAACTTTATGGTCATCCCTCTCCTTAAAAGATCGCTTAGCTCTCTGTAGAATCTTGGTGTAACAGGAAACTTATATTCCATATATTTTAGGTGGACAAAGTGACTAGTTTTAATAGGATGACTAAGAATATGATTCAGTTTAATTTGGGTTTTTATTCTTAACTAGGAATTTATTTCTTTTTCCTAGAAATGGCTTCTATTCCCCTTTTCCATAGTTTGTTTCCCTTTAGAGGAAAAATTGTGGAAGAATTTTTGTATGGAAGAAAGAAACAAAAAAGACACGAGAGACAATTTACTGTAGTTTCCTCCACTATAGCAACCAAAGACTGTCTCTATAAATGTCCTTCTTCCAGGATTGTTTAGATAGGTAGGCTTTTACTAATATAAATTCAGGTGATTTAAAGCAATGTAAAACATACCATGGGAAGGGAAGCAGGCCCATTTCAGGGTAGAAGTGAGGAAACTCAGGTGTTCTTATATGGTGCTGGCTTTTGGTTTAGTGGTTAGGAGATCCACATCTCACACTGGAGTACCTGGATTTGAAACCTGGTTTTGGCTCCTAATTCCTGCTTCCTGCCAGTGCAGCCCTGGGAGGCAGCAGTGATGGCTCAAGTAATTGGGTTCTTGCCACCCACATGGGAGACCTGGATTGGGTTTCTGGCTCCTGGTTTCAGCCTGGTCATTCATTGTGGGCATTTGGGGAGTGAACTAGTCGGTGAAAACACTCTTTCTGTTTATCTACCTCACAAATACATAAATAAAAATTATAAAATATGATTCTTCAACTCTCTTTAAGAAAAAACTGCCATATTTATCTATTTATTTGAAAGGCAGAGAGTTACAGAGAGTGAGCAAAAGACAGGGATATCTTTCTTCTGCTAGTTTACTCCCCAGATGGTTGCAATACCCAGGGCTGGGCCAGGCTGAACCCAGAAGCCTGGAACTGCATCCATGTCTCACACATGGGTGGCAGGGACCAAACATGGGGCCATCTTCCACTACTTCTCCCAGGTGCGTTAGCAGGAAGCTGGATCTAAAGTGGAACAGTTGGGGTTCAAACTGGCATTCATACAGGATATTGGTATTGCAGGTGCCAGCTTTAAGCTGCTTCACCACAATGCTGCCCCCCACTCCAAAAATGCTCTTATTTATGAAATTCATGGTTCTGCAAATTTAATGCTAACTAGCACAGGCCATTCCCCTTATGTGCAATGTTGTAGAGGGCCCTTGTTTATCAATTTCTTTGCAGTATTTTTTTAACTTTTATTTAATAAATATAAATTTCCAAGGTACAGCTTTTGGATTACAGTGGCTTTTTCCCCCCATAACTTCCCTCTCACCCACAACCCTCCCATCTCCCACTCCCTCTTCCATTCCATTCACATCAAGATTCATTTTCAGTTATCTTTATATACAGAAGGTCCATTTAGTATATATTAAGTAAAGATTTCAACAGTTTGCACCCACACAGAAACACAAAGTATAAAGTACTGTTTGAGTACTAGTTATGGCATTAATTCACATTGTACAACACATTAAGGACAGAGATCCTACATGGGAGTAAGTGCACAGTGACTCCTGTTGTTGATTTAATGATTGACACTCTTGTTTATGGCGTTAGTAATCACCCTAGGCTCTTGTCATGAGTTGCCAAGGCTATGGAGGCCTTTTGAGTTTGCCAACTCCGATCTTACTTAGACAAGATCATAGTCAAAGTGGAAGTTCTCTCCTCCCTTCAGAGAAAGGTACCTCCTTCCTTGATGGCTCCGTTCTTTCCACTGGGATCTTACTCTCAGAGATCTTTCATTTAGGTTTTGTGGTTTTTTTTTTTTGTTTTTTTTGTTTTTGTTTTTTTTTTTTTGCCAGAGTGTCTTGGCTTTTCATGCCTGAAATACTCTCATGGGCTTTTTAGCTACATCTGAATGCCTTAAGGGCTAATTCTGAGGCCAGAGTGCTGTTTAGGGCATCTGCCATTCTATGAGTCTGCTGTGTATCTCGCTTCCCATGTTGGATCGTTCTTTCCTTTTTAATTCTATCAGTTAGTATTTGCAGACACTGGTCTTGTTTATGTGATCCCTTTGATTCTGAATCCTATCATTAAGATCAATTGTGAACTGAAACTGATCACTTTGACTAGTGAGATGGCATTAGTACATGTCACCTTGATGGGATTGAATTGGAATCCCTTGGCACATTTCCAACTCTACCATTTGGGTCAAGTCCCGATTGATCATGTGCCAAACTGTACATCTCCTCCCTCTTTTATTACCACTATTATATTTAACAGAGATCACTTTTCAGTTAAATTTCAACACTTAAGAATAATTGTGTACTAAATAAAGAGTTCAACCAATAGTATTAAGTAGAACAAAAAAAAATACTAAAAGGGATAAACTATTAAGTTGTTCATCGACAGTCAGGACAAGGGCTGATCAAGTCACTGTTTCTCATAGTGACCATTTCACTTCAGCAGGTTTCCTTTTTGGTGCTCTGTTAGTTGTCACCGATCAGGGAGAACATATGATATTTGTCCCTTTGGGACTGGCTTATTTCACTCAGCATGATGTTTTCCAGATTCCTCCATTTTGTTGCAAATGACTGGATTTCATTTTTTTTTTTACTGCTGTATAGTATTCTATAGAGTACATATCCCATAATTTCTTTATCCAGTCTTGCAGTAGACTTTGAAGTCCTCGTTGCTCTGTCCAAGAAAGCTGAACCTAACTGCAGACCTAAGGGAGGATATTGAACTCTGTGTGCTATATAACTGTTAAGAACCTTAGGGCCAGTGGGTAGGTAGCCATGGACAAATTTCTTTTGTACAAAGGGTTGATGCTCAAGTCTTTGCATGTAAATCCCATCCCTTTCCCTCATACTCTCCCTCTGCCATCCCCTCAAGCTCTCACCAAGGCCCTACTTCTTAGCCACACAAATCTGCATGCATATAAATACATTTGGAACCACTAACAGTTAAAGAACTGGAATTTGGAATTATGTGCTTGCGTCATAAACCAGGGTACATGGACACAGATTTATCTTTGTGTTGTCACTTGTGCTTTTACTTCATGGTGTGCTTTCTTAAAGTGGGTAGAGCAAGGCCCAGTATTATGGACAGCCAACCCTCATGGACAGTATTATGGACAACTAACCTGCGGACTGATCTGGGGAGGCCCAGAGAGAAAATATTAAGATTGTGCGTTCTGCAGCTACTCGAGGCTCTCCCCTTGTTATTTTTAGTGGCTTGTAGGGATAAATGTTGCAGGGGGAAGGATGGATGTAACTACAGGGAAGTAAAGTAGCCTGATTTCTCTAAAAGGATATTGGTTTGTCTTTTCATCACAGCTCCATTCTGTTCACCTTTGTGATGGAAATCAGAGAGGAGACATTTTTCAGAAAATTCAAAAGGATGTATTTTGCAGTTTGATGCATATTCCTGGATATGAGTGTAATAATAAGCTTTGCATTTTTCATGGATTTTTTTTCCAAATTAAGTATACACACAGCAATTTTCAGACATTTTCCTAGGTTGTGCATGGCTAGCCGCAGCTCTGCATGGATATAAATAGCATCACACACACTAGGAGATTGTACTAGATCTAATATTTACCCACTCTGTGTGTGCAGAAGTGGGACAAGGTCACTGGGAAATGTAACCCAAGAAGTGTAAGTAAACCTGTCTGGGGAGTGTTATGGCTTTTAAGCCATGGTTATGTGATAACTTCTATTTCTGGTTTAACACGATAGGAAAGAATCTACCGTAAATCAATATTAATATGAGTTTTTTTCAGATTCAATGTATGATTTATTGATTCTTATTCTGAGACTGGAACTTGAAGAGATTGAGATGGATCATATTTCTTTGTTCATTATCATATTTTTTTCTTTTATTCCAAGAGTATCAGGGATATTTCAATAGGGGTCATCTACTCTGTTCCAAAATACTCATGTCATTGTGAGTGTCCAGATATGATGAGTTGTAGCAATTGGAAGTGAGTGATAGGATTTATTTTATTCCTTGTTGAGAAGCTGAGAGGCAGCTGCATAGATCATTATTTGCTGATAGTTCAATGGCCACTGTGGTCATCTCAAGTCCTGAGTACTTGTGGAATCTAGGACTGAACTCAGGAGTGTTGGATCACATCATGTCTGTGGGTAGGATTTAGATGTGTTCACTACCAAGAAAGACCTGTCTTGCTCCTGTGCCTTTTTTAGATCTAGATTTAGATTTTTCTGGTCAAAGAAACTGAAAATACAACATATTGGATATATCTATCCTTGAAATTCATAATGCATATGTTCTAAGCGGAATTGTATCCCTATAAAAGTATATGTCAAAGCTCTAATCCCCAGTACATCAGAATGTGACCTTATTAGGAGATGGGATTTATACTGAGGTAGTAAAAATAAAAATGAGGTCTTTAAGGTGGGCCCTAATCTGATATGACTGTTGGCCTTACAGGAAAAGGGAAGTCCTGACACAGATACAGGCACCTATAGAGGGAAGGTGATGTAAAGACCCCTAGGGAGAAGGTGACTTTGTGGTACAAGCCAAGGAGAGAGGCCTAGGACAGATTCTTCCCTCACAGCCTGCAGAAGGAACCAGGTTTGCTGACACCTTGATCTTGGAGTTTGATGCTCCAGGCTATGAGACAATAAATGTCTGCAGTATTTTGTTATTACAGCCGTAACACGTGAACCCACTATGTCATCAGAGATGTTCCGACTTGCAGTTAAAAAATGTTTATTAAATTTGCTTAAACATAGCAATTTCCCAATCCTAATTGACCTTGAAATTTTATCTTAAACTAAGTGGAAGAGCCTATGTATTAGACAGCTATTGCTGCAATAATGCTGTAGAACAAATCATCTCCAAACTTTTTTTTGCTCAAAAGACAAGTATCCCTCTTCCCCTCTCCTATCTGTGGGTTAGCTACGACTTCTTTGGTCTGGGCTGGAATCTGGGCACCGGACTCTAGGCTACAAGTTGGCTTTAGATGTAATCCCTTGACTCCATGTTCTCCTTGGCACAACAGCTACTCAGTTCTTCATGGTGGATCATGGATGCCAAGTATCCAGCCAGATTCAATGAACACTTTTAAAGCCTCTGTTGTATCATGCCCACTAATATTCTCTTGACCAAAGCACATCCCATGCCCAGGCCCAAAGTCAGTAGTATTGAGGAAATCTACTCCCTGCCAAGGCACAAGTGAATGAGGTGAATATGTATGTGTGTATCTTTAGAAACTTCTAATAGATATTCCTAGAACTAAGGATGGAAAACCACACTTTGGGAAAGGCCGCTATGCTTTAGTAGCACCTCTGGAAGGGAGATGGGAAAGGAGGCCTGTGAAGGTGGATGAGCACTTCCTTTTTTTTTTTTTTAAGATTTAAGATTTGTTTTATTTATTTGAAACATGGAATTACAGAGAGAGGAAGAGACAAAGGGAAAGAAGTCTTCCATCCGCTGGTTCACTCCCTAAATCGATGCAGTGGCCAGAGCTGAGTCGATCCAAAGCCAGGAGCCAGGAACTTCTTTCTGGGTGCAGGGGCTCAAGCACTTGGGCCACCCTCCACTGTTTTCCCAGGCACATTACTAGGGAGCTCAATTGGAAGTGGGGCAGCTGGGACTTGAACCGGCATCCATATGGGATGCCTGTGCTGCAGGCCAGGGCATTAACCAGCTGCACCACACGCTGACCCCTGATGAGCACTTTCAATGTGGTCAAAGTTTCCATCAGTGACTGGGCCTTCCAGAGTGTCCTGATGATGCCTGATTAATGCCTGAGGAGGCCAACAAAACTAATTGGAAATCTGAGGTATTCTAGGAAAGCTTTTGTTTTCCTGATTAAAGGAATGAATGTCATCAGCAATGCTCTTCCCACATTCTCCCTGTCTCAAGTGTTGATATGATGCCTGAAGTGGTGTCAGCCATGTTGTAACTGTGAAAGAAAGCCCGAGACATATTCCCTGTCCTCTCTGAGCAGTTGTACCAGCACTGGCAGGGGCCTGCCTCCAGACTCCTACTCATGTGAGAAAATAAACCTCTTGTAATTGTAGTCACTGTGGGTTGGGCATTCTATTAGTTGTAGCTCAATACCTTTCAAACTGATGGAATATAGGAAATTCTTCATTGATAATCATTAGTCATAATAATTACCCATGTTGGTAACCCCTCTAAAACAACAGGTTCATTTCAATGAGGTTAAATGAGATTTTAGAAGAACTTACACATTAGGACAAAAATCCTACTTACTAATTAATTTATGTGAGAATCTAAAGTAGTAACATAATTGCCACCCAAAGCCAGGATAAGCAAAAAAGGGAAATTTATTAATTTCTGCAAAATTGCAAAAGAAAGCGTCAGCTGTGGAGCTTTGGGTTGACTGGATCCAGAACCTCAGACCACAGAAGGACTTTGTATATCCTCATTGCTTCATTTCTGATTTTCAGTGTCTGCCTCTGTCCAAGGGGACTTCAGAATGTTTGTGGAGGGGCTGGTGCTTTGGCGTAGTAGGTTAAGCCTCCACCTGTGGCGCTTTCATCCCGTATAGCGCCGATTTGAGTCCCTGTTGCTCCACTTCTGATCCAAGTCCCTAATAATGGTCTGAGAAAGCAGTAGGAGATGGTCCAAGTGCTTGGGCCCCTGTACCCATATGAGATACCTGGAAGAAGCTTTTGGCTCCAGGCTTCAGATTGGCTCAGCTCTGGCCATTGTAGCCATTTGGGGATTGAACCAGCAGATGGAAGACCTCTGTCTCTCCCTCTCTGTTTCTCAAATAAATCTTAAAAAAAAGTTTGTAGAAAATGAATTTAAAAGATATGATTATCTGTTACAAAAAAATTTCATGAACTTTTGAAGTACTGTCATATGCAAGCCCTATCTTTGTCTGTGTGATCTTTGTCTTTGTGTGTGCAAGTATTTTAGAACCACAATTCAAGGTCATGAGAGTTGCTTATCTTCACTTTCTGCTTGGAAAATTCATGGAGGGTCTCTTGTTGTGCCATGGTCATATCGTACCTCCAGGACTTGATGTGTGTGTGTGTGTTATGGAAGAGGGAGGTATGTGAGAAGGGATAGCTGTGACTGGTGTCCTTATTAGAACTACAGGCACTGGGAAAGGAGCAGTTCTCTAAAGGAACTAGGAAGAAGGATGAAAGGGTGTGCTAGGACAAGGGCAACACATCCATGGCATTGACTTGAGCTGTCCTTGGTCTCCCTCTTTCCAGGTATTTCAAAGCTTATCAGTTCTTTCAGGACTGGAGAATTAAGAAGTCAGTCATATTGCTTCTATGTGTAAGTTTATTGAAGTGTGACTGTGTGTGTTTTCCCCATTGCTACATAGACACAAGCTCTTAGAACTGGTTAATATGAGTATAAAGTAGTTTAGCAGTATAACAAAGCTCGGGATACTGAATCCTAGCAGGGCAACAACAAAAAAATCCATGTTCTTCATCTTGAAAGCCTTTCTTAGCTCTTTAGAGAACTGTAGCTTTTGTCTAGTTTTCCATAAAGCTGGAAAATCTTTGGTCCATACTTAGGTGATGACCAACTCAGACAGAAACTACAATTTTCAATGACTTTCCAAGGTAGGTGAAAACTTCATTTGGTTTGGGAGAGAGATGAGTTGGTACTGAGCCAACAGTTAGTTTCTTTGTCTGCTAGAAGGTAGGAGAATGATTTGAAGTGAAACATACATCTTTGTCACAGATGTTGGTTTTTGCCTCCATAATCTCTTATAGCCAGTCCTAGAATCAGTTATATGCACCACATTAGTAGCCTTACAGAATTTTATTCCCAGGTTTTCATCTAAAAGACTTGACTAATGGTAGCAGAATAGACATTCTTATATGCTGGACTTGGGAGAGCTAAATGATTTCCACCTTCCATTTTCTCTCTGAATCAACATATTTAGGCAATGGGATTGCGATAGCACACAAGCAAAATGAACACTTTGGAATATTTCAACAAATAAATGATTTTAGTCTCACTGATGCCCAAGGTACTTATTGAAACCATGCTCAGGGAGTGGAAGGCAGCAGGAGTGGTCATATTCCCTGCCCACATAAAATTCCTTGTAGTCAACATCTTCAGAGAACTGCAAGAAGCAAGTTCATGTTGACAGTAGAAAAGTAACAGAGTGATTTTATCAGCCAGTGCAGATGGGGTGGGTTCTGATCCTGGCCTCTGCTGGCCAGAGCCCAATTTCAGTTTCTATAATTAGTTGCAGGTGCAGCTCTTGTGCTGTTGTTTTGGAGTTTGCTGACATCTGTGTGCAAATTCCTACCACCCCCAGTTGGCAGTTGGACTCAATAATGGTTTGGCTTTGTGGGAATATAGAAAATTGTAGATCTATTTCATACATATATAGGGAGAAAGCTGCTCTAAAGGTCGGATTTTGAAAGCTATGGAAATCATTTTCAAAGGCTTGGGAATTGGCTTTTAGGCAGAGTGTGGGCATGCAACCAAGAGCTGGGGCAGACTGACAAACAGAATTCTGGCATGTGCAGTTTCTTCTCTGTTTCTCTGGGAAGCCAACACTTGACTGTAATTTGGAAGGGACATGTAGCCATTTTGTTTTCCAGTAGAAAAAATTCGAAGAGAGGAGTAAAGATGAGGCAGCTACTTCTTATCCTATAAACCGTGGCTGGGCTCGACTTGTCTGGTGGGGCCATATACATTGATCAAGTTAACTTAGTGGTTCTCATTTGGGGTGATTTGGACAGTGTCAGAAAACATTTTTGGTTGTTACAATGTGGGGAAGTATTCAGTTTGCTACTGGAATCTGGTGGATAAAGGTCAGAGAAGCTGCTAAAAATCCTACAGTGCCCAGGGCAGCCCTCTACATTATCTAGCCCAAATGTCAATTAATGTGAGGTTGAGGAATCTTAAGTTAGCCAGGTGATTACTGTAACTTCATATATCATTGCATTTTACCTTCACTCAGTGATTTAGTTTCATGTTGTGAAATGATGATCAAACTGTATATTTTTTAAAGATTTATTTTAAAGGTAGAGTTACAGAGAGAGAGAGAGGGAGAAACACACACACACACACATACACACACACACACACACACAGAGAGAGAGAGAGAGAGAGAGAAATCTGTCTGCTGGTTCATTCCTCAAATGACTGAAATGGCCAGGGATAGGCCAGGCCAAAGTCAGGAGCCAGGAGCTTTATCCAGGTCTTCCATGTGGATGTGAGGGTGTAAGGACTTGGGCAGTCTTCTGCTGCTTTCCGAGGCACATTAGCAGGGAGCCAGATTGGAAGTTGAGCAGCTGGGGCTTGAATTGGCATCCATATGGGGTGCTGGTATCACAGGTGGCAGCTATACCAGTTACTCCACATCTGCAGCCTCAGGTGTATGTAGGTTTGTGAGAAGGGTGATACGAAAGCTAGCACTTGATTCATCATAATGTGGGGGAATTGTCAATGATGTCTTTTTTATTTTAATTCTTGTCTTGGCCTGAAGTAGTAATGATGACTCTTCAAATATTCTTTCAGAAGTATGTGTTTGGTAAATAGTATCATTTGTATAAGGAGATTTTTTTTTTTTTTTTTTTGAGAGACAGAGCTAGAGCTAGAACTAGAGGTAGAGATGAAGAGAGTCTAGCTGCTGGTTCACTCATCAAATGTCCATGGCTGGGCTAGGCTGCAGGAATCCAGTCACTTGAGCCATCACTATTGCCTCCCAAGGTAGGCATTAGCAGGGAGCTAGAGTCAGGAGCTAGAGCTGGAGCTGGGCATTGAATCCAGGCCCTCCAATGTGGGATGTAGGCATCTTAATAGGAATCTTAACTTAATAGGCATCTTAACTGCTGTGCCAAATTTCTGCCCCAAAAACCTCTTTTTAAAATACTATAATTTCTGTATACGTGCCCTTATGTTTTGTGGTGGTTTTTTTTTTTTTTTTTTTTGTCTAGGCCTGACATTGAGGAGAGGGATGAACATTTTTGAGCACCTTCTATGTGCCAAGAATGTACCAGTTTCTTTCCATGCTCTGTCTTCCTATAAGATATCTCCATTTTATAGACAAGATATAAGGCATGGAGAGATTAAGTGACCTTCCCGAAGCCTCACTATTAGGTAGAGCTGAAATTTGGTATCAGGTATGCTTAGCTCTAAAATCATGTTTCCACTATCATGAAGGGAAAAACAGGATTCACTTGAAAATCAAGGAATTTGGTGCTGGAATGAAAGCCCTAATATAGGGTGGGAGTAACAATGTGCTGCCCAACAGCATACTTTTAAAAAAGATTTATTTATTATTATTTTAAGGATTTATTTGAAAGGCAGAATGATGAGGGGGAGGGAATGAGAGAGAGAGAGAGAGAGATATCTTCGATCCACTGGTTTACTTATCAAAATGACTATCACTGCCAGGGCTGGCCCATGCCAAAGCCAGAAGTCAGGAACTTCCTCTGGGTCTCCCACTTGTGTAGCGGGAATCTGAGTACTTGGCCATCATCTGCTGGGTTAGCAGGAAGCTGGCTGGATTGGCAGTGAGGAGTAGCTAGGACTCAACCAAACATTTGCATATGAGGTGCATGCATCCCAATGTCATCTTAATTTGCTGTGCCACAATGCCTGCTTTCCATGTCTTAAAGAGTTCTGTTAAAGAGGGATACAAAAAGGACAGAGAACAAGATTGAGGAATGGAGCTAGTTGTTGGGAGCAGCAAGCAGGGAGGGCAGGCAGCTGGTAGCAAATGCATTCTTGTCAATTAAATGAGCAGAGGAGAGCATCAAGAGAGCACTCCTCCCTTGGAAACTCATCCATAAGGATGGGAGGAAGCAAGTCTAGGACTGGCTGGAAAATTAAAACCACAGGTGGCAGAGGAATAAGAGAGATTATCTGCCAGGTTTCTCATTAAAGGCCTGACAGATGCATTCAGGTGGTTATGACTTTGACAAATTTCCAGGATGCACAAGAACAGAGAGAGCTTCAGGGCTGGGGCTGCTCTTTATTTTGGATTACTTGATTCTAATGAAGGATGGCCTTCATGACCTGGCCTCCATCTTCAGAAGCCTGAGGGTAGCCTGCTGGCACCTCTTAAGTTCTTTTTTTGTTGGTATCTAACCCGCCTAGGGTGGTCATACCTGTTCAGGCTTTGTCTTTGGGTTGTTCCACATCTTGTGTTTTAAAATAAGGTCTTCCTCTTTTGGGTCCCAGCCTTCCTGATTTCTGCCTTTCCTGGCAACTTTTCCCTATAAAACCTCTTTTTTTTTTTTTTTTATTCTCCTTGAGAATCCAGACCATGCATTTACTTATTCATTCAGTCACTTCTTATTTAAGGGAGCATATGGTTGCACGTAGCAGAACCCCATTCAAGTTGAGGGGAAAATGGAGGATTGACTAGGAATACATAAGGATTCCTCCCAGACCCTAAGGGTAGGTAGGGAAGTGAAGTCACTAGGGGCTGGAATCAGAAGGTATGTGAAGGGTGATCGAGAATATGGATAAAGTCAATCTCTCAGTGTCTCCCTGGCACCACAAGCACACATCTCTATCTTATCTTTTCTCATGATATTTCTTGTGTACCCTCTGTGAAAAAGTAGCCACTCAAGTAAAGCATATGTGTCTTCTCCACGGAGCTGCTCAATAGGAACTGACTAGAGTTGCTGTGCAATTTCAGGTTTGGAGAACCAAGACTCTGATTGGCTCCAGCTTGGGACTTTTCTAGGTCCAGTCAGCTGTGGCCAAGGATGTGAGTTATGAGATCCACACCACTTCATCATGGCTATGAAAGAGTGTCTCCGAGGAAGGGATATTATGGGTAAATCCTCTAACAAGGGAGTGTGTGGTACGGAGTAAAGGGCAGTAATTGCTCAGAAATAATTTGTACAACACGAAGTTGGAAGCTTGCCTTATTTCAGTTATTAGGAAGCCAAGAACTATCAAGTAAGACTTCTGTGGTCCGGAAAGGTGACTTCAGTTGTCTCTGTCAGGAGCTCTTTCAACAGCAACTTCAGTAGTCTCCTTGAGTCTCTTGACCTTCACACTTACCTTGTCAATATCTACCTCTCATTGTGTTCTGTGGAGGAATTCTAGAAGTTGTATTGATGGATGCCAGGATTGATTCATGCTGTTTTTTTCATGGTGGACCCATATAACTCTTTTATATAATGACAGATTGCATTCTTAGTGGAACTTTAATTCTGTACTTTTCTATAAACTCCTTGAGTTTCAATGGAGATTTGCATCTCTAAAGTGAAGGGGATTATGGTGCTCATTAAGATCTGCAAACTTTTCTAACTAAGTAGGTTGTAAGTTAATGTCTTCTGTCTTAAGTTGTAGCAGCTTGAGTTCTAAAAACTATTGGCTCCTGAGCACCTATTATCTGAGAAGGAACAGAAAGAAATTAAATTTGGGGCTGGCGCCATGGCTCAGCAGGTTAACACCCTGGCCTGAAGCGCCAGCATCCCATATGGGCGCCGGTTTGAGACCTGGCTGCTCTACTTCCAATCCAGCTCTCTGCTATGGCCTGGGAAAGCAGTAGAAGATGGCCCAAGTCCTTGGGCCCCTGCACCTCCTTGGGAGACCCGGAAGAAGCTCCTGGATCCTGGCTTCGGTTTGGCACAGCTCTGGCCGTTGCAGCCATCTGTGGAGTGAACCATCAGATGGAAGACCTCTCTCTCTCCCTCTGCCTCTCCTCTCTCTGTGTAACCTCCGATATTCAAATAAATAAATAAATCTTAAAAAAAAGAAATTAAATTCACTGCTCTATCCCATGGAAAAACTTTCTGAAATATACATGTGAATAACAAAAGTTCCCAGGGAATCCCGAAATCAGTAGAAATAAGGAAGTATATGAGATAGAAAGTTGGATAGTGCACATAATGACCAGATATAGGAATTGTTCAAATTTAGAAATGTAGTAAATAATAAATAAATTAAAATAAATAAATAAATAAATAAATAAAATTTGCCTTCTCAAATGAAAAATCTTTCTGTGACTTTTAACTTTGATGAAAACCCAGAAGAATACACATAACTCAATTATGCACAGTATTTTACTTCCTTATCCCCATTCCAAATTCCAAGGACATCTAACAATATGTAGGTCAAAAGCTTCTGTCTAGATATTGCTATTTAATATTTTGCACCTGTGTTGGAGTAGGTAGGTCCTATCCATTAATGAAATGAATGAGCTTTTTGTAATGTGAGACTTGCCTTTAGCTCTCTGCTATTCAATTTTTGCAATTCAATTTGTGCTATTTAATTTGTGCTGAGAAGTAGGGAACATATGCCAGGATTTTGGTGAAAGTTGAAGGATGTGTATATTGGTAAGTTGGAAACTTGTTGATGAACTTTATTCTATAAATGTGTTTAGGTACAACATACTAGAGGTGGTAGATTTTAGTCCATTATTAAGAATAAATTACCTATAAAGAATTTTTGCAGCATTTGATGTCATTGTAAAGTATATGTTTAGATAATTTTATTAATGACATTTAGTTCATTATGTTTGTCTGGGGGTGCCAAAATACCCAATTCACTGTAGATGATTCTACTTCATTTCTCTGTAATTGCAAATCAAATCTAACATTGCTAGTTCAGTTATGCTGTAGGCATTTGTAACAGAAAATGGGACAAGCAACTTTGGTGAGTTATCAAAGTAGGGGTTAACTGAGCAGCTACCACCTTTCCAGGTATATGCCATGGGCTGGAGATGGCTCTGAAGAAGTACGAGAAGCCATTGCTATATCCCTTACCATCCAATGAAAGTGACTAGAGTTCCATTTCCTTTTTCTGTGTTGTCAACAAATATGGAACACAGCAGTGATATACTTTTTTTTATTAAAAAGATTTATTTATTTGAAATGCAGAATTACAGGGAGGCAGAGGCAGAGAGAGTGAGAGAGGTCTTCCGTCTGCTAGTTCACTCCCCAGATGGCCTCAGTGGCCGGACCTGAGCTGATCCAAAGCTAGGAGCTGGGAGCTTCTTCTGGGTTTCCCATGTGGGTGCAGGGACTCAAGGAGTTGGGCCATCTTCTACTGCTTTCCCAGGCCATAGCAGAGAGCTGGATTGGAAGTGGAGCAGCTGGGACTTAAATCAGTGCCCATATGGGATGCCAGCACTGTAGGTGGCAGCTTTACCTGCTATGCCACAGTGCTGGCCCCTACCTTGTTTTTGATTTGGATATAGTTTACTAAGCTTGCACTTTGGTCTAGGGAAAGAAGCTTCTTGCTCAGTTTATTTACCCTTCTGGAAGAGCTGTTGATATAACCTTTCTTTTCTGTAGAAGCCTAAATCAGAATCCAAGAGAGTGGGCACAACATCCTATCAACACCCAGCTGGTATAAGGCTTTTGGAAGGGTGAGGGTGTTGAGTAAAGTCTGGACTCCTTCCTTTTTTGGCCAAGAATATAAGATCTGTGAATCATTTTCCTACTTAGCACACCTACCTGCCTCAAAAATGTCCCCCTTGATAAGTAAGAATAAAAGTGATGAGTATAACTCATATATGGCATGTCCTACATGTACCCCAAATGAAAAAATTAACAGAATTTTTGGGTGTCATACCTATGGTATTCCATTTAATCTGCACAATGACCCTGTGAAGTGGGTGCTATATCATCCCAAGGCAAGGCTTAGGCAGGGAGGTTACTTGTCCAAAGTTATAGTTAGCAAGTGGCAGAGCAGGGGTTGAATCCAGCAGAGACTAACTACAATCTCCAAAGTTAGGGTTGATTATGGTGTGCAGTTTCTAGACCTGGGTACACTTGGAATCTTAGGACAGGCATGGACTCTGCACAAAACAGTTTCTGAAACCTGTGAATGAGAAAGTCATTCCCTTTCCAAATCTCATTCAGTACTTCTGATGAACATCAATGAGAGAGTGCCAACTTGGGGCTGATCTTGAACACCTCTTTAATACTCACTCATTTCCTCACCTCATTGTAGGATGTGTAGTGACATTCCTACATGATGCTTACATTGTAATTCTGACAGCCCTAGATTTTTCCTTTGCCGCTGAAGTGCTGTCTGTTCCTAGGGTTTCCTTGAGGTGAACTGACGATGTGGTGTCAGAGGGGCTTACCTCTTCAATTCTTGCTTGCTTATCTCTTTTTAAAATGTATTTGAAAGGCAGCAAGACAGACAAAGAGAAAGAGGTCCCATCTGTTGATTCACTCCTCAAATGCCTGTAATAATTGGGGCTGGGCTGAGATGCAAGACAGGAGCCAGAACTTAATCTAGATCTCCTACACAAATGGCAGGGACCTAATTACTTGATCTATCACCTGCTGTCTTGCAGATCTGCATCAGCAAAAGCTGAGATATGGAGCTGGGGCTTGGAATTGATTCCAGCCATTCCAATGTGGCATATAGGCATCTTAACCACTAGACCACTTTGATGGTGACCGAGAGCACTAGCGTTGGAGATAGATTTCCTGGGTTCCATTTCCAGCTGTGGGACTTTGGTCAACTTAATTTTTCTCTTGGTAGCTATTTCTTCACCTGAAGAGGTAGCTAGTGGGAGGTTCAGGTTCTCAACAGAAGGAAAAGCTGTGGGAAAATTAATGACTGGAGATGCCTTTTATAAAGCACAGGGATGAAAGCAGGGCCAAGTTAGTGCTGCAAGTATTTAACTTACCTTTAAAGAGGAGAAATAGAAATTGGTGTACAGAGGTCCCACTTCTTAAAAGTCTTCACCCTGCCCCCTCCATTTATTTATTTATTTATTTGACAGGCAGAGTGGACAGTGAGAGAGAGAGAGAGAGAGACAGAGAAAAAGGTCTTCCTTTACCGTTGGTTCACCCTCCAATGACCACTATGGCCGGCGCGCTGTGGCTGGCGCACTGCACTGATCTGAAGCCAGGAGCCAGGTGCTTCTCCTGGTCTCCCATGGGGTGCAGGGCCCAAGCACTTGGGCCATCCTCCACTGCACTCCCGGGCCACAGCAGAGAGCTGGGCAGGAAGAGGGGCAACCAGGACAGAATCCAGCGTCCCGATCGGGACTTGCACCTGGTGTGCCGGCGCCACAGGCGGAGGATTAGCCTAGTGAGCCATGGCACCGGCCTCCTCCTCCTTTTAAAATGTGAATCAGGAGAAGTTAGTATGGCTATTAAGATTATGCCAGGAAAAATTAATTTTTGCTTCTGACTTTTTTCCCAAAGAAACCTTTTATTTAAGGAATATAAACTTCGTGTAGTTCTTAAGTACAGCTTTAGAAATATAGATTCTTCCCACCATACCCACCCCCCCATCCACACTCCCACACCTCCTCCTCCTCCCTCTCCCATTCCCAGTCTCATTCTTCACTAAGATCCATTTTCGATTAACTTTATACACAGAAGACCAACTCTATACTAAATAAAGAGTTCAACAATTTGCATGAAAAAAAAAAAATCCCCAACAGTCGAGACAAGGGCTGTTCAAAGTCATTACATCTTGAAGTTAATTTCTCTTCTTCTTCTTCTTTTTTTTTAGAAACTTAATTAATTTTAAAGAAGCACCCAAGAATGATGCGTCTTTTGTGAACACTTATAATTATAATACAACTCTTTGAGGACAGAAGTCCTGCATGGGAAGTTAGTGCACAGTGACTCCTGTTAATTTAACAAATAACACTCTTTCTATGACTTTTCTTGTGTGCTCCTGGCTCTATGAACCCCTCTGGGACAGCAGAAGGATGAGTGTAAAAGCTTATTGTTAATATGCTCATGGTTGGAAGGGAAAGATGCTTGCAGATCCAACTTAACAGAAGCTGTGGGCCTGTTGAGTTTTCCTTGGCCTAATTCTTCGATATCCCTTTTCTGTTATTAGAGAGAGAAAATGAGAGAGAGAGAGAAAGAAAGAAATCAAAATGTCATTGTTGGTTGTACAACTATTGTTATAGGGAAAGGAGATGCCACATCACTTTCTTGGGAACAATTTTTCCTTGCTGTTCTGTTGTTCCTTTACACAGAGTTTGTAGAATTAAAATAGCCTTCCTCTGAAACCAAGTTCAGATGAGCTGCTTAGAGATGACTCTGAGAGCTTTCTTGACCAGGTATTGACTCCCATGGCTGAAGCCAAGCCAGCTTATGTTGATTTGCAGGTGGCTGCCCTGGACAGTTTTAGGCTGCAGCCAGGCCTTTCTCATTCCAAAAATGAAAGAGAGAGGGGAGATGCACAGAACATTTTTCTGGTAGGCTGCATTGAAATATTTCCTGCAGCAGGAAATATAAATTGCAGATTTCTATATCATTATTGGGAATAAAAGAGAAAAAAGGATGAGAGTGACTTCCTAGTGAACACTGTTATCTGAATCTTCAGGAATGGCAACTCTTGAGTTGCCCAAAGAAAGAGCACGTGGCTTCCAACCACATATTAATCCAATCAGCTAGAATCATGAGGACTCAGAGGAAGTGTCTGGTTGATTGAGTTTTATAAACTTTGGCTTATTTTTCATACCTCTGTCCACTAAGCCTATCTGCTGCTTAATATCTGTCCATGTGCTTTGCTTCTAATGGCTTTATTTGTACCAAAGCTCTCAAATCAAGCTCTCTAACTCAAATCTTCCCACTGGACTTTGAATGTGCCTACTCATTTTCCACTGGAGAATGGTTATCCCCTAACACACCTGAAAAAACAGGTAAAAAAAAGATGACTGAATGATCAAACTGTTTTAAGTGAACAAATTTGGAATTTTCACAATGTACTGGGTCAGATACTAAGGGTATAGTAATAGAAAAATATTTCTGCTTATATAGGGTGGCAAAGTGAGTTGAAGGTTTTGGGCTTTGCTGCTGCGGAAGAACAAGGGCAAAACAGACTCAGGATGCATGGGAAATCAGGAGTTTGATTTTTGGGTAGTGTTTTGTTAGCAAAGCTACATTCATCCAAGTTGTGATATTGAGCAGGGAGGTGTGTTTAGTGGAGTTTGTTTTCTTGGGGCCTCTGCCAAAACATTGTTGTGGAGATGGTTAGGCTGCAGTGGGTTGGACACAATGATTTTTTTTTTTTTTGACAAAGTAGAAAAGACAATTTATTGGAAGAAGGATAGTCTTTTCAACAAATGGTGCTATAATAATTGGACACTAATGTGTAAAAAAAATCAGTCAAGACATAGATCCTACACATTTCCCAAAAATTACTTCAGTAGGGAAACAAGTTTAGATGTAAACACAAAACTATAAAATTCCTGGAAGATAACATAGGAGAACATCTTGATGACATTTGGTTTGTTTATGACTTCTTAGAAACAAAGCAAAGAACACAATCCATGAAAGAAAGAATTGATCAGTTGAACTTCATTAAAATGAAAAATTTATAGTCTATGAAAGACTGTTAGAAGAGTGAAAAGATAAAAGACAAATTGAGCAAAAATAGTTGCAAAACAAATAACATGATAAAGGACTGATATTCAAAATATACAAAGAACTCCTAAGACCAAGAAATAAGAAAACAATCAACCCTATTAAAAGATAAGCAAAAGGTCTGTACACAATCCTCACCAAAGGAAATATACTAATGGTAAATAATGATAAGAAAAGATGCTAAACATCATAATGTCCTTAGGGAATTGCAAATTAAAACAATGTAATATAATTCCACGCACTTACTAATATAGAGAAAACTAAAATAATGACAACACCACATGCTAATGAGGGTGTGGAGTAACAGGAACTCCCACTCACTGTTGGTGGAAATGCGAAAGGGAATAGATACTTTGGAAGACAGTTTGGCCATTTTTTTTTTTTTTTTTTAGTTATTTATTTGAGAGGTAGAGTTACAGACAGCGAGAGGAAGAGACAGAGAGAAAGGTCTTCCCTCTGCTGGCCCACTCCCCAGATGGCCTCAACGGCCAGAGGACACAATGATTTTTATCTTTGCATTCTTCTTGTAAGGAGCTGGGCTTTGAAGAATGGCGGTGGAGAAGAGCCAAAGTTTAGGTAATGTCCCCCTGCTTCATTTGTGTAACACACTTTGCTCTATTTCCTGCTTGTAGGGAATGGGCCAGTAGAGAGATTATTGGATTGGGTGTGGGGGAGAGGGGACAAAGTCTGGGAGAAGAAGAAGAAAGAGATTGGCCTTGGGCAGGAGGTGAGGTTTCTTTTCCTCAAACCCAGGAAGGTGGTCAGTAAATGCCCAAGAAGGAGGTGTAAAGTGGAGGTAACTTTTAATCCAAGGAGACTTCTTGGTTTGGCAAAAAAGAGAAAGTCTCACTCTTCTATCAATTAATCTAGACCTAGATTCAATGCCCAACTGGATGGAATGTTGACTGAATTACCTCCTTTTCCTGGGACTCAGTTTCCCCTGCTGTATCATCATATTGAATAAAGTTGTCTCAGAGGTTCATGTGGGTTGAAACATGCTATAACTCTAAGTTGAAATTTTTCGTGGGAACTAGGAGTGATCTGGTAGCACAAAGTGCCATTAGAGTATGACTCATGTGTACAATTTTATGGGGTCATTGGAGCTAGGATGGAACAGGTGTGGTTGAAACAGGCAAAAGCTGACTTGGCAATTCTGTCAGATGTGCTGTGGTTTTATTCGGGTGCTGCTGATGGGGCCATTTTCTTACGATGCAGTGACGCAGCGAGCCTATTACCATGCTTGTTGGAGACAGGAATCACTAGCATTTTCCCAGGAGAAATTTTACAAGAAAGGCTAATTGTACTTTTGCTGTTGGTGGCATTTCTCAGCTATACTAATTCCCATTTCCTTAAAAATGCTGCAGAAAGATACCCCCTGCTCTCAAGAGTGCAGAGAGGGGAAAAGAGGTTGTTTTAAAATAATCCAGTAAAAGTTTTACCTGTGAACTCCAAAGCCACAGTGCTTCCTTTGCTTTCTTAAGTGGCAGATGCCTGGCTTAAATAGAATTTCTATGTTTGCCTTGCTCTCAATTTTCAGACTATGCAATCCATTCCCTATTCAGTGTCAATTGCAAATAACATTATTTCAGGAAGGAAAAGGAGAGTCATGGATGGAATGTTGTGTCTCAGTTTTTTTTTTGTTTTTTTTTTTTTTTTTTGTACAGGCAGAGTTAGACAGTAAGAGAGACAGAGAGAAAAGGTCTTCCTTTTCCGTTGGTTCACCCCCTAAATGGCCACTACAGCTGGTGTGCTGCGCCAGTCCAAAGCCAGGAACCAGGTGCTTCCTCCTGGTCTCCCATGCGGGTGCAGGGCCCAAGCACTTGGGCCACCCTCCACTGCCTTCCTGGGCCACAGCAGAGAGCTGGACTGGAAGAGGAGCAACCGGGACAGAACCCAGCACCCCAACCGGGACTAGAACCCGGGGTGCCGGCACTGCAGGTGGAGGATTAGCTGAGTGAGCCGCGATGCTGGCCTCTCAGGGTTTTTTTTTTTTTCTTTAATTAAAAAATTTTAACAGACATATAAAAGTTGTACATATAAATGGGGTACTTTGTGATATTTTGATACATGTATACATTGTGTATTGTCCAATCAGGTTACATATATCTATATCCTCAGACATTTAACATATCTTTTTTTTTTTGACAGGCAGAGTGGATAGTGAGACAGACAGAGAGAAAGGTCTTCCTTTGCCGTTGGTTTACCCTTCAATGGCTGCCACGGCCGGCGCGCTGTGGCTGGCGCACCGCGCTGATCCGAAGCCAGGAGCCAGGTACTTATCCTGGTCTCCCATGGAGTGCAGGGCCCAAGTACTGGGCCATCCTCCACTGCACTCCCTGGCCACAGCAGAGAGCTGGCCTGGAAGAGGAGCAACCGGGACAGAATCCGGCGCCCCAACCGGGACTAGAACCTGGTGTGCCGGCGCCGCAAGACGGAGGATTAGCCTAGTGAGCCGCGGCACTGGCCACTGACATTTAACATTTCTTTTTGGTGATAATATTCACCTATCCATTCTATCTCCTAGTTTGTTTTTTAATAAATAAATATGTAGAAGATCAATATTATCTGTAGTCACCATACTATGGAATAGAATCCCATAACTTCTTATTCCTGTCTAACTCGAACTTAGTACCTGTTATTCAACATTGCCCCTCTTTCCCACGTTCATCCCCAACCTCTGGTAACCACCTGTATACTTTTAACTTCTATGAGATCAACTCCTGCCTTTTTTTTTTATTGACTCCCTTTGTGAGTGAGATCATGTGAGCCTTGTCTTTCTGTGTTTGGCTCATTTCTGTTAATGTAATGACCGCCAGTTCTATCCATGCCATTGCAAAGGAGAAGAGTGCATCCTTTTTATGGCTGAGTAGTCTTTCCACATTTTCTTTATCCATTCACTAGTGGATGGACACTAAGGTTGTTTCCATTTCTTGGCTATTGTGAATAGTGCTGTACTGCACATGGGAATGCAGCTGTCTCTTCAACAGCCTGATTTCATTTCCCTTGTGTATATATCCAGTAGTGAAATTTCTGGGTCATATGGTAGCTCTATTTTTAGATGTGTTCAGATTTTAAAAAATGCTATTTTTTTTTTAAACTGAAGAGGCAGAGAAACAGAGATAGAGGGACAGACAGGCAGACAGAGAGACAAACAGAGCTCCCATCCACAGTTTCATTCCTCAGATACCCCAAGTTCTTGGGACTGGGCCAGAGCCAAAGCCAGGAGCCAGAAACTAAATCCAGGTCTCCTCATGGATGGTAGGAA
Source organism: Oryctolagus cuniculus (assembly GCF_051225735.1). Lineage (NCBI taxonomy): Eukaryota > Metazoa > Chordata > Mammalia > Lagomorpha > Leporidae > Oryctolagus > Oryctolagus cuniculus. The sequence continues at coordinate 94,801,596 of NC_142876.1, forward strand.
CCCAACTATTTGAACCATCACTGCTACCTTGCAGAGTCTGCATTGTCAATAAGCTGGAACTGGGAGCTGGAACCAGGAATTAAGCCTAAGTTTATGTGCTGCCAAAGCGAGCAAAGGAATTAAACCTAAGTACTCCAATTTGGGACATGGATATCTAAACCACCAGGACAAATGCCTACCCTAAAAGATCTGTTTTGTAAATTTAAGATTTATGTTTTGCCTTCTCCCTCAGTTCCTTAATAAATAATCGGTTGTCTCTCCATCTGTCTATCCGTTCATCCATCTATTTATTAAAATAACAGCCCTGAGTATAGCAGTTGTTTAGTAAATAACTGTCACATAAATTCATAAGCATATTCAGAGCCAAGACCCCTTGAGTTTCATGAGGTTAGGAAGCCTGGATCTAATTCTAGTCCTGCTACAAGTTGGCTGTACTGGAAAATTGAGAAGCTTCATGTTCAAACCTTTATTTCTGGATTTTCTTGGACATGGAGCAGACCCGGCAGTCCTGAAGTCAGGCAAAGTAATGAAGCAGTCACTGCTCTCAGGCAGGTCATTGTCTCTCTAGATCCCTGTAACCCATACTTTGGTGGACAGATGCACTCAGTTTAAAGGGGAAACAGAGAACATTGGCAACATACAAGTGTCTTGGGTCTTGCAGTTCTGAGTGAGAACTCTCTGAAGGGGCATCTTCATCATCTCCTGGCATCAAGCATGGCTGCACAGGACTGGAAAATGGGAAAGGGCCTCCTTTTTGGTGTTTGGGGAAGGAGAAATGATGAAAGGCTATCAGGCATTGGTTAATTCTCAACATTTGGAGTCGATTGTTATGATTATGGATGATGGTGAAGATCTAGTGCCTGGCCTGGGCTGAAAAGGTTCCCACTCCCCAGATGAACAGAGAACTTCTGAAAGTTCACTGTAGATGAGGGAGCCGCCCTCTTATGCTAAGAAGGCAGGTGCACAGGCCCTTCGAGGGAATTTGCTTTGCAGGAGAGGAGCTGCCTTTGCTTGCATTTCTGATGACTTGGATTTCTACAGCTGCTCATGGTTCTTGAACTTCCTGGAAAAAAGTACAGGCAGATAGAATTGTGATGAAATCAGCATTGCAGCCTGCCTTTCCTAAGGACACTGTTAATTTCAGTGGCATTTAGCTTCACTCCAGCAGCTGCCTTGGATTTTATATTGGGATAGATGTGATCGACAGGGGGTGGTGGTGGTCCTCCTGGTGGTGGTATATGTATAGGCGCAGTCCTATAATTAGAACAGGGTAACCACTATAATAGATTGATGGTTACTTCAACTAGGGAGAAATTTCCCCAAGTGTTTAATTTTTTGGCATTCTTTAAGTCTGCAATATCACTGCAAAGGCTGTCAGGAATTTCAGTACATTTGAGGATACTTTATAAAGAGCATTGCACTTTGAAAAAAAAGTACGGCTTATTGTATACATTTTCCATCAGGTAGTAATATGGGTTCTTTAAGAGTTGAGGTGGGATTTTGGTGTTTGAATGCTACTGCTCTGTCTTCCTCTTCCCAGGGTCTGTCTTATAGAGGCAGCTGCCCTCTTAAACACCAGCAGTCCAAAGGGAGACAGGGAGTGGTCTTCTTAGTCCCTGAGATGGGCTCAGTATTTCTCCAATCAGGGATTTGCTGATTAGGTGAAAGAACTCACTATTCTCTCCTGACCTGATCCCAAGATAGCCATGCCTGCTGCATGTTGACTCCCTGGTGTGGCCACCATACCCAGGGGGATATCAGAGTTCGTGAGATGAGTAGGCTCTGGAGTGTTACAGCACAGTTGCTTAGAAGTTGAAGGGTTAAGGAGTGTAGGCCAGAGCTCTGTCCTATGAGGCTGGAAAGCTGGAGGGATGGCAATGCCAGAGGAGGAAGAAGATGGGGGTCAGGGCAGCCTTGCCGAGTTGGGGCTCCCCAGCTAGGAGTGAAGGTGTGGAGAAGGACTGTGGGCTTTTTGCACAACAGTGACCCTTAATACTGCTACAACATGTCCCAATGTCCTGGTCTCTGGCCAATCATATTAGGCACTCCTTTTTTGGAACATTAAGGACTGGCAAAGGGGTACAAGTTAGGGGCAATACAAATTACCTCTTGTTGTTCAACTGTCTCATAAGAAATTGGGAAATAAAGGGATGGGCATTTGGTGCAGGGGTTAAGATGCTACTTAGGATGCCTTAATCTCATATTGGGGTGACCAAGTTTTTGTTTCAGCTCTACTTCTGATTCTAGCTCTGCTAATATACACTCTGGGAAGAAGCAGGTGATGACTTAAGTACTCGGTTCCCTGCAACCCAGGTGAAAGACCTGGATGAAGTTTCCAGTTCCTGGCTTAGCTCCAGCTATTGCAGGCATTTGGGGAATAAACCAGCAGATGGGGGATCTCTCTCTCCCTCTCTCTCCCTCCCCCCCTACTTTTAAATAAAAGTGAAAATAGTAATTTGAAATTGGGAAATAGGGTTTGTCATAAATTTCTACTCATAAAGATAAATTCTGTCAATGCGTCTATCAGTTTCTTTTCCAGGCACTGCCAAACTCTGTTTTTTTTTTTTTTTTTTTTTTTTTAAACAGCACAAAAGCGTGAAATTCTTGCACTCTCTTTCTCTTTTTAAAAGATTTATTTTATTTATTTGAGAAGCAGAGTTACAGATAGAGATGGAGAGAGAGAGAGAGAGAAAAGTCTTCCATCTACTTGTTTACTCCCCAAATGGCCCCAATGACCGGAGCTGAGCTGATCCAAAACCAGGAGCCTGGAGCTTCTTCTGGGTCTCCCATGTGGGTGCAGGGGTCCAAGTGCTTGGGCCATCTTCTGTTGCTTTCCCAGGCCATAAGCAGAGAGCTAGATCAGAAATGGAGTAGCCAGGACTCAAACCGGCGGCCATATGGGATGCTGGCACTGCTGGTGGATGCTTAACCTACTACCATAGCACCAGCCCCCAAACCCTTGGTTATATAATTTCCTCTTTATCAGTAAATATTGGAAAATAACAGCAATGGATACCATTTATTGAGCACTTACTTTATACCAAACACATATGTTGACCCATTTTCTCCTCATAAGAACATTAGGAGGCAGGTGTCATTTTTGTTCCTATTTCACAGATGAGAAATGGTAGAGCCAGAATGCTTGGTTTAGTGGTTGTGTTCTAAAGTGCTTTTTTGCAAACACTGTGTGATCCTGCTTCTCAAAGAGGTAAATGAAAGGCCTTAGCAAATGGGCTAACCTAGGAATCAGGAAGCTAATTGTGTAGCCAAGAGCCAAGCTGGGCTCTGTCACAGAGCTGTTGTGTGATCCACAGCATGCCATTGAAGTTCTCACTAACAACCTCAGTTTCCCTGATTTGTAAAGCAAGGATATGGATTTCTGTTCACGTTTTTGGAGTCCATGACTGACTGTATTAGTTTCCTGGGGTTGCTGTAACAGACTGCCTGTAACTTGGTGGCTTAATTTAATTCATGTAAAGCTGTGGTGTTCACAAGTGTGGAATCCATGTGCTGGCCGGGTAGGCTGCTTCTGAAAGCTCTGAGTGGGAATGGATTCCATGCCTCTTACATTCTGGTGGCTGCTGGAATTCGTTGTCTTGTAGATGCATCACTCCAGTCTCTGTCTTCACATAATCTTCTCCTGTGTGTCTCGGTGTGTCAGATTTCCCTCTATCTTTTCTTGTAAGGGACACTTAACATTGGACTTAGGAAATATTGTTAAATGTAGGGCAGCCTTCTCTTGGGATATTTAACTTCAGGTACTTTGCAAAGAGCTGTGTCTTTGTTTTTCAAATAAGGTCACAGTCAAAGGTTCAGTGAGTTGTGACTTGGACATATCTTTTTGGCGGATGGATATTCAACCAACTAGACTCACCCTGTAACTGTTTTTTTTTTTTTTTTTTTTTTTTTTTTTTTTTTTTTTTTTTTTTTTTTTTTTTTTTTGCTTCAATATGCTTTTCTTCTTGGAGAAGAAAAGATTTAAAAGTAGTTTGGGGCCAGCTCTGTGGCATAGTGGGTAAGGCTGCCGCCTATAGTGCTGGCATCCCATATGGTCGCTGGTTCAAATCCCGGCTGCTCTACTTGTGATCCAGCTCTCTGCTACAGCTTGGGAAGGCAGTAGAAGATGGTCCAAGTCCTTGGGCCCCTGCACCTGCATGGGAGACCTGGAGGAGGCTCCAGGATCCTGGCTTCGGCTTGGTGCAGCTCCAGCCATTGCAGCTGTTTGGGGAGTGAAACAGTGGATGGAAGACCTCTCTCTCTCTCTGCCTCTGCCTCTCTGTAACTCTGCCTTTCAAATAAATAAATAAATAAATAATTAAAAAAAAAAAAAAGTAGGTAGCAGTTGAAGCCTCTTGGGAAAATTTGGCATAGTTGTTAAAAATATAGACTCTAGGGGCTGGTGCTGTGGCGTAGAAGGTAAAGCTACCACCTGCAGCGCCGGAATCACATGTGGGCACTGATTCTAGTCCTGGCTGCTCTACTGCTGGTCCGGCTCCCTGATAATGCACCTGGAACAGCAACAGAAGATGGCCCAAGTGCTTGTATCCAAGTGGGAGACCTGGAAGAAGTTCCTGGCTCTTGGCTCCTGGCTTTGGCCTGGCCCAGCCCTGCATGTTGCGGCCATTTGGGAAGTGAACCAGTGGGTGGAAAATCTCTCTATCTCTATCTATCTCTATCTATCTCTATCTATCTCTATCTCTATCTCTATCTCTATCTATCTCTCTATCTCTATCTCTCCCTGTCTCTTTATAACTCTGACTCAAATAAATAAATAAATCTTTAAAAAAATATAGACTCTGAGGACAAGTGTTTGGCTTAGTGGGTAAGACCATGGTGGGGATGCCCCTACCCTATTTGGGGTGCCTGGATTTGAATCCTGGCTCCTCTCTCTATTTCAACTTCCCACTCATGTGTACCCTGGGAAGCAGAGGTGATGGCTCAAGCAGGTGGATCCCTGCTATGTATGTGGGAGACCAGTTTTTTCTAAAAGATTTATTTTTTATTTATTTGAAAGAGTAACAGAGAGAGAGGTACAGACAGAGAGAGGTCTTCCATCCACTGGTTCGCTCTCCAGATGGTAGCAATGGCTGGAGCTGCACCCATCTGAAGCCAGGAGCCAGGAGCTTCTTCTGGGTCTCCCATGTGGGTGTAGGGGCCCAAGGACTTGGGCTATCCTCTACTGCTATCCGAGGCCATAGCAGAGAGCTGGATTGGAAGAAGAGCAGCCGGGACTAGAATTGGCGTCCATATGGGATGCCGGTGCTTTAACCCACTGAGCCACAGTGCTGGCCCCAGGAGACCTGGTTTGAATACCTAGCTCATGAACATTTAGGGAGTAAACCAATGAATGGGAAGTTTTTGACTCTCTGAATCTCAAACAAATAAACTAAAATAGATAGAATTTTAAAAACAAACAAACAAAAAAACACATAGAATTTTGAATTTCAGAGCTCTGGTTTCAGGCCCTGGCTTGATGACTTTGGGAAAGTTACTGAACCCATCTGGATCTCAGTTTCCTATTCTGTAAAATGGGGCCAATAATAGTTATATCACAGGGTTATGAAAGGAATCATTGTATGGAAGGTGCTTAGAACAATACTATGTATGCCTGTGTTAGTTGCTATTATTATTGTTACTTCCATTTAGAAGTGAAATTCATGCTTATGATTTTAATGGAGAAATAAATTTTGTGAGCACTGCATTTAAAATATGGCAATGAACAGCCCACAAGTGTGCTATTTTTCCACCATATTTTAAATTAAGATATCCAAATGTGTCTGAAATGTGAGGATTAAACTTCCCAGCATGCTGCACCAGTTTTCCACTCCATCTTTTCAGACATCAAGAGAAGCTGAGAGCAGAGTGGGGCTGTGCTCACGTTCGAAGAGGCGGGCGAGCAGATGGAAGGTGGCTGGGGGAGCCTTTTGATGTGCTCGTGGAGGAGGCGTTAATATTTCAACATCTCTCTTGTTATTTACAGATGATTTTTATGAGGAATTTTTGGAGATGCTCAGTTTTTTTCATTTCCTCAGAGTGACACAGAATTACCACACATCAATCTGTTAATAACAAGCTCAAAAATTTAGAAGTCTCTTGTTTGGGGATCGACTGCAGTTTGAATTTTGGAACTTAAATGAAGTGTTGCTTTCTGGATTCTGATTTTTTTTTTTTTTCTGAGATATTTCATCCTCCGGCAAAATTTACCCAGTTGCTTAGACTCAGCAAGAATTGATCGTTGACCTAGGTCGTGTGTTGGAAGTAAACCAGCTAACTGATTCCTATTAATATGATATTTCTACTGTGTCCTGCAAAGAAGGAGACAGAGGTGAACAGAAGAAAATGTGAATTGTTCAAAAGTGAGAACAAAGTTGAAGATAGACCTTCAACTCCACCATCACAACATAGTATGATAACTTCTCTAATCAAGAGCTTTAGAGTCGTTAGGAGTAAAGACTCTGGAGACAGACACACCTGCATTGAAAAAAAGACTGATTTATGCATTTATTTGAAAGGCAGAGTGACAGAGAGAGAGGGAGGGAGAGAGAGAGAGAGAGAGAAAGAGACCTTCTCTCTGCTAAATGGACACAGCAGGTAGGGTTGAGCTAGCCTGAAGCCAGGAGCCAGGGAACTCCATCTTGGTTTCCCATGTGTGTGGCAGGAGCCAAGTACTTGGGGGCATCTTCCACTGCTTTCCTACCTGCATTAAGGAGCTGGGTGAAAAGTGGAGTGACAGAACTCCAACCAATGCTTGAATATGGGATGCTGGCATTACAAGTGATGGCATTGCCAGCCCCACATACCTGCATTTAATACTTGCCTTTAAAACCAAAATCCAAAACCAAAATACTTGAACACCCCCCCCCCCCAACTCCCTGTTCCTACATCACTAATCAGCTATTTAATGGTTTCTGTGAGCTTCTACTTCCACATCTGTAAACTGGGGCTATTTTACTATTTTTCTCTACAGTGAGGTTTAAGTATTAAATACAAAGAGTGCTTAGTATGATGCCTGGCCCACAGTTAGTGCTCAGTAAATGTTAATCATTATTATTACAGGAATAAAGGTCTATGGAAGAGTTCTCTTTAGAGAAATTTTGTTAATTTATTCACATGGCTTGGTATTTATGCATCATATTGCATGGTATGTTTAATGAGTGCATACTTTATTACTTGTCTTTAAATCTTTCATCAAAGTTCATTTACTAAATTTATATCCTATATCACAGGGACATAAATTAAGATCAGTTAGCTCTATATATATCCTGAAATTTGACATTTTGGATCCAGCTTTGCATGTAATTTTTTAAAAAGTCATCGCTCTGTAATTACAGGCTCCAATACTTAGAATTTCAAGTTTCAGGTTACTCAGACTAATTCCTGTAACCAGGATCTGTTAAGAAAACAAGAAGCAGTTAATCAGGATGGCCAATAAACACCCTTGGGGGGCTACCAGTAATGCCCATGGCAGCTTAATGAGCTTGAGTGATCCTACTCCTTGGAGATGCTTGTTGAGCTGTTAAAGTGGGGATAGTGATTCTTGCTTCAATGCTTTTTACAGAAGGGTACATGAGCTAACAGGGATCGCCTACACACAGTGTGTAGAGCAAGTATTCAATGAAACGCCATTATTACAGATGGTAAGAAGAGGCCTGGGAGCTTTGAGAAATTGGTCTAGGAAACAAGATATAGGTAGAGCTCAAGGATTGAACATATGGGCTTCAAAAAGTTTGCGGAAAAATTGGATTGAAAGATAATATAAATTCTCCATGAACTTTTTTTTAAGCAGAGTTTTAATTAAAAATGGAGTATTTTTATTTATTTAAAAGCAGAGAGATAGACAGAAACAGAGAGTGGTATCTTCCATCTACTAGTTCACTCCCTGAATGCCAACAGCCAGGACTGGGCCTGGCTAAAGCCAGAGTCCACCGTCAATTCAGGTCTCCCAGGTGGGTGGCAAAGACCCTGGTACTGGAGCCATCATCAGCTGCCTCCCAGAGTGTACATTAGCAGGAAGGTGGAAGGAGAGCGAGGCATAGTCGAACCAGGCGCTCTGATATGGCATGCTAGCATCTCAAGCAATAGCCTAATGCACTGCACTGAACCTGCACCTCTGCGAACCTTTTAAAGCCCTTTCCTGCGTGGTAAGCATTGGGGGCTGAGGTGCTGATTTTGCATCTCTCCTCCAGTCCTATTAATAACAATAACATGTCCTAGCTATTGTTACCCAGTGATCAGGCTTGGTAGTAGGTGAAGCCTCTGGCAGGCGGGCTAGGAGCAGGCCTCTATGGAGTCACGTGCCACCCCCTGCTCAATGAGCAAGAGGGGAGGGGCCACACTTGCACCTTATTGCTCTGCCTGCCAGAGCTCCAGGCAAGAGTTAAGTGAGCCCTCTGCTAGATATTTGGGTTGGTGACAACGCAGAGAAATGTGTCTGGATATGGAGGTGTGATTTGGTCCCTGTCATGGTTCCCAGCTTTATCCTGTACCAACTGCAGCCAGCCAACTCAGGTACCTGAACTGAATTATGTTTTAGGGCCTTTGCAAGTGGTGTCCCTTCCTAGAGCTTCTCCTGGTGGAAGAGCTGACTTCCTGTTGTTTCAACCACCAGCCTAACTTTACCACTGCATGTAGTTCTTCGGCTGCAATTATTGCAATGTCCTTGTTTACTTGTTCTTTGATTACCTGCCTATAGATAAGTAGATGGCCATTACACATACATTCCTAGGGTGTCCCTATTAGAATAAAGACTGTTCAATACTTTTATTTACAATGAGTGAGCTGTGGCTCCCTTCAGCATTGCGACCATTATAAAGTGTGTGTGTGTGTGTGTGTGTGTGTGTGTGTGTGTGTATGTGGTGGGGGTGGGGTGTGGGAGTGTAGAGGCAGGGAATGAGTCCCCAGAAAACCTCTGTAGTCTTAATTGTGTCTTTTGTCTTTTCTATTGCCAGGTGGCAGGTTCAGATCCTGATTCCTCCACCAGTGACTTTCAGCTGTGTGTCCTTGGGCAAGCAAGTTAGCCTCTGTGTTTCAGTTTCTCTCCTATAAATTAGGGATAATAATTGTGCCTACTTTATAGGATTGTGTGAGGATTAAATTTAAAAAACTTCGTAAGGTGCTGAGAGTAGAGCCTGGTGTCGTGTAAGGCCACACAACACACTCGAGTATTTATTACTACGGAGGGCTGGGGTGCTACTAGGCTTGCAGTGGCGAGCTGAGGTCTGCCTTCTACAGAATGGAGGGAAAGGTGGGCATAATTTGTTTACTCACATTGGAAGTAGAGAGCAGTCTGTTGGGAGCACAGTAGGACTGGGCTCCCCAGCTGTATTCCAGGGTAGTGCATGGACCCCATCACCAGTTTGATTCAGTTTTTGGGAAATGGCTTGCACATTAGGGTGTTCTAAAAGTTCTCCATGTGGGGCCAGCACCCTGGCTCACTTGGTTAATCCTCTGCCTGCAGTGCTGGCATCCCATATGGGCGCCAGGTTCTAGTCCTGGTTGCTCCTCTTGCAGTCCAGCTCTCTGCTGTGGCCTGGGAGGGCAGTGGAGGATAGCCAAGTGCTTGAGTGCCTGCATGCCTGTGGGAGACCAGGAAGAAGCACCTGGCTCCTGGCTTTGGATCAGCACAGTGCTGGCTGTAGCAGCCATTTGGGGGGTGAACCAACGGAAAGAAGACCTTTCTCTCTGTCTCTCTAACTCTGTTAAAAAAAAAAAAAGTTCTCCATGTGATTCTAATGTGCAGCCTGGCTGGAAACTACTGCTCTTGGCTTGGTAGAAAGGCTGATTCCCACTGCTATCCACAGCTGGTGAATCAGAACCTGTACTTTCACAACATCCCCAGGTGATCTGTGTGCACAGCAGGAGTGAGAAGCTCTGCTGTATGTCTAGACTTCTCCAAAGTTGGTCATGAGAGTAGATTTCTGAATCTTTGTCCCAGAAATGCTGATTGAGAAGGTTCAGCCCAGTGGGGCCTAGAGATCAATATTCTCAAACATCCTCTGTGGTTCTGAAGCAGTTGTTTGGAGACCAGACTTAGGAACATGCTCTCAAAAGTATCAGGATGGGAATTAGGACCTGAGATGAACCAAACTTGGTTTTAAGCCTTGAGATGCTTCTTGCTTCCCTCCTAGGATCTATCTATGTAATTCTAATATATTTTGATCTCCTACACTTTTATTTTTATTTGTTTTTTTTTTTTTTAAGATTTATTTATTATTTATTTGAAAGGCAGAGTTACAGAGAGAGAGAGAGAGAGAGAGAGAGGTCTTCAGTCTGCTGGTTCACTCCCCAAATGGCTGCAACAGGCTGGAGCTGCACAGATCTGAAGCTAGGAGCCATTAAATTCTTCTGAATCTCCCATGTGGGTTCAGGGGCCCAAACACTTGGGCCATCTTCCACTGCTTTCCCAGGCCATGAGCCGAGAGCTGGATTGGAAGAGGAGCAGCCAGGACAAGAACCAGTCCCCATATAGGATGCTGGTGCTGCAAGCAGTGGCTTTATAAGCTGTGCCACAATGCCAGTTCTTCTCCTAAGCTTTTAATAAAACTTGGGAAAAGAGTAGTGTTTTCACTAGGAATCGTAATTGTCTGTTAAGTTTTGGGATGTGTAAAAGTTTTTGGGAGTAGCAAGCTTAGCTGCTTGGGTTCCTCTGGAAGAGTCTTCATCAGCTCCTGAGACCAATTGTTTTATGCTGCTCAGAATAATAAAAAGATACTTATCCTGTCTGCCTTAATTTTCCAGATGGCCTCCAGGAAAATTTCCAAGCAGAAATCACATTTATTCAGTTCAGGAATCTACTGGGAAGATGATACAGTCATAGCGAAGCCACGTTCTCATTGACTTTGAGCTTAGTGTTTTCCTGAATTATTGTCTCTCTAGGTTTTTGAAACTTTTTACTTTTCATGACTCCTGTGCATCTCTGTGGCTGCCATTTAATTTCATTGTCCGCTTGATCTGTGTAATGAAGTTAAGAGATGATTTGATAATGATGTTTTCATGAAAAAATGCATCCTCTTTAAACATGCATTTCTTGAGGATTCAGTTTAATTTTCCTTTTCTACCTTTCCTATAAACACAATACTTCTGTTGTAGTTGGGGGAGGGAAGTTGTGAGGATCTCTAATGTGCATGATACTCTCTTTTGCTCTGTGAGGTGTGAGCAGGACTGGATTCATACTTTGTAGGGCTCAACACAAAATGAAAATATAGTCTGTTGTGAAAAAGTTAAGAATTTCAAGAAGGTGATTGTAGAGCATTAAGTCAAGTACTAGGTTCTTCTGTGCCTGTGGGCTGTGCAGCTCTCACAGCCATGAAGCCAGCCCAGGTGTGAAGTGTTGGGTGCCTGGTGAAGAATCACAGTTAAAGCAAAAGAGTGAGGTTTCCCCTGGCCCTTTTAAGTACTGTGGGTGGTAGATTGGTTCCTCTTTACTCTGGATCCTCACACCATTGGAGTGTCCAGAAGCCCATACATACTGTTTTTTTGTTTTAAATACTTATTTCTTTATTTGAAAGGTGGAGAGTTACAGAGAGGCAGAGCGAGAGAAGTCTGTCTTTCAACCGTTGGTTCACTCCCCAAATGGCCACAATGGCCAGAGCTGGGCTAATCCGAAGCCAGGAGCCAGGAGTTTCTTCTGGGTCTCCCACACAGGTATAGGGGCCCAAGGACTTGGGCCATCCTCCGCTGCTCTCCCAGGCTAACGCAGGGAGCTGGATCTGAAGTGGAGCAGCCAGGGCTCGAACCGGCACCCATATGGGATGCCAGCACTACAGGTGGCAGTTTTACCAGCTATACCACAGTACCAGACCCTGTTCATATTGTTGTTTTTGTTTGTTTGTTTAATTTATTTGAAAGAGTCACAGGGAGATGTAGAGAGAGAGAAAGGTCTTCATCTGCTGGTTCACTCCCCAGATGTTAGCAATGGCTGGAGCTGCACCCATCCGAAGCCAGGAGCCAGGAGCTTCTTCTGGGCCTCCCACAAGGGTGCAGGGGCCCAAGGACCTGGGCCATCCTCCACTGCTATCCCAGGCCATAGCAGAGAGCTGGATTGGAAGAGAAGCAGCTAGGACTCCAACCAGGCCAGGGCTCTAACCCTCTGAGCCACAGCGCTGGCCCCTGTTCATATTGTTTTGACGGAGAGATACAATTCCACAGGATGAGTAAATCCATTGACTGCTGCTGGAGGTGCAAATGGATGCCTTCTTTTTGGAATGAAGTTGTCAAATATGTATCATTAGTCTTAAAAATGTTCATATTCTCTCACCAATAATTACTCTTCTAAGAATTGTATGCACACAAAGTAAAAAGAAAGATGTTCATCACAGTTGTTCTTTATTAAAAACTGACAAGCCGCCGGCGCCGCGGCTCACTAGGCTAATCCTCCGCCTTGCGGCGCCGGCACACCAGGTTCTAGTCCCGGTCGGGGCGCCGGATTCTGTCCCGGTTGCCCCTCTTCCAGGCCAGCTCTCTGCTGTGGCCAGGGAGTGCAGTGGAGGATGGCCCAGGTGCTTGGGCCCTGCACCCCATGGGAGACCAGGAAAAGCACCTGGCTCCTGGCTCCTGCCATCGGATCAGCGCGGTGCGCCGGCCGCAGCGCGCCGGCCGCGCCGGCCATTGGAGGGTGAACCAACGGCAAAGGAAGACCTTTCTCTCTGTCTCTCTCTCTCACTGTCCACTCTGCCTGTCAAAAAAAAAAAAAAATGACAAGCCATAATTTGTCATAGCCATCCAATAGTAGAGAATATCCATATTATCATATTACACTTAAATATGAAGAAAAGTTAATAACATCGAGATTGCTTATGTGTTATCTACGAGTCTATCTATCTAATGTTGTATATTACTAATAAGAAATCCTTGATTCTCTTCAGTCAACCCTGACAATAGACAGGCTTAGATACTGTGTGGGCATGGATTTTGCTCAGGGCCCCTGTCCTGTTGGCTCATGTGTTCTTATCTCATCATTATCAGACTGTCTGCCTCCTGTGCTCCGGCCTTGTCTGCCTGTTTTCTTACCATGCATCCTTTGACCAACATAGATCTGTTTGTCTTGGCGCCTCTTTTGCTCTACATCTTTACCTGGTCTGCCAGGACTAATCTTCAAATCTTTTCCCACTCCTGTATTGAAATCCTGTTCAACTATCATGCAAGTACAAATGCTATTCCCTCTAAGAAGTATTTTTCTCTTTCTGATTATCTCAGTCAGAAATTGAGTGCTTCCTCCTCTGAATTTTTTAAAGCATGTTATTTGTAATACTTACATAGTATGCTTTGTGTATTGCTTTCAATTGTAATTATTTGTGTGCAGCCCTTCTCTTTTCCACTGGATTATTAGCTCCTCAAGGAGGAGACCTTATCTTGCTCATCTTTGAATTACCTAAATGGCATCCCTAGTAGGAGTCATTTGCTATATATTTTCTTAGTGCATATGTTCAATTAATATGTAGGATGAGGGTGGTACAATCGGGGAATTTCCAGGGATGAGACAGAAAAGATAACACAAAATGAGACAGGGGTATGTGACTGTAAAAATTTTAAATCTCTAGAATTAATTTAGTGGGAAATCATTTTAATTTCCCAAATATGAGACCATTTCACAGATGTTGTCATATATCAAATACTTTTCTTCATTGTATGCATGTTACTCATTAATTTGTGTGAAATGTGTTTGGAAAATGAGGAGCACATGATTAGAAACCAAATTATTGGATGTAAGCACTGAGAAATTCTGTGGGTAGGCTGCCTTTCTTCATGGGAAAATCAGTCCAATTATAGATTCAGGTGACATTGATACAGATTGCTTAATATACTTTGTTTCAATGTAGGTGAATGTATTTTAGCAAAAAGGTAGTCTTTCTGACTGGCATAATTTAGAAACTGGATATAAATGAAAGACTATCGTGCTTTTGTTAGTGAGTATTGATAGTGAGACAAGGTGTGGGGAAATATTAGCTGATTTTCAATCTTTAAGTCAGTATAGACCTAATCTCCAGGGTTTTTTTGCTAGAAAAATTGCTTTGTTATTTTTGGAGTACATTTTGGAGTTAGGAAGTGATTTCAAGTAGCAGTACAGTTAGATGGATTAATAGTGGAGTTACAACTGAGTGGATTCATGCCAGGCAGAGGGAAGTGGACTCTGTGTGACTGTAGGCCTCTATCTTATACTTCCATTTTTAGTGTGTGGAAAAGGACATAGGTCTGCTAGTCAAGGTTTCAGACAGTTGAATGAGAGAATTAAGATGCATTATGCACTCGGTGGGTGCAATCACAAGACAGAAGCCAACAAGGTTAGATTTAATATAGATTAGCTCCACATTTCTGAATATATGTTCAGTTATTGACAAAAATCTGTGTTACATATGACTTCACTGCAGTTCCATGAAGAAGGCCCAAGGAACATGTTGATCTTGTTTACTACATGCCTCTGGTATGATGCAGCTGATGGGAAATTATTAAAGAAGGACAAAAGCAAGGGCACTTGGAGGTGGCATTAAAAGGACTATGGTGTCTCGCTCAGAGGAAGTGGTGGTCTTGCTTTCAAATCTCCCCTGAAATGCCACCTCCTTTCTGCACTTTAGATGATGGAAGATGAGAGGGGCCAGTCAGGAATTGGTTGGCTGGTGCTTTGGAAACTATACTGAAGGCTGAGGACCTTTAGTCTGGACAGGTGTGGACTTGAGGAATGAGTGAACGTTGACAACTGATCTCAGGTGTTTGAGTCTTCCAGTGCAGTGCTTCTCAAAGTGCCCAAAAATCACCTGAACTTCTCTAAAGTGAAGATTCTGACTTAATAGATCTGGTCTGTGAGTCTGTTTTCCTAACAAGTTTTTAGGTGCTGTTAATGTTGCCGGTTCACAGACCACAAGGCTGTGGCTCCAGAGCAGCTCTGTCTGTTGGGACACTTAGTGATGATGAGGATGTGCTATAGGGAAGGATGTTGATGATGGAGATACTTATCAAGTTATAGAGCAGTAATTATGTGACAGAGATTTGCACATGGTCATGCATTTGTATGGACAGATGTGGTAAATATTGGAACTAGTTATTTAGGGATTTGGGTTCAGGTCAACTCCTCTACTGTCTCATTAGGCAAATATTTTCATTCATTTTTCTCATTTCTAAAGTGAAGGTAACTGCTGTGCAGTCAACTCACTTCATAAGATGTCTAGACCAAAAAAATGCTTTGTTGGCAAAAAGGCACTGTGGATTTAATACCTCCCAATTGTCAAATAGCCTAATTTAAATTTATTTGGACTTCTGTAATAGGTTCAAATGGAGCTGGAAAAGTTCAAAAGCTGTTTCCCTAGGTGTTGTTTTACTTGTAGACTTTGGGGCTTGTCTGCTTCTTCTTTTCGATATAGGTGCTGGAGATGAAAACAAACCACAAGAGAATTCAAGAATCAAGCATTTTTTTTTGGGTGTGTGTGTGTGTGCACACACACAAAATTACGGTGGGTTAAATTTGTTTTATGATATTGCTGTTGAAGTTTCTAACTAGCAAACTTTTTTTTTTTTTTAAAGATTTATTGGGGACGGCACCATGGCACAGGAGGGTAATCCTCCACCTGTGGTGCTGGCATCGCATATACATGCTGGTTCTAGTCCTGGCTGTCCCTCTTCGAATCCAGCTCTCTGCTGTGGCCTGGGAAAGCTGTAGAAGATAGCCCAAGTACTTGGTCCCCTTAACCCTCGTGGGAGACCTGGAAGAAGCTCCTGGCTTCGGATCAGCGCAGCTCCGGCCGTTGCAGTCATTTGGGGAGTGAACCAACAGAAGGAAGACCTTTCTCTCTGTCTCTCCCTCTTACTGTCTGTAACTCTACCTCTCAAAAAAATAAGTAAAATTAAAAAAAGAGATTTATTTAGTTATTTGAAAAGGAGAGCAACAAAGAAGAGAGTGATTCCATGTGCTGGTCACTCCCTGCATGGCTGCAACAGCTAGGTACGGGCCAGGCTGAAGCCAGGAGCCTGAACTCCATCCTGGTCTCCCATAGGAGTAGCAGGCACATTACAGGAAGCTGGATGGGAAGTGGAGCAGCTAGGACTTGAACTGGCACTCTGATATGGAATGCTGGTATCGCAAGTATCAGCTTAATCTGCTTTAACAACACAGGTCCCCTGCCCCCAAATATTTAGCTTCTGTTAAAATCAGACTGTAGTTTTCTTCTCTTTTGGCATTTTGATGATCAGACTAAAGGCTGGGCCACAGAGATTACTCTATAATAGTAAAATAGTAAAAACAGGTTTTAGCCAACTCCTTCATTGGGATTTTTGTCTATAATTTATTAGCGGAAAAAATAACTATTGGTCTTTTGAAGAGAAGCCTTGATATTACTGGTTTGTAGGAAAATTAAATATGTTTGAAATAATTTAACATTGAGTATTTTTTCTCATTTTAATTCATAACAGGCCAAGTCACTCCCTTCATTCTGGAAAATGCTGAAGACAAAGGGTTTTCTCTGAATTAATGCATTGTTCACAATAGGATATGAAAAAGGAAATTAAAAATTTTTGTTTCCTAATAGAATATTGCCATATTTCAGATATTTATAACTATTGAGATTTTTATTCTGTGACTTTTTTAGGGAAAATATATGCAGCATTGTTTTTATTTTTAATTACAATGATTGTCAATATTAGGGGGTACCATGTGATGTTTTGTTACATTTACACATTCTATATTCATCAAATCAATATATTTACCCTTTGCTTCATCTCAAACACTTATTTCTTTAAGGCCAGAGCATTCAAAATCCTTTTTTCTAGCTGTTTTGAACCATACAATAGGATATGGTTAATTATAATAATTTTTTAAAGCTGTATGCACCAACCCTTACTCCTCCTGCTGAGCTGTGACTTTTTATCAGTTAACCAGACTCTGCTGTCACCCCTCTTGCAACACACACACACACACACACACACTCACTCACTCACTCACTCCAGCCTCTGAGAATCACTGATCTACTCTCTACTTGTAGGAGATCAACTTTTTTAGATTCTGCCTGTGAGTGAAATCATGTGGCATTTCCATTTCAGTACCTGGCTTATTTTACTTAAAATTATGTCCTCTGGGTTCATCCATGTTTCCACAAACAACAGGATAGTATTCCATTGTGGGTATGCGCACACATTTTCTTTATTCAGTCATCCATTCATGGGCCTCTGGTTAATCCTATGTCTTGGCAATTGGGAATAGCGCTGCTGTAGGCAGCAGATACTGCTTTGGCATACTAAATTTTCTTTGGGAAAATACTCAGTAGTGGAATTGTTGGATAGTGTGGTACTTCTTATTTTTTTAGGGACTCACATACTGTTTTCAATGGTATCTGTCCTTGCATTCCCACCAACAGTTTATGAAAGTTCTGTGGAGGATTTTGAATATGCCATAATATAAACAGACTAGTATAATGATCTTCATCTTCCACATACCCACTGCTTTTCACCAATCCATCAAATGTGGTCGTTCCTTTCTCAGCCTTACATCACCCACTTCCTCTTCCTTTATTATTTTGAAGCAAATCTCAGATATATTATCCTATCAGTTCATCTGTAAACATTTTACTCTATCTGTGAAAGAGAAGATCTTTAAAAAAGTTATAGTACAATTATCACATTCTCTGGAAAATTAGCAATAATTCTTTAATACAATCAAACATTCAGGCAGTATTCAAATTTCAAAATCTCATGACTGAATCAGGATTCAACTAAATACTATACATTGTGATTTCTTGATGCTTTTATTTAAAGTCTCATTTATTTTTATTCCCATTTCTTATTTGCTTATTAAAGAGATAAGGTTATTTGTCCCGGCGAGTTTCCTGCATCCTGAATATAGTTGATTACATTTATGCAAAGAGTAAAATGTTGCTTAGTTCTTTGTGTTTGCTGTAAAATGGTACCTGAATCTAGAGGTTAGAAAAGAATCTGGTTCTTTATTTTTCTGGAGGGAAGGCATGGATGCTCAATTGTGGAAAGGTAATTCTTCAGGCATAATGTACGTTCCTTGGAATGAAATATGTGCTAAGTTTCTTGATTTCTTTGTTATAAAATATGTGTGTAAATTCTACAGAGCTGCCTATCTAGTTTTGTGTTTATTTATAAACAGGAAGAAGGGACATGAGGAGGTTCTAATTTGTTAGTGAGAGTTTAATTTTTTAAGCTGCCCATAGAGAATGTAATGAGATAATTTACTGGCATGTTTGAGATTTTCAGCTTGTTGTTCCATCTTCAGACACTGTCACTGCTGTGAAGTGCCTGTGAATTTCAGAGGAGTTCTGAGTACTTGAGCTTATCTATATACCATGTTTGTGTTCTTCCCTGCATGTGTAATAAAGCAGAAGTCTGGTAGGATTTGCCTACCTTCAGCCTCTGTGGCTCTGCACTGATTGAAGACTAATGTTATTTTTGAATAGGAGGACCCAGGCTCTAATGGTTTTGGATCGAAGCATTTGCTGTAGCTTCTTTGGGGTGGTTGATTGGTCACCCATGCATCTATGCCAGAGAACGATTTAATTAATTTAAGCATATCACATGAATGGCGGTGTGTTTTTGGGCCTTCTTCTTTGTTCATAGATCAGGTTGTTTTTTTTTTTTTTTTTTTTTTTTTTGACAGGCAGAGTTAGACAGTGAGAGAGAGACAGAAAGGTCTTCCTTCTGTTGGTTCACTCCCCAAATGGCCACTACAGCCGGCGTGCTACATCAATCCGAAGCCAGGAGCCAGGTACTTCTCCTGGTCTCCCATGGGGTGCAGGGCCCAAGCACTTGGGCCATCCTCCACTGCACTCCCTGGCCACAGCAGAGAGCTGGCCTCATAGATCAGTTTTTACTGATCAGTTTTTGCTGATCTATGGTGGGAACCTATTTGCCTATGGATTATGTTTTGTTAACTGTACCTCATTTATTTTCTGTCAATTTGACATGGCTGTGTTATACATTAAAAAAACTGGAAGTCACATGTTGAGAGATGTGAACTCTATGCCTAGCTCTACTACTGAGTTGTCAGATTCAGCAATTAAAAATGCAGGACAGAGACAGGCATTTGGCCTAGCAGTTAAGACACTGGTTAGGATCATTTCATCCCATATCAGAGTAGCTGGGTTTCTTAGCCAGCTCTGGCTCCTGATTCTAGCTTTCTACTAATACAAACCCTGCAAGCAACAGTGAGGGCTCAAGAGATTAGATTCCTGCCCCTCATGTAGGAGATCTGGAATGAATTTCAGGCTCTCAGCTTTGGCCCCACCCAGGCCTGACTGCTACGGGCATTTGGTGAGTGAACCTGCTGATGAGAGCTCTCTCTGACTGCCCATCTATTTCCCCTCCTCCTTTAAAAATAATTACAGGACAGTTGAATTTGAATTTAAGATAAATGAGGGATAGTTTTTTAGGGTAAGTACAGTAGTCCCCCCTTATCTATGCTTCTATTTTCTGCAGTTTCAGTTAGGCAAGAAACTGTGGTCTGAAAATATTACATGGAAAGTTCCAGAAATAATTGATAAGTTTTTAATTGAGTACCATTTGGAGTATCATGATGAATTCTGACCCAATTCTGTCTATTCCACCTGGAACATGAATCTGCCCCTTTTCCAGCATATTTGTGCTGTACATGCTACCTGCTTGTTAGTCACTTAGTAGGGATGCCAGTCATCAATATAATATATAAGGTTCAATTCTATCTGTATTTCAGGATTCCACTGGGGGATAATGAGGGGGCTAGTACACATGACACTTATATTATAAACTATGTTGTTTATCTGAAAATCAAATTTTATTTGGTGTTTTGTGTTTTGTTTGGCAACTGTACTCTGCTGGGAGCTCTTATGTGACTTTTGGCAAGTTAACCTCACCTGTTTGGCTCTCCATCCCCAAGTATAAAATGAAAGCATTGGAAAAGGCTTTCTATGTTTTCCATATTCCTTTTGTAATTTGTCCAAATGTACTCTCATGTTAGTATACAAAAGCGGACACATGTATATGTTGTTACTTCTGTTGACTTGCAATGTATCAGAAGCAACTAGTGAGACTATTATTTCCAACTCTGTTTTCTCCCATACACTGTAGTAACACATATGTACCCTTAATGTTTGGTGGAAAAATAGCTATCTAGGATGAAGTCTACATTTCCCAGTGTTCTTTGAGGCAAAATTTGGCCATTTTACTAAGGTATGACCAATGAGGTATGTTTTCAAGTAGTATGTTCAACTTCTGGAAATTACACTTACTTAAAGGAAAGGGTTTGTCTTTCTAGTTTTTACCTTCCTTCTCTGTCTTGAATGTGGACACTGTGGCTGGAGTTGGAGTAGCCATCTTGCATCAAGAAGTAAACTTGAGAATGAAGCCAGACATTGTGGAGTAACAAGATGGCAGGGACATGGATGTCTGACACTGCAGAAAACCAGAACAACCCTGTACTATCAGGGGTGGAGAATATCTGGCCCACAGGCTGTGTAAGGCCCACCAAATAATTTGGTATGGCCCTGCCAAGGCAACCATAAGCAGGATTTGAACTTCAATAAATATATAGCAGACTAAATTTTAAGTCGGTAATTTTGTGTGGCCTGTGAATGATACAAATATCCAAATAGCCCTTGGCAGAAAAAAAGGTTCCCCACCTCTGATACTTGCACAGTTTTTTATGATAGAAAAAGACAACTTTATCTTGTTTAAGTCATTATTATCTTGAACACAGCTATACCTTACCTGAAATAATACAAGCCAGTTATCTGGCAGGGAACAACTAGTAAATAAGTTATGGTACACCCATACAGTGTGACATTTGGGAAGTCTTTGACAGCATTACTAAGTTTGTTTGTACCTATATGAAACAATTGCATAATTACCTAAGTGAAAAAGCAAGGTACAGAATTTTTTATGCCTCCATTTGTGTAAGGAGAAGGGGCTATGGGAATGCTTTTGTATGTGTAGACTTGTTTCTGGAAAGAGCCAAGACATTGATACAATCATGGCAGGGCACTGGGGAACTGAGAATCCCAATTTAAAAAAAAATGTTTTTTACATGTGAATTTTTTTTAAAGATTTATTTTATTTATTTGAAAGAGAGTTAGAGAGAGAGGTAGAGACAGAGAGAGAGGTCTTCCATCTGCTGGTTCACTCCCCAGATGGCCGCAATGGCCGGAGCTGAGCTGATCCTAAGCCAGGAACCAGGAGCTTCTTCCAGGTCTCCCACATGGGTGCAGGGGCCTAAGCACTTGGGCCATCTTCTACGGCTTTCCCAGGCCACAGCAGATCGGAAGAGCTGGATCGGAAGAGGAGCAGCTGGGACTGGAACCGGTGCCCAAAGGGATGCCAGCGCCTCAGGCCCGAGCTTTAACCAGCTGCGCCACAGTGTTGGCCCCTACGTGTGAATTTTTAAAACCAAAACCATTTTTAGAATGTTTAAAAGTTTTTAAAAACCTTAGCATGCTATTGAAACTCTCTAGAACACTATGTATAAGCATTGTCCTTTGTGCTATAGAGATAAGATAGGCTGAGTCTTTTGTCTTCCAGGAGCATGTGGCCCAACAAGAGGGTCAAGCCAGGGCAACTGATCACCATCCACTTCTACTGTACCTTGTCTTATTGTGCTTTCCTTTATTTTGCTTTGTGATATTGCGTTTTTAACAAATTGAAGGTTTGTGGCAACCCAGCTTAGAGCAAGTCTATTGGCACATGTTTCCAATAGCTGAGACGATTGTTAGAATGAGCTGAGATCTGCCGCCTGCCCCGGGCCCCTCGGTCCTTCCAGCGGTCCTCAGAAACCGGCTTCCTCCCCTGAGTCCGCGGCAGACCATTTGGAAGAGGAACTAGATCTGTTGCTTAATTTAGATGCACCTGTGAAAGAGGAAGATAACTTACTAGGCAAGACATCTCAGGACCTGAAACCTGAGGAAGACGGGGAGATGGCCCAAGAGGAAAAAGTTCCTGCAAAGCCATCTGGGGCTGAAGAAAAGAACGTGGAACCTGAGCAAGGAAGTACATCCAAAACCGTCACCGAAGAAGAGCTGGAGGACTGGTTGGACAGCATGATTTCCTAAACCCACACAAGCAAACAAAAAGTGCCTGAAGAAAATGGTGGTTGCCTTCTCCACGAGGGCAGGCATGAGGCTAGTATCCAGGAACCGTGGGTTTACAAGCATGCCCCAGGCCGGGGGGTTCCATTATGCTTACAGCAGTCAGTGCCTACCTCTGTTTGACAACACCCGAACATGTATGAGGCATTTGTCTTCTGGCTTAATGCTGTAATAAGCTTCCTTAAGGACAGGGGGTGGTACTGCCCCTTGTCCTCAGCCTTCTTCCTCTCCGTGTTTACATTGTAGCAGGTGCTGCTGATTAAGGGAATAGATGCAGGCAACATTGTCCAAAATAAACAAACAAACAAAAAAAAAGAATGTTTTAGCAATAAAGTACTTTTTAATTAAGGTATTTACTTTTTTTTTTTTTACACATAATGCTTGTACATTTAATAGACTATAGCACAATGTAAACGTAACTTCCTTATGTACTAGGGAATCAAAACATTTGTGACTTGTTTGATTGCAATATCTGTTTTATTAGAGAGTCCTGGAAACAAACCTACAATATCTCTGACATCTGCCTTTAACTTGAGGTAGGAAGTGGTTAAGTTTGAGAGTAGGGGAAGAAAGGGATTTGGGAGATGAGATGTGAGCTGTAAGTTCTACCTCTCTGTGTCTTCTCTATCCTCCAGTGAGCCAAACAAAGGGAAGGCACAATTTTTCTTTCCTTTTTCTGTTTGCAAAAGTGAGACATACTGTTTGTAAAAAATTGAAACTTGAAAGAAATATTCAACATAGAAAATGGAAACCTCATAACTCCAAGATAACTGCCATGAAATTTGATGTATATCCTCCCTATTTTTTCCTATGAGTGTTTCAGATGCTTATTTTGTAAATGCATATTACACCTAACTTGACTTTGTTGTTTAACAATATATCTTGGATACTTTACCACAAGAGCACCTTGTCAAACCACCATGTTCTTTTTAACGGCTATCAATTTAACCAATTCCTTGTCATAAACATCTAATTTAGTTCCAGTTTTTATATATATTATATATATATAACTACCCAGCTGACCAAGGATTTTGGAAGAATAAATTCTTAGGGGAGAATTTCTGGGTAAAAGGATGTGAACATGTAAGATTTTATTAGCTGTTTCCAAATGCCCTCCAAATGGCTGTACAGATTTCTACTCCCACCAACAGTGGAGTATGAATTCATCATTAACCACACATTTTCCAGCCCTGGGCTTTTAAATCAGGATTATAACAAAAAAAATCTTAATTTGCATTTTCTTTAATTCTTTGTAAGCATCTTAGGTTAACACCCGTTTGGCATTCCTCCATGGGTGAACTCTGTTCCTGGGAAAGGAGAGATGCTAACCCGCTGGTAAAAAGTGTTTTCTTGAACATCTCATCCAAGAAACAGCAGTCTCCAGTTGGCTAATTTCTTAAGTCACAAGAAATTCCAGTTTCCACTTTAACAATTTAAAGACTGAATCTAAAGACAGTGTTAGAGAATTTAAGATTTGAAATAAAATGTTAAGGATCCCAGCATGTTGGTTTTTATATCTTAGAGCTTTGCAATTCTTTTAATAATAGCTTATGGGATGTAATCTGCATACCAAACAATTCACTATAATTGTGGTCTACAATTCAATGGTTGATCTACTCAAGAAGATAATCAAACATCACCATAATCAATTTTAGATTATTTCATCACCTGAAAAAAATTTTTCATACCCATTATTAGTTACTCCTCCTTTCTTCCAAATCTCCTTATTCTAGGCAACCACTACCTTCTGTCTCTAGATTTGCCTGGTCTGAGCATTTTATATAAATAGAAGCATAGCATATGTGTTTTTGGGGGACCAGTTTATTTAACTTAGGTTTTTCAAATTCATGAATGCTATAGTATTTCTTTCTTCATTCATTCTATTGCAAAATGATATCACAATGTAGGGATATATGACATTTTGTTTATCCATTTGTCAATTGATAGACATTTGTCGTGTTTCTACTTTTTGGCTCTTATGAGTAATGCTGCTATGAACATTAGTATCCTAAAAATGAAATTGCTGAGTAAGAAGATAAGCTTAGCTTTTTGAGAATGGTAAGATGAAAAGCTCTATGCCATTTTATATTCTCATCAGCAGTGTTTAAGGGTTCTAGTTTTTCCCTTTCCTTGCCAATACCTGTTATTATCCAACTTTTTGACTATTGCCACACTAGTAAGTATTAAGTGGTATCTCATTGTGGTTTTGATTTGCATTTCCCTCATAGCTTATGATGTTGAACACTTTTCAGTATGGTTACTGACCCTTTTAGTGAATCTTCTTTGGGTGAATGTTCAGATTCTTTGTGCTTTGGGAGGGAGAGAGGGCAGTCGGTGGGAGAGTCAGAAAGAAAGAAGGAGTGCACATGTGAGCACACGCTTCCCTCTGTGGTTCATTCCCCAAACACCCACAAATGCCAGGGCTGGGCTGACCAAAGCCAGAAAGTCAATCCAGCTCTCCCACATGGTTGGCAGGAACCCAATTACCTGAGTCTTCATTGCTGCGTCCCTTAGTAGGAAGCTAGAATTAGGAGCTGAAGCCGGATATAGGACCCAACCACTCTGATGTGGATGAATACATTTGAATTGGTGTCTTAACTGCTAGGCTAAACATTTGCCCCTTCCCATTTTTAAACTGCATTGTCTTTTAATTCAGGTATAAGAGTTCTAGCTTGTATTATTTTTCATAGCTTAGAAATAGTTAGAAATTCAGATAAGATTTCTTTTTTTTTAACTTTTATTTAATGAATATAGATTTCCAAAGTACAGCTTATGGATTACATTGGCTCCCCCCCCCAAATGACTTCCCTCCCACCTGCAACCCTCCCCTTTCCCGCTCTCTCTCCCTTTCCATTCATATCAAGATTCATTTTCAATTTTCTTTATATACAGAAGATCAGTTTAGTATACATTAAGTAAAGATTTCAACAGTTTGCACCCACATAGAAACACAAAGTGAAAAATAACTGTTGGAGTACTCGTTATAGCATTAAATCTCAATGTACAGCACATTTAGGACAGAGATCCTACATGAGGAGTAAGTGCACAGTGACTCCTGTTGTTGACTTTACAAATTGACACTCCTGTTTATGGCATCAGTAATCTCCCTATGCTCCAGTCATGAGTTTCCAAGGCTATGGAAGCCTTTTGAGTTCACCAACTCTGATCTTATTTAAACAAGGTCATAGTCAAAGTGGAAGTTCTGTCCTCCCTTCAGAGAAAGGTACCTCCTTCTTTGAAGACCTGTTCTTTCCACGGAGATCTCACTCACAGAGATCTTTCATTTAGGTGTGTTGTTGTTGTTGTGTTTTTTTGTTTGTTTGTTTTTTTGCCAGAGTGTCTTGGCTTTCCATGCCTGAAATACTCTCATGGGCTTTTCAGCTGGATCTGAATGCCTTTAGGGCTGATTCTGAAGCCAGAGTGCTGTTTAGGACCTCCTCCATTCTATGAGTCAATTCATATAAGATTTCACTGTGGCCGGCACCATGGCTCTGTTGCCTAATCCTCTGCCTGTGGTGCCAGTACCCCGGGTTCTAGTCCCAGTTGGGGTGCCGGGTTCTGTCCCAGTTGCTCCTCTTCTAGTCCAGCTCTCTGCTGTGGCCCAGGAAGGCAGTGGAGGATGGCCCAAGTGCTTGGTCCCTGCACCCACATGGGAGACCAGGAGAAAGCACCTGGCTCCTGGTTTCAGATCGATGCAGCATGCTGGCTGTAGTGGCCATTTGGGGAGTGAACCAACGGAAGGAAGACCTTTCTCTCTCTCTCTCTCTCTCTCTCTCTCTCTCTCTCTCTCTCTAACTCTGCCTGTCCAAAAAAAAAAAAAAAAAAAAAGATTTCACTGTATGGTAGTTGTAAAGTGGTTTGTAAAGGAGTTACCCCAAAAATGATTTAACAGAAAGTCTTGTTGGAAATATTAGTAGTGTTTAGAGTTCATTTTTGATTTCCCATAAGAAAATCAATTTCATCTCCATAATTTGAAATCCTAGTTAAAGTTTCATTCTAGGCAGTTTACAGTAATTTAAATGTGCTTATTTTGCCTGTCATCAGGTTCATGCCTTCAACGTAATAGTTTTCCTTTTTCTTTTTCTTTCTTTTTTTTTTTTATGGTGAAAAAAACATCTATTTAGAATTAGCCAGCTGGACTCCGTTCAGATGATCCCAATTTTGTTGGCAATGTCCAGAGCATCATAGTCAGGAGCCAGCCGCACACACGCCTTCTTCTCTCCATCAGGGCTGATCAGGGTGTTGACTTTGGCCACATCAATGTCATAGAGTTTCTTCACAGCTTGTTTGATCTGGTGCTTGTTGGCCTTGACATCCACAACGAACACCAGTGTGTTGTTGTCTTCTATCTTCTTCATAGCTGACTCCGTGGTCAGGGGGAACTTGATGATGGCATAGTGGTCAAGCTTGTTTCTCCGGGGGACGCTCTTCCAAGGGTATTTGGGCTGCCATCGGAGGCGTAGTGTCTTGGGCCGCCGGAAGGTGGGGGACGTACGGATCTTCTTCTTGTGGCTGTGGACACCTTTCAGCACTGCCTTCTTGGCCTTCAAGGCCTTTGCTTTGGCTTCGACTTTAGGAGGGGCAGGAGCTTCCTTCTTCACCTTCGGTGCCATCTTGGTGAAAAGTTCCTTTTTCTTTAAGATCCGTTTATTCACTTTGAAAGTGGGAGCTACAAAGAGAGAAATCTTCCATCTGCTGGTTCATTCCCCAGGTGACCACAACAGCCAGCTCTGGGCCAGGCTGAAGCCAGGAGCTCCATCCAGGTCTCTCACATGGGTGGCAGGGGCCCAAATACTTTGAGCCTTCTTCTGCTGATATTCCCAGGCCATTAGCAGGGAGCTGGATTGGAAATGGAGCATCAGGGACATGGACTGGTGCCACATGGGATGCTGGTGGTGCTGGCGGTGGTCCTACTCACTATGCCACGACACCAGCTCCTAGGTAATTGTTTTCACTTCTGTTTTGGTAAATAAGAAATCTTGCCATGGGCTTATTGACTGAATTGGACAAGCAAGTGCATCCCAGGAGAATTCCCCATACCTTTTGGCTCACAGAAAAAAATCTCTACCTATCCAAGGCACTGTACTGCAGCCTAGCTCAGAGGCCTGTGGATGGATTGAAATTACAGGGTGGTAAAAGGCAGTTACCATTCTTTTGTTTTTCTATACCCTGACCCTAAAGGACCTGCAAAAGTTTAGGAAATCTGGGGATTGAAAGACAGCTGCATAAGCTTTGTGCTGCAACCCATTTTTGGTCTTCATCGAGACCTAGCATGGTGTATGGCTGGTCCCAACTTTCAGACAAGTAGCTCATGTTTGATATGGAAAAAAAGTGAGAGGAGAAAAGTTCTTGGTTAGCTGACTTTATAGTTATTTAGCTCACTCATTCTGGATATTAATTAAGTTCTCATGTGTGCCAGAAGCTTTCTTAACTACAGGGATATAGGGTGAACATGACAGACTTCAGCCTTAGATTCAAGAGCTAGTAGTCTTTCTCAATAATTCCTCAATCCATGTGAATTCCTTGGAAAGATATGTTGGGAATCTAGGGCCGCACCTAACTGGGAGCCTCAGTGAGGGGCCTTGTGTGTGTAGGATGCAGGGAAGGCTTTTCTAAGGGTGCTGGGTGAGGATGGGGGAGGACAGAGCTATCCAGGCTAGGGAAATAGCAAGTGTGAAGAAGATATTGAAGCAGGAGGTGACAAGTGAGGGACACTGGAAGGGAATTGTGGACAAGAAAGAGCTGAAGGGAGGGCAGTTTTAGGTGAGATTATGGAGGGTGGTGATGACCTTATCAAGTGAGACTCTCTAGGTTGTAGCAATGAGACGGAATTTTATTTGCCTACTGTAAGTGTTCAGTGGAGGATGAATAAAAGGATTAGAATTAGGAGGGCTTCGTTCGTTGAAGTCCTTTTACACGACTACTATCTTTTTTACTGAAGGTCACTTTCTCTCTTCCTTTTTTTAGTGAATCTTATTTATTTAAGATAACCATACTTTTGTCCCTCCCTCTATTTTTCCTTCAATCCCCCTCCTTCCTTCTGTCCTTTTTTTCTTTCTGAAGGTTACTTTCTATTGTTATATGTAAAAGCTAGGCCTCCAAGTAACACTTCAAAGATTCAAGGGTGTATTTATTTACTTTCGCTATTCCACATACCAGAGAGTGACCTGGAAGAGGACATTAAGATGTGGTGAATTCTGATATATTGGTCAAAGGAGGGAGTAGACACACATTGATGAGTTTCAGAGTCTCTGGACCACGGTGTGTCTCCATCCAGGAATCTATGTGGCTCCTTGTGTCCCAGTAGAAGCAGGAATATTTGCATCACTGTGTATGTATCCTCCATGGCCTTTCCAAATTATCTTATAAAAAGCCTCCAAAAGATAGTGGATGCTTTCACTGGTGTCAGAAGTCATAATGAAATAAACATTATGTGAAGCTGACTTGGTTCAGGATGTAGAGTTAAGGGTCTAAGGGAGATAATTCTATTGCTAAGAGCCAGAAAACATTACAAAGGAAATAAAACTGTTGTGATGGCATGGAATATTCAAGGCTATTTATGAATAAACACATTTGCCTGGATGGATTCATTTACATTTTGATAATTTTGATATATGAAATATTTTATTAAAATTCTTTAGAGTAACTTGTCAGGCATTTGGCCAAACACTTAAGCCACCAGTTAAGACACTTCATCCTGTGTCAGAGTGCCTGGTTGGATACCAGTCTCCAGCTCCCAACTCTAGCTTCCTGTTAATGCAGACTCTTGGAGGCAGTGGGATGGCTCAAGTAGTGGGGTTCCTGCCACCCACATGGGAAACCTTGATTGAGTTCCCAGCTGCCAATTTCAGTTCCAGATTGGGGGGAAGGCATTGTGGACATTTGGGGAGTGAACCAGCTGATGGGACTGAATTTCTCTCTCCCTGTTTCTCTCTGTTTCTCAAATGAATAAATAAAAAACAAAGCAGCTTGTCTCTTTGAAGTGTTATTTCCCTTTATCTAGCAGAGGATAACATCTTTGCTACTACTTGTACTCTGGGATTCAAATATGTTTACTAGAATACATTGCACAGCATGTTACCTGCTGTGCCATGCTTTGTACACATTAGGTGCATGGTAAGCATTAAGCATTTACTTTGACTTAAATTGGAATAGCATCTATGGAATGGAAAAGTTAATCTCCGTTCAGATATCATCTGAGATGTTATGCCCAGGGAACAGAGAAGCTTATCTTTAAAATTTTTCCTGTAGCCCATAGGTAGATTTTAATTAATTTGGCAAATAAAAAATATCTGATATAGGCACTTATTTCTCCGTCTCCTGCCCGGATACATTCTGCATGGTCTCAGTAGTAGCCCATTCCTGTGCATGGTGGCCTTATCAGTATACTCTCCCTTATGTTAAATCTTAATCTCCCTCTGTAATTGAAACACATTTTCTCTGTCTCCTTCCTAATGACAGAAAACACAGGACCATCCTTCAGTTGTCACAATTTACCTGCTTACTTGAATCAAAAATACTTGAACCAGTAGATGTGACATGGGATTTAGAATCCAGGCTATGGCCTCTTCCCTACCCCCCTACTTTGTATTTTATTTCTCAGTCTCACAGAGCTAATGTGAGGGTCTCCTCTCAGTGCAGTTCTAGACAGAAGTTAATCAGTGCCATTATTTTATTATTACTCCTTCACTGATGGGGGTCGGGGGCGATGTAGTCAATGGTACACACTGAATGCTGTGGCAGGCAATTAAGGTGGAGTGACATCCTAGCTACAATCCAGGACACAACAGGAAACTCTGCCTCCTATTTGTTATGGCACTTAAAAATTATTCATTTAATTTGAAAAGCAGAAGAGAGAGAGAGAGAGAGAGAATGAATGAGAAAAAGCATGAGAGAGACACAGATCTCCCATTCACTGGTTCACTCCTCTAAATACTTGGAAAGGTGGGGAGTGGCCCAAATTGAAACCAGGAGCCAGCAACTCAATCCAGGCCTCTTACATGGGTGGCAGAGACCCAGTTACTCGAGCTATCACCTGCTATGATAGGATGCACATTAGCAGGACACAGTGCACAATGTTGTGCACAGTGCACAGCCAGGATGCACATTAGTAGGAAGCTGGGTTGAGATTGGAGCCTGAACTTGAACATAGACATTCTAATATGGAATGTGGCTATCCCACGTGGCATCTTAACCACTATGCCAGATGACTGCAGTGGGGCAAGTTTTCAATGGAGAATATTTTGCAATGTTGGTATGAGGCATTCAATTCAGCATTTATATGTGGAACATTTCTCATGTGGGAGATTGGAGTTGTTCAAGAAATATTGTGGTCTGAATGCTTCACTTAGGTTTTCATTTTAATCCCCCAAACATCCTTCAAGATCAGTGTAAGAGCCACTGTCCTCATTTCACTGATGAAGAAACTAAAGCTCAGGGGTCAGTCTGGCATGGTATGAGTCACGTTTGGAAATTAAAGAAGGTATTCTGAGTGCAGTTTCCCACAGCTCCTTAGAGATCCCGGATACTCTCAGAGTCCAGTCTCAAGTGGGTAGTCTCCTCTAACCTTAAGCAGTGTTCTTATGTATAAGTTCTTTCTGCTAATCATGGATGTGACCCAGGCCCAAAGCGTTCCTTAACAATGTAAGACTCCAACCCCTTTGTTAGGCCAGGTTGGTGAGTTCTTGATTATGTTGCCTGTGAACTGATTCTTTAAAATTCAATTAAAAAAGAACTCAAGAACCACCTTGCTAATGCAAAGGTGTCTCAGTTCTTTCCTCTGATTTCCAAATAGTGTGCTGATTGCCTTAGTGACACAGATCACCACTCACTATTTTGGCTCTGCTGGTGGACATGGCTTATCTGTCACAAGACTTTCCCACTAAACCTAGGCTTGTTTTTAGAATTTTTCTAAATCCTTTGTGCCAGCCAGCCTGCTGTCCTTTGTTGCTTTTTGCTATCAGTGTCAGTTATAGCATTCTTATCATTCAGTCACTTAGATGGAGGGCAGGGGAGAATGTTCTAGACTTATTTTTATTTGAAAAGCAAGCTATGAGAAGAAAGTCAGGACGTTCTATTTTTGGTGTGTAAATAAGAACATTATTAGAAACTTAATGTTGAGTTGGTTGTAATTTTTTTCCCTCAAAACTCAGTGGGAGGATTTCCAAGAAGTTGAGTGACAGCTCTTTTGTGCAGGGGAAAGTATACTTGATGGAAAAGCTAATTAACAAATGGTTACTAATCAGAGCATTTTATCCTGTTGAGGGAGGTTTTGAAGAAAGGATTATTTTTTTCTTCATAAGGACATATGACTCCATTCTCAAGTTCAACATGGTCATTTATTTTGTTGGCTGTCACTAGCTTAGAATGGAAAAAGGAATTATTAATTGAGATGATTTTTCACTGTTACATTTTCAGCCCTATTTTAGGCTCCCTTTCAGAGTCAGATGTGGATTTAACCAGCAAAATTTAGCAACCTTGGTGAAGTTGGATTTAGAAAGCCATTGCTAGTTGCTGTTGTTAACTTCTTGTTGGCCCCCATCTGGTGGGTCTGGCTTCCCAACTCAGAGGAAGGCCTATTCCTGAGGCTGTCTTGGAAGCTCTGAACCTTTCTTTACCTGGAGAATGCCATCTGTGGGTTCTTAGTCTGGGCCGCCTGATTTCTTTATTTCTTTTTTTTTTTTTAAGGATTTATTTATTTATTTGAAAGTCAGAGTTACACACAGAAAGAAGGAGAGGCAGAGGCAGAGAGAGGTCATCCATCCTCTGGTTCACTCCCCAGTTGGCCGCAACAGCTGAAACTGATCCAAAGCTAGGAGCCAGGAGCATCTTCAGGGTCTCCCATGTGGGTGCAAGAGCCCAAGGACTTGGGCCATTTTCTACTGCTTTCCCAGGCCACAGCAGAGAGCTGGATTGGAATTAAAGCAGCCAGGACTCAAGCCAGCGCCCACATGGGATGCCAGCATTGCAGGTGGTAGCTTTACCCGCAGTGCCACAGCGCTGGCCCCGGGCTGCCTGTGCCGGCCCGGGGCTGCCTGATTTCTAAAATATCTTTCCAAGCAGCAGATTCACAAGGTAGTTAAGGTGAGATAATGAGACCAGACAATGACATGATTTATTGCTCTGCTAACTCTAGCAAAGTCAGCTGGGGAAGCAACAGGCCAGTTCCCTTGAGAACACAGCCTTGACCTAATGTGTGGTCTCCTTCGTGGAACATTGTCCTTTCTGTGGCACAACCCCTGAGGTGACACTAATCAGATCACGTGTGGATCTTACATGCTATTGCAAGTGGATGGTTTCATTTCATTTGCAGTGCCTTTTCTCATTTTCATGTCATTGCCCTGAACTGGGTACCTGGGGCTTATGCATGTAGCATGGGAGACTGTGGAAACTGCTCAGTTATTTCTGTGCCTTTGGCTCTCATAGTTATGGGTGTACAGACCTTTGTTTTCTCTGCATTTTGCTTTTTCTCTGTGAAGTCTGACTCCAGCTTCCAGGTCTGACTGATTGGAACAGCTTTCTCCTGAATTTGTTGACTGAACTTGATGTCTTTCCTTCCTCCTATGTAATTGATTCTCTCTGTGATCAATACTTTCCATCTAACACCTATTGCTTAACTGGGTTAGTATTCTTTTGCCTTTTCAGATTTGTTTGTAGTGTGGTTAGAGCAGAGAGGGAAAAATTCTTTGTTCATTGTTACAAGAGTTCTATGATGTATGTACTGCATTTTTTGTACTCTTTTTTCTCCTAATATCCTGAATACACAGCTATCCCATAATTTTCAAAATTTCTCTTCCTATCTGTAATTTCTCTTTAGATTCTGAAAATGCAATTAGTTTTTAGGATTAACATATTCCTGTTCCTCTGTACGCATTTTCTTCAGTTGATCATTTTTTCAGTGACGGTGAATACTACCTTTAAGCAAGGTATTGGGTAAGGTGGTGTTGGAGGTCAGAAATGAAAGAGGGGTTTAAATTTCCTTATGGATGGGTAGGGGAGAGTAGATCTGTATGTGATTATCATGAAAAGTAGAAATTGATACAGACCAAAAGTATCATGTGGGTAGAGTACTGTGAGCATGTCAAGTAAGGAAGGGAATGCCTCTGGGAAGAGGTGGCATTTGCAAAAGCCATGGAAAATCTAGACTTTAAGCTTCATGTAGGCAAGATCTATTATTTCTGTAGGATACCATTTTTTTTGCTGAGTCTTCATAGTGCTTATCCCACATTGATGCTCTAAAATATCTATTATGAAAAGGATGGGTTGTAATTTGGGTATAAAAATGTGAAATCAAAAAAGTCTTAGGGGCCAACAATGTGGTGTAGCGGGTAAAACTGCTGCCTGCAGTGCTGGCATCCCAGATAGGTGCAGTTTGATTCTTAGCTGCTTGACTTCTGATCCAGCTCTTTGCTATGGCCTGGGAAAGCAGTAGAAGGTGGCCCAAACTCTTGGGCCTCTGTACCCATGTGGGAGATCCAGAAGAAGCTCCTGGCTCCTGGCTTTGGATTGGCCCAACTCTGGTTGTTGTGGCCATTTGGGGGAGTGAACCAGTGGATCGGAAACCCTCTCCACCCCCTGCCTCTGCTTCTCTTTAACTCTGCCTATCAAATAATTAAATAAGTCTTTTTTAAAAAGTCTTACTTAAAGAGAATGTTATGACCATGAGGAGGAAGAGAATGAAAGGTGAAAGCAGGTATCATCTGTGAGAATTTGTCTCTCCTCTAATGTCCACTGAGAAGATATTCACCTGTTAATTTCAGCTTTTCCTAAACACCAAATGATTCTAGTTGCAGACAGGGAGGCTTTGTTGGAAATGAGAATTCAAGACAGTAACACAGGACTTGCTCTGTCCCCTTATCCAATCATGTCTCTTTAGCACTGATGGCTGGGTCACACACTTCTTGCCAGGACTCTCTTGGAAATGAAAGAGGTGACAGAAGGGCAATGATATTCTTCTTTGAAATAGAATTTGATTACCCTCGCTTCTGTTCAGGTGGTGAGAAAAAGTCAACTGGAGAGGTTATAAAATATCCTTGTCATTTTCGAAGGCAGTCCAAGGGCTCGGATGCACTAGCAAAGGCGACAGTGTTGTCATGGTGAAAGAATATTATCTTGCACCTGCCTGACCTAATCCCAGGTTTCACAGACATCAACAGCACAGAATCTGAATAGTCAAATAAACAAGGGAGGGCTCACAGGGATGTAATCTTTAGTATGGTCCACTGCCTATTTTATTGGCATGTTCATTTCAGAAAATTTACAAAACCACTTTGCATTGTTCAGATTAAAGAGAAACCAAGAACCCACAGTGTGGTGAGAATCCTTGAGGATTATGTAGAATTAGGCAGCGGCCAACTTGCTGAATTTTGTGTCAGAGGTTTTGTGTGTGTCTGTTGGGTTCTGTAATATTAGTAACAAAACAGTTAACTGTTTTCATAGAAATTAGAAATATTTCAATTCACAGCATTTTTGCATTTTCATAGTTGATCTAACAATCTCTAATGTCTACATTCTATTTATAATATAACTGAAATTTGAACATACTTTAATTTACATATTACATTATTATAGGTTAGTGATTTTTCTATTGTTCTCACATATTTTTAGTACCTTTGTAATAGCATATACTCACACATTCTAGTATGCCTTCATTCTTCTTGTCTGTGGGCATGTCGTACCTCCTTGGCCTGATAGTAAGTTCTAGTTGGATAGATCCGCTGTCTGATCCAGCTCTATCTAGTCCTTAGTGTGATTAGCATAATGCTTGGCCTTCCATAGGCCTTTGAAACTATGTAATTAAGTTAAAACAAAAGACATGCTGTCTTTTGTTGCCGTGGTACTTGTTTATAATCGAGGCAGGGAAGTTGTGGGAAATATTACCGTGTACCTAATCCTGGTACCATTTTCTTTCTTGATAACAGAATCTGATTTTATTTGGATCAGCAATATATCCAGGCCCAGGAGGTGAATCCAGATCAATATTAGGTAGTCAAGACAATGCTATTTTCTTTCATAGGTTTTTAATTTCTCAGCAGCTCTCGTGGTTAGGGGCAAGCATGTAACCCATTTACTACCGAGACATAAGAGGAAATTGCCTGGAGGGCAGCTTCTCGGAAAGCTGTCGTCTCCTGCTTTCCTCTTCGATTGCTGTAAGTGTGGACCTGATGCCTGGAACTACAGTGACCATTTTGCTATGGTGATACAAGTATGAAGATAAAAATGAAGGGACACTGATTGTGTCTTGGATGGAATCATTAAGCAGCACAGCTAATGCCAGGAACCACCCACCTCCAGACTTCTTTTGTGGAGAAAAACAAAGCCCTGTTGGTTGTAGGTACTGTGGTTGGATTTCTGTTGCTCTTGAATTGGAGTAGGGAAGGCGTAATGAGGGGAGAATGCCTACAACAGGGTCCTCTCTTTGTCTAGAGGACAGCAGCAAATCAGGCGAGTCTGTCTCACAGGTAGTTCCAGACAATTCCTTGGCACTAACTAAAGCCTTTAGGTTCTGTTGCATCCACTTCAATTTACTATTCATGTTGGATGAAAGAGCTTCTATTGTCCAAAACCTTAACACGCAATGTTATATTTGGCATTTGCTTTTTAATTAACATGATATTGTGCATACTTATCTGTGTTTCTTTGTGGTCTATCAGTTCCTCATTTTAAGTAGCAGTAGCCAATTACTGATGCTATCTCTCCAGCATGGAAAACCAGAAGAGGTGTGGGTCTGTACCAGAAGGTCCCCAATCCTTCTTATCATCAGAATTTCCAGGTGGCAAATAACCCTAAAAATAAAAAATTCCCCACCAGACCAAAAAAAAAAAGCTGTAGAGTACTAATTTAGTGTCTAGGTTGGAGTGTGTATTTTCAG
This sequence comes from Oryctolagus cuniculus, assembly GCF_051225735.1. Taxonomy (NCBI): domain Eukaryota; kingdom Metazoa; phylum Chordata; class Mammalia; order Lagomorpha; family Leporidae; genus Oryctolagus; species Oryctolagus cuniculus. Next base: position 94,837,521 of record NC_142876.1, read on the forward strand.
ATGTTCTCCAGAGGGCTTGGAGACTCGCCAGGGTTAGGAAGCTTTGGGGATAATTCCATGATCCAGTTCTTTCTATCAAAATAAACTCAAGGAAAAGTGTAATCAGAGCTGATCTCTATAACCATCATATTAAGAAAAAAAGTGTAAGAAATCTAGGATGCTTAAGGTGTGAAACTCCTACTTAACTGTTATTGTTAATATTTCATCTAGAATATACTGGTCAGCCCCTAATTTTTTGTTGTTATTGAGCCTTGAGTTTTTCTTGTATTTCCTTCTAAGTGATCTGCGGTTTCACAGCACAGTTACAAACCTTTAAGGGTTTTCCTAATGACCGATGCTGGCTTTCTAGTTTTTATAGAGCTGAGTTCACTCCTTAGAGGTTGTTTGGGTCATCTGTGATATTCATAATAGGCCAACTCTCTCCATTTTTTTTTGCTTGTCTGAAACTAAGGCACTTTTGAAACCATGTATTTATTGTCATTCATGATAATTTCCCACTGGGAAATATCCAAGTTTACAATGGCTGCCCCAGGAAACAAGTTATATCTCATACTCTGCAGTTCAGGCATTTTAACTGCAAGGTTTTATTTGTTCTTACAGCTGTCTCAGGCATGATAATTCACCAGCCTCAGTGTCTTTGGAGAGTCTTCTTAAAGATATCCAAATGAATGTAATACACAAAGCTGAAGCAAGCAAGCAAACCATTTGAAAAGAATGATACATTTATGGGTCATCTTAGCATTCACGTAAATGAGATACCCAGAATATTCACAGAGATGGAAATTGGAATGGTGGCTGCCAGGGACTGGTGGGCAGGGAGGAATTGGAAGTTGTTGCTTAATGGGCGTGGAGCATCAGTTTAGGAAGATGAAAAATATTTTAGAAAGGGATGGTGGTGATAGCTGCACAATAATGTGAATGTGCTTAATGCTAACATTGACCCATACACTTAAAAGGGCAAACTTTATGTTGCATTTATATTTTTTCGCAGACCTCAACTGATATTTTTGTATTCAGAAAACAATATACAATTTGCCTCTGTTATTCCTTTAATCTCCAAGTACAAAAGCCCAGAAGTGGGCTATTTAATAAATATGTATATTAAAGAAAGAATTAGAAGAAGGGATATAATGAGATTAAATCTTTACGCCTCAGATGTAATTTGATTCTTTTTTCACTCTGACATTTCCATAGATATATTTATTTATTTATTCAGCAATTGTATTGAGTATCTACCATGTGCCAGGCACTGCTGCAGATGCTGGGAGTATAGAGGGAAAATACTTGCCTTCCTAGAGCCTATATGCTAGCAGAGCAGATCTGAATTAAAAAAAAAAACAAAACAGGTATAATAGATGGGCTTGGGGCCAGTGCTGTGGCATAGTGTGTTAAGCTGCCATCTGCAGCACTGGCATCCCATATGAGTGCTAGTTTGAGTCTCAGCTGCTCCACTTCAAGTCCAGCTCCCAGTTAGTGTGCCTGAGAAAGCAGCTGAAAGTGGCCCAAGTGCTTGGGCCCCTTCACCCACATGGGAGACCTGGAAGAAGCTCATAGCTTTGGATTGCCCCATCTCTGGCCATTGTGGCCATTTGGGGATTGAACCAGTGGATGGAAGTCTCACTCTCTCTCTCTTTCACTCTCTTTCTATATAACTCTGCTTTTCAAACAAATAAATAAATCTTTTCTTTTTTAAAAAAATGGCTATGAAATGATGATGAGTTGTATGAGAGGAATAATCGAGGATTAGAAGGAAAGGTCCTCGACTGTAGAGGCTGCTCTGTCCACACTAGGGACTTGGGTTTGACTCTGTGTGAGAAGCTGCTGCAGGATCTGAAGAGAAGAGAATTCCTCTGGCTGCTATATTGAGTACAAACCATAGGTGCATAGGACAGAATGCTCTAGTCCTGGTGTGGCAGAGATTGGTGACTTGGACCAGGATGGTAGCAATTGAGATGGTAGAACACATGGTCAGGTTCTGAATGTGAGGATAAACCTGAGTAGATTTACTGATAGATTGGATGTGGGATGGGAGAAAAACAGAACAATTGAGACTGATTTTAATGTTTGGAGCCTGGGCAACTGTTAAGATAGAGTTGTTATTTACTGATAGGAATGTTACAGGGAAGCAGATGTGGATAGTAAAACCAGGGATTTGGCTTTGGGTATTTGAAGCTTGGGACATCTATTAGACATCCCAGTGGAGGTTGGCACTTCAAGTTCGGAATTCAGGGAAGAGACAGCCAGACTAAAGCTTTAAATTTGTGACTGATGAGCAGAAAGACTGGATCAGATCACTAAGTGGGTGAGTCTAATATAGCATATATGGTATATATAAAGAGGAAAAGATGGCTGAAGACTTGAGCTCTGCCTGGGTATTCCAACATTCCTGTTGGAGCAGATGTGGAGGGTTGAGACAAGCAATTGTGTATCTTTGAAGCCAAGTGAGGAAGAGTTTTTCACAAGAGAGGGCATGATCAGTGGTTTTGAATGCTTCACATAGGTCAGGTACAGTCATGTAAGAACTGAAAATTGACCATTGGACTAATCAAGGCTACCAATGACCTTAACAGTGCTCAGAGCTAATTTGGAAAATGGTGTAAGGAAGAAGTTTTACTCTAATTGGAGGCCGTAATGATCAGTTTTTCAAGGAATCTTGCAGCAAAAGAGAAAGAGAAATAGGACAGTAGTTGGAGAAGGCAGAAATAGTCAAGAGGGTGTTTCTGAGATGAGAGACATGGTAAGATGTCTTTCTGTTGATGTGTGTGTATTGGTAAATAGGGCATTCTTAGAGTGGTATCTTCCAGTAGGAGAGAGGGCATGGGATCTCATACACAAGAGGGGTAGATACAATAGTTAAGAAGGTGGACAGGGTATACAGAGTCATAAGAAGGATGGCGGAGAATATCTGGGCTTCTATGCAAATTGATGGGGTGGCAGCAGGTCAAGGAAGTTCTCTTCAATGGCACTTGTTTTTTTCGGTGAGATAAGGAAGCCTTTTGCTCATAGTGAGTGAGGAGCAGGAGGTGCTAGATTTTTAAGGAGAAGATACAAAGTTTGTGCCAATGAGAGTGGAAAGGTGAATAGATTAAGTCAGTAGTGGGAAGCTCTTAATCTTAAAGAGGTTGAGGTTATAGGGGTTCTGTGTTCTTGAGGACCCTGCCTTTCAAAATGCACAATGAAGGGATTTTGAGAGTTTGAGAGGGGGGAGAAGTGAGTTCAGATTAGGGGGATTGCTGTGGTTTTGATGTAGTTTGTTCCCAAAGGGTATGTGTGTTGGAAATTTGGTTCACAGTGTGGTCGTGTGAAGAGGTGATGGGACCTTTAAGAGGGTGGCCTACTGGAGGGTCAGTGGGGGTGCTACCCTCAGGACACATTGTTACTGCTCTGCTCTCATGCAGTGAGCTGGTTAGTTTTCAGCAGAGGCAAGCCTGACCACTCAGTTTCTTCAGCTTCCTGCCTTGTGATATGATCTCTGCCTCTCACCTATGCTCATGCCATGTACCAGAGGGCCTTCACCAGAGTGGAACTGATGCTGATGACATGCCCTTGAACCTCCAGAACTAAGATCTAAGTAAACCTCTTTTCTTCTTAAATTTTATTTAAGGTATACAAATTTCATGTATACAGATTTAGAAACATACTGATACTTCTACACATTCTCCTGCCCATGCTCGGTTCTTCTTCCTCCTGTCTCTCCTATTTGCTCTGTTAATTTTTACAATGATCTACTTTCAGTTTACTTTATATTCATAAGAGTACCCATACACTAAGTAAAGAGTTCAACAAATAGAAGAAAAAAAAACCACACTATTCCTCAACAGTAGAGACAAGATCTGTAAACAGTCATTGAAGCTCAAAATGTTAATTTCGTTCCTATACATTACATTTTTGGTACTCTGTTAGTTACCCCAGATCAAGGAAAACATATGGTATTTGTCTTTCTGGGACTGGCTTATTTCATGAAGTATAATGATTTCTAGTTGCATCTGTTTTGTTGCAAAAGACAGGATTTCATTTTTTTGTGATGACATAATATTCCAAAGTGTATATACCATAATTTATCTAGTCATAAGTTGATGGATATCTGGTTGATTTCATATCTTAGCTATTGTGAATTGATGTGCAATAAACATGGGGGTAGAGATAACTCTTTCATATGCTGATTTCATTTCCTGTGGTAAATTCCTAGGAGTGAGATTGCTGGGTCACATGGCATATTTATTTTTCAGGTTTCTGAGGTATCTACATGGGGGTACAGATCAGTCTTTCATATGCTGATTTCTTTTGGTTTGGGTACATTAATAGAAGTGAGATGGCTGAATCATATATATTCAGATTCCTGAGGTATCTCCATACTGTCTTCCAGAGTGGCTGGACCAGTTTACATTCCCACCAATAGTAGATTAGGATACCTTTTTTCTCACATCCCCACCAGCATTTATTGTTTGTTGATTTCTGTATGAGAGCCATTCTAACTGGAGTGAGGTGAAACCTCAATTGTGGTTTTCATTTGCATTTCCCGGATGGCTAGTGATCCTGAGCCTCTTTTTTTTTCATGTTGCTGTTGGACACTTACATTTCCTCTTTTGAAAAATGTTTAAGTCCTTGGTCCATTTCTTCACTAGGTTATGGAGTTTCTTGATCTCTTTGTATATTTCGTTATTAATCCTTTATCAATTGCATAGTTTGCACATAATTTCTCCCATTCTGTTGGTTGCCTCTTAACTTTCCTGAGTGTTTCTTTTGCAGTACAGAAACTTCTCAATTTGATGTAATCCCATTTGTTAATTTTGGCTTTGATTGCCTATGCTTCTGGGGTCTTTTCGAAGAACTCTTTGCTTATGCCAATGTCTTGCAGGACTCTCCCATTGTTCTTCTCTAGTAATTTGATGGTATCAGTTGTAGATTTAGATCCTTGATCCATTTTGAGTTGATTTTTGTATAAGGTGTAAGGTAGGAGTCTTGTTTCATACTTCTGCATGTGGAGATCCAATTTTCCTGGCACCGTATATAAACCTCCTTTATAGAGTTATGTACCTTTTGGTATTTTGTTACAATAACAGAAAACAGACTAATGCTGGGGTGTTCAGAGATGTAGGGAGTTAAGGATTCCACATAAGCCGTCAGAGAGAAACTTGGGCTGTTTTTTTTGCTCTGCAATTGTCCCACCCTCCTTTTATTTTCCTCCACTTTCCGTGTCTCCCTTATCTTCTCTTCCATCCACCCCTCCTCCCCCTCCCTCTTCCCTCTCACCTTGGTCCTTCCCTTCTTTCTGCTCTTCTCCTTCTCTTTCTCTTCTCCTCCCAAAATTTCTCCTCTCACTTTCCTTCCTTTTTCCTCTCTCCCTCCCTTCCACCCAGTCTTTTTTTCCTTAACTTTATCACTGAGACACTAAGAAGAATCTGCTATGAAATCTGTGGTCTGCAATTGGCCAACATTACTTTTAAAGCAAATAATTGTGAAACCACACGTTCTTTCCTTGAGTGGGGAGAGCTAAAGGCATTGAACAAATAATATACTTAAAAATATTGGTAGTGAGGTGGTTAGAAGAGATTCTCCACTTTTTCCTTAAAAAATTAAATTCTAGTGAACAGCATTAGAATAATGGCTTGTCTTCAATGTGAGAGTCATAGGGTTTTCCTTGGCATGGTCAAATAAAATAATGCGAAACTTTCAGTGCTTGACAAGCATGTCCTTATTAATCAGCTGTGTTTAAACTTTTCTGATATTCCCAAGTTTTTTGGCCCTGGGGACTGATGGTTAAGAAACAAAAGAAATTGATACATGTGGAAGTGTTTTTCTTTCTTCTGTGGTTGTCCCAGTTCCTAGGCAATTTCAATAGGATTGGAGGTGTAAATTGGCTTAGTTTGATAGTCAATTATCATTTAAGACAATTCTGAATTGTTTAACAGGCCGATAATGAGTAATTGTCACATACTAAAATAGAGCAAAATAATTAGCTTCTGTTTCCCATGTGTTTAACATTTCAAGAACAAATTTATAACTTGTAGCAATTTCAACTTTAGCTACATTTGGAAAGTTTACATTTTTAGTCACATCTCATTTTACATCAGAGGTGTTATATTGATAGTTAATTTCCTTGCAAAAGTGTATTTGTGGCTTTTAATTACAGTAGTTGGATGTGAAATTTTTTTATATAAATATATTTTTAATTTGATGCTACCTATGATTCTATAGCTTTATTTTTTTAAGATTTATTATTTATTTGTTTGAGAAGTAGAGCTACAGACAGAGGGAGAGACAGAAGGAAAGTCTTCCATCCTCTGGTTCACTCCCCAAATGACCGCAACGACTGGAGCTGGGCCAATCCAAAGCCAGGAGCTTCTTCCAAGCACTTGGGCCATCTTCCACTGCTTTCCCTGGCTGTCATCAGAGAGCTGCATCTGAAGAGGAGCAGCTGTGACATGAGCCAGCACCCATATGAGATGCTGGTGCTGTAGGGTGAGGCTTAGTCCAGGACGCCACAACGCTGACCACGTGAAAGCTTATTCTTTATGTATTCAAATGGTAAATGTATCTTTGCTTGTTCATAGCCTGCCTGTGTCCTGAAAGGTGGTTAACCATGACAACTTTGGTGCTCATGGAGCTAAGAGAGGGCAAGGTGGAAGAGGAAGCAGAGGGTGATTGTGGCAGCACAACATCTCCAGTTCCCATCTGGGATCAGCCCAGGGAGTGGGAAAGCTGGCAATCCCTGTATGACTCATAGATGAAACGGGGCCAGCAGTAAAAATGTGCTTTAGAATGATACAAACCTAGATTCTTGTCCTAACTGACCTTAGGTCAATTGCCCAACCAGATTTTCCATTTTCTCATGTGTAGAGTGAGGGCAATGACAGGGTCTCCCTGTAGGGCTGCTGTGATGAATGAATGAATGAGGTATGTGATACACTCAGGTCATGGAGTCTCAACAGGTGGAGATTTTGCCTCTCAGGGGAACACTTGACAGTATCTAGAGTTACTTTTTATTTATTTGAGGGGCAGAGAGAGAGCAAGTGAGAAAGTACACAAGCAAGTGCTCCTATCTGCTGCTTTATTCCCCAAATGCCTGCCACAGCCAGGACTGCAGCAGGCTGAAGTCAGAAGCCAGGAGCATGACATGGACCTCCTACATGGGTGGTGGGACACAGTACTAGAACCACCACTGCTTCCCACCAGGGTCTATGTTAGCAGAAAGCCGATGTCAGAAGCTGGAGCTGGAATCAAAGGCAGGTCATGTGGGACAAGGTCCTAAACAGCATCTTAACCACCAGGATGGATAAATACCTACCCCTAGAGACAGGTTTTTATTTTTATTTTTTAATTACTTATTTATTTTATTTGAAAGGCAGACAGAGAGAGATGGAGGGGAAGAGAGAGGTATCTTCCATCTTGTGGTTTACTCCCTAGTGCCCACAGCAACTGGAGGTGGGGAAGGTCAAGGCCAGGAGACAGGCATTCCATCTGAGTCTCCCATGTGGGTGGCATAGGCCTAGGCACTTGAGTCATCATCTGCTGCCTCCCAGGTACGTTAGTTGAATCAGAGGTGTGGAGTAACCAAAACTGGAACTGGCATGCGATATGTTATGTGACTATCCTGCTATGCCACAGTGCCTGCCACCATAGGTGGTTTGATTGCTGTACTGATTGGGGGTTGGGGGACAGTCACTGGAATTTAGTGGGTGGCATCCAGGGATGCTGCTCTTCATCCTGCATTTGAGAGGACAGCTTCCATGACCATAACTCCTCTCAAGTGTCCATAATGTGAGGTGGAGAAACTTTGACTTTAGCAAAATGCCTGGCCCAGGACAAACACTTTACAAAAATTTTTTTTAAAATAAAGACTTACTTATCTATTTGAAAGACAGCGTTACAAGGAGAGAGGGAGAGATAGAAAGATAGAGAGATCTTCCATCCACTTATTCACTCCCCAAATGCCTCAACCGTCAAGGCTGGGCCACGCTGAAACAAGGAGCTTCATCCAGATCTCCCACATGGGTGCAGGGTCCCAAGGACTTGAACCATCATCTGCTGATTTCCCAGGCTCATTAGCAGGGAGCTGGATTGGAAGTGGAGCAACTGGCACTCAAACTGGGTCATCTTCTGCTGCTTTCCCAAGCCATAGCAGAGAGCTGGATCGGAAGTGGAGCAGCCGGGACTCGAACCAGCGCCCATATGGGGTGCTGGCACTGCATGCGGTGGCTTTACCTGCTATGCCGTGGTGCTGGCCCCAGGAACCTTTTTAAGAAGCTGGCTAACACAGCATCCTCAGTGGCTCTCTCCCAGAAGAGATTCATACAAGACTCAGCATTTCCTCACTGTAAATTCTTCTACCTTTCTTTTCATTTCTGGATGGCTTTCTGACACTAGCACATAAACCCAAGGGGGCAGGGACTCTATTTGTCTTGTTCACCAGTCCTTAAAGCCTACTTTGTAGCTTAGCTCTACTACCTGTTTCTTGATCTTGGGTGCAAGTAACTTAACCTCTCTAACCTCCCAGTCATGTAGCTTCACCTCTCTTAGCTCCTCATCTGTAAAATGGGGAAAATGATAGAACCATCTTTAAGGTTGAGGGAGGGAATGAATGAAATGATACACTCAAAGCCCTTTACAGGGCCGGTGCCGTGACTCACTTGGTTAATCCTCTACTTGTGGCGCCAGCATCCCATATGGGCGTCGGGTTCCAGTCCTGGTTGCTCCTCTTCCAGTCCAGTTCTCTGCTGTGGCCCGGGAAGACAGTGGAAGATGGCCCAGGTGCTTGGGCCCCTGCACCCGCATGGGAGACCAGGAGGAAGCACCTGGCCTCCTGGCTTCGATCGGCGCAACATTGGCCGTGGTGGCCATTTGGGGGGTGAACCAACAGAAAAAGGAAGACCTTTCTCTCTCACTAACTATATCTGTCAAATAAAAAAATTTAAAAAAATCCCTTTACATGTGACCTGACATCCAAGAAGTGCTTAATAAATGTTGGCTGTATTTATTGCTTGGAAGCAAATAGTGGATGGGCTGTTTGTATGGAGGTGGGAGTGAAAGGTGTGAACTTGATGGAGAATGGGAATATAAAACTAACTTGGACCTGAAGTGCCAATAGTCCCGCTTCCTCTTTGCTTTTTAATTTATTATTGTTTTCTCTTTATTTCTTAAATATTTATCAAATATTTAACTGTATGAAATCTTCTTTTGAATATTTGAGAAAAAGGTCAAAAGAACAGTATTCTCAAGCACATGAAATACAAATGTACATGCCCATAAATAAAGTTTATAAAATTTAAAACATGAATAAATACAATTTTAAAAATTAAGAAAAAGTTTATATGGTAGCCACAACTCAGTCATTTCATTGTTTCTTGCTGCTTTTGTGCTACAGTGGCAGAGTTGGGTAGCTGCAATAAAGGCTGTCTGGTAGTTGCAATAAAGACTACAACATTTACTAATTGTTCCTTTACAGAATAATGTGCTGGCTCTTGATTAGTACCAATGTGCTGCTCTCTATTTCAAGCATAAATTTGGGAGGGTTGTGGATGGTGAGACGGGAAAGCCAAAAAGCTCTCCAGCTAATCCCCTGTTAAGAATGCTTTCGTGATATGGTAATATCTCAGATTATTCATATCCTATATCCAAATTTAGGAACTAACACATCCTAAAGTTGAATAGACTAAATGACTTTCAAATTTCTTCCTTTAAAAAAAAAATAGAAACTGAATATTGCTAAAATTTGCCAAGTTATTGAACCTACTTCTAATAAGGTAACTTGCAAATATAATTATTTCTTAATTTTTTAAGTAATTTCATTCTGGCTCTTATGTAATTATATGAGATTATTATAATTTAAATACACTACTTAAATTCCTATTATTATTAAGCTGAAAAATGCTGATGAAATGCTGGCTTGGTGTGCATGAAATAGGCTGTTATAACACAGGAAATTGCTTTAGTGCTTATCTCAAATAATTTGGAAGACAATTGTTGATGCCAAGTTAATTTTAAAACCATAATAAATTGAAACACTAAAAAGAATTTATTTTCTGTACTTGTCAATACACAAGTATCTAAATGGAATTGACAGTATTCATAACAAATGATGTAGATTAGAATTTAATTTTCAGGGACAGATGTTTGGTGTAGTGCTTAACTCACTACTTGGGATCCCATATCAGTGTGCCTGGTCCCACTATTCTACTTCCTATCCAGTTTTCTGTTGATTTGCACCCTTGAAGACAGCAGATGATGGCTCAAGTGCTTAGATTATTGCCATGGATGTGGGAAACCTAGATTGAGTTCCGGGCTCTTGGCTTTCGCCTGGCCCAGTGATGGCTATTGTAGGCATTTGGGAAGTGAACCAGCAGATCAAAGGTCTGTCTCTGTCAGTCTCTCTGTCTCTGTTTCTCTTTTTGTATATCTTTGCTTTTTAAAAATAAATAAAAATTTAAAAAATTGATTTTCAGTTGCTGAATAATGACTATTCTCTTCCTTGTATATATTTGTTATTCTTTTTTTTTTTTTTTATTAGACAGGCAGAGTTAGACAGTGAGAGAGAGAGACAGAGAGAAAGGTCTTCCTTCTGTTGATTTACCCCTCAAATGGCCGCTACGGCCAGTGCACTGCGCCGATCCGAAGCCAGGAGCCAGGTGCCTCTTCCTGGTCTCCCAAGTGTGTGCAGGGGCCCAAGCCCTTGGGCCATCCTCCACTGCCCTCCTGGGCCACAGCAGAGAACTGGACTGGAAGAGGAGCAACCAGGACTAGAACCCAGCGCCCATATGGGATGCCAGCACTGCAGGCGGAGGATTAACCAAGTGAGCTATTCAACTGTCATATTGAGTTGCTAGTATGTATGGAGTCAAATATGGTTTATATGTAGCATTGTGAATTAGAGGTTTGTTGCTCAGACTAAGAAGTCTAACAGTTTACCACTGGGTTCTAGCTCCTTTTCTACTGTGTGACCTTGCTCTAATTTTCTTAACATTATTTTCATCATCTGTACAGTGGATTCATGAACAGGGCCTGCATCATCAGGCTGTTATGAAGATTACTGAGAAAAAGATTACATGAAACACTTCGCAGTCATGCTTGCCTTATAGCTCATTGAGTGTTAGATGATACACTGTAAATATGTTAATTAGCCCCAGCAATCTTATTTAATGTTGCTAATTTTAACATAAGCTAGATGTATTGCCATCAATAGGATTGTGAGAACATGCTTGGTCCCACCTGTTTGTAGCTAAGCTGCAGTTTGTAGCTTTTGTGGATCTCAGAATTGGAAAGTACAGAATACTTCTTTGCCACCAAATTCTTTAGCTCTTTTCCCTTGGGGCAACCTGGTCACCCATTGGAAACATTGTATTCGTGTCCCTGCCACTTCTGGCACCTTGTTCAAGCCTTACAAGCCCGTATATTTTCCTTTCCAGGACAGAGACTCATATGTGGCCCAAGAGATCCAAAGGCTAGGTGGCACAGAAGCTCCTTGGTGCCTCGCCAGCTTTCTCAGGTCATTGCATACTCATAAAATGACAATGTTTGTTGGTCCGTCTGTGCTGAGCTTGTGAAGGTGCCTTTGGCTATAGATGCCTGGCTGTGGCCGAGACCTGGCAATCAGAGGCTTCTCAGCACACTGGTAAACTGTGGCTTTTCAGTCGCGTGTGATTATGAAACTCCAAGTCTCAGTGGAGCCCAGGTGTAGCAGTGAGATGCCAGGCTGTCCAAAGACAACAGGTTTGCCTACCTGGGAAGGGGATGTTTATAGGAAGTAGTAATTGAACTGGGACCCTTGTTGGGGAGGGATGTAGAGTTGTGAGAATGTGTTTTCTCACCAAAGACTGACCCTTTGTACATGGTTCCGAAGTGTTGGAATTTCTAGTGTCTTACACATAGTTCTGCTATTTTCACTTGTGTGTATCTGTATGTGGTTTTGTGTCATGTAGAAATAAGTGAAGATTACCTAAATGAGAGCAGAGATTATTTATTCAGATTATTTATTATTTATTAGCTGCAACAAGAAAGCAGCTATTATCATTGATTCACAGAATTCTCAGAAGTGAGTGTTAGAATGTGAAAGCCCTCCAGGGAACAAAGGGGAACCTTTAGGTGTATACACTTTGAATGTGTGGGAAAGCTGTGGTTGGGCTAGTTAAAACTAAAGCATTTCATGTGTTTGGTTTGGGGGTAATATTTGGTCCTGAGTTGGAAGTAGGAACAAACAGATAGGGAAGGTCACAGTCACTGTTCACATCCCTACCATGGCGTCTGGTAGCTTCAAAGGTTGAGGTCAGGATTCTGTTGTCAAATATGATTTGGCCATGTTCTTTTTGTGTATCTAGTCTCTCAGTCTTTCTGTTTACCATTTTATGACTTGTCAGTGTTTGACCTATTCATGAAAGGCTAAGATCCAGACCTTTGCCTCTCAGAGGTTATCCAGTCATCCCCAGAGTCAACTGCATTGCTAGGTCTTTTTGATCTTTTCATTACTGTATTATCATGGCGGTCCAAACAGACTGGCAGTGCAGAAGCTTTTAAGGCTTTGGATGGAGTGCAGTGAGCAATATCATGACCTCTAGGACAAAAATAAGATAATTAATAGTCCCTGTAAGTTACTTCTGAGCCAGGAGGATCAATTGCTTAGCCAAGGCCAAAAGAACACATTTTATAGGCCATGAGGATCAAACTTAGAAAGCCAAGTAACTATTTCCTTAGGATCACATTTGGTCTGTTCCACCTTCCCTGCTTCATTGATCCAAGTAGAGCAAGGAGTAATAGCACTGGTACAGACACCACCATGATCAGCCAACAAGGAATCTAGAGCAATGCAGTTGTCCATCACTGTGCCAATGAGTTGAGCCTGATCTCTATTCCATCTAGGGCAGAGGTAGTATCATTATTAACTTCTGTCAGAGTTAGTGATAGATTTTTATTTATAGTTGTTTCTATGTGTAAGATTCCCATCATTGAGAACATTGCTCTGATTGTTTTCACAAAGAATGAGTCAATAATTTCCCCAGGTAGAGTGCCTGAACAATCAAGGGTGGCATGATTTTGGAGCTTACATCCAGCCTTTGTGATTTATAGTCTCTGTGCATTGATGACTTGGAATATTAATCTGAAGCACATAGGATCAGCTTCTTGGCCACATACGAATTACTTTCCAGTAGGTGTTTGTGAAGATATAAGTCAATAAAATTGTTCATAGCGTAAGGTCAGAACTAAGGCATCACATTGGGTAGATTACATATTTGAATTTTTAAGTGTCTCTTCCAGGTAGCAAATTATTTAAATCATCATGCTGGAGTTAGGAAATTTGTTGAATTCAAATGTAGAACTAGGGTCTGAACAACTGATTGTGATAATCAATCATTTCTGGTGAAGGACCCTAGCAAAGACTGAGGTTGATAAGTTTAGAGTCATTTGTTCACTTAGGTATAAGTGGAAATCCCATTGACTGTAATTCCTTATGGTCTAATTTAAGAGACTGGAATTGGCTGAGGGATTTTTGTTATGGAGATCCAGTGATGGATGGCATGTTCAGCAGTCAGTCAGTTTGAAGGAATGGCTAGTGTTTGGGATAAGTTAAGGGTACATATTTTGTGATCTAGTAGTTACAATGCCAAGGAAAGAAAAGACAAACAGGGTCACTATGGCTGACCAACAATCAAAAGTCTACAGAAATGAAAAGAGTGATTATAAGAGGAGATACAAAGCAAAACAGAAATTTGGCATTGATCTTGGCCCATTGTCTTGGGTAGAAGCTGTCTTCTATCCAAGGACATCAGCTGTCTACTTCTTAAAATTGGCTACTTCTAGAGGATCTTCAAGGATTTGTATTTGCGGTCTCATTCTAGGGTAGTCTTCCACTTCCATGGAATTCTGTATGGTTTGTCTAATTGTGAACCTAGGAGTAGACTCCCTGGAGTTTCACTGCTGCATTTCTTGCTAATATAACCTGATAATATCTCTTCCAATGAAGAACAGTTATTTTCCCTGATGTTTTTCAAGAGACAAATTTCCTAGTTGAAGATCATGAAGAGGTTATTTAGGAAGATATTAGTCAGCCTATCTTTACTATAAATAGATACCTGAAACAAGCTACTTATGAAGGAGGGAGGTTTGTTTTGGCTCATGATTTTGGAAGTTTATAGTCCAAGATTGGGCAGGCCCCATCTGTTCATCCCATTGTACGAGGCTGGTAGATGGCCACAGCAGAGTGTGAATGGAAGACTGATCACATGGTGAACCAGGAAACAGAGACACAGGGAGCATACGCATAATTTATGTCAGTGTATTTTCTCCTTATTAAGCCACCAGGATTCAGTCATGGACGCTGTGCTCCAACAGCCTAATCCAATCTAATTACTTTCCAAAGGTCCCACCCTCAGTTACCATAATCAAGTTAAGTTTCCATCCTTAAACTATTAACCAGTACTATTTTTAAAATGGGTAATTTATTTATACAGTTTAAAAAATATTTTACAATTTTTAAAACATTTTGTTACCTTCACTTCAAATGTAGACATTGTAAACATATATACTAATTTTTCTTTTTTTTAAGGTTATTTATTTATATGAAAGGCAGAGCTACAGAGAGGCAGAGGCAGAGAGAGAGAGAGAGAGAGAGAAAGAGAAAGGAGTGAAGTCTTCCATCTGCTGGTTCACTCCCCAAATGGCTGAAATGGCTGGAGCTGGGTTGATCCGAAGCTAGAGGCCAAGAGCCTTCTCTGGTTCTCCCACATGGGTGCAGGGGCCCAAGGACTTGGGCCATCTTCCACTGCTTTCCCAGGCCATAGCAGAGAGCTGAATCAGAAGGGGAGCAGCTGGGGTTCGAACTGGCACCAATATGGGATGCCCTTAAGTACTATTTTTTTTTGACAGAGATATTAATATCACAGAATGAGGGGTTCATGAGCATGATTATAATGTGGGGAAAGAAGAGTATGTTGTCATTGACATGGTGTGATTCAGTGAAGGAATATTTATAACTAAATATCAAATGATACGATATCCACACAGTTTTTATACTGTCTCTGTATATTCCACAAATAAGAGAAGATGTGATGTTTTTCTTTCACTTTATTTGAAAGGCAGAGTTACAGAGAGGCAGAGGCAGAGGCAGAGAGACAGAGAGAGGTCTTCCATCTGCAGGTTCACTCCCGCCATGGCTGCAACAGCCAGAGCTGAACTGTTACGAAGCCAGGATCCAGGAACTTCTTACCGGTCTCCCACGTAGGGGCAGGGGCCCAAGGACTTGGGCCATCTTCTACTGCTTTCCCAGGCCCTAGCAGAGAGCTGAATCAGAAGTAGAGCAGCTGAGACTTGAGTCGGTGCCCATATGTGATGCCAGCACTTCAGGCAGAGGCTAAACCTGCTACACCACAGTGCCAGCCCCTCTATTAACATTTAATATAACACTTTGGGGAACAAGCTTTAATACATGCACTTTTGAGGGACAGCCAAATTTATAACTAAACCAAAGCAGACATCTTAATCTGTTAAGGTGATAGGGCTGGATGCAATTCATGATTTCCTTGTAATATTTTTTGGGACTCTGTGAAGCTGGACAGAATGTGGTGTTTGAGATGAAATCTCTGAACACATGGGCCTTCTAGTTACTGAATCATAGGAGGACAGCAAATGTGCCCCTGAGGGAATACACTGTCTTGATGATAAGGGCCAGAGGAATTCACATTAGCCAAGATGAAAGAGATGCTGTTAGACCAAAACTTTAAAATCCTGAATAATGTTATATGTTATTTTTCTAGGCTATCCTGAAAATCTTGTAGTTTGATCTTTCTCTGATGGCATGATGATTTGTGGCTGGATTTACTTTTATTGGAAATATTTTGGGTATGGCTTTTAAAAGATTTTGTCCTACTTTTCTACCCTCCTCCCCCATGTTTACTATAGCTAGAGAGATCCTGTAAGTTTATTTCTGTGACAGTCCATTTAACTTTTCCTATTCAAGATTTAGATTCCGGCCAACACATATGCAAGTTGATAACATCTGGCAACCTTGGGTTGTATGCACACAAAAGAATCTTAAATTCTTCTATGAATAGTTACTTGTCTTTTCTGGATTTAGGGAGCACTTAATTATAATTCTTCATTTGGCTCGGGTTCAAGGTTTAAATTCTGCAGTTACCTGATTACTTCACTCATGGGTGGAATGGATCTTGAGATGCCAAGTGGCCTTTTGGGATCTTAGGAGAGTTGCTGAGAAAAGGTAGGGACTTTGGGAAGAGGAAGAGGAGTTAACAAAAGTGCAAAAGGAGAGCAGT
This sequence comes from Oryctolagus cuniculus, assembly GCF_051225735.1. Taxonomy (NCBI): domain Eukaryota; kingdom Metazoa; phylum Chordata; class Mammalia; order Lagomorpha; family Leporidae; genus Oryctolagus; species Oryctolagus cuniculus. The sequence continues at coordinate 94,853,777 of NC_142876.1, forward strand.
CCGAAGGATAAGGGGGAAGATGGTGATCTGGACAGAGGCAACTGAAGGATGCAGAGGGGGAAGCCTGGGGAGGTATGCTAGCTTGTGCTGCTTAAGATTGTTGAATTGTTCACTGGCTTGGCAAAATAATCTTTTGGTGAAGAAATTTTTGAATCATATTTTTGTTTGGAGACCTCTTCATGCCAGCAGAAATGCTGCTCATGGCATAAAAGCATCTTATTCCTTTTATTTCATTTTTTTTTGCCCAAGATGTTCTCATATAAACAATTTTGTTTAAGTCAAATGTTCCTCAAGTGTCCCTTGCAGATGGCCTTGATGAAATTAGGCACCATAGGCACAGGAATTAGGGTTGCAATCAGAGTACACATAGGAAGCAGGAATTTTTTCTTGAGGAGGAGAGAAATTTGATTTAGATGATCCCTTGACAGCTGGCAACAGTTGGTGGAAAGTGATGCATGTGCACTTAGGGTCTCAGACCCCCATCTAATATCGGCTTCCTTCAAATGCACACCTGACCTCCCCACAGGAAAATGAGAGAGAATGCTCTTTCTGGAAATTTTTCAAAGATTTATTTATATATTTGAAAGAGTTACATACAGAGAGAGTTACACAGAGAGATAGAGAAAGAGAAGTCTTATCTGCTGGTTCACTCCCCAGATGACTGCAACGGCCAGGGCTGGGCCAAGCTGAAGCCAGGAACCTGGGATTTCATCTAGGTCTCCCATGTGGGTGGCAGGGTCTCAACTCTTGAGCCATCTTTGCTGTTTTTCCCACTCCATTAGCAGACAGCTGGAGTGGAAATGGAGCAGACAGGACTCTAACTGGCACCCATAGAGGATGCTGGTACCACAGGCAGCAGCTTAACCTGCTGAGCCACAATCCTGGCCCCTCTTTTTGGGTTAAAGCCAAACTTCCAGGAGAGAAAACAGAGATGGAAGGAGGGCCTTTCCAAGTTGTATTCGTGACCCACAAAAACATTTGTCCAAATAGGTACTGATCTCTTGAGAACTGCAGAGTCACCAGTCTATGAAGTTGGCTCAAGTAACGGGCTTATAGGGCTTGTGCCCTGTTAGTTCTGTTTGTGACAAACAATACTTTGACAGGACAACACAAAACAAAAGGACAAAAGAGAGCAAAAAAGGATGAAAAGGAGTGGTTTCATTCCTCCAAATAACTGGGAACCATTAAGACAATCCAGGTACCACCCAATAGAATAAACAGCCAGGAACTCAATGCCAAGATGGAATTCAGTTGCAGTGCTGATTCTCCACTCACCACAGACTTGACAGCCTGCAAGCAGCAAGGCAGAGGGCCTCTTTGGGGACCATAGGTGGTTTAAGACTGGAGCCCATGGTAACAGGCAGAGCAAACCATATCTTGGGGGACTTCTAGGTTAATTGGAAATAAACAAAGACCACCCAAAGAAGACCAAGCAAATGCCATATAGTCAGAGCTTGCTATAGCAAGAGAAACTTCTACCAATCTTGGTGTTTGGCAGGGACTCGAAAGCAGTTGTAGAGGGGAAAGCTTTATAGTCACAAGAGAGAAGCCTTCAGGTACATTAGCTTTGGTTGGAGGCTGCCGGTGTGAGGAAGCTGGAGATGGGCTAACCAGAAACAGAGCATCTTAAGTAGTCAGTGGTGTAGTCCTGACTATTCTGGGCAGATTTCTGCAGAAGTGGGCATTGGGCTTCCTGTGATGGTTGCTGCAGAGGTTGTGGGTTAGGATTCTAATATCATACATGGTCTGGCCAGGTCCACTTCTGTATTCACTTCCATGGATGAATTAATAAGAGCCAGTCTTTGCTTTTAGAGAATTTATGCTATAGCAACAGGTCAACCAGGATGTTCTGTAAGGAGTCAGCTAATAAGTTTTTTAGGCTTTTCAGACCAGATGGGTTGCAACTGCTTGAAAGTGGACATAGGTGGCCAGCGCCATGGCTCAATAGGTTAATCCTCCACTTGCGGTGCCGGCACCCCAGGTTCTAGTCCCGGTCGGGGCGCTGGATTCTGTCCCAGTTGCTCCTCTTCCAGTCCAGCTCTCTGCTGTGGCCTGGGAGTGCAGTGGAGGATGGCCCAAGTGCTTGGGTCCTGCAGCCGCATGGGAGACCAGGAGAAGCACCTGGCTCCTGGCTTCAGTTCAGCGCGGTGCGCTGGCCCCGCTGGCTGCAGCAACCATTGGGGGAGTGAACCAACAGAAAAGGAAGACCTTTCTCTCTGTCTCTCTCTCTCTCACTGTCCACTCTGCCTGTAAAAAAAAAAAAAAAAAAAAAAAAAAAAAAAAAACAAAAAAGAAAGTGGACATAGGTAATGCATATGCAAATAAGAGTGGCTGTGTTCCAATAAAACTTCATAAAAAGTGGAATTTAAATTTTATATAATTTTCATGTATGATGAAAGATCATTCTTTTTATTTTTTAACCACTCAGAAATGTGAAAAACCATTCCTGTGGGCCATACAAAAACCAGTGGTTGGTCAGATATGACCCTTGGGTCATGGTTTGCCAATCCTTGCTTCAGTTGGGACTACACAACAAATATATGAATGGAATACAACAATAGCAGCAATAAAAATAATAGCAGCTGACAGTTGGTTACACATTTTGATAAAACAATGTCTGATAGACAGTACTTTTAAGTACTTCATGTAAATTATCTCATTTACTTTCTTGATAACCCTGTGAAGTAGCGTCATCATTGTTCCCTGTTGTTCAGATAAGGAAAGAGAGGCTGTAATAGGTGGAATCCCAGCAGTCTCCCTCCAGAATCTCTGGCTGCATTATTACTCCCGTCTGACCACTAAGACAAAGCATCCTAAGGATACACAGTAGGTAAGCAAGAGCTTACCCGGTGACAAAGAATGCAGCTGGCGCCAGGGCCTGAGTTCCTTTGCGTTCTGTATCCATAAGCTCTGATCCCCAACAGAAGAGGGTCAAGACTTGTTATCTTATTCTTATCTTGTCTAAGTTTTCAGCATTTAAAAAATGACAGTTATTTTTCCTCTTCTACAATCAAACAAAGCACAGCACAAGCTCATTAGGAGAAATGGGGGAAATTCAGAAGAGCTTGGAGAGGCAGGCAGGATCCCCTGCATCTTGCTATGCAGAGTTAGTCCCTGTTAGCAGTTAGGAGCATATGCCCCCCATTCTTCTCCCATACTCTATTTTATGTACATATTTTTAACAGCTTTATTGAGATGTAATACAATTAAGATGCAATACAGTTTAGTCACTTAAAATGCATAGTTAGTTTTCAGTGTATTGTATAATTCAAGGGTTTTTGATATGTTATTGTAAAAATTATAGTTTAGGTATACTTAGAAACACAAAAATTGCCATCTTTAAGTGTAAAACTTAATGTTGCTAGCCATATTCACAGTGCTGTGCAACCCTTGCCACTGTTTCCCAAACTTTTTATCATCCCAAATAGAAGTTCTGTGGCTATTCAACAGTAAGTCCTTGTTACTCCTCCCCTATCCCCTAGTAACCTCCAGTCCACCTTCCATCTCGATGACTTTGTATGTTCCAGGTATTTCATATAAGTTGAATCCCACAGTATTTGTCTTTCCTTGCCTGGTTTATTTACTTAACATAAGCTGTATGTGTTGGTTTGTAGCCTACTTTTTCATGTAATAGCATACTGTGAAAATGTGCCTGGTCAGGCAGGGCTAGGCAGTGAGGTGGGCTGAGTTTTATAAACCATTCTAAAAAGTTTGGATTTCTTCTGTAGGCAATAAGGAATAATAACGATTTTATTTCTCCTTCCCTCCTTCTTTCTTTCCATTTTCCTTACTTTTCTCCCTTCCCCACTCCCCCTTTCTCTTTCTTTCTTTTGTCAGGAGAATGATGCTGATGAGATTACTATTTCAGAAGGAACTCTCTGGCACAGGTGTGGAAGTGACTGGGGACTTGAGATTTTGGAAACCTCAATCCCTGAGCTTCAACATTAGAATACTCCTTAGTGTTTAGAAAAATCTGGATTCTTTGGCAACCCCTGAGATCCTCCTCTACTGAAGCTTATAGTAGGTCAAGAAATCTGCTTATATTAAAAATATTTGTTTGAGAGGCAGAGAGGGGAGACAGAGAGAGAGAGAGTGAGACAGAAAGAGAGAGAGAGATGGAGAGAGATGAAGAGAGAGAGAGAGAGATGAAGAGAGAAAGATGGAGAGAGAGTGAGAGAGTGTTCCTACTTGCTGGTTCCCTCCCCAAGTGCCTGTAATGGATTGGATTGGGCTGGGTCAATCCTGGGAGCTGGGAACTCAATCCAGGTCTCTGACATGGGCGGCAGGGATTCAAGTTCTTGAGCCATCACCTGCTGCCTCCTTCATTTCAGGAAATTGGAATGAGGACCTGGAGCTGGAAATCGAATCCAGGTACTCTGATATGGGATGCTATTGTCTTAGCTTGTGTCTTTACCATTAAGCCAAATGCTTACCCTGGAATCTATGTTTGAAACCTCTGACCTAGTTGATTCTCATAAAAATGGTTTCCAGACTTTATTTTGAGAAATGTTAACTAACAGTTGGATGATTAATTTGCAGTGTTGTCCATTTTGATTTTTTAAAAATTTTAGTTATTTTAATGGTAGAGCTACAGAGAAGTTGTGGAGGGAGAGAGAGATATTGATCTTCCATCTACTGGTTCACTCCACAAATGGCCACAAGGGCCAGGGCTGGACAAAGTTGAAGCCAGGAGCCTGGAACTCCATTCCAGTCTCCCAAATGGGTATAGAGAACCAAGCACTTGGGCCATCTTCTGCTGCTTTACCAGGTGCATTAATAGGGAGCTGGATTTGAAGTGGAACAGTTGAGATTCAAACTGGAGCTATATGAGATACCAGTGTTACAGGCGGTGGCTTAATTTGCTGTGCCACAATGCGTACCACAATTTGATTTCTTAAAATTACATTGATAGATAAAATACTGTTCTTTTTAAAGTAAATAAAAAGTAGTTTTGTAGTTATACCTTTGTCAAACACAACAAAAATTGACATTGGGAACATATTTTGGTCATAGGTAGAAACATGCTGTTATTAAGTTATTGTCTGATGGTTTCTGTTTCTCATCTTGGGAATTCTCTCTCTCACTAATGCAGTAACATACACTTTGTTTGTACCAAGTTGAATCTCAAGCTACTTTGGATAAGGGTCTTGCTTTATCTTATCACCCCCCTCCGCCACGTCCTACAGTGTTTGGTGTTAGGATTGACCATCATTGAGTACTTGATTCATTGATTGACTTGGAAGCAAGGGTTTAAATTATAAGACTGAAATAGTGTATGTCTCTTTTTTATGTTATGGATCACTTGTTGAAATTGAAACTTAGTCCTATTTCAGTTTTAAAATTTTGGTCATTTTGCAGTCACATGCTATGCTCTACCACTGAGCTATACCCCCAATTTTGATCATTTTTATTCATCAGGTTTGATTTTTTATTAATCTATTTTTCATAATATTCTTGTTTGCATATTTGTTGCTCTATTCTTTAATGTATTGCTGTCCACAGATTCAGTTGTTTACTTTCCTCTGTGCCATAAAATCATCATGAAGAAAGATGCTCATTATACTGCTGTATAGTCTGACTGTTGCTTGTTTCTACATATGGTTTTCCTAAAACTAGTTGTGAGCATCATGATGTAAGCATCAATGCTTTTCAAAGCTTTCTTGGAAAAATGCATTTTATGAAAAAACTCTGCTTGGATTTCAAAATTGTTGTTACCAAAGTTGACTTACCTATTTTTTTCATAAACTTTTTGAAGTTATCTCTCCCAAGGGACACTGGGCTGTGGGGTGCCAAGACCCTCAGTCGATTGAGTCTGTCATTTACTAGGCAGATTTTTTGAGACACTCAGAAAACTTAGGCTGAGAAATTCAAGGAATGTTGCATTGTGAGAAAGGAGGAGCCCCTTCCAGCTGCTGGATAGAGCTTCCAGAACAAGGCCCTTCTCTGCTGCAAGGACATAGCATTGCCACAATTGGAAGACAGCCTCTGTCAAGAAGAGCCTGCTGTCACCTCTCTGCAGATGTACATAGCTAATTGTCCCTTCTGAATACACTTGTATGTAATTGTTCCGGCATTTTCCTAAGAGAAAAAATAATTCAAGGTATATTGGAGACACCCACAAAACAGGAGCAGGCTCTGAGAGTGCAGCTGAAGGGGGCGATCTACCCACTTACCCAGACCAGCAGTTCAGAGCATTCTGGAGCCAGAGCATAGTTTTGTTTCTCTCCCCTTCATCTCCTAACTCTTTTTGATTCTCCAAGAGGGGTTTGAACCCACCGCTGCGGGGAGGGGCTGGTTTATCTGAAAGCTTGGTTCCTAGATCCTGGGAAAAGCGTCATCTTAGAGTGGAAGGTGTGATAATCACGGGTTTCCCCACCTCCCTCATTCTCCTTGCAGTGTGCTGTGAGAGATGGGGGAGCATTTTCCTTATTTTGGTCTGTTTGCTGATCTGTAAAGCAGGAAATTGGACAAGATGGCCTCTGAGGAAAATTGAGGCTCAAACAGTTGAAGTTTCTCCTTGGGGCCGGTGCTGTGGCACAGTGGGTTAATCCTCCACCTATAGCACTGATATGCCATATGGGTTCTGGTTCTAGTCCCAGCTGTTCCTCTTTCAATCCAGCTCTCTGCTATGGCATGGGAAAGCAATAAAAGTTGGCCCAAGTGCTGGGCCCCTGAACCCACGTGCGAGACCCCACGTGCGAGACCCAGTGGAAGCTCCTGGTTCCTGGTTTTAGATAGGCTTAGCTCTGGTTGTTGTGGCCATTTGGGGAGTGAACCATCGGATTGAAGACCTCTCTCTCTGTCTTTCTCTCTCACTGTCTGTAGATCTACCTCTCAAATAACTAAAAAAAATTTTTTTTTTTTTGACAGGCAGAGTGGACAGTGAGAGAGAGAGAGACAGAAAGGTCTTCCTTTGCCGTTGGTTCACCCTCCAATGGCCGCCGTGGCCGGCGCGCTGCAGCCAGCGCACCGCGCTGATCCGATGGCAGGAGCCAGGAGCCAGGTGCTTTTCCTGGTCCTCCTTGATTTCCTGGTAGCTTGGTCTGTGGATAGATGTCCCTCTCTCCCTCTTTCCTTTGCATCTTCTCTCTACCCTCCCTGTCTCTGGATATGTCTGCCAGTGTCCTCCTTCTGTCTGGCAGGAGAGTCACTGTTTAGACTTTGCTTTATCTTTTTGGGAGCTTTCCTGAATCCTCCAGAGAACTGGCTGGACTTTGAAGCTCTGCCCATATCATGCAGAGACACCACTTTCCTTTCTGTAGAAGTGATGTGTGTAATTGAAAGAGGTTTTGGGGAGACACTTTTATTCCCAGGTGTCAATCTTGGCTTGCAGTCAGAATCATGGGAGTGATATTGCAGCTCCTGGGGTGGTGTCCTGGCACCCAAACCCTGGATTTATACAAGATTTACTATGATATATCTCTCAGGGGAAAATGCAGAAAATCTAACCTCTGGGCATGCTTTATCTCTGCAGTGATATTCACTATCTTTTTAAAAGAGATGTATTTATTTTATTTGAAAGGCAGAGAGAGAGAGAGAGAGAGAATGTCTTCTGTGTGCTGGTTTACTCCCACAAGTGAGCACAATGGCTACAGCTGGGCCAGACCAGAGCCAGGAGCTTCATTTGGGTCTCCCATGTGGATGCAGGGGCCCAAGCACTTGGGCATTCTGCTGCTTTTCCAGGCACATTAGCAGGGAACTGGATTGGAAGTGGTGCAATAGGACTCTAACTGGTGGCCAAAAGGGATGCCATCGTTACATGTGGCAGCTTAATTTGCTACACTACAGCACCAGTACCTGTTGTAAACCATCTTGGCTGCCCTCAGCAACTCTGACTTATGGTGTCTGCTCACTTCTTCAAATTCTTGCATATATCCCATGTTCCAATGGCCTCACCTCTGTTGGTTTTCATTTTTTGATTACTTTCAGTTTCCTGTTCCTTTTAAAATAATGAATCTTGGCCTTTTGTGTTTGGCATTCTATTGAAACCTGTTGGAGATTTTGTGCTAATCTCTATCACTCTCACTTTTGAAGCTCTCCCTTTTTTAAACCTGGTCTGGGTAGAATATGCTTTTGGTTTACTCTGTTTTCAGTTCTATGTCATAAATATTGATGATTGGAACTGCTGTTTTTCTTGGGGAATGCTTTTTTCCTCATTGGACCTCTTCTAAGCAGGCAGCATCTTTTCTTTGTGTTTCATGTCAGCCTTTGACCTCCTTGTCTCCCATGACAACCACACCTCATGGATGTGCCTTCAGTTCATTTTATTGCCTTCTCATTCCAACTTCTCCGATCTGTCCTGGTGCAGCCAAGCCTTCCAGTCTCTTTCTGCCTATAATTTATCTGTAGAATCCACTGCACAATCCATAGTGTAGCCAACAAGATCTATCGTAATCAGCTCCTGGTCTGTCTTTCACAACTCGGTCATAACATCTCTCATCTTAATGCCTCCTTAGGCAAGGATCTTTCCTATCTCTCTGCTTCTGTTTGCTTGATTGCCCCAGGCCTGGATCATTTCCCTGTTTCTTGGCTAGGAAACTCTTACTCACCCTTTAATACCCAGCTCTTATGTTGCCTCTCTTGTGAAGCTTTTGTCACCCCTGGTTGAGTCTCTTCTCCTTGGAGCTCCCACACAGATTGGCTTTATCCCGAGAGGATGCTTTCACACATTATCAACTCACTTCTGTCTTTCCTTCTTAGATGTATGTTCCTTGAGAGCAAGTACCAACCTTAGTGTGTATATATAGGGCACTGTGCCTGTCACAGAGCCCATAGAAGTGGTGGGGACTATAAGGAAACTTTTTAAAAAGATACCTTTTTTTTTTTAAAGGTACAGTGACAGAGAGGGATGGAGAGTGGGCAAAATAAGAGAGATGGAGATAGAGAGAGAAGAGATACTGAGATCTTTCATCTGCTGGTTTACTCCCCAAATGCCTGTAATATTTGGGTTGGGCTAGGCTGAAGCAAGGAGCCAGGAACTCCTTCAGGTCTCTCATGTGGGTGGTAGGGACCCAAGGACTTGAGCCATCACGTGTTGCCACCTACAATGGTGTAGTGTTTGCATTTCACATATGCACATCCTCCTGTATGTTTGAAATCATCTCTTGATTATTTATAATACCCAATACAACAGAAACCACTGTTACATTGTACTGTTTAGGGAATAAAGCAAGGAAAAAGTCTGTATATATTCAAGAGAGATGCAATTCACTCTCTTGAATATTTTTGATCCATGATTGGTTGGATCCGTGGAAGTAGAACCATGAATACAGAGGACTGACAATGCGTTGCCTGTTGATCACGAAGATTAGAGACAATAACATCATGCAATTACTGAGGTATCTGATAGGGAGCAGTTCACCAAATTTATTGTGTGAATATCTGGCCAGTGGTGCTGTTCTTTGATTATTTTCTCTGAAATCGCATTTTTTATGTCTTTTTAATTTTTACTTTTTTTCAGATCTCATTTCTGAGCTATGTATTCTTGGCATGGGTAAGCAGGTTTGCTTGTGGGAGGGTGACAAGAAGTGGAGAAAAGAGAAAGGAAATTGAGAGAAAGTACCTTCATTGGGACAGCAAAAATCCAATTTTAACCTGACAGTTGTTCTGTGATAGACTCTGCAGTCTGGTTAGATGCATGAGGCATGGAAATTCTGTGGTGGAGTTTTTAGCAAATGTGCCAGATTTTGCACATGTGTACAGCTTTGTAAATTCATGCACACATCTTGAAATAAATTGCTGCCACCTGAGTTAACCCCTTGTCATAGTGTCCACTCTTCCTTATAATTTTATGGCTCAGTCATTTTATTTGTTCAGCTATAATTTTAGAGCTGCATGTTCCTTAGGATCACCTCAGTGATAATAAGCCAACATTGGTAACAGCACTTGGAATAATAACCAATGGATATTGAATCATTACAGGGAGTCAGGTAGCATATTAAATGCTTTATGTAGGTTATCTCAATTCCTTGTCAAAAAAGCTCACCAGGTAATCACCATAACCCCATACTGTAGCTGAGGATATTCAAGGCTTGGACCCATCACCCCATACTGTAGCTGAGGATACCAAGCAGAGTTGTGATGTGACCCAGCTTATGTCCAGGGCCGAAGCCACCAGCCTGAGTTGTCATCTATTGTACGTTTTCGTATATACTTACCTTTTGGAAAGTGAATGGTGTGGGTCAGTTAGAAGATACTGAATTATTAACCATACTGAGTATGTAAGCTAGACTGGAGTATACCTTTGATCTATTAACTAATTCATAAACTTGACTGTGAACTTAGAAAATCTAGGAAGACTGTCATTTCAGATAATCCCGATATAATTGTGTCACAGTGCCCCTTGTAACTTATGCTGATAAGTATTTGGAAATTTTTTTGTAGTTAACAATTTTTATTTATTTTAAATGGAGGGAGGGATGGAGGAAGGGAGAGAGAGAGACAGAGAGAAAAAGAGAGAGAGAGAGAGAATCTCCTGTCTGCTGGTTCATTCCCCAAATCCCTACAGCAGCCAGTGCTTTGCTTAGGCTGAAGTTAGAAGCCTAGAACTCAATCCAGGCCCCCTGTGTGTATAACAGGTACCTACCTACTTGAGCCATCATCTGATGATTCCCACAGTATGCATTAGTAGGAAGCTGGACTCAGAAGTGGAGCCAGAACTTGAACCCAGGTTTTGATATGAGATACAGGCATCACAGGAGACAGCTTAACCACTGTGCCAAATACCCTACCTGTTCAGAAGTTGAAAAAAAGTTTGTCAAGTTCAGAGTTGGTGAACTCAAGGGGCTTCCATAGCCTAGACATCTCATGGCAAGAGCCTCGGGGGATTGCTGATGTCATAAATAAGAGTGCCAATTGTTAAATCAACAACGGGAGTCACTGGGTACAGGCTCCCCATGTAGGATCTCTGTCCTTAATGTGTTTTACTATGAAACTTAAAGACAACACTACTAGTCGAACAATACCCTATACCATGTGGGGCTGTGTGAGTGCAGCCTGTTGAAATCCTTGCTTAGTATATACTAAATTGATCTGCTGTATATGAAGGTAATTGAAAATGAAACTCGATGAAGGGCGGGATGGGAGAGGGAGTGGGAGAGGGGAGGGCCACGGGAGGGAGGGAGGTTGGGGTGGGAAAGCCACAACAATACACAAGTTGCACTTTGTAAATTCACATTTATTAAATAAAAAAAAGCAGCATTCTCTGAAATAAAAAAAAAGAAAAAAAGTTTGTGAAAAATGAAACAACAACACTGTGACAGTAATTTCATTTCATGTGGCTTAAAAATAAAATCCAAAGAAAAAGAGGGAGATGGCAACTTGTATTTGGGTCAATGACTTTAGAAATATTTTTCATCTAATGAAGAACTTATGCCATAGCCATTCTTGTTCTCATGTTGTAGATGATGAGCTTAAGGATTGGTAAGATTCAAGTTTACTTCAACACTAAACCAATCTTCTGGCTTTAAAATTCAAGTACGCTCCATTGGACTACTTATCAACCCATGAAGAGAGCAAGGATTTCTTTGTTATCAGGATTGGTTTTTCCTCTTTTCTATGCTCGGCCAGCATGGGACTTGGGTTTATTCACGATTTGCCAGATTAGGGCCAAGGAAAACTTATGGAGTGGAAATGTATGAAAAATGTCATTTGATAAGGTAGGGTGGTGTCTCAAAATAGAATAATGCACCCCTGCAGCCAGGACATTGATGGAAGAGGCTTTGGGAAGTGATTTCCTTGATGCTTGCTGTTTGTTTAGATTTTAAAAAATTACATGATAGGGTGTGAGTAATTTACCCCTTAGATCATTCATTGCACTGGACTTAATGGCTCATTAAAGTTTTAACAATGGAATGTTAAATCAGACCTTCTGAAGTGACCTTTGATCCATAGTTAGCTGTTATATGTTTTCTGCCTGTTTATAGTTATGAGAGGGAACATTCCATGTGTACAAGGTATGCTTGTCCACCTGTAAGACCTGCCTTGGGACGCCAGAGGCTACATGGTGCAATAATTATCTCCCATACACACATGGGTAGCAGAGCAGCCAGGAAACCAGGACTGCCTCTGTTCTGGGTGCTCACACTGAAGAGATGCTGGTTCCACTTCAGTCCACCTGAACGTATGCAGGCTATGGAGGTAGAAAATGCAGATCTTAAGTCAGATTGTTTGGGTTTGAATTCCAGCCCACACATAACCGTTGGGGTAACCTGGTGATGTTCTTTCATTTCTCTAAGCATGTCCACTTAGTTGAGAATAATTGTGGCTTCTGTCTCATGTGAGGGTTGTTGTGAAGTCTGGATTTTAATGAGCCCCCAGTAAGAGCTGCTGATACTATGGGTGAGTCTAGAGCTGTGTGTGTTGTGGTGGGGAGTTTGTTGCCAAGGGCCTTACAGCCCATTTTTTTTAACTTTTATTTAATAAAAATAAATTTCCAAAGTACAACTTTTGGATTATAGCAGCTTTTTCCCCCATAACCTCCCTCCCACCCACAACCATCCCATCTCCCACTCCCTCTCCCATCCCATTCACATTAAGATTCATTTCCAATTATCTTTATATACAGATCAATTTAGCATATATTAATAAAGCTTTCAACAGTTTGCACCCACTCAGAAACACAAAGTATAAAGTACTGTTTGAGTATTAGTTATACAGTTAATTCACATAGTACAACACATTAAGGACAGAGATCCTACATGGGGAGTAAGTGCACAGTGACTCCCGTTGTTGATTTAACAATTGACACTTTTATTTATGACGTCAGTCATCACCCGAGGCTCTTGTCATGAGCTGCCAAGGCTATGGAAGTCTCTTGAGTTTGCCATCTCTGATCTTATTTCTGATCTTATTTAGACAAGGTCATAGTCAAAGTGGAAGTTCTCTCCTCCCTTCAGAGAAAGGTACCTCCTTCTTTGATGGCCTATTCTTTCGGCTGGGATCTCACTCTTTTTTTTTTTTTTTTTTTTTTTGCCAGAGTGTCTTGGCTTTCCATGCCTGACATACTCTCATGGGCTTTTTAGCTACATCCAAATGTCTTATGGGCTGATTCTGAAGTTACAGCCCATTGAGTGTTTCATATAAGAATGTGGATTTTTCTTGATCAAATGTGTCATCATGGCTGCTTCCAAACCACAATGGCAGGCAGAGTTGAGAGGCTGCAAGGGAGAATGAGAGACTTACAACAAACATTTGCTATCTATTCATTTACAGCATTTACAGAAGAGTTTCCTGACACTGATTTAATGCCCAAACACTATTGCTGACCAGATATGGGTTTGAGTTGCAGTTCCACTATTTCCTAGTGTGACTTTGGCAAGTTACTCTTCCTCTCTTGAGTCTCAATTTTTCTCATCAATAAAATGAGGCTAATTATATTTACCCCTAGCATAGGAAAATTAAATCAGGTCAATTATATAAAATTGTGGATGTGGTGCCTGGAACATTGTAAGAGTTCGGTGAACAACTGGCCTGATGCCCAATATTCAGGGAATACTGTGAGACTGTGCTGGCTGGAATTGGTCAGGATTGGCTTCTTGGAGGAGGGGGCTTGGTTTGGGCCACTGAGTTATGAAGTATGTGTAGAAGCTGGTGAAGCAGACATCAGTGAAGGCAGGAAAGGTCACTATATAGGCCCCCATGTGAGAATAAATGCTCAGCCAGTATAGGTCAAATGAATAAAGACAGGGATATTTCTTGGTGGGTGTTGAAGTCTGGGCTCTGGAGTCAGCTGTGAATGAATGAATGGAGGAGTATAACAGCAGACACCGGGGCCAGCATCATGTACAGCAGGTTAAGTGGCTGCCTGCAGCGTTGGCATCCCATATGGGTACTCATTCAAGTCCCAGCTGCTCCACTTCTGATCCAACTCCCTACTAATATGCCTGGGAAAGCAGTGGAGGAAGGCCCAAATGCTTAGATTTGCTGCCACCCATATAGGGGACCAGGATGGAGTTCCTGGCTCCCGGCTTTGACCTGGCCTAGCCTTGGCTGCTGTGGCTATTTGGGGAGTGAACCAGCAGATGAAAGGTATCTCTCTCTCTCTCTCTCCTCCCTCTCTCTCTCTCTCTCTCTCCCCCTCTCTCCCTCCCTCCCTCCCCTTCTCTTACTCTGCCTTTCAAGTAAAAAGTAAATCTTAGAACCAAGCACCCTTAGAACCAGGCTAATGCTCCAGTGAACTTTATCCCAGGCCCTGGTCTGGACTTGCATTACTGTTCCCTGATATTCTTTGGCATATGCCTAGTAGCCTAGGAAAGCTGTATTGGAAAAAATTGGATCTATTATTTCACAAAAGCCAAGCAAACCAACTTTTGGTGAGTTACAAATATGATTATGAATGATTTTGGGGTTCCCTGCTGCTTTAAATCTTTCATGCCCCCTTTAAAAATAACCTGCGGCTGATTGTACAGAAAGGCCATTGTCTTTCACAACCAGCTTGGATTTGATTCTTTGAGAGGTAGGAAACAGCAGGAACTAATGGCCTTGGCTTTCCAGCCCTGCTGACTTGTGCTAGATTGTGAGGCTGTCTGAATCACTGGGCTTCTGTGCATGGCCTCACTAATTGGGTGTAATCAAGATGCTCCGGAGAAGTTTCTGAGACCGTGTGGTCCTGTCCAGTCTGATTCATCAGCTCCCTGTGGAAAAGTGCAGTGCTGGAGCAAACAGCCTTCTTGGCAGTGTGGGTGGGGGGGGCCCCAGCGGCTTGAAGTTATTTTGGGATTCAATGGACTTGTTTCTTGTTTATCTGGGAGGGAAAGAGTAACCAGAGTGTACTCTGAGGTTGGGTGACAGAGATGTGGAGACACATAACACATTTCCTTCTCTACTTGGTAGAAAATTTGTTGGAATGGGAGACTCATTTGACTCATTGGGTGGGGTAGAGGTTTAAACTTATAAAGGTTAAAAAATGAAAGAAAACCTCCTCTTTCCTGTGATTATGATATGTTCTTTCTTAACCTATACACAACTCCTACTGGTGCTAACAAATGACAGAAACATCGTCAGATGTGTTTCTGACAAGCTTTAGAACAGTGTTCTCTTCTCTCACAGTGATTTGTGGTTACAAAAAAAGAAGGCTAACTTTTGGTTCCTAGTCCATTTGCAGGTCTTTGCCTTTCATGTGTTTAAACGTGAGCGGTTGCTTAAGGAAATAAACACTGTCTTGTCATCAGAATTTGATGATGGGTCTCTTTGTTTTCTCAATTCATCTGGTTTTTCTAGACTGAAGATTGATTTGCTAATTCAGCTATACAGGTGCTAGAAGCTGCTGGATAGAACTTCACAACTCCAGAAGTAAATTAACCTTCAGTATATTCAAAGTAGAAGGTCCTCATTTTGGGGGAAGGTGTTAATTGTTAAATGTGTAGCTTTTGAGAAAGTAAAACCTGCTATGACATTGAAATGAATTCAGCCTCGAAAGTGTCTGTCAGGCACTCCCCATGTTTGGAACTTGGATGTGGGCTAGGAAAAGTAGGGTGATGATGACCACATGCATCCCCTGCTCTGAAGGCACATAGGTTTATCATAACATGTAGAAAAAGTACGTATGAAACCAGTTGACAGTTTTACAGTAGTGTGCATCAGATTTTCTGAAGCTCAGCATTGATGAAATTTTAGGTCAGATTCTTGCGTATTGTGGAGGGCCTGATGTGTGCATTGTAAAAGGTGTAGGGGCATCCCCGGCCTCTACTGACTGGATGCCAGTCTAGTCCCCCTTGCCAAAATGTCTCCAGAAGTTGCCAGATGTCCCCTCAGGGGCAAAATCACCCTTGGCTGAGAACGGCTGATGCAGACTATAATCTGTGTACCAAAACAGTGTGCCTAGTCAAGGAGCCATGTTGGGAGGGAGGGCTGGGAGGCTCTGCAAACAGTGGCTACTCCTCATCATCTGTGGAGAGAATATAGATTTGCCCATATAAGTGTTGCTTTTTACCTATGTTGGAACATATAGTACTATGATGACAGAGCTACAAATAGAATTTGTGAGGTTTCCAATGTAAGGAGTAATAGATAGGTAATATTTAATAAATGGTAGCTGTTATCCTTTCCTTTAGGAGGGTGTAATTTTGGGGGCGATGAATTCTTCAAGCCATTATTTTATATTTTAAGTCTTGTGAGACCAGAATGAAGGAATAGAGGAACCTCTTTTGGGATACTTTTTAAAAAGATTGATTTATAATTTTTTTGAAAGGCAGAGTTACAGAGAGAAAGGGAGAGATAGAGAGATCTTTCATCCACTGGTTCACTCCCCAAATGGCCACAACAGCCGGGGCTAGACCATGCTGAAGCCAGGAGCCAGGGGCTTCTTCCAAGTCTCCCACATGGATGCAGGGTCCCAAGCACTTTGACTGTCTTCTTCTGCTTTCCTAGGAACATCAGCAGGGAGCTGGGTTGGAAGAGGAGCAGCCGTGACTCAAACTGGTACCCATGTAGGATGCTGGCATCACAGGCAGTGGCTTAACCCACTATGCCATGATGCAAGCCCCAGGTTTCATAAAAGAGATTGAACTGAGGGGAATGGATGGGTAGTGGACCATATACATTTGTATACCATTCAATATCTTGTTGGTTAGGCTGTGAGACGATAGGAGGTAAGAAAACAAGTTTAAGGGTTTCTAACCTTGACTCCTGAGCCACAGAAACTGTGGGATAATAAATGTATGTTGGAGTGGGTTTTGTGGTACAGCAGGTTAAGCTGCCACTTGGGATGCCCACATCCCCTATCTAAGTGCTGGTTCAAGTCCTGGCTCCTGCACTTTCAGTCCAGCTTTCTACTAATGCTTTCTAGGAGGCAGCAAATGATGGCTCAGGTACTTGTGCCCATTCCACCCATGAAGGAGACCTGGATGGAGTTTCAGGTTTCTGGTTTCAGCCTGGCCCACCCTAGCTATTACAGACATCTGGGAGGAGAGCCAGCAGATAGAAGATTAGTATCTCTTTCTTTCTCTCTCCTCGTCATTCCCCCTGCCTTCCCAGTAGATAAGAAAAAGTGAAAATTTAAAAATAAATATGTTGTTTTAAGCTGCTAAGTTTATGGAAATTCCATATACAGCAGTATATAACATAGCGAGTGTGACACAGTGACTCAGATGACTAGGAGCTCTCACTAATGACTCTTTAAACTCAACCTGTCCAAACCTGAACTTCATATCCTCTCTCTCTGACCCCTCCAATCCCTGTTTGGGTCTCTCTCTTAAAGAATGTTCAGTGTATCAAAGCTACCACAACCAAGGCTCACACTTTGAGGCCATCATAGCTTCTTCATCTTCATCACCTCTCTCCAAATTGATGCCAAATCCATTTTGATTCTTCCCACCTCAGTTGTTTCTTGGCTTTGTTTTCTCCTTTTTTTGTTCTTTCCACTCCCACTTTAATTGAGGTTTTGTTATTTCTAGCTTGGACAGTTGCAGTAGTCTGTTGACCTGTATGCTTGTATCCAGTCTAAACCTGTTTTGAGTCTGTTCTCCACATTCTCTCCAGATTGCTATTTTTAAATTCTAGTCTAGACATGTAATCCCCCTGATAATGAACCTTAGATGCTTTTTATCCCATTTCTTGCAGGGTAAAATATGAAGGTCTCATGCCAGGCTTTGCCCCTAATAACTTCTCCAAACCTCCTTCCACTTGTTTCCTCAATTAGCCCCTGCTTCATGACTCACATACCACCTCCAAGTGGCAACTCTGTCTCTTCCAGGTGGAGTTCCTAGACTCCTTGAGATAAGTCCCTTAACAAAAGGCATTAACTGATAGCTTCCCAGCAGACTGTGAGCTTTCTAAGGGCAGAGCCTATGTCTGATTCCCAGCAGCCTCTCTAGTTTCTGTAGATGTGCCATAGTAGGGGCTCAGTCAACATTTGCACATGCATGCATATGTGCATGAATTAACGAATGGGTGAATGAATGAATGGGTACACATGCCAGTGCTACATCCGTGCACTAGTTCTCTAGGCACTCTGCCACCTCCTCTAACAAACCTCCCCAAAATAGTTTTCTTGCTTTCCTGGGTGTGAACCTCCTTCCTTTTCACATCTGTCATTTTGGGTGTGATTCTGCAGAACTTGGAATAGAACTGGCAGTGAGCTGCCTGGTTTTCTGGGTTGTTCGTTCCTTTCTTTCTTTTTTTCTGTCTCTGTTTCTCTCCCCATAACACACACACACACATCCCTTCTCTCAAATGATGATGCTGTGCACCATTGTCATGGTTAAACCTTTCAGGGGTATCCTCTGTCAGTGAAGTTTTGTTACAGAGAGAGCTTTCCCCTTTTCTGATGTTAGGTTATCTCAGATATTAAAGGAATAGTAGAAATTGTTAGTTGTTCTGTATCTCCTACTTGTTCTGCTTTATTTTCCTTCTCAGTGTTTTGTTAATTGTCTTACCAAGGGCAATCATTTGGCATATCAAAATAACCCTAATTTTTTCATTTCTTTTTTTTTAAAGATTTTATTTATTTATTTGACAGAGTTACAGACAGTGAGAGAGAGAGAAACAGAGAGAAAGGTCTTCCTTCCTTTGGTTCACTCCCCAAATGGCCGCCACGGCCAGAGCTGTGCCGATCTGAAGCCAGGAGCCTCCTTCTGGTCTCCCATGCAGGTGCAGTGGCCCAAGCACCTGGGTCATTCTCCACTGCTTTCCCAGGCCATAGCAGAGAGCTGGACTGGAAGAGGAGCAACCGGGACTAGGATCGGCGCCCATATGGTGCCTCAGGTGGAGGATTAACCTTAGTGTGCCACGGTGCCGGCCCCCTAATTTTTTCTTTAGCTAGTAAAATTTTTCCTGTAGAACCAGAGTTGTAAAAAGATTCCCTGTGTCTTCATCTGTTAAATAGGGTGTGCTGGTCTCTTAGGGTGCTAGTTCCGGAGTGCTGGCAGATTCAGATTCTGATGAGGGCAATCCGCAGAGGGCTGCCTTCTCACATGAGGGAGAGAGAGACAGAAGCAGAGAGGAAGGGCACTGATCTTATCACCAGGGCCCCACCTTCAAGATCTCATCTAACCGTAATGACCTCTCCAAAACCTTGCCTCTGAGTGTCATCACATTGGGGGTTACAGTTCCAATACAATAATTTTGGGGAATGTAAACATCCAGTTCATAACACAGGAATAAAAATACCTATATTTATGCTTTTCTGGAGGAGAGAATCATGCACTTACTAATTAAATACACAGGCTGTGTTCTAGACACTGTACTGGAGAGATGTGGTCCCTGCCCACGTGAGCCATGATAGATTCAGAGTTCAGAGAACCAGAGGCATGGTGTGTGCCTGCAACATTATTTTCTTCCCTTTTCTCTTTCTACTGCTCCCTGTCTTCCTACCCAAGGCAGGGCTTGAAACTAGGTGAACCTGCAATTCAATTCTGGCAATGCCCCTTCCTGTCCAGGTAACTCTGGGCTTGAACTCTGCAAGCCTCTATAGCCTCACTTGTAAGACTGACATGATACTGCACAGGATGCTGAGACAGTTGAGTAAGAGAAAGCAGACAAAGCACTTTGCACAGGGCCTGGACTGCTAAGTCCATGATA
The DNA here is from genome assembly GCF_051225735.1 of Oryctolagus cuniculus. Lineage (NCBI taxonomy): Eukaryota > Metazoa > Chordata > Mammalia > Lagomorpha > Leporidae > Oryctolagus > Oryctolagus cuniculus. The sequence continues at coordinate 94,873,295 of NC_142876.1, forward strand.
AATGTCAGCTGCTGCATTAATAGGTATGAGAATCCTATCTGTGGCACTCGAGGCTATTCCAATTGACCCAAGCCTGCTGCCTGGTTCTGCCCTCTTTTTTACCAGCCTCTGTCTCTTCTGACCTTTCAACAAGTAGTTCTGTCTTTTAAGGCTTGCTTTGAGTGATGGGCTTATGAGTCCTTCTTTTCTTTTCTCTCTCTTTTTTTTTTTAAGATTTATTTTTTATTGAAAGAGCTATAGTGAGAGAGGGAGTCATAGAGACAGACAAGGGTCTTGCATCCATTGCTTTACTCTCCAGATAGCCACAACGGCCATGGCTGAGCCAGGCTGAAGCCAGGAGCCAGGAGCTTCATCTAGATTTTTCAGGTGGATTGAAGGGCCTAAATGCTTAGGCCATCTTCTGCTGATTTTCTCAGGCTTAAGAGCAGGTGGCTGGATTGGAAGTGGCCCAGCTGGGATATGAACTGGTACCCATATAGGATGTTAGTGCTGCAGGTGTCAGCCCAACCTGCTAGGCTACAACACTGCCCCTCCAAGTGGCATCTTAACTGTTGTACCAAATGTCTGCCCCTTGGCATTCTTGTATTTATTTATTCACAGAGTGCCAGTTCCATTCTCAGTTGTTTTTCTTTTCTTCTTCTTCCTCCTCCTCCTCCTCCTCCTCTACTTCCTCTTTCTTTTCTTTCTCTGTTTCTTTCTAGTCAGAGTTACAGAGACAGAAAGATCTTCCATCTGCTGGTTCACTCCCCAGATAGCCACAACAGCCAGGGCTGTGCCAGTTTGAAGCCAGGAGCCAGCATCTTCATCCGGGTCTCCTACATGGGTGGCAGGGGCTTAAACACTTGAGTCATCTTCTGCTGCTTTCCCCAGGCCATTAGCAGGGAACTGGACAGGAAGTGAAGCAGCCAGGACATGAACCAGGATCTGTATGGGAGGCTGGCATTGCAGGGGTGGCTTTTTCTGCTAGGTGACAATGCCAGCCCCAACCCTTCATTTCTTTAACATCTCTCCTTTTCTCTTTAGCACTGGTGTCCCCATCATGTACTCTGATATTTTACAGTGCAAGGATGCTTGAAAAAGTTTGTGGAAAAATGGAATTAAAAGATGTTTATTTTGGTGAAAAAAATTTGAAATCAGTGCCAGTGAGGGGTCTTCAATTAGTTCATGGAAAACAAATATTATGAAAAATCTAGGAAATGTTCTTTTATTTTCCAAGTGTCTTTGATTTATCTGCACACTGAAATTTCCTGAATCTGATCTATGAACTTTAAAATAATCAAATAGGTTGGTTGGAATTTTGTGTCAAGCAAGAGTCAAGACTGGAGATACAATAGGTCTCCAAGGAGTCTTTGGGCTGTGGCCTTTCTATCAACCACGTGAACTCTGCAGAAGGGCTTTTTTTTTTTCTGGTTCTTGGAGAAAACGGATAGGGCTGTTCTTCCCGTAGTTGGCCATAAGCCTTTGATGAAGTGAAGCAAAACATTTGCCTGTGGAAGATTTTAATTTTTTCCTTCTGTAGTGGTAGCAGTGGCAAGTTGGACTAAGAAAGGACATGCCCTGAGGCCCCCAGACTCTAGCATTGTGGCATTGCTTCATTCCCCTCCAGCAGGTGGATTCTGGACCGTTAGACTGGTGGCAGGCATCGTATTGTTCTGGAGTCTCTTCAGAGCTGATAAAGTGTGGTTGGGAAATGTAGCTAAGCTTTTAAAAGGGCATGGATTTTCAGTTCATGTCTTGTAATTATAGATCCAGTGTGCCTTTCTCTTGCAGATTGGGTAATTGTGCAAGGGGGCTGGAGAGGTAAGTGGGTGTGTACCCTTCTGCAAACCCAAATGGTCGGCTTCATCAAATGATGCCCTCCCTCTTTCAGAGCCTTAGGTGTTGGTGAGATGAGCAAGAGGGTAATTTACCATGGGATCAAGCCCTAATTTCACTGTCACCATTTTGGTGTGTATGTACCAGGCCTACTCTATTTGTGTCATTTAGAACCCCAGAACAAACTGTTCTGTAAATATTGCTTAAAAAATAATGTAACATTACCACCTTCTTCTAAAATAAACTTTGCTTTAGAGAGCTATTTTCATCTGGTAATTTTTTTTAAACTTGAATCCTAAATTTTGAGGGTTTTAAAATAATTTAAAAAAAATTTTTAAGAGGCATAGAGACAGACAGAGACAGGTACAGAGTGGGTATTCTATCTGCTGGTTCCCTCCCCCAAGTGTCTGCAACAGCTGGGGCTGGACCAGGCTAAAGCAAGGAACTTGGGAATGGAATCCAGCCTCCCACATGGGAGGCAGGGACCCAGCTGTTTGAACTTTCATGGACTGCCTCCATGGTTGTATTAGCAGGAAGGTGAAATTGAAGCAGAGCTGGGACTTGAACCTAGACACTCTGATACAGGATGCTGATGTCCCAAAGTGAGTCTGAACTACTGTACCAAACACCCACCCCTCTGAAGGTGGTTTAAATCAGATAGGATCTTCTGTTACTCAACTCTGGTGCCCCTTATTTGTTTCCTTTATGTTGTAAATTGTAGAATTAGTAGGGAAAATAATCCTATTTGCTTTTGGTTTGCTGTATTGCTCAAACCTTTGTAGATAACTATTAATTAGGGGCTAGTATGGTAGCATGGGTAAAGCTGCCTCCTACAGGGCTGGCATCCTGAATGGGTGCTGGTTCAAGCCCTGGCTGCTCCACTTCCGATCCAACTGCCTGCTAATGGCCTAGGAAAAGCAACAGAAGAAGGCTCAAATACTTGGGCCCCTGCCAGCCATGTAGAAGACGTGAAGAACCTTTTGGCTTAAGTCTGGCCCGGCCTTGGCCATTGTGGTCATCTGGGGAGTATACCAGTGGATGGAAGATCTCTCTCTGTCTCCCTCTCTTTGTCTGTTTATCCCTCTCTCTCTCTCTAATTCTGATTTTCAAATACATAAATAAATAAATAAAATATTAAAAAATAAGTAATTTTAATTACCAAATCTTCGCTAGGAAAATGGACCATTCATAGTTGATGCATTTGGAGTTGATATTGGGCAGTAACAGCAAGTAGGGCATGTCGGCAAAAGGGGGCAAGTTTCATTTAACCTGCAGAAGTCGTTAAATTGAGTCAAGGTTTAAATGCTTAGAAATTTTACATAAAAATATTGATTTTTTTGGGGTATTCTCCCTTGAAAAATTGAAGCTGTGGCAGCTAGACAGGGGATATACTCTGCAGTGCCTCATGGCCCCACCATTTGGTTTCTCTGTGATGCTGAGGCTGCATGTTGTTGCAGTAATGGAGTCTAAACATGATGTTGGAATCCCAGAGTTCTTAGGCATGGTTGGGTTCTCTCCTGTATTTCCTGCCTTTCCCTGGAGGGTATTTCAGTTTATAATCTCTGGTGGGAGGAAAGCAGCCCAGGCTCTCCCAAGGCTCATCCTTGTTGGCAGACTAGTTGTTAGGCTTTTGTGATGGAGAATTACTGGAAAGGAAGAGAGAAGGGAGACAAAAGAGACTGGAGGAAAAGCTAAAAGTAGAAGGTATTTGGGAGGCCACAGAGGGGGCCCTTGAGGACTCAGGTCTGGGAACAGCTGTCGTTTTGAGAGCAGCAGATGGGATTTTAAGTCGAATTGAGAATCTTGTGTCCACTCTGCAGTGTGTTTAAGAAATACAGATGAGAATTTGACTCATTTTGGAATTGCTGATCTGTGTTTGTATCAGTAAGGGTTGAGTCAGGAGACAGAAACTGTGTCAATTATTTCAACAGAGAGCATTTAATATTAAAAAGTTATCAGCCCAGTGCATGAGTCAGCTTTTTATTACCTTAACTAAAGTACCTGAGAGGAACTACACTAGAAGGGAAAGGTTTATTTTGGCTTATAATTCGGAGGTCCACAGTTCAAAATTGGGTGGCCCATTAGCAACACTGGGAGTGGGGGAGTGTGGGTTCAGCAAAACCAGATGGAAGCCAGGAAGCAGAGTGATAAGCTAAGCTTACTCAGCTTAAATAGCCAACACTCTCACAAAAACTACCTTTGGAGAGTGAGCTCTCGATAACCCAAAGACTTCCCACTGGGTCCACCTCTTAGATAATACAATTAGATCAAGTCTCCACCCATATCCATCAACCATTCACATTCATTGATTAACTGTTAACATCAGATTTTGGGGTTTAAACATCTGCAGGAGTCTGGGGAGTCAAGTTCAATCCATAACACCCAGTATTGAAGAACTGAGAAGGCAACAAGAGAACACTAAGCTACCATGAAAGTAGCAACTACAGGAGGCATTTGCCACTCCTGGGTTTAGGATTATTAAGATTTAGAAGCTTGTAAGAAGGGCCCCATAGGGCTGAATTCCTGTCTCTAAAGTGATAGCTGGTACTGAGCCTCTGAGCTCAGTGGAAGGAATCTGAAGGCCTTGAACCCAGACCTCTGATAGGTGGAGCTTCCTGGCTGGTGCTGGAGTTTCTGAAGTCAAGAAATAGCTGTGAGCTGGGACCCAAATCTGAGGAAGAAGCAGGCAGGGATTGGGATCTCTGACAGGTACTAATGAGGCAGTTCTGGAAATACTCAGCTATTAAGCAGCAACCACCAAAGCTGTGCTACTGGAACAAAGCCTGGCTGGGTCACGCCCAAGAGATCAGAGAGCCAATAGGAATCAGATAGGAAGGTACAGGCTGTCTCCCTCCTTCAGTTTTAGAGCTTTCCTCCAAAGCCTGCTGTGGTTTACTCCCCAAATGATTGCAATGGCCAGGGCTAGATCAGGCCAGAGCCAGGAACTCCATCCAGGTTTCCCACACTGGTGGCAAGGGCCCAAGCACTTGGATCGTCTTCTGCTGCCTTCCCAGGTGCATTAGCAGGGAACTGATGAGGAAGCAGAGCAGCCAGGACTCGAACTGGTGCACCCGTATGGGATGTTCACATAGCAGGTGGTGGCTTAACGGCTCTGCCACAACACTGGCCCCATGGTTCCAGTTTTAAAAATGTGATTTAGAAGAATTTGTTGTTCTGGCAGTCTCCAGGTTTCCTTCATGTACAATACCAGTTTCCAACTTCAGGGTCAATTTCTAATGTCTTCATAGTATATGCCAAGGTACTGCTGCTCTGAACTGATTTTACCGCATTCTGTAGGGGCTGACAAACTGCAGCCTATGTGTCAGCTATGGCCCACTGCCCATTTTTGTAAATGAAGTTTTATTGAAATATAGCCACACTCATTCATTTACTAGAAATGCTTGAAGATCCCTTCAGTAGTGTAAAATTTAGTTTTTCTGTAGTTTTGATTTTAAACAGAGGACTGTGACATATTTTTAGAAAAGTAATTCTGTAAAAACTAAGCACGCAGGATTGTCTTTCTTCTGGGTCCCACCATGTGTGTGCTGCTCCGTGACCACGGGCAAATCTGCTAACCCTCTGAGATGCGCTTTCACACAGATGCAGCAAGGGCTAGAAGTTCCACAGTGGCTCTGGCAGTTCCTCAGTGTGTGTGTGTGTCCCACACTGATGCATTCCCTGGGCCCTAGCCTGCACCAATGATGATCTTCCAGGGTGGCATGCCTGCAGGTATTTGCTCTGCCGGTGCTGATGTGGGCATGAGCATATTAGTTTACAATCCAGCTTCTTATCTCACACAGAGATAAAAATTCTAGGCAGAGACTAGTAACATGTACAAATAGGAACAGGATTTATTGAACAGTAAGGGAATAAACATAAATTGAACCATTAGAGAATAAACATACATTCATTTGTGAGTGTGTGCCACTGCCCTCCATGGAGAAATACCCATTATGGTTGCTCATGAAAGACAGAAAATGAGAGCAGTATCTCTAAGTGTGGTGCATGGCAAAAAGAGATCTCTCCCCTGCTGTCTGGCTCTTTTATGAGGGTGAGGGCAATACCTTAATGGGATATACAAACAGGGTAGGATCTTAGCATGTGCCCTGATCCCAAGTGCCTCCTGGGAAAGTGGGTGTATCAAGCCTGCAGTTGAAGAGACCAATATCACTTTGCAATGGTACAAGGATCCCAGCTCACCTGAACTTTCAATAACTGCGTAGTTACTCTGTTCTAGTACTTCAGACTTAATGCGTCTTTGATGGATGCTGCTGCTGGCCACTGACTTCTGGCGCTGTTTCTAGTTTACTTCTAGAACTGCAGCTTCCTTGTCCCCTTGAAGTTGGGCACAATTGTAAGCTTGTTTCTGGCCGGCGGACTTTGAGTGGAAGCATTAGGTGCCGCTTCTAGGTCACAGTGTTCCATTATCAGGGTGTGACTCTTCGGCACTTCCTTCTGCTTTGGCCTCTCTCAGCTTGGCCCGGAGGGAGGCCTCCTGAGACACCACAGGAATGTATTGTGAGTGAGAATTTATTCTTGTTTGCTTAAAATCACTGAGATTTTCAGGTTGCTTGTTACCATAGTTAATCCTAATCTAGCCTTCACATACAGAATTTATTATCTTCCCCTGTGTGCTACCTCTTGTGCCTTAGCTCAGAGAATGGCACTGCTGTAAATGTGCTTGCTGGAAACCCGGGAATTACTGTTTTCTTTCTCTTGCTCCTGGTATCCAGTCAATTATTCTCTCTCTTACCTCTGTCTCCTTCATCCTGCTTGCATTATACTACCCTGTTGACTCCTACTACTATTGATTTCAAGGAGTCTAACCGCTTACATGCACTATTATTTTTGAACCACTTGCTGTTTTTGAAATCTTACCCCAATGTACACCATCTCCTATAGGATACCTAAACTGGATTCTGTCCCTTCATTTCTCACAAATCTTCTTGGGTTCTGTCTTCTCCCCAGAGTTCCTACTGTGGGTGCAAACCTTCCTTTGGCAGCTTGATGTGTCAGAGGAAGGCCTCCTGAGACATCGTAGACTTGAAGGGAGAGTGAGAATTTAGTCTTTGTAGCTTAAACCATTGAGATTTGGGGGTGGGATGTTATCCTGGTGGCTTTTCCTGATCTAGCCTGACCAATACAATGTTCACACAGCATTGATTATCTCCCCCTCCATCCATCCACTTTCCCCAGCACACCCTCTGGGCCAACTCTTCTTATTGACTGACTTGTAGTACCGTCTTCCCTGGAGCACCTTTCTGTCTGTCTGCCTGTCAGTCTCTCTTTGTGTGTAAGTTTTAGCTTGAGGGCATTCTTCTCTAGGAACTCTTTCTCATTTTCCCAAATGCACTCACTTAGACAAGCCTGTGTATTTCTCAGCATTCTTTGTTGGACAAACTTGTTTGCCTATATTAATTTAGTAATTAGAATTGCTTCTGGGCCTGATTGTCATACTATCTTACTAGAGTGTCATCTTCTTGAGGTCAGTGTCTGAATTTTGTTTCCCTTTTCTCACAGTTAATTCACAGAACATCTAGCACATAGGTCATTGTAATTGTTCAATGAATGGTTTATATCACTTTTTTATTTTTTAAAGATTTATTTATTTGAAAGTCGGAGTTACACACAGAGAGAAGGAGAGGCAGAGAGAGAGAGAGAGAGAGAGATGCAGAGAGATTTTCCATCTGCTGGTTCACTCCCCAAATGGCCGCAACAGCCGGAGCTGTGCTGATCTGAAGCCAGGAGCCAGGAGCTTCTTCTGGGTCTCCCACGCCGGTGCAGGGGCCCAAGGACTTGGGCCATCTTCCACTGCTTTCCCAGGCCATAGCAGAGAGCTATATTGGAAGTGGAGCGGCCAGACTCAAACTGGTGCCCATATGGGATGCCAGCACTGCAGGCGGCGGCTTTACCCGCTACGCCACAGCACTGGCCCTATATCGCTTTTGAATTTTTTCCCCAAAGAAGCCTTTTATTTAAGGAATGCAAACTTCATGCATTTCATAAGTACAACTTTAGGAATACAGTGATTCTTCCCATCATACCCGCCCTCCTACCCACACTCCCACCTGCCCTCCTCCTCCCTCTCCCATTCCCAGTCCTATTCTCCACTATGATCCATTTTCAATTAACTTTATACACAGAAGACCAACTGTATATTAAGAGTTCAACAATTTGCACAAAAAAACACAAACAAACTAGGAAGAGTATTTTTAAAGATTTATTTTTATCGCTTTATTTGAAAGGCAGAACAGTAGAGGGGGGTAGGGAGGGAGTAAGTGGGGGAAGGAGAGAGAGAGAGAGAGAGAGAGAGAGCGAGCAAGCATTTCCATCCATTGGTTCACTCCCCAAATGTCCACAATAGCCAGGTCTGTGCCAAGTTGAAGCCAGGAACCAGGAACTCCATCCTGATCTCCTAAGTGATTGGCAAGGGCCTGAGCACCTGGACCATCCTCTGCTGCCTTCCCATGTGCATTAGCAGGGGGCTGGATCAGAAGAGCAACCAGGACTTGAATCCATATTCCAGTATGTGTTGCTGGCATTGCAAGCAGCAGCTTGGCTTGCTGTGGCATGATACGGGCCCCACGTATGTTTTAATAAAAAAAATGACAAGGCAAGTTTAATCTTTTTGAAGGGAGGATGACATATAGTTTAAGAATCATAGGAACTATTATTTTAAGAAAGAGTTAGGTGACAGGTGACTAAAATGCTCTTTAATCAGTAGTGAAAACTTTATTTTTTGTTATCATGATCTTATTTTAATAATCCAATTGAATTGGCCAACATCAGCTTTTAAAATATCCCTATTGGCAAGTAGGAGCTAATAAAACACCATGGAGACCACATTTTAGTCTCTAAAAATAGGTTCGCAAATTCAGAAAGACCAGCTCGTTTAATATGCAGAGTGTGTCTGTTCTTCATTGTGTTGCACTGGATCCTTAGGGATTTTGAGTAACATAAAAGACTAAACAAATGGGGACACTGTATAAAAGGCCTTAAAAACATTCTTATGACTTAGTGTTTCCTTTTCAAAGTTTTTTAAAAAATTTATTTGAAGGGCAGAGTTATAGAGAGGGAAGGAGCGACACATAGAAAGAGATGTTCCATCCTCTGGTTCAATCCCCAGATGGCTGCAATTGCTAGGGCTGGGCCAGACTGAAACCAAGGGCTGGAAGCTTTTTCCAGGTCTCCCATGTGTGTGTCAGGGGCTCAAGCACTTGGGCCATCTTCTATGCTTTCCCAGGCACATTAGGAGAGAGCTGAATCAGAAAGGGAGCATCTGGGTCTCTAACCAGTACCCATATGGGATGCTGGCATCACAGGTGGTGGCTTAACCTGCCACACTACAATGCCAGCCCCATTAATTAGTTTTCTCGGGTGGTGTCCCTTTGAGTTATTTTGGCTTCCATGAGTAGGGCAAGGAGTGGGTCTCCAAAACAGTAAAGTCAGTAAAGACAGAGAGACTTTGCAGTCTGTGCTAGGTTACTTTCTTCTCCCCATGGTCTGACACAGCCAACAGGTGGGGTGTGAAGTGGTACATGCTGCTCAGGGCCCTTGGACCTATTAAATTCTCTACACTCTGTGATATCTGCTTACCAGTAACACTCATGTGTTTGCTCAGCTGTGCCATAATATTCTTCTCTCTCTCTCTCTCTCTCTCTCTCTCTCTGTGTGTGTGTGTGTGTGTGTGTGTGTAAAATTATCTATAAGGTGGTACTGTGCTGATTCTCTTTTTGTGACTCTCACACATAAGCCTACTGTAAAACCTCCCAGCTGATCCCTGCTAGTAGTTTCTGGCTACACACACACACACACACACACACACACATTTTTCCTGTTAAATTGCTGTCTTTCACTCTCCCTACCTAGAAGTCTTTCTCTTTATGTGAACATCTCATCGATTTTTGAGGTAGGCATTCTCATTCCACCCTTGAAGTTTCCCAGTGCTGTTTTCTCTTTCACTGCACAAATCAAAGTCTTCATAAATCCACTATTTTCTTGCCTCAATTGTTCCAACGAACAAGCTGAGCAAACCATAGCATTTATATTTTACTTTTAGAGACCTGCAACTTCTCCAGTTGATATTTGGCCATATGCTTGCCCTTCCAACAATATTTGCACTCTTGTGTTCATTGCAGCATTGTTTATAATAGCCAAGATGTGAAATGAACTCAAGTGTATACATCAACGAATGAATGGACAAAGAAAATGTGGTGTATATACACAATGGAATACTATCCAGTCTTAAAAAAAGACCAATGTTCTGTCATCTGGGACAACATGGATGCTAAACACATTAGGGTGAGTGAAATAAACCAGACACAGATAGACAGATAATGCATAGTCTCATTTACGTGTAGAATCTAACACATGTTAGATTCACGGCAATAAAGAGTAGAGCAGTGATTGCCAGGATCAGGAAGGGAGTAGGAGACAAAGAATAGGGAGTTATTGGTCAGAAGGTATCAAGTTTCAGGTAGACAGGAGGAATAAGTTTTGAGATCTGTTGCAGAGCAGGGTGACTGGAGTCAATAAGAATGCAGTGTGTATTTCATAATAACTATGAGAGTGAATTCCAAATGTCTTGCCAGAAAAAACATCAAGTAAATGAGGTGGTGATTATGATAATTAGTGTGATTTAATCATTCCACATGGTATACATATATCAAGACATCACATTGTACGCCATAAATGTAATGAAATTATGGTTTGTGACTTGAAAATAATGTAAATAAAAATACGTTAATTAATTAAAGAGAATCCTGAAGGCTTGCCTTTCCAACTAGGCTGAAGGGCTGTACTTCTCCTTTTTTGGTATGGTATCTCTGGGGACTGCCATGGAGCAGATACTCAGAAAAAGCTTTTGGATAAATGATTGCTCAAAACACATTAAAGACAGTCCTTTATGCAAACTTCATTGTTTACAGGGAATGTAAACAGGATTCTCGCAGTGTGGCTTGGTGCTGTAAGAGGCCTTGATGAGCATCAACAAACAAATTGGCAACTAGTGCATTTGCTTTTCATCAACACATCCAACAAGGATTTGCTGTACATCTCTCCAGTTTTTTGTGTAATGGGAGCTGGGTGTGGAACTTTGGAAAATATCCTTATCCTTGAGACACCTGATAGATGAGTAGAGGCCCAGGGGTCATGACTTGGCACACAGTAGGCACTCAGTCATTGTTGAGTGAATGACCCACTGTCACTAGGGCATGGTAGAACCAACTAATGTTCCATTAGAGGAAATGCTCCAGTTCCAGTGTTTTAGTTGCTTGGAGTTAATGATGAGATAGGGTGGCTTGCTAACAGAAAAAACCTTATGGAGAGAATAACTGAAATTTTTTCTCATAGTAAATGCATTATATGTTGGGAGCAGGGCCTATCTTTTATTAAAGGAGATGTGTTTTCCTTGTCACTCCTTGAGATTTTAGGGCTGGATGGGAGTGAGGGGTGGAGAATGAGGTGAGGAGCAGCTCCTGGCTTTTCACCCTGAGCCTCAGTGAAGGCATTTATTAGAGACAGGCAGTGGGACCCTTGGTTACAGTAACTGTGAGCTTTGTGCTCAGCTGACCACATATTGCTGTCAGGCTTCCTCAGAGGGCTAATCATGGAGGGTGGAGAAGGAGGAGGGGAAAGGGAGGCTTGCCAGGGCCGTGGGGACCTGATTGTGGCCTAGGGCTAAGAGTCTCAAGTAGGTTATTAGGCATACTGGGAGGTCTCAGGCCTCTTTCTCATAGTGTTTTCTTTGCTTTTCTTCTTTCCATTTTATCCAGGAAATATGAGCAATGAAATCCGATGTATTTTACAAATGTAAGAGGGTAGTTTATTTAATATGATATTTGAAATACCCTTCTTCCCGTTTACCCTGATAAGTCCTAGGAACACAGGCGAAGTTGGGTGAGGACCCCGGCTGTGTGCAGTGTGTTCTCTGGGGTGAAAGGGATGTGAAATTTCAGAAGAAAGGATTATTGAAATAAGTCAGCCTTTCTTTGTTTATCATTGAATGCTTCAGTCTGGCATTATAGTGTGTCTTCAGAATGCAAATAGAATTTAGGAAGCTAACAAGGGCAAGACTTTGTGAAGGACAGAAATTTATGATTAGGAAAACCCAGTTGTATAGTATCGACCAATTATTTCACGTGCACAGCTCTGTTCTGTGGTCTTGTAAGTTTGCTGCTTATTTATTCCCTGAACGTTCCTGGGATGCTTATGGGAAATCAGACACTTCTGGCCTTCTGTGAGCCTATGATCTTTTGGGGGAGGAAGCCAAGTTATCTAAAAATGAAAATTCTGTAATTTGATATTTATTAAAGTGCTTATTATTTTGCAGGCCCTGGGGACACAAGGATTACCAGACCAAAGTTCCTGCCATTGTGGAGTTTGTATGTTAGTCGGGAAATGTTAGCTGTGGAACTTTTAACAGAGCCTGGTGTGTGTGTGTGTGTGTGTGTGAGAGAGAGAGAGAGAGACAGACAGACAGATGGGGGAGAGAGTGTTTTGGAAGGCTGCCCATATTAGTCCATTTTCTGTTGCTATAATAAAATATCTGAGACTGATAACTTATACATTAAAGATGTTTATTTGGCTCATTGTTTTGATGGCTGGGAATTCCAAACAGCATGGCCATCAGTGTCTGGTGAGGACCACCCCTGGCCTTGTCACAACATGACAAATGGCATTGTGGTGGGAGTGCATGTGAGCAGGGAGAACAGTCATGTGGAGAGACAGGAAAGCAAGATTCAGGGGCCGGGTCTGCTTCTTCTGTAACTAACTGAGGGAACTAACCAAGGTTCTGAAATAACATTAATCACATCTCAGACAGGTGCTCACCCCAGTCAACCAACCTCTCTGGATAGGCTCCACCCCTTCCCAGCTTTGCAGCACTGGGGACCAAGATTTCAACACAGGAGTCTTTAGGGGACCGTCTCAAATCCTCAGCCCAAAGGAGATGGTTCCTTAAGGATAAATCCAAATGGACCTGGTAGAGGGAGAAGGGACACTCAACGTGATGGTGGGAGAGCTTAGGATGGTCTGGTGATTCCTATAGATGAGTTGAAGTTCAAAAGCCAGGGCTGTGGTCAGCCATGGCTTGTGTGAGGATGGAGGGAAGATCATTCAGACAGACCAAGGGGTTTGCATTTCAGCAGAATAAAAGGTCCTTTCCCGGAGAACTTATTTTCCTCCATGAGCTAAAAGACAATGCTTGTCTGAAACATCACTTCCTCAGCCCACAGATAATTTCACAGATACTTAATGACTTCTACTCTATTCATTTGTGTGTCCCATTGTACTCCTCTTTCTTCAATTAAGGCTTGTTTTGAAAAGGGTGAGGTCTAGAATGCATGGTTGAGTAATGCCTCCCTCCTCAGCAGTACTCGACACATACTTCTCAGAAGCCTGAGACAGCTCCACTCTGCTATTCAAGTTCTCTGAGGTCAGAGCCAGACTGTTTAACCTCCATGTTCAGTCTGGTGATATATGTGACACACTCAGGATTTGCCATTTGTCCTTTGGAAGTTCACAGTTATGGGATCATGGTACAAGATGGGAGGGTATAAGGAGTTCATCACTGATCTCCCATGTGGGCAGCAGAAACCCAACTCCTTGAGCCATCACTGCTCCTTCCCAGGGTCTGTATTTGCTGGAACTGGAATCAGGAGCCAGAGCTGAGGATTGAATTCAGTACACAGGCATACTAATTGTTTGGCCAAAACCCACCTCATGGAATCTGTTTTTAAGTGGAAATTGATAAGTGCCCAGCCCAAGAGCCTGAATATGGCAAATGTGAAAAACTCCATCACTAAGGATGTTTGTTATAATTGCTGCACTAAAATTTTATCATACCACTCTCCTGCTATAGTCTTGCTGTTCTCACAGTGCTTAGTGAATGAAGTGTTAGGGGTTTCTTTGAGCACCATGCTTTATTTTATGAATTCATTCTAAATTCTAAGTAATACTGTTGACTTAAACACCAGAGTAAGAAGGAGCTTGTGCATGGGATCGATGCAGTGATGTTGTGAGTGAAGCCTCCACAGGCAACACCAGCATCCCATATGGGTGCCAGTTGGAGTCCTGTTTTACTACTGATCCAGCTCCCTGCTGTTATCCTGGGAGAAGTAGCACAAGATGGCCAAAATGTTTGGGCCCCTGCCACCCATTTGGGAGACTTGGTGGTAGCTCCTGGCTTTGGCCGACCCAGCTCTGGCTGTTGGTCTCCCTTTAATTCTGACTTTCAAGCAAATAAATAAGTAAATCATAAAAAAGAGAAAGGGCTTATGCAGCATTTTAAAAATGATGAGGGGCATTTGATCTAAAATGTCAGCCTGGTTGCTCTGAGCTCGCACTGCTTGCAAGAGAACTGTGACTCCTAGAAGCTAGATTCTGTGTTCTCTGTGTAGCCTGATGGGAGAGGGGTGGCAGGGATGGCACTGCAGCTTTGCAGAGTGCAGGGTGACAAATGAGCAAGTCCTAAGGTCATTGTGAATGTGACCACATCTTGCCTCTCCAGCCAGCCTGTGGTGGTATCTGCTCCTGTGGGAAACAGGGGCTGCAGAAATCACTTTCACAAGCTCCCCTGGAGCACCTTGTCCCTGAGATCTTGAACCTTCTGCATGTGGTCTAGGGGTAGGAGATGCCTTGCATAGGAAGCAGGAATAAGTGAACTGAAAGTTGACCCTGTGCTTTGGGAAAGCACAAATAATTAGAAGCCAAGGGATCACAGTCAGCGAGTGTTTTCCTTGGTGGAATGATGTTCTGGAGGCTGAACGAATGACGTAGGGATTGCTAACAGAATTCTAGAACTTTCTTAGGTGTGGTGAGGTGATGCCTGGTGGGAGGTAGTTTGGTCATCTCAGAATGGGATCTTTTTGTCTTTTTAACCTTTTGGATTTTTTCCCCCATCAATAGTTTATGAGCCCAGGACACCAGGCTTCACAGAGGATTACTCTTATCTGTGATGAGTGTTGCAAATGGGCACAACTTGCCATCCTAACAGGTGACTTTCTCCCCGTGCTAACAGGAAGCCAGGCCCTTTGAGGAAAATGATTGTTCTGCACAGAAACCTCTGCTTTTTCATAATGAAAGGCCCAGCTCCCAGGGGCTTGGGCCCAGTGTTCTCCACTTTTAATTGGCAGAAGTATCACCTAAGCCAACAGTGAGGCATTGTGTCTGCTACCAGAGTGGCTTTCATTGTAGGTTCTTAGCACTCTGTGCCAGCCTGGCCTGCCTTGCTGTCTAACAGCCTTTGTATAATGGAAGGACAGTGGAGGCTGGTTGTAAGGAGAAGGGCTCCAATAATAGATCTGATTCTTTTAAAATAACCATGACCTGTTCCCATTAAGTATTAATTGCAAATCTATTTCAATTCTTAAATAACACTCATTCTTTAAAGATTTACACCTGCTCATTTAAGCGCAATCAAATAAAATCCAAAACCAAAGAAAAATGATCAACTTTTGGGTATGCTAAATTAGTTCCAGGACTTTTTTTAATTTTATGTCCCAAGAAGTGGGACATTTATTTTTAGGCTTATACATTTTTTTCTTTTACTGGTGAAAACTGGGCTCAGAAGTAGCACAGGTCTATCTTGAGAGGAAATCTCTCCTCTTTTAAAGTTTTCTTGTAGGTGGCAATAAGTTTTCACTTGGAACCAGAGAAAAGGAAATGCTGATATCTATAAAACTGGTTCGTTGTTGGGGAGAAGCTATAAAGGAAGCTTTGTGTTGTAGTATCTGGAACGTGTGTTTTATGATTTGAAAAAAGGCCTTTGGTTGTCTTCCAGATATGAGTTTGGTGCCACCTTGTGGGCAATTGTCAGAGTATTATGCACACCATTACAAGGAAAACTTTTCTCAAGGCAATTAATAATGCTAGAAAATATGCTCTGTAAATTAGTTAGAAAAAGAAAAATACCTCAGTGACTCCCCCATTAAATTCATCTTAAAGCAGTATTGCTACCTAGTTTCTTGAAACTTTTGCAACATCTTTGTCTGAAGGGAATTTGAAACTTTATTGAGGTACCAGTGCTTTATTACCTGTGGAAAATTTTGTCTTGGTGTCTGTGTTCTTTCTTAGCCTGTATTTTCAACATTTTTAAGAACTGTTTTCATTTTGAACTAAATATAGGGCATCAGTATATCATGATATATCTTTATAATGGTACCATTTATTGCTGCCCTTATCAGAGAGAATAGAATAATGTCAAAACAGATTACCTGCAAAATAACAGCAGATAATACTATACATGTGTGAGGCATCCTTGTTACTTTATCTTAACATGGCTTAGATATCATGTTTGTAGATATTTACTGAATCATAGGATTGATGTGTTTGTAACTAAGAAGAGAACAAAAAGGGGCTAGCTTTGTGGCACAGTGGGTTAAGCCCCAGTCTTTGATGAGCACTGTTTCAAGCTGCTGCTCCACTTCCAACTCAGCTTCCTGTTAATGCTCCTGGAAAAGTAGAGGAAAATGACCCAAGCATTTGGGCCCCTGCCACACATGTGGGAAACCCAGTTGGGAGTTCCAGGCTTCTGGTGTCAACCTGGTCCAGCCCTGGTTGTTGTGGCCATTTGGGGAGGAAACAGGCAGGAGAAAGATCTCTCTCTCTCCCATGAAGAAGATGGGGTTACAGTTTTGGTGGCAGCTTGGTGTGGGTCCAGAGCCAGGCAGTTGCAGAGCCAGAGCAGGATTTGAACCCAGCTTGCAGGACAGCTGGTCTGATGCTCTTGTGATCAGCTGATGCCCTCCCTTCTGCTTACACCATAGGGTGACAAATGCAAGAAATAAACATTACTGGCTGAAGACACTCAGCGTATGGAGAGTGGATGAGGAGAGAGAGAGAGAAAGATGGCTTCCTGTAGGTTGCCAGTGGCCTTGGATAGTGTCTCCTTGATCTTCCTAAAAGGGAAGTGGACCCCTGATGAAATCCTTCCCCTGATGAAAGCTTTTCAAAGGCTCCTTTTGCCAGCATGACTAAGTCCAAGCTCCATTAAGTGGCTGTCAGCTGCTTTGTGACCCATCTTCCTGGCTTCTCTTGCCAGCCATACCTCGTTAAAATACCAAAGTGTTCTGAGTATCCCCCCACCAATTTCTTACCTCCACACCTTAGCTCCCAGATGCCCTTGTTGCCAGGACTACCCTTTCTGCTCCCTTTTCTCTGATTAATCCAAAGCTTTCTTGAAGGTTCAGCTCATAGTACACCTCCTGTGAATCTCTTCCCTACCCTTCTCTTTCCTTCTCTAGCCTGGTTAAGGTGCGACAGCTCTGTATACTCCCATAGTGCTGTGCCAGAGTCTGTTGATGCCTCTGTTTTCCTGATTAAACTATGACATCCTGAAGAGGAAGACCTTCACGGTATTTATCTTTCTGTTACTAGAATTGAGTGCAAGACCTGACCCATACTGTCTTCTTGTAACTGAAAAGGACAGGTTGAGGCTGAGCTATAGAGCTTGTGGTGTCAGGGGTGTAACTGGGGACTCCAGGCTTCTAAAACCCCTTCTCTGCCTTCTGTGGCCTCAACTCCTCTTGGTGGAAGGCACCATTTTCACGCCCTTGCTGGATCTCTCTCCAGCTCTCAGCCATGCTGCCCTGTCAAGACAGGCTTCCTCCACATGGCTGTGAAAGTAGCCTCCTGAAGCCACTTAGCCCATCTTTTCAGCTTGACAGCTTCAGGAAGAAAAGTATTTCTTGCTCCTGATATCCTAGTGTGCATTTTAGGGCTTTTGCTCATGCCCCTTGGGTCATATGCCTGCTTCCAGAGCACGCATTGCATCCTGGCATTTTGTGTTGTAGGTATGGTCCACGTGACATTTCTCTTTGTGTCTGTTTCTTGTGCTAATAGTAGACCTCTTCTTCCCCTCTTCTTTGTTTTCAACCCTCAAAAGTTATACTATACAAGACAGGGGCTAGCCCTGGGAATGTCCCTTGAGACAGGGATGGAGAGGTTAGACAGTTGTTGATGGCAGGTTCAACTCTCCACCCCTCTTCCACCTCCCTGCTTCTCAGTCCACACTAGGATTATGACTCAAGCAGACAGAGTACAGCAAGGCAGATCCAGCTGCATAGACCACAGTGCTCTGATGCTCCTGAAAAGAAGGCTGAATTAGATGGGCAGACAATGATGATTGGTTCTTCAACAAATTTATTGTGAAATATCATACAGGTACTGGAAGTGTTATGAAACATAAATTTACAGCTTAATCAGCATATGCACAGGTCACTGTCACCCACGTCAAGAGACTACCCTAGAAATTCCGTGTCTCCTTCCCCAATTACAGTCTCTTGAGTTCCTGCACAGGTAACCATTACCCTTGCCTCATGGAGATCTTTCTTGCTTTTAAAGATTCTCTTACCGACTAAGGGTATATTCTCTCTCTCTCTCTCTCTTTTTAAAGATTTATCTATTTATTTTTTATTTTTTTCCAACAGAGTTAGACAGTGAGAGAGAGAGACAGAGAGAGAGAGTTATAGACAGTGAGAGAGAGACAGAGAGAAAGGTCTTCCTTCTGTTGGTTCACTCCCCAAATGGCCACTACAGCTGGCGCTGCACCGATCTGAAGCCAGGAGCCGGGTACTTCCTCCCGGTCTCCCACGCAAGGACCCAAGCACTTGGGCCATCCTCTGCTGCCTTCCCGGGCCACAGCAGAGAGCTGAACTGAAAGAGGAGCAACGGGGACTAGTACCTGGCGCCCCATTTTATTTATTTATTTATTTAATTGTTTATTTGAAAGGCCAAGTCACAGAGAGCCAGAGGCAGAGGCAGACATAAAAGAAAGAGAGGTCTTCCATCTGTTAGTTCACTCCCCAAATGGCAGCAATGGCCGGAGCTGTGTTCATCCAAAATCAGGAGCCAGGAGCTTCTTATGGGTCTCCCATGTATGGGAGCCCAAGAAATTGGATTATCTTCCATTGCCTTCCCAGGCCATAGCAGAGAGCTGGATCAGAAGAGAAGCAGCCAGGGCTCACAGTGTTGCCCATAAAGGATGCTGGCGCTGCAGGCATCAGCTTTACCCGCTAAGCCATAGCACTGGCCCCAGGTGTGTGTGTGTGTGTATATATATATATATATATATTTTTTTTTTTTTTTTTGACAGGCAGAGTTAGACAGTGAGAGAGACAGAGAGAAAGGTCTTCCTTTTTCTGTTGATTCACCCCCCAAATGGCCGCTATGACCAACGCGCTGTGCCGATCTGAAGCCAGGAGCCAGGTGCGTCCTCCTGGTCTTCCATGCGGGTGCAGGGCCCAAGCACTTGGGTCATCCTCCACTGCCTTCCTGGGCCACAGCAGAGAGCTGGAATGGAAGAGGAGCAACCAGGACAGAATCCGGCACCCCAACCAGGACTAGAACCCGGGGTGCTGGCACTGCAGGTGAAGGATTAGCCTAGTGAGCTGTGGTGCCAGCCCTCTTTTTTCTTAAATACTTATTTTTTATTTATTTCAAAGACAGAGTTACAGATAGAGGAGGAGAGACAAAAAGAGACAGAGAAATATTCCATCCGCTGCTTCACTCATTGAATGTCCTCAACGGCTGGGGCTGGGGCTGGGCCAGGCCAAAGACAGGAGCCAGGAGCTTCCTCCCTGTCTTCCACGTCATGGGCGGTGTCCCCACTTGGGCCATCTTCCACGATTTCTCAGGCACATTAGCAGGGAGCTGTATTAGAAGTGGAGTTGGGTCTTGAACTGGTGCCCATATTTGAGGCTTGCATTGTAGGTAGAGGCTTAGCCTGGTACATTACAGTGCCAGCCCCAAGGAATAAATCCTGATAAACATTTCCCAAGGTCTCAGCACTAACTACATTGATGTCAATTTCAGCTTCCCAGTGTAGAAACTTTCCCACTGTCCAGCTCGTCTATCTGTATTCACCACACTCCTATCAGTCCTCCTGCTAGCACCCAAAGGGGTCTTTTATAATGACCCAGTTTGTTCTAATATCTTCTCACCAAGGTCCTGTGGAATTTGGCCCTGCCACCCTTTAGCTGTTCTCCCCCCGCTCGGTTATCCAACCACAGTAGTTGACAAGCACTTTGCCATGTGCCAGACACAATTCAGATCCTCTATAGCATAAAAATTATTAATCTGACTATATTGGAAGCATAGAGAGGTTTCCTAACCTACTCATGGTCCCATAGCTAATATATGTCAGGCATAACTGGGATTCAAACCCAGGTTCACTGGCTCCAGAGTCCATGCTCCACCCACTGTTTCCTTTTTAGACCTAGGTCCACTTCATGCTCAGGATTTTGCACTTAGTGTTTCTTTTGTCTGGGATGCTGTTTCCCTCATCCTTCCACATCTGATTAGAATCTCCTTTTCTTTAGAGCTCAGCTTTTGGGCACCTGAACTGCTTATTAGTCAAGGCCGATACTTCTGTTCATTTTCCACTATTAGAATTACTGTGGACTCCCTTGCTGACTATAAGCTTCCTAAGAGCTGGCACCCACCCACTGTCTTTAGCCCCAAGTCCCCCATGCTCAGCACGTAAGTGCACTCTCAGTGTGTTTGTTCATTCAAGGAATGAGTAAATGAGAGTGTGGCTAACAGCAGGGTAGAGAGACAGTGTTGTTTTTTCTGTGCCCAGACATGTTTTTCTAGTAAACCCTAACTTAAATGAACTCACCTTCTAATTATTGTTTAAATGGCTTTTTTGGTCTGGTGCCGATTGATTCGGATTTTTCATACATGTTTTAAATTCTCCTATGGGCTCTGCCTTGCATTTTACAAGGCTCTGTTAACTGGAGGTGTCCTTCACATGGTATTGCATTTCATCTTTCGGGTTAGAGGTTACTAATAGTGCTTGGGAGGAATGTTCTAATCAATAGGTAGTGTACAGTGGAGATACTGCTTCTAAGAACATGTCTCCCATCACTTTTTTTTAAAGATCATAGCTTTTCTGTTAATTCTAAACAGATTCTCAGTCATTTATTTGTGAAAATCATGATCTGTTTTTGGTGAAATTGTGGAAAAATTGTTGCCGATATTAATATGTCCAGTATGAGCTCTTTGTGTGCTAAGAGAAGATGGGAAAAATGAAATGTCTCTAGTCCATTCTTTAATTTAGAGAATGTTAAATAGTTTGCTTGTATTACCCAAATGAATAGGGAATTTGTAGCTTTCTAGAATTCACATCATATTGTAATATACTAGAATAAATGCCACGGTTCAATAAATATATGGATTTTATATTCCAGTTTAAAAGCCTTGCCACATATTCAGATTTCTATGAGAAATTTTTATTATTAACTTAAGCATCAGTGTCAATCAGCTTAACAACTTTTAAAATGTTTTCTTTTTTTTTTCTTCGAAGCTGGAGTCAGGAGCTGGAACCCGGACTTGAGCACAGGCACTCTAATACTCTCATAAGGAGTTTAGGCTCCTTTCCCCGTCCCACTCCCTCTCCACCTGCCCTCCCTCATCCTGCCTCTTCAATTGGAAAGGCAGAGTGGTAAAGAGATGGATCTCCCATCTTCTGCGATAGCCAGGGGCTGGGTCAGGTTGAAACCAGGAACTCCATCTGGGTCTCCTGTGTGGATGGCAGGAACCCAAGTATTTGAACCATCATTTGTGACCTCCCAAGCACATTAGCAGGAAGCTGGGTGGGAAGTGGAGGTGGGACTTCTTCCCAGGCACTACAATCTAGGATATGGGCATCCCAAGTGATGGCTTCACCCACGGTGCCACAATGCTTGTCCCTGATTTCCTAAAATGTTACCTTATTAGTATGGTCTTGTCCTCATCTCTTGGAAGCAAAGCACTGTTGTTTTTATCACTTGTGAATTATTTCTTAATGGTTCTAACTCAATATTATATGTTGATAGTTATTAGCGACATAAAGATAATGTGTGTCAGGGTAGTTTTAGTTGCAAATATAGACACTGAAATCAAGTCAGCCAAAGCACAATGGGAATTTAATGTCTCCCCATAGCCGAAAAGAACAAATTTGAGGCTCTATTGCAGGAATCAGGCTATTAGGGCTGGAACTAAGGAATCAAAACTTCAGAACACTCTCTCTCTGTCTTTGCTGATCTCTGTTCTTTTGGCTTGTCTGTCCCCATCTGGCAGCCCTCCTGCCCTCTGTCAGTCAGCTTCCTCTGGTCCTCCTGCACATGCTTTCACCCCTGTGGCTGGTGAAGTTATCCCCCTGGATACTCTGGGTGGCTTCTTGTGCCTTAATGCATAAAGGGCCAGGGGCTGTGCTTCTCTGCCCCCAGAATAAAGGAAGGCTCTTGCTAGGGGAGGGGTCACGAGAACATCTGAGGGAGTGATGACACCATAGCTCCCATAGTGCAGTGGGCAGCTGCTCTTCAGATTAAACAGACATCTGTTGAGAAATCGTTCTGCATTGGGTACTGTGCTAAACACTAGAAATTCAAAGACATGATGAGACCACAAACTATATTAAATGGGCATAAATTACAATGTAAAGGAATGGGTTAAATGTAAGGAAGAGCCTCCTGAGATTGCCTGGAGTTACACTTTAGAATACATTTAGAATTTTCTGTGGTTGTGTTTAATGACTTGTCATGTCCCTGAGGTGATTTGTCTATTATCATAGATACTGCAAATCAGTTTTCTGAAAGGTGAACATGGATTTAAAAATCCACTCACTGAAAAATTACCTTTTCTTTTGAAGATGAAAAAGAATGTATATTCATTTAGAAAAGATAAGACTGGCCAGTGTCGTGGCTCACTTGGTTAATCTTCTGCCTGCAGCACCGGCATCTCATATGGGCACCGGGTTCTAGTCCCGATTACTCCTCTTCCAGTCCAGCTCTCTGCTGTGGTTCTGGGAAGGCAGTGGAGGATGGCCCAAGTGCTTGGGCGCCTGCATTCGCGTGGGTGACCAGGAAGAAGTACCTGGCTCCTGGCTTCAGATCAGCGTAGCTCCAGCCGTAGTGGCCATTTGGGGGGGTGAACCAACGGAAGGAAGACCTTTCTCTCTGTCTCTCTCCCTCACTGTCTAACTCTGTCAAATAAATAAATTAAAAAAAATTAAAAAGAGAAAAGATAAGACCATATAAAGAAGAAAATGAAAACTAATTCTATTAGAGATAACATATATTGGTTAGTTGGTTAGCATTTCGGAGTATGTCATTATAGTATCTTTATGCATACATCTAAAAATGAAATAACTCACTTAATTTTTACTTTTTAGACAAACTGTTATAGTACTGTTTATACAATTTTGAGGCCTGCTTTTTAAATTTATTGTTTCATTGTGAGCATTTTCCCTTTGCTGTGGAATATGTTAGAGACAGGACTGTTGCTATTCCCAGCTTCACAGTTCCTAAAATGGCAGATCTGCAACTTATATAGCCATTATTCCAGCACAGCACATTGAGGTGGTTTGCCAACTTTTTTCCAACAGGAGAAACAAAAAGAATATTCTGGCACCTAAATTCCTGTCTGCCTTTTAGATGATTTCCGTCCTAGGAGTGGACTTGTGAGATCAAAGGGAAGGCACAGGTGTAAGGCTCTTGCTCCAGATGGCTGCCCTGCCCTTTGAAAGGTTGTTTCAGTTTATATTCCTACCAGCTGTAGAGGAGGGAGAGCAGAAGTGGAAGGAGTCTCTAGACCATCCATTACCACTGGCCTGAGTGTCTGGTTGGCTGACTGTCCTATCTGTGAGGGGCTGTTCTGTGAGAATCTAGTGTCACCTTGTGTCACATACTAGGAAAGGCTCTGGCAGCATGAACTAAGCATGTTAGCTTCTGAGAAATGAACACATGAATTTCTCCAAATGATACATTTCTTGGTTCATTCTTATTTTTTAAGGCCAAATGCCAAATGAATGGAAAATATACCATGTGCTTTTTTTTTTTTTTGGTCTTTTCTTTTCTCCCATCATCCACCCCTATCCCTTCCCCCCACCTCCAGTTTCCATCTCTTTCTCAAAAAAATAAGAGTTTCTTAGAGAATCTCCTTAAGTGTGACTCCTAGGAGTATAAACATGGGATCTAAGAGATGCAGCAGTTTTCATTATTATCACCAACAAAAGCAGAAAAGCTAATTATTACAACCCTGAAGGGGGCTGGCACTGTGGCCTGTGACTCTGGCATCCCATATGAGCACCAGTTCAAGTCCCAGATGCTACATTTCTGGTCTGGCTCCCTGCTAATGCACCCAAGAAAGTAGCACAAGGCCCAAGTACTTAGATCCTACCTGGACAGAATTCCATACTCCTGCTTTGGTCTGGCCCAGCCCTGGCCATTTTGACCATTTAGAGGAGTGAACCAGCAGGTAGAAGAGCACTCTCCCTCTCTTTCTGTGTCTCTTTCTCTCCCTCCCTCCTTTCCTCTCTCTCCTGCACTCTCTCTTTAACTCTGGCTTTCAAATAAATAAATAAAACTTTAGTACCCTCAAGTTAAAGTAACAGCTCTCAGTAAACTGGAATATGATTTAGGGATCTGAACAGATATATTTATTCAGCAAATGTTTCTTGATTGCCTACTATGTGGCTGTAGATTGTTACCATGGGAAACTAATTGGCCCAGGAAAGGATCTGACTGTGAGATGTTCACTTTTTGATGGAAATGATTCCTGGTGTTTCATCAAGGATAAAAGGAAAGAACGCAATTCTTGGAATCAGATGAATTTGAGTAGAAATCTTGATTCTCTGGGGTCTTGTTGGACACTTTTCCTCTCTGAGACTGTTTGCTCACTGTTGAATCTAGCCAACTCATAGGACTGGTTTTAAGTGACTAGTACAGTGATGATATCAGTAGGTGCCTAATAACCACTAGCTGTGATTTTTTAGCTGTGATTTTTGACAGGGTTATCATCATGTGATGGCTCAGTATTATATGAGCTTGAATACTTTTGCAACAATTTCTTTCAAATTTTTAAATACATTTCAAAGGAGGAATAAGGGAGAGAGATTGAGACTGAGATTTTCTCTTACTATCCAAATGCCTGCCATCACTGGGGCTGAAACAGTCTGGAACTAGGAGCCCAGAACTCCATCCTGGTCTCTCATGTGGGTGGCATGGACTTGAGTCATTATCACTGCCTCTCAAGGTACTCAGTAGTAGGCTGCTGGTTTTGGAAGTAGAGCTGGAACTCAGACCAGGCAGTCTAATACAGGATGTGGGCATCCCAAGTGGCAACCCAGCCTCTGTGCTGAATTCCCACCCCTGGTGGTAGCTCTTGATGCCTCCCTAGCATCAGGGAGCAAAAGTAACTCTGCATTGACGTGCATGCTTGCATGTGCATATTTGAAATTTTGTGTGTGTACATGTATGTGTGTATAGCATAGGAAATCTTTACCTGGGGTTTGGTCCCAGAGCTTGTATCAGGAGAATTTTTGTGAACAGCTGTTAAATTTCCAGTCTTCCTGCACTGATTCCCAGACCCTGAAAACTCAGGGTGGAGCACCATGGAAATGAGCTCCCTATGGAACCTTTAGCCTTTGTATAATCCAAACTTTGAGGCACAGTGGCTGGGGTGCCCCAGAATCTAGACGTGAGACTAGGAAGGTGCTGTGCTGATCTGCAGTAGACACTGCATTCCACATCACTGCATTGGCGGGGCTGGGAAATCACTGAGTAGACTACTGGAGCATGGTTGTTTTCACACTACCCACTCTCATTTGTAGTTGCTTCATGCTCTTGTACTCTCTTATAGTTTTTCCCTCATCAGACCAAATAGTGAATTAAACAGTGCTTGGCCATCATGGTATGCACAAACCCCAGTGCCTTCTGGACAGTAGAAGTTTGGCTTCAGAAGCTCCTGAACCCAGAAACTGTTCATTTGTTGAATATCATTCCTGTGTTAAAGAAAACAAAATGATTCCAATACTTCTTAAAATGACAAGGAAGATTTTATTCATGACTATTGTAGTAGGGATATTCTAATAGAAAGAAAGATGGAAGTCAACTCCAGATAGAGCAGAGACAGCTGGGGATATGCAGACAGTGAGTAATGGAAGAGAAGACATTATGGGTAGGGAGGATTCTTGCTAACCTGATCAATCAGGATTCTTGGTAAAGGCAGACCAAGGGCTTAGACATCAAAGGTCAGGGATGAAAACTCAATCAGATCACAAGGGTAGGGGATTCTTCCTGAAATGACTTTGTAGGACTCAGCTATGCAGACCCAGCAGGGACAGGATGTATATAGAAGGCCAAGGCCTGGAAGACAACTTAGAGAAAGCTAACCGAAGTTTCGTCACCAAGTGTCTTTATTGCCTACTACAAATAGAATGAAACACAAATGGCTGGTGGCTAAGGGTTCAACTTTGGAGTCATACTTACTTGATTTGAAACCTTGAGTGGGTTACTTGACCTCTAGGATTCTGAATCTTCCACCAGAAAATGGACCAAATGGTGTCTCTCTCATAAGTCACATAGTGAGTGTCAAATTGTCAAATGACATAGTGCCCTGGAAGAATTTGTCATAGTGCCTGTTCTGTAGAAAGGACCTGGTGACTGGTATTCATATTTTAAGTTTGGAACTTTAATGAAGTGACAATCCAGTACATTTAATTCAGTGGATATTTCCTAATCTAAAAGTAATATAGGAGAAGATGTGGTTTAAAGAAAACTGCTCTAGCCTGAGTCTGAATAAGTCCAAACATCTGAATTTAAAATCTGGCTCCATCAATGTTCAATATCCTCCCAGAGCCTTTGTAGCTAATCTGCAAAATGGGATGAATCTTCTCTACCTGTCTCACAGTTTAGTCTGAAGTGAGAAAATACATGTGAAAGTGCTTGGAACCCTACAGAGGACCTTTGTTAGCCCCTAATCAAAATGCGCCTGAAGTCATTTCTTAATGGTTCCATGATGCAGTTGCAGCCTGTTAGGAAGCCTGGGCCTCTGGGCTGTGACCTTCACAGTGTTTTGTTTTGTTTTTACCCACTTAGGAGAGATAGTAAGGCTAGCTGGGGCTGGGGCTGCAGATGGGTTTTTCTATTCCCCCAAGCAGTTAGGTCCTGGTGGAATAATTTCCTTCCAGGGCAGGCTTTTGTTAAGAGCGGTAAGTAGAAAAAAATGAAACTCATCGTGGAGGATTTGGAACACAGAAAAATATATTTGTAGTGTCTAACATTCTAATCTGATTTACTTAATGATATCAACAAAAGAAATTACCTCCAAATAGGAGATCCAAGGAACTACCAAAGCTTTGTCTGCTACTCTACCTTGGTTTTAAACATTTAAAGATCATTGAAGAAAATGAATCACGTATCCTTATTACGTTACAGTGATTCCTTTCAGTGTACTACAAGCATGCTGTGTTTCAGAATGCTATTCAGTAAGAAATGCAAACCAATGTTTTATTGATGAGTCTATTGATGGTAATTTTAAAGAAATGATGTTAGGATATATTTCAATCATTTTTATTTATAGAATAGTATTTCACAAATATTGAGACTGTTTCTATGGGAAGAAGAAATTTAAACTTACAAGATATAAACTGAAAATCTATTTCTTGTTTTTATCCTTTTTTAAAGATTTATTTATTTATTTGAAAGTCAGAGTTACAGAGAGAGAGGAGAGACAGAGAGAGAGAGAGGTCTTCCATCTGATGGTTTACTGCCCAGTTGGCTGCAACAGCCAGAGCTGTGCCAATCTGATACCAGGAGCCAGGAGCTGCTTCGGGTCTCCCACGTGGGCGCAGGAGCCCAAGGATTTGAGCCATCCTCTACTGCTTTCTCAGGCCACAGCAGAGAGCTGGATCAGAAGTGGAGCAGCCGGTTCTCAGACCAGTGCCCATATGGGATACTGGTGCTTCAGGCCAGGGCATTATCCCACTGTGCCACAGTGCCGGCCCTGTTTTTATCTTTAATTAATAATTCTGTTGTTAATGACCACTTGCTGAAACAAGTGTTAGAGAGTATTCCAAAGCATCTTATATTTTCAGTATTAAAGACTGCCTTTCATTTTGATAGCATTAGGTGACTTATTTTTTCCATTTTGTAATAAAAGTATACTTTTTAAAGAAAGAACAAGAGCTGGATGCTCTGAGTGTATTTCAAAATGGCAACTTTGCCTCAAGCCCCTACAGAAAGAACCAGGGGATTTTTCTCCACTGTGAGAACCAGGAGGGCTCCTGGAGGTAAAACTTAGGAAAGCAGGGGGATGCCCAAGACTGCTTCAACCCCAGGAGATTTTTTAATTTTTATAAAAATTAGGAGGTAAAATTTTATATTTTTCTTGCTGTATTCTCATTAACCTACTGATTAGACATAGGAAGTAGGTTAGTGACAGTTTAAGGAATTCGTATAGAGAAATGATCCTGGCTGACAGCAAAAGTTTAACTATTGTGTGTTTGTGTCCTGATGTTCTCAGCACAGGCATGCCATTCTAAAGATAAAGGGAGTGGATGACAACAGTATGCCACCTTCCTGTACCTTCTTTGGAGGAAACCAGGTGGTAAAATGGATGATATTTTATGAAACAGAAAACTGAATTATATTTGCTTAAGAATGTCATGCGTATTTCACATTTACCAAAAACTAGGAAGTCAGAGAAGCTATTGGCTTACTTTAAACCTATTAGACAGTAATTTTAGCAGTTGTTGAGTTGGGAAGTCCATTAAACTAATTTTTTAAAAAATACCATGCTGAGTGATTTCAGTTGTTGGACATTTTTGTATAACTGGATTGGTTCCTTATTTATGCTCTAAATGAAGTTAGGTTAAAAGAGTAGAAATAAAGGAAGTTCCTAACCCTTCCCCACAACAGAGTATATACTTTAGATTGTTTATAACAAAATCTTTTATGTGTATCAGAATCCTGGGCAAGCCTTTAGATTAGTGGTTAAGCTATCTCGTATCTTAGCACTTGGTTTGTTATCCAGCTCTGGTGCCTGACTCCTGCTTCCCATTAATGCAGATCCTGCTTCCTGTTAATGCAAATGGTTCAAGTAATTGGCTTCCTGCCACTCATGTGGGAGACTGATATTGCGTTATCTCAGTTCCTGGTTTGGTTTGGCCCAGCCTTGGCCATTGACCTTGGAGTGAACCAGTAGGTCAGAGAGCCCTCTCTCTGTCTCTCACTCTCATCTTCTCAAAACAAAAACAGAAACAAAAAAACAACAAAACCCACTCCTCCAAAAAACCCAAACTTTTAGAAGTCAATGTCCCATGCTGTAATTTGCAAAATGATTTTGTTTCTAATTATTTCATAATCTATGAATGCTACCTTCTATTGGAAAATAAACAAAGTGACCAGGAATAGGATTAAGGTGCACTGGGAGGAAATGGGGAACTATCTCAGCTTCAGTGTCCGTGGATCTGAACCTTGTTCTGCTGATCCATCACTTTCTTGAATTACTTTCGGGATGCCAGAGTCTGGGGCTGCATACTTTCAGAAGCTGGTTCTCAGAGGAGATGCTCCTGTACCTTTCCAAACACCAAATTTAGGTTTCTTTGCATTCTCACAATTCAGCATTGGGTGGTGAAGAGTTTGACCTATGAGGTTGGACTCGCTGGGTTCCACTCTGTCTCTTACTCTTCAGTGTGTGACCTTGGGTGACTACTTGACCCCTCAGTCCTGCAGCTTTCTTGACTGTTAAGCAGCAATGATGATGATGATGATGACGATGGTGATGATGATACCTCCCTTTTAGTGGCTGAGTAGATTCGATGGGAGAACTCATGCATGGGGCCTGGTAAATGCTAATTGAGTTTATTATTATATTACTCTCACCCAATCACTCACACCACTTTTTTAAAATTTTTTTTCAAAGAAGATTATTTATTTATTTTAAAGAGTGATGAGGAGGAAGGGACAGTGAGGGTAGGGAGGCAATATCTTCTACCCACTGGTTCACTTCCCAAATTGTCACAAGGCCATGTCAAAACCAGAGCCTTAAGCTCCATCTGGGTCTCCCATGTAGGTGACGTGAACTCAAATACTTTGGCCATTCTCTGTTGCTTTCCCAAGTGTACTAGCAGGGAGCTAGATCAGAAGCCGAGTAGTTGGGACTCAAACTGGCACTCTGATACAGGATGCTGGAATAACAAGGAGTGACTTAATCCATTGCATCACAATGCTGGCCCCTTGCTGCTGTTTTCTTCCTCCACTACTTTCTCACTTTTAAAACATTTTAGTTATATCCCTATCTATCTGTTTGTCTGTCTAGAGAGAGAGAGAGAGAGAGAGAGAGAGAGAGTGAGTTCATCTGTCAATTTATTCCCCCAATGCCTGCAATAGTTGGAGGTGGGCAAGGCTGAAGCCAGGAGACAGGAGCTCAGTCTGGGTCTCCCACAGAGATGGTAAGGACCCAACTACTTGAGATGCTATTTATTTCCAAGGGTGTGTGTTAATCAGAATCTGAATCAGAAGCAGAGCTGGAACTCAAACCTAGGCACTCCGGCAGAGAAGCTGGTGTCCACGTGGCATGTAACCACTGTGCCAAACTGTTCTTTCCTTTCTCATTTTTTTGTGCCTCTGCAATGACTCTTCTTAATATCTCCATTTGCATTTTATCCTTTTCTAGTACAAATGTGGGATATCTTCCTCATTTTCAGTGTAATTTCATTTGGTACACACACATTTCTTTACTGAGCACCTGTAGTGTGCAGAGCACTCTGGTAGATGAGAATGCAAGCCTTGTTCTTATGAAATTTGCATCTAGTGAGAAAAACATGAAAGGTAATAAATGAGTCAGATATGAAAGTGAAAGGAAAGTCAGGGTGCTTTGGGGTTACACAGCCAGGGTATAAACCCAGCCTGTGAGGTCACAGAAGCCTCTTCCAGGAGGGGGCATTCAACCTGAGACTGGAAGCATTGAGTAGGACCTTCAAGAATTAACCAAAATTCCTTCTTTTCCATGGGATTCTCTCTGATCTTCATCTGAGGTTATTTTAGCACTTTTTTGCTGCCTTAAGGGTAGTATGTGTAAATGCATTTTTTGTCATAGAAATATGTGGATCTGTTTCTTTCCCACTGAGTTACAATGCCTTGAAGATGAAAGACTGGACCTTATCTCTCTCTGTATCATTAAGTTTTCTGAATAACTCTGTTATTGCAAAGTTGGCCTAGAGTTGGTGTTTTCTGAAACGAACCACACGTTGGTGTTTCATGGAGAGTAAATCTTAAAAGGCATTCTTTTTACTCATGCTTGGCTCATTTGGGCCCGAGATTCCTTCTTGTCTTGGGATGACTCAGTTTCATTATGTGTAAACAGGAGAGATTGGATTAGGGTCCTGGTGATTAAGGTTCCTGTGGGGCCGGCACCGTGGCTCAATAGGCTAATCCTCTGTCAGCGGTGCTGGCACACTTGGTTCTAGTCCCCGTCCGGGCGTCAGATTCTGTCCCGGTTGCTCCTCTTCCAGTCCAGTTCTCTGCTGTGGCCCGGGAGTGCAGTGGAGGATGGCCCAAGTGCTTGGGCCCTGCACCCGCATGGGAGACCAGGAGAAGCTCCTGGCTTCGGATCAGCGCGGTGCGCCAGCTGCAGCAGCTATTGAGGATGAACCAACGGAAAAAGGAAGACCTTTCTCTGCCTCTCTCTCTCTCTCTTTCACTGTCTAACTCTACCTGTCCAAAAAAAAAAAAAGTTCCTGTGGTTCTTTCCAATCTGAAGGGGTATATGAGTTGCATGGTTGCTTGTAGTAGCACCCATTCTGTGATGTGAGTTGAACCCTTAAGTAAATCTGGGTTCATTATCTTTCAGTGGGTCTCTAAGTGAGTATTTTTGGTGAGACTGGATTAAAATTGCTTAACAGGTAGATTTTGGCAGCCGCTCTTTCTTTGTATGCTCTTTGGTCTCTCAGGCAGTCATCATGGAACAGCTGTGGGAAAGAACTTGGAATCTTGGTAAAAGTGAGCTCTAGATATATATAGTCCCAGTTTCATGGACCAGTGATCTCCAAAGAAAGTCAGATTTCAGAGAAAGAGATCATAGGACTTTAAGAGGAAAAATCATTATATGTAGAAAACACAGCAAAGGGGTATAGGGGTGGTGGAACAGGTTCCCAGCGTGGCTTGACACAGCACCTAACCTATTGCCTCCTGGGAATAAGAGGGCTGCTATATAAAGAGAAATAAGTCTCTAGCAGCTTGCCATCTCTGTTGAAGTTACCTTCTTCTGAAAGGCTTGATCGTAAGGGTAGTAGGAGCTTTCCTGTGGCCAGGAATGGCCAAGAGTTGCAGAAAGTGGTGAGTGGTGACCTGGAGAGTGTCAGCAGTGGTCAAGAGAGAAAAATCTGGAGCTATCACAGCTCTCATTCAAGGTGGTTCTGGAGAACAGTTGCGGAGAAGTTCCTGTGGAGTGAGAATAATTATTGTTCTTATCTGACCATTGTATTATGATGTGGTGGATGAGTGAGTTGACAAAGTTCAAGTGACCTTAAGAAAAAAGGTAGGTTCATTGAGCTGACCCAGAAGCACTGTCAGGATCTCTTAGAGCATTTCTAGGGCTTTCCTGTTCTGTTTCTCCTTCTTCACCATTGCGTCCTCAGTGCTCATTGTGCTGCCTCTGAACTTGACCTGATTGACCAGTGAGGCCAGAGGTGAGGGTTCTGTTCCTCAGATCATTTTGCCACTGGAATAGGTGGAATAGCAGGGCTGTGTGACATGAAGCTTGGCTGCCAATGGATAGAGTCCTTAAGAAGAGCCCATGCAAGTCATAAAGGACATCTGCAGTTCATAATCCAGTTATTCATTCTCCTTCTGACCTGGCAGCGTAGCATTAGGGTTAAGGGGTTGGATTCCAAAGTCAAATTTAAATCATGACTGTGATCTTGAACAAGAGGCATCTCTAGTTTAGCCTTACTTGCCTCCTTTGTAGAAATAGAATGATATCATACTTACTTTATAAAATTTTTTTAAGGAGGACATGAAAAATGGGTAAAAGAACATCACATAGAGCGCATTGCAGGATAAGAACCTTGCAAATGTTACTTTTACATGGAGTCCAGAAGTGAACAAGACAGATACAAGCACTTGTCTTTATAGAGCTTACAGACTAACAAGGGAATGCTGCATCCATCACATGGGACACTGCTGGTGATATATTTACAATGTATGTATAGAAGGCATCTTATAGTTACTAAATTCACCAATGAACAAATACATATTGACAACTGTGTCTGTCTGCTTCTGCTAAAGCAGAGTATCGGATTGAGTAATTTATTAACAATAGAACTTGATTTGGCTCATGGTTCTGGAGACTAGAAAGTCCAAGAGCATGGTTCAGCATCATTTGGTGAAAGAAGGTTGAGAGCCATGGAAAATGAATACTCAGAGGTAGCCAGGGCCAGGGGTTATTTTAATTTTAACCCTCCTACAGGTACCGTTACATCTGGTGTCTGTGGCTCTTCTTGGCTTCTCAGTTTGGCATATACTCATGGTTTGTCAGTTCCCACTGTGACCAAGGGCAGCAGACAGATGCCTGTTTGAAGCAGTCTGATACCAGAGATATGAAGCCTCATTAGAGTTTTGAATTGCATTGATGTCTATTGCCTCTTGAGACTGCATTTGATGTTGCTCCCCAGCATTGTGGGGTGAGTCATGGGGAGGGTGGTCCTGATAAATTTAAAGCCAGTTCCCTCCATCAGCACTGCCATAGAGCTGCTTTCTTAGTCATCCTTTAATCTTATTTCTGTTTTCTGATCTCTTTCCCCAGGATTAAAATAGCCCAGCCTGCTGCTTCCAGTATAGATATTGTTTAGGGGCAGGAACTGTGCTGAGTGACTCACCATACATAAGGAGTAAACTCTTTAGCTGTATTTGGGATGGGCTGCTTCTGAGGTCAGGCAGCCCACAGAATACAATGTCAAGGGAGCCAGAGTAGTGCTATCCTCAGTGTTCCAAGGAAGCAAGAGGAAGAAATGGCTATTTTCAGCAGAAGCTTGGGGTGCTTCCCAGTGGAGGTAACATGATTACAAGGTAATGTGACCTTGATATAACAGGATTCTAATTCAAAACATTTTTTTCCACAGTGCTTTTGACTTTTTTTTAATTTTAAAATATTTATTTATTTATTTGAAAGTCAGAGTAACAGAGAGCAGAGGCAGGAGAGAGAGAGAGAGATCGAGAAAGATCTTCCATTTGCTGGTTCATTCCCCAAATGGTTGCAACGGCTTGAACTGGGCTGATCTGAAGCTAGGAGCTAGGATTTTCTTCTGGGTCTCCCACGTGGATGAAGGGGCCCAAGGACCTAGGCCGCCTTCTGCTTTACCAGGCCACAGCAGATAGCTAGATGGGAAGTAGAGCAGCCAGGACTCCAAGGGGTGCCCATATGGGATGCCAGCACTGCAAGCAGCGACTTTACCTGTTATGCCACAACACTGGCCCCTTGGCTTCTTCTAAGTGAAGAAATCTGTGACTCTTGTTGCAGTTGAGGATAGCTACCACTAGAAATTGATAGATTGCTGGGTGGCAGACATAGGCCATTTACTGGATGTTAAATTGCTTGTTTTCCATGTATATAAAATTGTTTTAGACATCTTATTTATCAGTTATCTATTGTAGTGTAGTAAAATCGCCCAAAACTTGATGGACTAAAAAACAGTTGTTTTATTTGCTCATGATTCTGGGTCATTAGTTTGGGCTTGGCTTGGCTGGGCTTAGTTGGGTGGTTCTTCTGCTCATTTTTTCTAGGGTCTTTCATGAGGCTGCAGTTACCTGGTAGTTTGACAGGGGCTAGGTTTAAGATAGCCTCAGTCACCTGTCTGGTTATTGGTGCTGGCTTTTGGTGGAGTCCCTTCCCTCATGGTATTTTATCCTCAAAAAGGGTAGGTTGAGCTTGTTCACATTAGGGCACCATGTTCCAAGAGGGCACAGTGGAAGCTCTAAATATTTCTTCTATCCTATGGCCTTAGGCAGTTTCTTCACATGCACATGATGCCCAAAACTCCAGGATCACCCTCTACATCTCTTTGCCCTCCAGACTTTAGCTTATATCATTCTTCTAGATTCCCGGTTACATTTTGGATCTTTGGCTAGATTTCCCCTCCATGTGCTACAGCCTGGACAATGGCTCCAGGCAGAATGATGGGGCAGTTAAAATGCTTATCCTGTTTGATTGCTGTATCTAAGGAATCATGATTCTTGAAACCACATTTTTTGGTACATAGTTTAGTTTTTTTAAATTTTAGCTCTTTCAAGAAAGAAAGTTATTCCATCTCTATAACTCCAACTTGGCTGGAAACAGAAGTGTAGGAAAGTGGAAGTAGCAAGGTGCCTTGAACTCTAGGCTTGGAACTCACAAACATCACTCCTGAATTCTATCAAGGCCATCACAGAATCTAGAGGAGAAGAGATAGACTAGATTTTTTGATGAGAGTGGTGAGGATAGGAGGAATGTTTTTAGCCTTCCTTTGCAAACATTGCATTTCATTGTGTGTGGTAGGTAGGATTAATTATAACATGATATCTGACAAGCAGCTGCTATGAACCAGGCCTTGTCTGACCTTACACATAGCTCATCTGATCTTACTGATGTTGTGAAGTGTAGTTGTTAGCTCAATTTTGAAGTTCAGAAAACCGCTACTTTTTGAGGGTTAAGTAATTTGCCTGAGGTTAAAACTAGAATTGTACAACTTCCATGCCTACATGATTTTATGTCTTTTCTCTGAGCCTCTCCCATTACCTTCAGCTTTCCTGTGTTTTTGAGTTTTAGCTATATTTATTGTAAACAGAAAAAATTTGCTTTAAAAAATGCAGATGATTTCTTCACTTCAAGGTTATAAGTGTATTCCATTTACACCTATTATATCAAGTGATATATTTGGATTTATTTCTACTATTTTGTTTTGTACTGCCTATTTACTCTCTTTCCTTTGCGTTTTTTCTTTTTTGACTATTTTTATTTTTCCTATTCTTGCTGTCTGCAGCTTTGAAAGTTATACTTCTGTATTCTACTCTTTCAGCTATTATCCTTAAAATTTTGACATACTCACATAAAGCCTAAAGTTAACCTGTTTATCCTTCTCTTTTCAGAAAGTCACAAGGAATTTGACCATCTCAACATCAATTACATGCCTTCTATCTTGCATGTTTGTATTTTTATACTCCCCTGGGGGTGAGGTAGGATTATGTTTTCCTGTCCCCTTTGAAATGAGGCATGGCTACATGACTTGTTTTGGCCAATGAAGTGTGATAATCTTGAGGAGTCAGTGTATAGTTCACCATATGACCTGTGGCAATTTTTGCAGAAGCCTTTGAGATGGTGTTGTCCTTGAGGATTTACAGTGGGCAAACCCTTGAGGGATATTTAGTGTGAATGAGGAATAAACATTTGTTGTTTTAAGCTGTAGAGATTTGGGGATTGTTTGCTACTATGGCATAAGGCGCCCTTTCCTGTTCAAAAATATCTCCCTCTCCCGTGTACACTTTTTTTTTTAGATTTATTTATGTATTTATTTACTTAGTTACTTATGTGGAAGAGTTATAGAGGAGAGGAAGAGGGAGAGGGGAGAGAGAGATCTTCTATCTGCTAGTTCATGTCCCAAATGACCACAACAATACCCAGGACTGGACTAGGACGAAGCTAGGAGACAGAAGCTTCATCTAGTTCTCCCATGTGGGTACAGGCACCTAAGGACTTGGACCATCCTCCACTGCTTTCCCTGGTGCATTAACAGGGAGTTGGATAGAAAGTGGAACAGCTGGGAATCAAACTGGTGCCTATATGGAATACCAGTGCTGCAGGCAGTGGCTTTACCTGCTGTGCCATAGCACTGGCCCCAAGGAGGTCATGTTTGACCACCAAGTTCTATGTTATTTTTCCACCTAACATTGTTTTTTTGTTTGTTTGTTTTTTGTTTGTTTGTTTTTAAAGTGTATCTAAACTTTTTCCCATGCCTTCACTCTGCCACACATATCTTTCTCTTTGCCTCTGGAAGCATTCCTCATTGTTTTAGTCCCCAATGAAAGTTCACACCCTCTGTGGAGTCTTTCCTGGTACACAGGCCAGATTGGTGCCTTGCTCCTCTGTGCTACCTCAGCACTTTGCACACACTCCCCTTCTGCTCACATTGTTTTCTTTTGTGATTTTTTGTCTCCTCATTTATCAGTTATTTACTGAGAGTTTCTCAAAGCTAAGGATGATGTCTCTTGCTCCCTTTATTGTTTTATACTCTAACGCATTAGCTGAGAGCTTAGCACACTGTAATACTCAGCTGAAGTAAGTTGAGTGAATATCATCCATGAATTGTAAGGCAGAAACCAATGACCAGTTTATGCTTGGATACCCAATTTCTCTGAGTTGACTCAAACAAAGGAAGAAGTCTTTGTGGCATACTGGTCGTTAACTAGCGGGTATGAAACAAGATTGTGTCATATTCCTAAAAATGTTTCCTGAAAATAAAACAGCAAAGAGCCTTCTCTGTAGGAAGTAAGTCAATGTTACACTTCTGGGAGTCATTGAACAGCTTGCTAGATCGTCTTGAAAAATATTTCTTGGCAAAATTGTTGTTTTTTTTATTAGTACTAATTATTATACCAAGAGAGGTTGTTTATTGAACTCGTAGATTGTGCTAAGCTATGTGGATGAGTGTGTGTGTGTGTGTGTATAAATTTTTTCATCACAACAGCCATACAATCCCCATTTTACAGTGAAAGAAACTGAGGGCAAATCACCTGCCAAAGCTTAACCAGCACAAAGATCAACAGGGCTGGAGCTAGTTCTTCGTGAGTCTAGGACTCAGGTTCTTAACTAGTCTCCTGCCCTGGATCTCAGGAGCTCCTACAATAACAGTGTTTCCACTACCCCTTTGAAAGGTGATTTAAAAATTTAGTTGTTGAAAGGGAGAAGTGAAGAGTCTTTTTGTAAACATTATGAAATATGCATTCACCCTCTGATTACTTTCTCCTCCTTTCTAAAACCATAAGGCCTGTGATTCTTTCTGCTCTGATTTCACTTTGGATTTTTTAAAAAGATTTATTTATTTATTCAAAAGAAAGAATTACAGATAAAGAGAGGGAGAGACAGAGAGAGATGTCTTCCCAAATGGCCGCTACTGCAGGGGCTGGGGCAGGCCAAAGCCAGGAGCCAGGAACAACTTTCATGTTTCCAAAGTGAGTGCAGGGCCCAAGCAATTGGGCCATCTTCTGCTGTTTTCTCAGGTGCATTAGCAGGGAGCTGGATTGGTAGTAGGGCAAGTAGGACTTGAACCAGGTCCTATATGGGCTGCTAGCATCATAGGTAGCTGCCTGACCCCCTGTGCTACAACACTGGCCCTTCCTTTTGGATATTTGAACTAAAGAAATAGGCATTCAAAACACAGCTAAAAATTCCAGTCACATTTTAGGTCCTTATTTCTGTGAGCTTTGCACCATAGTCTTCTCTTAGTCTGCACAGTTAAGGACCCAAACAGACATAGGAGGGAAGATATATATTTATAACCTTTACTTATTTAATTTTATTTGAAAGGCAGAGAAACAGAGAAGAAGTCACCACTGGTGAGCCCCTCAAATACCTACAACAACCAGGGATGAGCCAGGCTAAAACCAGGAGTTTGGAGCTCAATCCAAGTCTCTCACATGTTTGTCAGGGACCCAGTTGCTTGAGCCGTCACTTGCAGTATAGACATTTTATATGAATTCAAGAGGCCCTCTGGTCCCCCTGTAACTTGGTGAAGGCCCCAGTGCACTGAAATTTATGTAACCCAGGACTAATAGTTCATCTTATCAGAAAAAAAATGCCAGTAATACCTGGAGTTTGTAAGCTTGCTTCGATTTAAATCTTTCTTCCATTCACTAATGCTTTTGTTCCGGCCCCGGCAGTGTCTGCATTGTTAGATGCTTTCTTTATAGCCCCACTGGACTTAATAGGTGAGTTCTGTTCCAGACTCAGATCTTAAAGCTATTTTTAAAAAAACATTTTTCCTTACTTTCTAAGTCTCAAATGAATTGTAAAACAAAATAAATATCCCAGGATGAAAGAAGCAATTTGCAAGTCCTTTTTACTGTACTTTTGGAGAAAACTTATTCTCTTTCACTGGTTTAAAGATTTGAGGCATATGGGATGTATCTCTATGCTCCTGAATTCCAACTTGTGAAAACTTTTGTTAATTATAGAGCAGAATTATCCAGATAAAATAAAAATAACCTCAAACTGACATTATTCAAGATTAGTATCCAGGTATCTTATTTCTTAGTGATATAATATAGTCCTTTAATGATATCTGCAGAAGAACCATTGCCTTTTTCTGATTTTTGTTTTGCTTACCTGATAATAACATGCAACTCCTGTGACTTATCATTATCGTTTCCAGGTTCCTACATGGCCATTTCATTCTTGACATTTATCTCACGTACCTTTTGGGGGAAAATTCCTCTCAACCCTTTTTAAAGTCCTTAAGCTCCCAGGTGGAAGAATGTTAAATTGCAAAAACTTCCCTAGAGGTGTTCTGTAGGAAGTCATTTCAGAGAGGAGAGTGACTTCATCGTGTTTGGAATGAATTATCTGTCCCAATTCCCAAACTCCTGGCGTGACTGGGATGTGGAGTGTGATTTCGGTAGCTGTTCTATCAGTGGCATGTGGTGGAATAGACACATCTGGGTCAAAGATGTCAGACTCCAGTGCAGAAATCTGGCTTGTGGCCGCTATTGCATGTGCTCTGATGCTAATGAGGTGGTCATGGGATCCCTCTGAAGTTCAGTGACCGAATAAGACTGGTGCATGGGGCTGGAAGGGGAAGGGGGATGTTTCTGCATGTTTTGGTACCCGACTTTGTAACTAGCAGTGCTGCCATTCTTTGTAACTGTAAGTACCACCTTTCTTTCTACTCTTATTTCCCTTTGGATTTTTGAGCTAAAGAAATAAATGTTCAAAAACAGCAAAAAAAAAAAAAAATCCACTCATTTTGTAGCCTCTTCCTATAAGCAGAGGTTAACTTCTCTAGGCTTCAGTCTATCCTTCTGAAGGAGCAAAGATTATCTTTCTGATTTTTTTTTTTTTGACAGGCAGAGTTAGACGGTGAGAGAGAGAGAGAGAGAGAGAGAGACAGAGACAGAGACAGAGAGAAAGGTCTTCCTTCTGTTGGTTCACCCCTCAAATGGCCACTGTGGCCAGTGCGCTGCGCCGATCCGAAGCCAGGAGTCGGGTGCCTCCTCCTGGTCTCCCATGTGGATGCAGGGCCCAAGCACCTGGGCCATCCTCCACTGCTTTCCCGGGCCACAGTTGAAAGCTGGACTGGAAGAGGAGCAACCGGGACAGAATCCAGCGCCCCAACCGGGACTAGAACCCGGGGTGCTGGTGCCGCAGGTGGAGGATGAGCCAAGTGAGCCGTGGCCTATCTTTCTGATTTTTGCCATCACTGATCAACCGTTGGCTCTGTTGTTAACTAGTTTCTTTCTCTTTAAAATGCGTATACCTGCTTGTTACAAAATCTAAGGTTATTCTTTCAAAGTATTTTGTTTATTTGCTTCAAGTTGGTACTTGAAGTGGTCAAACTGAAAAGTTTCTCTGGGTGGAAGACTTTAATTATATATGACATGAACATAATTTATTTTCTACTTTAAAACCTCTCTCTCTCTCTTTCTCACACACACACTCCCTCCCTCCCTCTCCTCTCTCTGTATAACTCTGACTTTCAAATAAATAAATCTTTGAAAAAAATATTTCATTGCCTTCCTCAAAACCCCATACCCTTTAGTAGTTATCACATCTTCCTCTTCCTGCAGTGATCATTTTGGTGTCTTGTCTCTGGGTTTTTTTCCTGTTTGTGTATATTACTTTCCTATCATGTGTTGGCCACATTTTTATTTATGGGGTATGGTGTATTCATTGATTCATATGAGGTTACTTCAAAAAGCTCAGTGAAAACTGAAATGAAAATATAAGTTTATTTTGATATAAAAACTTTAGGGGATGGCACTGTGGCTTTGCAGGTAAGATCACTACCTGCAGTGTTGGCATCCCATATGGGCACCGGTTCAGGTCCTGGCTGCTCACTTCTGATCCAGCTCTCTGTTATGGCCTGGGAAAGCACCCAAATTGATCTTTTTTTTTTATTTCTTACAAAAAGACTTATTTATTTGAAAGGAAGAGTTACAGAGAAAAGGAGAGACAGAGAGAACTTCTATCTGTTGGTTCACTCCCCAAATGGCCGCAACAGCCAGGGCTGCTCTATGCCAAAGTCAGGAGCTTCATCCAGATCTCCCATGTAGGTGCAGGGTCCCAAGCACTTAAGCCATTTTCCAGTGCTTTCCCAGATGCATTAACAGGGAGCTGCATTGGAAGTGGAACATCCAGGTCTCGAACTGATACCCACATGGGATGAAGGCCTTGCAGGTGATGGCTTAACCCGCTAGGCCACAATGCCAGCCACCCCAAATTTATCTTTTAATTCCATCTCCATAAGCTGAAAATTTTACTTTTTTGTTTGTTTATTTGATAGGAAGAGAGGCAGGCAAAGGGATAGAGCTGGGGAGGGAGAGAGCTAGTGAGCAAGCAAGCTCACACCTGCTGGTTCACTCTTGAAATGCTTTGATGACTGGGCCTGGGCCAGGAAGAGGCTGGCAGCTGGGAATTCAACTTGGGTCTTTCATGTGGGTGGCTGAGACCCTATCATGTGAGACATCTAATGCTGGGCATGCATTAGGAGGAAGCTGGAATCAGGAGAGGAGCCAAGACTTGAACTCATGTGCTCCAGAATGGGAAGTAGGCATCCTAAGTGGTGTCATGAACTTTTGGAAGTACCTTTGTACGTGCACACACACACACGATTTTACTTGGCAGAATTTCTTTTGGGACTTAGAAAGGAATCTTTTTTTTTTTTTAAGATATTTATTTATTTATTTGGCAAAGTTACAGAGAGGCAGAGGCAGAAAGAGAGAGAGAGAGAGGTCTTCTATCTGCTGGTTCACT
Source organism: Oryctolagus cuniculus (assembly GCF_051225735.1). Lineage (NCBI taxonomy): Eukaryota > Metazoa > Chordata > Mammalia > Lagomorpha > Leporidae > Oryctolagus > Oryctolagus cuniculus. The sequence continues at coordinate 94,914,869 of NC_142876.1, forward strand.
CCCCAAATGGTTGCAATGGCCACAGCTGTGTCCATCTGAAGCCAGGAGCCAGGAGCTTCTTTCATGTCTCCCACGTGAGTGCAGGGGCCCAAGAACTTAGGCCATCCTCTGCTACTTTCCCTGGCCATAGCAGGATTCAAAGTGGAGCAGCTAGGACTTGAACCAGCATCCATATGGGATGCTGGCACTGCAGGTGGCGTTTCTACCTGCTATGCCACATTGCTGGCCCCAGAAAGGAATCTTGACACATGTCTATCAAATAGCTCATAGCTCATTGGTATTTGAATGAGTGGCCCACTTTGTAAGTAGTGTATAGTGTTGGGGGCCTACTCATATTTTATGTGTAGTTTATATTAATCACACAAACTCTTTTCAGTCTGGTCCTTAGAACTAAGCAACAGTACTGGATGCACAGTGCTTACCTTCCCCACCTTTGCATTGCCAAGTAATCTTTTCTTAAAGTGATAGATAGTAAGGCTGAAACCTTTAGGAATGAAGCTTAGAGAAGCAATTTCTCAAATTTCCATGTGCCTGATCCCTGGAGGAAGTGTTAAGAGTCAGCATGACTGGGGTGGGTAACTGAGACCTTCTCTTTCCAGTGGATCCTGGGTGCTGCTGCTGCTGCTGCAGTGCACAGCATATAGAGGGGCATGGGATCTGTCATCCCCCTTCCCAGGAGTAGGGTGACTCAGGAAGCAGGGAGAAGCAGAAAGGTGAAAGTTCTCCTCTTTAGATCTTTGAGTAGCAAAGACTAGAGTTTTGCCATAGTTCAGAGCCAGGTGAAATGAGTTGTTGAGTGCCTGCCACTTAGTTATTTGAAAGGTTATTTGGTAAAACCTTTTACTAAAAATAACTTAGATGACTTAGTAATTGTGTTAAATGAACATTTCAGGGGTGAAAATAAGGTGACAGGGTAGGAAATTGTAATAAAGATTGTAAAATGCATTTACACTCAAGATTTAGTAAGCAATTAAAGGAAAGCTGTTTGGGGCCTGACTGAATATTGGAAAAGTTTCCATTAAAGGTATCATTTCTGCAATCATGTATTTTGGCTTCTTTAAACACATTTAAAAATACCAATATTTCTTAAACTTTTTAAAAAGATTTATTTATTTGGAAGGCAGAGTGCCAGACAGGGAAGCCAGACTGAAGCCAGGAGCCTGAACTCTATCCAGATCTTCCATGTGGGTAGAAGAGTTCTAAGCACTTAGGCCATCCTTGGATGCTTCTCCTGATGCATTAGCAGAGAGCTGCATTGGAAGTGGAGCAGCTAGCACTCAAACTAGCAACCTATATCATAGGCAGCAGCTTAACCCATTGGCCCCAGGTGTTTTTTTTTTTGTTTGTTTGTTTTTGTTTTTTGTTTTTTACAGGCAGAGTGGACAGTGAGAGACAGAGAGACAGAGAGACAGAGACAAAGGTCTTCTTTTACCGTTGGTTCACCCTCCAATGGCCGCTGCGGCCGGCACGCTGCGGCCAGCACACTGTGCTGATCCGAAGCCAGGAGCCAGGTGCCTCTCCTGGTCTCCCATGGGGTGCAGGGCCCAAGGATTTGGGCCATCCTCCACTGCACTCCCTGGCCACAGCAGAGAACTGGCCTGGAAGAGGGGCAACCGGGACAGACTCCGGCGCCCCGACCCGGACTAGAACCCGGGGTGCCAGTGCCGCCCAGTGTTTTTTTTTTTTTTTAAACGTATGTCAGGTAGAGAAGTGTTGACACAAGGGGTGCTACTGTCCTTTAATTGTTTGTGTGTTGTGGGCTAATAATAGGGAAAGAACACTGACCTTTTAAACAGAAATGGTTGGTTTTTCTGAGAGAGCCCCTGTTAGTTATTTGTAGGTCAGTTAATGAGAAATCAATTAGATCCATCTTTGAGTTGATCTTAAAACAACTGTTTCCTGTTCTTCCTTACTTAAAACAATGCAAGAGTGCTCAGTATTTTGTTTCCCAGTGATATATTTGATGGTCAAAAATTTGTGTTCACTATGCTTGCTTCTTTTCCTTGCCCACATGGGAGAAAGGAGGAGAGAAGCTTAAATTCTAGGCCTGTAGCCGTCACCACCAGTGTCTCACAGTTAGGGCAGTTAGGGTAACAGCCAGCACTTATTGAGTATCCGTTATGTGCCAGGCACTATGCTTTGTGCCTCCTGGGAAGTTGTTGACTGACTCCATGAGCATCCCGTGAGGTCTATGTGTGAGCCCTGAAAATTGAGTACAATGATTATTTTCTATTTATGGGTGCATAATTTTATGCTCCACACACTAAAGTAATGTGTTTAAGGCAACAGAGACTGCCCTGGGTGGGTCCAGGATCCAAAACCCAACTTTGACCACAGTTCTTGGAACTCCAGACAAGGTTAGGGATTTTCCTCAGATCATACAGCTGGCTAGCTGCAAAGCTAGAATTAGAATGTAAATCCTTAAGTCCAAGCTCAGTGCAATATTCCAGTACTGTGCCACCTTGGAGTATTGGTCTATAATGAAAACCAGAACTCATCTTTGCTTGGAGGGCCAGGAGGGCTTTCCCACTTCTGACGTTCTTATTGTTGTGCATCTTGGCCAAAAGTCACTTATTTGTATTATCAACCAAAGTGGGTTCCAAAGTTATCAATGACTGTGTCTGTGTCTGTATGAGGAAGCCAGGGTCGTGGTGTTTTTGTGCTTTAAAAAGTTACCTCTCACTATTATCCATTGAGCTATGTGTGCTTTTCTTGAGGGTGTTCCACCCTAAAGGAGAAAGCCTGGGACTCCAAGTCTAAATATTAATTTTGTTACACCTTTCTCAGCCCACTGACTCTCCTGCCAGCACATCAGGGCCACGTGTTTCATGCTGGTCTGCCATTTGTCTTTTCATACATGGAACACTGCTCAAGGAAGGTTTGGAGCTCGAAGAGTGTTATATACCCTGTACGGGACTATGGAGAAAGGGATCAGAGAACCTACCTTTATGATCTTATTAGAGACAAAGTGGAAAATGATTAATAAGAAAATAAAGTCACAGGAGAAACAGACCAGGCCAAGTTGTCTGAAGAGAGATTCTGTTTTTCTTGAAAGAATTATGTTAAGCTCTTGCTTGAGGAGGAGTATGGATTTATTAAAAAAAAACTTCAAGGCTTTTGGGTATAAGCCAATTCATATTTTTATATAGCTTGGAGGCCGTTTTCATAGCAATGAAACCTTAAACTGCTTTACAGTGCAAAACTTTATCATTTTTGTTTTTTCCCCATAGTGTGGAAAAGAGCTTAAGGTCACAAATTTTTTTCAAACCTGCCAGGAACTCATATTTTCCATGTTTGGGGATAAGACACAGCAGATTCTAAACATCTGGCTAGTCCCTAGTTAAGTAATTGTGTGTTCCATGCACATCATATTTATATAATTATATTTTCATTCTACTTACCTTTTTGTGTTTTAGCCATTCTGAAATCTGGATTAGATTCTGACTCCAGTAGCTATTGCAAGTCGTTTTTCTAAATGTTGGCCAAGGCAAACTGTATTTTTCTCTTTCCCATATAAACTTGAATATGGCTTAATTTCGTATATTTTCATTGTTCTTTTTTCCAAAATCAAGTGAAAGTAGAAGCTTACAGGAGTCGTGCAAAATGAGGTTCTGTAGTATTTTTAGAGTGGGGAAACTTTAGAATTGGCTGGAGGAAAGCTCAGTTTTACACGCTGGCCCGTATCTGCTAATGATGTGATTGCAGAGAAATCCTTTAAGCCACCCCAATTTCTTCTGCTATGAAGTGGACAAAGTGTTGGCAGCTTTGGAGCAGTCTGTCAAATGAGTGAGCTGGTGAACGTGAGGCATCTTAGTTTTGGGGGAGAGAACTGAACAGAGTAATCTGAGGTCAGGGACACTCCCTTCTACCCTGATCCCCAACCCAATTACATTTAAGCAAAGAGGCCTGGAAACCTGTCCTCTGTGACATTGCTCCTTTGTGCTGAGCATCTGGTGAGACAATTTCCCTTCTGGTCTTCTCATCCTTTGTTCTATTTTTCATTTACTGTTTATCGAGTATATATTATGGCTATATATGGTGTACAATGAGGTTGAGAGGTTGTCCCTGGCAAGGTGATGTGTGTGTTTGTGTGCCAATGTATATAAAGTGAATAGATGGTAACCTGGTCCGTGAGAATGGAATCCCCAGAAGAACAAAGACTAACATCCTGCAGAATGCTTTCCCAGGAATCTACTTTGGGAAATACAATTGAAAAGCCATCTGATAAAAGCCATGATCAGTATCAATGTCTCAGTATCCTTAGTGGTTAAAGAAGACACCAGGTCTTTGCATTTTGGCCCCAATATCACCAGTATTTGAAGCTGGGGACTTGCTTTTATGGAGGGTCTATCTGGAGGAAAACATAGCATCTCACTGAATTCTTTGACTAACCCTGTGAGGTCTGGTCTACACCTTTATCTTCATTTTATGGATGACCATGCTGTGGTTTGGGGAAGTTCAATCACTGAGCCACAGTATCTGAGAGTCAATTTGCCTCAAAACCCGTGCTTTCCCTCCTACACTAGACTTGTGCACTGCTTGGAAAGACAGATTGAGAAAAGAGGCAAGGATTGGAGTTGCTTCTCTATGTGGAAAGACCAAAAATAGATAAAAGTTTCCATCTGACCTGAAAGCTGGAGACTTCAGGTGCTGCTGGTTTCTAGTTCTTTGTGAATTTCCTTCAGGAGCTGTGTGCAGATTTCCTAGGTAAATATCATGGCCATGAGACCGCATCCCATATTCCTGTGTTTTGTAGGCTAAATTCACATCTGGATCCTGTGATAAGCCAGTGTGTGTGAGTGCGCACTGGCTCTGGCTTCTGACTTAGCCATATGGGGTGCAAGAAATGGCTGTAGAGGCAGCCTGTTGACACATGGGAGTAATACCTAGCATATTCTGAAACCATGCTTGCCACTGAAGGATCATTTTATATGTACTCAGTGGTGTAAGATAGGTCACTCATCCCAGCTTTATAGATGAGGACTCTGACTCAAGAGAGTAAGAACTTTGATCAATATCACATAGCTGGAAAGTGACAGGGATGGGATTGGGACCAGACAGGCTGGCTCCAGAGTCTGGGTCATTATATACAATACAAGTGTTCCTTCCAGAGAATCTCCATCTAAGGAGATTTATATATGCTGTTGGAAAGGTACAAAGAACATGTATGTAAATTATGAAGTATAACACTAAAGTGAACACCCAAGAAAGCAACCCTCCCCTCCCCAAGGTGAGATCATTTCCAATCCTGTTAATGTTATACCTGTGTTCATCTTGGTTCCTGTTTTTCTCCTGTCTTTTTTTTTTTTTTTTTTTTTTTGACAGGCAGAGTGGACAGTGAGAGAAAGACAGAGAAAGGTCTTCCTTTGCCGTTGGTTCACCCTCCAATGGCTGCTGCGGCCGGCGCGCTGCGGCTGGCGCACCACGCTGATCTGAAGCCAGGAGCCAGGTACTTATCCTGGTCTCCCATGGGGTGCAGGGCCCAAGTACTCGGGCCATCCTCCACTGCACTCCCTGGCCACAGCAGAGAGCTGGCCTGGAACAGGGGCAACCGGGACAGAATCCGGCACCCTGACCAGGACTAAAACCCGGTGTGCCAGCACCGCAAGGTGGAGGATTAGGCTAGTGAGCCGCAGCGCCGGCCTCTTCTCCTGTCTTAAAACAGTCATACCCTTGAGCCTTATCTCAGTGGAATGGTGTTATATAGATTATCTTTTTATATCTTAGGTTCAGTTTTTTTATGATGAACTGCTCTTGCATGCAGTTGTCATTTTTCTTCTGCATACTGTAATAATCTTCTATTACGTTCATATGCTACTATTTATTTGTTTTTCTTATCATGACTTGTTTGCAGTTTTTGCCACTAGTAATAGTACTGCATAGAATGTTCTTGTGTCTATTGTGTTCTTGTGTAATTACTTCGTTAGGTGTACCTTTTCTTTGAATTGCAAGATAGTAAATATTTTAGAGTTTGTGGATCATATGGTGCCTATTGTTCTACTTAACTCTGCAACTGTAGTGCAAAAGTAATTGTAGACAATACACAAATGAATGGATATTGCTGTGTTCCAGTAACACTTTGTTTACACATACAGGCAACAGGCTACATTTGGCTCACAGGCAGTAGTTAGCCGGCCTGTGGAATGTACCTGAGGCTGAAATTCTGCATGAGTCTCTGCATGTTTAGTTCTTGCCAAATTACTTTTCCTAAGTGGTTGTACCAGTTTACCTTAACAGCTGCTGTATTAGGAATTCTTGTTGATTTGTTTCCTTGTCAGCACTTACTATTGTCGGATTTACTGTTGTTGCTGTTGCTGTTATTATTATAATAATTATTATGTTTGTGTAACTGGCCAAGACATTGGATTATAAAATGATTTCTCACTGTGGTTTTCACGTGCATTTTTCTGGTTACTGATAGGGTTGGACATCTTTCTATAAACTCTGGGTGATTATATTTTCTGCTTTATGAAATACCTGTTTATTTCTTTTGTGCATTTCTCTGTTTTTTTTTTTTAAAGCTTTATTTTTATTTATTTGAAAGACAGAGTTACAGAGAGAGGTAGAGACAGAGAGAGAGAGGTCTTCCATGATGGAGAGGGGGAGAGGGAGAGGGAGAGGGGAAGGAGGAGGAGGGGGAGGGGAGGAAGAGGGAAGAGAGCTTTTCCATCTGCTGGTTCATTCCCCAGGTGGCCTCAATGACCAGGGCTGGGCCATGCCTAAGCTAGGAGCCAGGAGCTTCTTCCAGGTCTCCCATGTGGGTGGCATGGGCCCAAGTACATGAGCCATCTTCCACTGCTTTTCCAGGCCATTAGCAGGTAGTTGGATCAGGAGAGGAGCAGCTGGGACACAAACTGGCGACCTTATGGGATGCTGGTGTCTCAGGTGGTGGTTTTACCTGCTATGCTATGATGCCATCCCCTAAAGGGAGTACTTCTAACATTTACCATTAACAATGATATTTCTTGTTAATTTTGGTGGGTACACTCTAAAAGTTAAGGAAGTTCCTTGTGATTACTAGTTTGCTTAGATTTTTTCAAAGACATGAATGACTTATATGTTGAGCACATTTGTGCAATTTTTCTTATTTCCTCTGTTAATACTTGATGCTGAATTGTTCTTTAATTCCTAGAGGAAACCCAATTTGGTCATAATGTACTACTTTTTTTTTATAGAGATACTTCTGGATTCCATTTGCCTAGAACAATGTCTAAATGTGAAGTGTGGTCTGTAAGTTGCCTTTTTCCTACAGTTCATGTCTCGCTCTGGTGTCATGATGATCATAGCTCTCAGTGTGAGTTGGGGGAGAGTTTCCTCTTCTTTCGAAGAGCTTGTATAAATTGAAAGCATCTGGGCTTTCTTTGTGAGAAGAGTTTTAAGCTACAAACTCAATTTATTTAATGGCTGCAGAACTCTCAGGCTTCCTATTTCTTCTAGAGTCACACTGTGTAAGGTATTTTTTCTGGTAGTTTGACCATTAGATTGTCTAAGATATTTTTCTAGTAGTTTAAATGCTGCAAATTGCTGCTATTTTATTTTAAGACTGAAATTATGTTCAATATCTAATGAGAGATGGAAATCTAGTAAGTGATTTTTGAAACTTGGTTGAATTGAAATGATTTGGGACCAGCACTGTCGCATAGAGGATGGGGTTGCTGCCTGCAGTGCCTCATCCTATGTGGGCACTGGTTCAGGTTCTGGCTGCTCCACTTCTGATCCACCTATCTTCGGTAGCCTGGGAAAGTGGTAGAGGATGGCCCAGGTCCTTAGGACCTTGCTTCTCATGTGGGAAGCTCCTGGCTCCTAGCTTTGGATCTGTGCAGCTCCGGCTGTTGCAGCCAGCTGGGGAGTGAGCCAGTGGATGGAGGACCTCTGTCTTTCTGCCTCTCTTCTCTTTGTGTGGCTCTGACTTTCAAATAAATAGATAATTTTTTTAAAAATGAACATGGTCAAGTTTAAAAAAAAAAAAGAACTAGAACAATAGGAGAGAAGGAGGAAGGGAGGCAGGGGAAGAGAGACAGACAGAATGAATATGAGACAGATTGCTCCAAATTCCCTCCCCATCCTCAAAGATTTGAAGCAGAAACATGGTCTTCAGGGTACATACATTTTGCTCAAAATTCCTTTGTTGGACAAAATTTCTTGCTTAACTTTGAATATCATAAAGAGAATTGGAAGCACTAGATCTTAGACTGATGATCAGATTGAACCTGATCATGCTGAAGTCCTGTAGTGACTAGTAAAGTGACTCCCTGAAAAATGGAATTTCTCTTTAGTAAAAAATCAATGTGGAGGCATCTATCATAACCACTTTGCATAAGCAGTGACCTGGTTAGAATGCCCATCTGTCTGCCTTTATCCACCCCTTCATTCTTTTGTCTGAAGTATTTGCATCATTTCAAAGGCAAGTGGTATAGTGGTCCAGGCAGAGACTTTTGGGATCACACTGCTTGGATGAACACCTGGCTATGCTACTTATATAGCTAGGTGGCCTAAAGCAGGTTACTTAACTTATTTCTGTCTCTATTTTTCTCATCCATTAAGTGGAGATCGTAACAATAGCTATCTTTCAAGGCAAGTGTGAGGATTAAAAGAGCTTAGAAGCATGTATGATGTGTGGTGAGTGCAAATAAATTTTGCTGTGAGTGTTCATTAATAGAGCTGCTCTATCTTTGCTTCTGGGCTTTGACACTTTCACTTCTCTTTTCCTCATTCTCCAAGGGACTGACTCCTTTGTCCTTCAAGAGATAGCTCAGTTGTAGCCCTTTGGACTGAGTCATACTCTCTGTGCTTTTTAGCCACCTGGCTTTGATTTCTGTTGCAATCTTCATGACATACTATTGCTATTATTGGGTTACTTGGCTATGAGATAGTGAGCATAAATTCTTTTCTTTTTCCTTCCTTCCTTCCTTCTCTCCTCCCTCCCTTCCTCCCTCCCTTCCTTTCCTCCTTCCTTCCCTCCTTCCCTCTCTCCTTCCTTCTCTCCTTCCTTCCTTCCATCCTTCCATCCTTCTTTCCTCCTCCTCCCTCCCTTTCCTCCTCCCTCCATCGCCTTCCTCCTCCTTCTCCCCTTCCTCCTCTCTTCATCTCCTTCCCCCTCCGTCTTTCCCTCCTCCTTACTTTGCTGTTTCATGAGTATGGGGGAGATACCGGTTAGTTAAGTGGACCAATTTCCCCTCCATTCCTCCTCCCCTATCTTCCTTCTATCCTTTATACTAAAATTCCTCCTTCTCTTACTCCCTGATTTCTCCTCTTCACTCTTAGTGCAACTGATGCATGCTCTCATTTATTCCTGATTGGAACCCCGTGAGGTGCGCATTGGGAGGGTCTCCATTCTGTAGCTATGGGAACAGAGGATCAGGGCAGCAGTCAACTGACCCATCCAGAAGGGCAGCTCCTTTACAGAGCTGAGTTCCAGTGTTACTGCCTGTGCTCAAAGCACTTTGGTGATTTTCTTTGGATTTCCTTCTGGCCAATCTATGAACCACATAAAGAAAAGCAGTCTTATTTTTGGTTATTCTCAGAAATGATAATTTCCATTCTGATTGTCCCAATTGATCACATTTGTCTCAAAATAAGCTTGGATCATCTCAGAAATCTAACCTACTTTCTAAGGACAAAATTCTGCCATCATCAAGAGTGTTTACAAGACTTGAGTCAGTTGCCAAAGCACACTCCCAAAAGCCTTGAGAGGAGCCACATTGCTGATTGAAGGCTGTGGATACTCCCGTGGACTTTGTTTTGAGGTGGTATAGGGATGGGGCACTGGTGGATGAAGTTCATGTTACTTTATAGTTTTACTTCATATTTATCAATGACAACTTTTTTGAGATATAATTTACATGCCCCACAATTTATGCATTTAGAGTATAAAATTTATTTGCTTTAGTGTGTTCACCAAATTGTTCAAATAACACCCCCCATTTAATTTGAGAACATTTTCATCACCTACTCCCAAAGAAGCCCAATACTTTTGTGGTTCCATATTCCCTCACCTTCCTCCCTACCCCCTTGGCAATCACTAACTTATTTTTTCTATGGATGTACTTATTCTGGTCATTCCATCAGTTGTATCATATAATGTGTGGTACTTTGTGATTTATTTCTTTCATATAGCTTAGTATTTTTAAGGTTCATCCATGTTGTATGATAGTTGGTCAATACCTCATTGCTTTTCATGGTTGAATAATATTTCATTTAATGGATAGATCACATTTTATTTTTCCATTCATTGGTGATTGGCCTGTGGGTTATTGCCACTGTTTGGTTAATATGAATAATGTTACTGTGAATATTTGTATATAATTCAGCCTCTGAATTGGTACATAAAATGTTGGGGTGGGTGTTATAGTATAGTGGATTAAGCTGCTGCTTGGGACTTCTGCATCCTATTTCAGAGTACCTGGGTTTGAGTCCTGACTTGCTTCAGATTTAGCTTCCTGCTAATGTGTACCCTGGGAGGCAGCAGGTGATGGCTCAAGTGCTTTCTTCCCTGTCACCCACGTAGGAGACCCAGATGGAGTTCCAGGCACCTGGCTTTGGCCTGGCCTACTCCTGCTGAGGCATGCATTTGGGGAGTGAACCAGTAGGTGGAAGTTCTCTTGTTCTCACTCTCTCTCTGCCAAGAGAGAGAGAGAGAGAGAGAGAGAGAGAGAGAGAGAAAGAAAGAAAGAAAGAAAGAAAGAAAGAAAGAAAGAGAGAAAGAGAGAGAGAAAGAGAGAAAGAGAGAGAGAAAGAGAGAAAGAGAGAGAGAGAGAGAAAGAGAGAGAGAGAGAGAAAGAAAGAAAGAAAGAAAGAAGGAAGGAAGGAAGGAAGATGTGATAGATCCCTTTCATGGGATAATATTCAATTATAAAGATAAATGAAATACATACTATTATATGGATAAACTTTGAAAACATGCCATATGAAAGAAACCATTCAGTGCATGATTCTGTTGTTATGAAATGTTCAGAATAGACATTGCCCTATGGACAGGGAGTAAATTAGTGGTTGGCAGCTTCTGGGGTTAGAAAGGGATGGGATGCGACTGCTAAAGTGTGCAGTCATTTTTTTTTTTTAAAGTTAATTTATTTCAGAAGGATGGAGAAAGAGAGAAAGAAAAGAGCTCCCATTTGCTGATTCACTCTGCAAATGCCTGCAACAGCTAAATCCAGGAGCCAGGAGCTTGATTCAGATCTCCCATATAGGTGACAGGGACCCAAGTACTTAAGCCATTACTTGTTGCTTCCCAGGTTGTGAATTAGCAGGAAACTGGAGTCAAGATACAGAACCAGGCACTCCAATGTGGATCACCAATGTCTTGATTGTAAGGCTAAACATTTGCTCCTATGATGAAATTGTTGAAAAATTTATTGTGTTGATGAGTATACAACTTTGTGAAAATGTACTAAAACTGCTACATTTTACACTTCATGAATATACTGTATTACAGTAATAATTGATAATCTATCATTAACTATATGGCAGTTGCTTACCCTGAAGTTAGTACCTGGTAAGGCTGTTGCACACACATGTAAAGGACATTTCTGTTCTCCTCTGTGCCAGGAATTTCTCAACACAATGCATACTGGAATGGATACCCCTAAATAATACAGTCAATATGATGTATCACCCAGTTTTTTTTTTCTGAGTGCAGGCCATACTCAGAAAGATATCAACACCTCTGAGTGTGAGTGTCAGCTTCAGGAGTTCATAAAGATGTCACAATGTTGTGCTCCAATGTTTATATAATTTAGATGTCATATTGGTACTTTGTAACTTGTGAGTTCCCTGTGGGCAGGAGCTAGGCTTTATGTCTATCTAGAGTCTTAGACTTAGCATTATCTCCAGACAGGAGTATCTTCTTGGTGAATGAATGAGTCACTGAAATTTTGGAAGCCACCTGGTTGGCATTGAAGACAAAACACTTCAAGGCTTGTGGTTACCTCCTCTGACCAGGCTGCGGGTGGTCCTGCTGGGTAGATGTTGCTGCATCCATCAGTGGTCTTCATGCAGGGGTTTCTGTTCTCACAAGTGGTGACTGGTTGGTTTCTCTGATGCTTTTGCTGTGATTTTGATTAAAATGGTGACCTGAGATGAAATAGCAGGAGAATGCTTTCCTCCCTGGTAATACATCTAAGACCCTGAGTTGCTGGGACAGTAAGATTTAGAAAAGCGAAAGTAGAATAAATCTCATATTAGGTTTTTCTTTTTTGTTTTTCTTTTTCCTCCCACATTTATAAAACATCAATTCTACGGATTCTGTGTAGCTAATGGGTCTTTGCTGTAATAAGAAATTGTTTTTTCTTTTTCTTTTTTCCTCTGTGAAAGTACTTTATGTTGATTAAGTTCTTTCTGTTAAATATCCTTTGCTTGCACTGGACTTTGCTTTGTGTTGATTTTTTGCTTCATTTTTTTTTTTCATTTCCCATGCTGTTCAGTTACTGGATGCCAGAAGAACCAAGGTTTGTCTGCTCTGCGCGGCTTGTTTGTTTGGCCCTGCACAGCCTCACTTCCTCGTGTGTCTGAGTGTGTCTCTCTGTGTCTGCATTTGTTCCCTCTTGCTTGCAGAGGCAGTAATCCTGTTTACTAAACCTGTTCACAGCTTTATTTGTTAAAAAATCAAGTCCTTGTTTGTGTCTACTTGTAGTGGATGCTATTATTTTCATTTTTCAAATGGACCTGCATTTATCGTGGAAAATAATGGATACTAGAAAAAAGAATTCCTTAGGAAACAAGGAATACTGAGTCTGGAGCACTGTGGGCATCAAGAAGGTGTGTCTGTGAGAGTTTCCCTCTAACCCTTTCCACTTCCTCAACGAAAACTCTGTAGATGTATAACTTCCCTTGTGATTGACACTAATATACCGTTTCTGTGTATGTGTACATTTCTCTTCTCCTAAGACATTCAGAAAGCATCACTGAATTAATATCCCCTCTCCATGTGCTGTCCCATGCTTCTGAAGTCACCGTGGAGGACTTCACGGCTGGCCCTCGGGACCTCATGATTAGCATTCCATCTTCATGGTGTGGTAGCAGCAAGATCATGCGTGGTGTTGCCATTCACTTTGTTCTCTTCTTTCCCCTCTCCTGCACCTTCGTTCTCATTGCAGCACCTGCAGTTGACGATCCAGGCCCTTCAGGATGAGCTGCGAACCCAGAGAGACCTCAATCACCTCCTGCAGCAAGAGAGTGGCAACCGGGGAGCTGAGCACTTCACCATTGAGCTGACGGAGGAGAACTTCAGGCGGCTGCAAGCTGAGCATGACAGGCAGGCCAAGGAGCTGTTCCTTTTGAGGAAGACATTAGAGGAGATGGAGCTGAGGATTGAAACGCAGAAGCAAACCCTCAATGCCCGAGATGAATCCATAAAAAAGCTTCTTGAGATGCTGCAAAGCAAGGGTTTGCCATCCAAAAGCCTGGAGGATGATAATGAGCGGACGCGGCGGATGGCAGAGGCGGAGTCTCAGGTCAGCCACTTGGAAGTGATTTTAGATCAAAAGGAGAAAGAGAATATACATCTGCGAGAGGTAAGAACATCCCCCCTATATTCCCAAAGCCTTATTGTACAAACTAAAGATGTGTTATCAAGTTACTTTCCTGGGTTGGAAGATAGCTACAGCCTTAACACAATTCCCTTTGCCATTTGCTCTCTAACCTTCCTGTCTGCCTCTGACTCTTAACCTGGAATTCTGCATTTGTTCTCTGATCAGAACATGTATGTTCTGTTACCATTCAGCATGTCTTCAGGATCAAAGTGTGTATACCACATATGAATTTGAAGGTGCTTTGCGATTGCTTTTTTCCTCAGGTAGGGCTGTTGGTTTATAGTCTTTTAAGTACAGTCCTGTTTAAGTTTCAGTGTTCATCACGTATCTCTTTAACAGTACAATACGGGTCACAAGCAACACAATGAACCGAAAGTATTTTTATAACTGGATTAGGGATTAGGGGTGGTTTTAATAGAAAGTAATTTGGTAGTGTTTCTAGAAAGGACAGTAAAATGCACAGACTAGCTTTGAACCTGTAGTTTTAAGATAATCCTCATCTGCACACAGTTATCTAGGACAGAATGTTCCAGGTTTTCTTAATATGTGTTTTTCCCTTAGTGGATTAAATCCCTTGAAGTCCTTCAGAGACAGCCTTTCTGGCAAGCCACTGACTTTGAATGTTGAGAGACTCACATACCTGAGACCAAGTGGTTGTGTAGAGCTTAGGAAACATGTAGGCAACATCAAAGTTTGACAGTTTTCCAGCAGTTTCTGCAGCTGTGGTGGATGTGGCAAAACTGCTGTGGGGAGGCTAGATCTCACAGAAAACAGCAAGCAGAAAAATGGCATGAAATCTATCTTAAAAAATATTCTGCAGTCATAAATACAAATTTCAGAAGATTACTTGATTGCATAGCAAACTAGACTTCTTGGCATTCAAATCTATTCAGATGGGAAGCTCCTCTTTTAAGTCATTCATTTGGTTCTTCAGAAAACATGGCTTCCAAGTTGGGATTAGCTAAAATGCAGGTGCTCCTGGGAGCTTTTTTCTGATGTAGATAGTGTTTGCTTAGAACATTTGAATAGACTTTTGTGTCTTCAAGCTTAATTTCTTCTACTTTTATCCTCTCACATTTTGTTTTCATGAGGCCTTATCAACATGCTTGGGAAATTCCATGATTTGGTTTCCTATGGAGATACATAAGGAGATGTTTGATTGGGCTTGGTCTTCCCATTTGTGTCCCAAGAGGGTGGTTGTAGTAGGCAGACTTGTAGGATGGTGTTCAGTGGTCTCTAATCTTGGGATTCACAACCTTATATGATCCTTTTCCCTTGGGTCTTGACTAATCCTAGAGACTTACTTCTAAATAATAGAATATAGGATAAAGGAATGTCAACGTCGTGTCCATGAGTGGATTACATAAGACTGTGAGTTCTGTCATTGTAGTGCTCTGTTGCCCTCTTAGCCTGCATGTTGTGGTGAAGCAAGCTTTTATATGGAGAGACTCAAGTGGTTCAGAACTGAGGGAATCCACTAGCTAACACCCAGTGAGGAACAGAGGCACCCAGACCAGCAGCTGCAAAGAACTGAAAACTGGTGACACCTACTTGTGAGCCTGTAAGTGGATCCTTCCCCAGTTGAGCCTTTGGATAAAATGAAAGGCCCTGGGTTGACACCTTAATTGCAGCTTTTTATGAGATCATGAATCAGACAACCCAGCTAAACCATACATGGCTACCTGACCCACAGACACTGTGAGATAATAAATATATGTTGTTTCACAGTGTGAAATTTTGGGAATAATTTGTTACATGACAACAGAAAACTAGTACAGTAGAACAGAAATTAATCTTCTCCCTGTTTTTCCCCATAGATCTCCTACCTCGTTTATAGAAGATAAACACTAACCACTACCCTGTTAGTACTTGCATGTAGACTGTGGTTGTTGAAAATTTCCCTGTATACTCTCCAAATTTTGATTGGTAGAGGCTCACTGTAGATGGACACAGCTACTGCTTTATTCTGGATGCCAAGGGATGGTGTTGCCAATATAGCAAAGCTGTGATACCAGAGAAACCTCCACCTGTAGCACCTTTCCTCACTCTACATTGGGATCTTTTGGTCACAGTGGGACCATTCTTGCTGTGCATTTGGATTCTGCATCTTGGTAAGACAAATGGTGTCTTGATTCTCTTGTATGTCTGCCTTCATTTAAATGTATCAGTTGTGTTTTCTGAGATTTGTTATTTCTTTTAATGGTCTGGTCTGGAACTAGATTATGTTTAGGATCAGTTTAGCTCACAGAGAGTGATACAGAAAACACACCTCAACACATCCAGCTGGTTTCCTGGAGCATTAAACTGAAGTCAGTGGATAGCCCTTACCTGGCTCATTAAAAGGGAGAATATGGACAATGCATTTCTATAAAAATCCATTTCAAAGTTAAACTTGGTAACCAGGACTTACTTTCTGGCCTGAAACGACCCTTCCCCAGGGAAGGGTTGTATTGGCTTGTGAGAGCCACTCATGGAATTTTCAGGCATCTTGTGAGCCATCTATTAAACCATCAATAACTTGAAATTGGTCAGGATTGGAATACTTAACACCATGGGGAATGACAAATGCTTCTTTCAGGGTCTGTCTTCCCTTTACCTTCCTTGATTCCCAAAAAGCTGTTACCAGCATACTTCTGAATAAATGTCATGAGATGTTTAAACACAATACAGCAAAAAGAAGCATTGTGGAGTCAGAAAGTTAAGTATTGGAAACAATATAAATGCATTAACCACTGATGGTTCATTAAAAATTTTTTAAGCAGCATCTATATGGATGCTTATGTGTCTGGCACTATGAAGAGCTCTTTACCTCAGTTCATAACCACCTCATTCATTCTTTAATTCTTTCATTTGTTGGATAACTACTCATTGCAAATCTGTTTTGGGTCATAGTAATGATTTGACTTCATGGTGCTTACATTCTGTTGCGGAGAAGTACATAGCGATTTTATAGTTACATAGAGAAGTGTCATGAAGAAAAGCAGCAGCAGCAGGGCTAGTGACCAGGATGGGGCCAGTTTCCTGTTGGGTGGTCAGTGAAGGTGTCTTGGGAGGGAATGATGGCATGAACTGAGACTTGAGTGCCACAAAGGAATCAGAAGATCTGAGAAGACTGTTCTGGTCGGATGCAGAGGCTCAGGGCCCTGGAGGTAGGTGATATTATCTTGCCCATTTTAACTGGAAGAATGGAGTGACAAGTGACATTAAGATGCCTGCCCATTGTTATATAGCTGACAACTGGTGACAGTAGTGTTTGAATCAGTCTGATTCTAGAGCCTTGGCTCTTAAATCATTTCATTATATCCCTTTCTTAGAAGAATATTTCCCAGGGTGCTGGGAAGAATAGCCTTTTTGTTGGACATTGATATGTTATAAGAAGGAAAGGGATGCAGGGGCCAGTATACTTGAGGAAATCTTGAGTTCCGCGTAGTTTGCTTCAGGACATGCTAGACCCTTTAATGTGCAAATACACATCCTTCCTTTCCTTGAAGGAGGCTGAGGGAGACAGAGCTCTTCAAACCTATTTGACTTGCCTTTCTGTGATTGCATTGGTGTTCTTTGTAAGACATTTTAGAAAAATGCTATGCTAGAAAATAAACATTTTGCCTTTACTTTGTGACCTGAAAACTATTTAGTAATATACAAATAGGTGTTTCCCATTGCCCAGAAAAACTGGGTACTTTCCTTCATACTTGTTCTGTAAGGCAAAATTTATTGTAAGCTGTTTTCTTATTTTGTACTCGGTTTTAGGATGTACTTCTGTTCAGTCATTTAAAAAGTTTTTTAGTAGAAAAATAGGTCCAACCGTTTTTCTTATTAAACCAGTCAGAATAACTCAGCTTAAATAAAGAAGTTGCTTGACCTCTGTGAATTTAAATGAATCCAAATCCAAAACAGGATTTAAAATGTACTTGAGGTTTTCCATTCAGTGTGTTCCTGATTTCTTTTTCATTACGTATGGTTCAACTAGGTGGGGACTAGATGGTGTAAGGTTGGGGACTGGAACGCTAGTGGTTTAATGATTCATTCCCAGGCAGAAGTGCTGGACCTCATATAAACCCCATCTCCTGCTCTTGCTTGGCCTATTGCTTCAGGGGATTGAAGTTAGCGGAGTTGCAGATGGCGTGCCTTGGGTTGATTGCTTTAGTGTATCGTTATCCTTTAGCAGTCTGAAGCAGGCTGAGGATGAAACCACTTCTTTGTTTGGAAGGAAACAACAATAACAAAAAGTTGTGATGTCAACTTATTTGGAAGACCCAAACCATTGCCCAGGAATTACCACTGGCTGCCAGTGTGAGCCAGATGGTTGGTTGCAACTCAGCAGTACTCACTGGTACATCTGTTGTATTTGTCTGCAAGTTGATTTGATAAAACAGTGTTTGATGTAGTAGTTTGCCCTGTTCTCTAGCCTTTTCTGCAGAGAATATACTGTTCCATGTAAAGGCTTTAGTGATCAAATATCTCAAAAACTACTGACCTTATTAAAGAAAAGTTGTATTTCTTTACCAGGATGCTCTTGTGCTTAAGCTGCTTAATATTTTCTTGATTGATTCTTGAAAGAGAGTCAGGGGTCCTTGAATTTACAGCATGAGAGATGCTTGAAGGGAAGGGAGGCATGATCTCCAACTATGATTATTGATCACCTAGTCTGATGCCTTTGAGAGCTTACCTTTCTTTGGTAGAAGGGTTTGAAGAGCAGTCAAGTCACTGGAGGCCACAGCTGCTGATCACCAAGCCCAAGCAAAATCCTAGGGAGCTGAGACCTGAGCCTTCCTGTGTGCAGTGTGTGGACAGAAAAGAATGAGGTAACATGAATTCCTGGCCTTTGCTTTATTGTCCCAAGGCACTTGGGAGATCTACCAAGGCAAACGTGATGACCTAGAAGTTCTGGAGCTTTTAGACCCTTTTCCGTTGGCTCAAACCTCCCCAATATAATCTCTGACCACACTTCTAAATACCACTGCTATCCCTCTCTCTCAAAACCATATCTCCTTGCCCTTTCTGCCACATGCTTGCCTGAAGTTCTGCTGACTATGCCGTGGTTTTGCTGATGCAGACCTTTCTAATTCCGACTTTACAGATTCACCACATTCTATTTCTACCACTAAAGTTTATCACAGAAAATATTCATAAGTACACAAACACACCATTTTATACACCAGATTTTGAGGGTTGCTTCCTATACATATTAAAGAACTGAAAAATTGCTCCCTATTTTAATATAGTGAGTTTCTTACTTGATCAGTATATTTTATCATTACACCTATGTCTCAAATATTGTAAAAATTCAATCAGTAGGGGCAAGCTTTGTGATACAGCAGGTTAAGCTGCTGTTTGTGACACTGGCATTCCATATTGAGTGCTAGTTTGAGTTCTGGTTGCCCTACTCCATTCCAGCTTCCTGCTAATGCACCTGGGAAAACAATGAAAGAGGGCCCAAGCATTTTTTGGTCCCTGCCACCCACAGGGGGACTTAGATGGAGTTTATGGCTCCTGGTTTTGGCCTGGCCAAGAACTGGATGTTGCCACCATTTGGGGAGTGAACCGGAGGCTGGAAGATTCTCTCTCTCTCTCTGCCTTTCAAATAAATAACTACATAAACAATTCAACCAACATATGCAACTTTATTTTGATTTGTACTTTATTAGGAAGGTAGAGAGAGAGGAAAAAAGAGAGACAGACAGACGGACAGAGATTGTCCATCTGCTGGTTCACTCCCTAAATGCCCACAACATCAAAAGCTGGGCCAGGCTGATGCCAAGAGCTCAGAACTCAAACCAGGTTTTCATGTGGGTGGCAGAGACCCAAATGCCTGAGTCATCGTCTGCTACCTCCCAGGGTGTGCATTAGAAGGAAGCTGGGATTGGAAGCAGAGGCATGTCAGATGCAGACATCCTAAGCAGTGTCTGCTTTGCCAAATGTCTATCTCCCAGGTCCCACATATTTCCTGTAGATGCTTGATAAGTATTTTCATGAGAGAAAAAGATGGTTAAAATATCTACAGAGTCACCCTGTGGGTTTTTTTTTTTTTTTGGTCAGTATTGGAAAAGCTTATTATGATTATAAAAACCCCATGTTCTTTATGTTTTCTCTATCATTTTGTGTTTGGAATAGAACAGGAGCTTTGAGGGTAACTTTATCTGGAAGTCCCTTTCATTTATCTCAAAGTGTATTGAAATTCACTGGACATACATTTAAACATCCATATGTTGGATGCTGTGGGATCATTTGTGGCAATTGTGTGGTCTTGTTCAGAGATGCAGGTGGGCCAGTAGAGAAAGTGATATTGTAAATGTTGTAACCATCATCATCATTACACAGATGAGGAAATCAAGGGAGAAAGAGGTAAATAATTGTCCCCAGTCCAGAGCAAGTGCTGGAGCCAGCATTGGAACTCTGGCAGCCTGGCCATGCAGTCTGTACTTGTCACTGCTCTGTGCTGCTGCTTCTTTTTTTTTTTTTTTTTTTTTAACTTTTATTTAATGAATATACGTTTCCAAAGTACGAATAATGGATTACTATGGCTTCCCCCCCATACCGTCCCTCCCACCCACAACCCTCCCCTTTCCCACTCCCTCTCCCCTTCCATTCACATCAAGATTCATTTTTGATTATCTTAATATACAGAAGATCAGCTTAGTATACATTAAGTAAGGATTTCAACAGTTTGCTCCCACACAGAAACATAAAGTGAAAAATAATAGATGATTTTTTTTTAATGATGATGAAATCAGATCAGACCTATTGTCATGTTTAATCCCAGTGAGAGTCAAGTTGGGAGTTGATAGTTTCTTTTCTTTTCTTTCTTTTTTTTTTTTTTTTTTTTTTTTTTACAGAGGATCAGTTTAGTATGCATTAAGTAAAGATTTCAACAGTTTGCACCCCCATAGAAACACAAAGTGAAATATATTATTTGAGTACTCGTTATAGCATTAAATCTCAATGCACAGCACACTAAGGACAGAGATCCTACATGAGGAGTAAGTGCACAGTGACTCCTGTTGTTGACTTTACCAATTGACACTCCTGTCTATGGCATCAGTAATCTCCCTATGCTCCAGTCATGAGTTTCCAAGGCTATGGAAGCCCTCTGAGTTCTCCGACTCTTATCTTGTTTAGACAAGGTCATAGTCAAAGTGGAGGTTCTTTCCTCCCTTCAGAGAAAGGTACCTCCTTCTTTGAAGACCTGTTCTTTCCACTGGGATCTCACTCGCAGAGATCTTTTGCCAGAGTGTCTTGGCTTTCCATGCCTGAAATACTCTCATGGGCTTTTCAGCCAGATCCGAGTGCCTTTAGGGCTGATTCTGAGGCCAGAGTGCTATTTAGGACATCTGCCATTCTATGAGTCTGCTGAGTATCTCACTTCCCATGTTGGATCACTCTCCCCTTTATTTATTCCATCGGTTAGTGTTAGCAGGTACTAGACTTGCTTATGTGCTCCCTTTGACTCTTAGTCCTTTCATTATGATCAATTGCGAACTGAAATTGATCACTTGGACTAGTGAGATGGCATTGGTACATGCCACCTTGATGGGATTAAATTGGAGTCCCCTGGTATGTTTCTAACTCTACCATTTGGGGCAAGTCAGCTTGAGCATGTCCCAAATTATATATCTCTTCCCTCTCTTATTCCTACTCTTATGTTTAACAGGGATCACATTTCAGTTAAATTTCAACACTTAAGAATAACTGTGTATTAATTATAGAATTAAACCAGTCATATTAAGTAGAACAGACAAAAAAACTACTAAGAGGGATAATGTATTAAGTTGTTCATTAACAGTCAGGGCTATGCTGATCAAGTCACCGTTTCCCATAGTGTCCATTCCACTTCAACAGGTTTCCTTTTTGGTGTTCAGTCAGTTGTCACCGATCAGGGAGAACATATGGTATTTGTCCCTTTGGGACTGGCTTATTTCACTCAGCATGATGTGTTCCAGATTCCTCCATTTTGTTGCAAATGACTGGATTTCGTTGTTTCTTACTGCGGTATAGTATTCTAAAGAGTACATATCCCATAATTTCTTTATCCAGTCTACCGTTGATGGGCATTTAGGTTGGTTCCAGGTCTTAGCTATTGTGAATTGAGCTGCAATAAACATTAGGCTGCAGACCGCTTTTTTGTTTGCCAATTTAAATTCCTTTGGGTAAATTCCAAGGAGTGGGATGGCTGGGTCGAACGGTAGGGTTATCTTCAGGTTTCTGAGGAATCTCCAGACTGACTTCCATAGTGGCTTGACCAGTTTGCATTCCCACCAACAGTGGGTTAGTGTCCCTTTTTCCCCACATCCTCGCCAGCATCTGTTGTTGGTAGATTTCTGAATGTGAGCCATTCTAACCGGGGTGAGGTGGAACCTCATTGTGGTTTTGATTTGCATTTCTCTGATTGCTAATGACCTTGAACATTTTTTCATGTGCCTGTTGGCCATTTGGATTTCCTCTTTTGAAAAATGTCTATTGAGGTCCTTGGCCCATCTCTTAATTGGGTTGTTGGTTTTGTTTTTGTGGAGTTTCTTGATCTCTTTGTAGATTCTGGTTATTAACCCTTTATCTGTTGCATAGTTTGCAAATATTTTTTCCCATTCTGACAGTTGTCTCTTCACTCTCCTGACTGTTTCTTTTGCAGTACAGAAACTTCTCAATTTGATGCAATCCCAATAGTTAATTTTGGCTTTGCCTGTGCCTCCCGGGTCTTTTCCAGAAACTCTTTGCCTGTGCCAATATCTTGAAGGGTTTCTCCAATGTTCTCTAGTAACTTGATGGTGTCAGGTCGTAGATTTAGGTCTTTAATCCATGTTGAGTGGATTTTTGTGTAAGGTGTAAGGTAGGGGTCTTGCTTCATGATTCTGCACGTGGAAATCCAATTTTCCCAGCACCATTTATTGAATAGACTGTCCTTGCTCAAGGAATTAGTTTTAGATCCTTGATCAAATATAAGTTGGCTGTAGATGTTTGGGTTGATTTCTGGTATTTCAATTCTGTTCCATTGGTCTATCCATCTGTTTCTGTACCAGTACCATGCCTTTTTGATTACAACTGCCCTGTAGTATGTCCTGAAATCTGGTATTGTGATGCCTCCGGCTTTGTTTTTGTTGTACAAGATTGCTTTAGCTATTCGAGGTCTCTTGTGCCTCCATATAAATTTCAGCACCAATTTTTCCAGATCTGAGAAGAAGGTCTTCGGTATCTTGATTGGTATTGCATTGAATCTATAAATTGCTTTTGGGAGAATGGACATTTTGATGATATTGATTCTTCCAATCCATGAGCATGGAAGATTTTTCCATTTCTTGGTATCCTCTTCTATTTCTTTCTTTAAGGTTTTGTAATTTTCATCGTAGAGATCTTTAACGTCCTTGGTTAAGTTTATTCCAAGGTATTTGATTGTTTTTGTAGCTATTGTGAATGGGATTGATCTTAGAAGTTCTTCCTCAGCCATGGCATTGTCTGTGTATACAAAGGCTGTTGATTTTTGTGCATTGATTTTATACCCTGCTACTTTGCCAAACTCTTCTATGAGTTCCAATAGTCTCTTGGTAGAGTTCTTTGGGTCCCCTAAATAAAGAATCATGTCATCTGCAAAGAGGGATAGCTTGAGTTCTTCCTTCCCAATTTGTATCCCTTTAATTTCTTTTTCTTGCCTAATAGCTCTGGCTAGAACCTCCAGAACTATATTGAATAGCAGTGGTGAGAGTGGACATCCCTGTCTGGTCCCAGATCTCAGTGGATATGCTTCCAACTTTTCCCCATTCAATAGGATGTTGGCTGTGGGTTTTTCATAGATTGCTTTGATTGTATTGAGGAATGTTCCTTCCAAACCCAGTTTGCTTAGAGTTTTCATCATGAACGGGTGTTGTATTTTATCAAATGCTTTCTCGGCATCTATTGAGAGAATCATATGGTTTTTCTTCTGCAGTCTGTTAATGTGGTGTATCACATTGATTGTCTTGCGCACATTAAACCATCCCTGCATACCAGGGATAAATCCCACTTGGTCTGGGTGGATGATCTTTCTGATGTGTTGTTGCATTCTATTGGCGAGAATTTTATTGAGGATTTTTGCATCTATGTTCATCAGGGATATTGGTCTGTAATTCTCTTTCAGTGCTGCATCTTTTTCGCTGCTGCTTCTTGAGGTGGTGCACCAGGAGCATTCAGTGGTATTCAGTGCTGTGCAGCTTAAAGGCAGAAGAGCTGATGATGGGCTTCATCCATGGCACAGCCGGTCTTCAAAGGCAGGACAAATTGCCACTTATGAGAGTGGTGGGGATTGGAGAAGTGATGACCAAGCCGTGCCACAGACGTGGTATAGCACATTTTGGATATAGTATGTTTGGAGCAGCTGAAACTTTTCCTATTAAGAGAAAGTAAATATAGTCAAGCACGTATTTCGGGTTCAGATTACTCAGTGTGAACAGACATACAGTATCTGCATGAAGGATGAATGGTAGGACAAGAGATGGAATGTTAGCAGTGGCTTGAAGGATGAATGGTAGGACTAGAGATGGAATGTTGACAATGGCTTGGATGAGAAGAAACCAAAGGCATTGTGACATTAGGATTCTCTGGGTTTCAATGCACAGAGTGTGATCTGAGTGGTGGCTATGAAAACTGAAGGGAAAGACCATCTTCAGCTGTACGCAGGACCTTGAACTTAAGAACTGAGTGCTGGGAGCTTTGGAGAGGAAGGGATAACCCATGTGGGCCTGAGTGTGGGTGGATTGTGGGACAGTGGGCAGATGAGAAATGTCAGCAAGTTGGTTGAGAACTTTGGGGCCATTGAGTTTAATGAAATCCTGGTGGAGCTTTCCAACAAAGGTTGAGAGGGAGGTAAGGAAAAGATCAGGAAGTTCTGCATAAATGCATAAAGCATTTCTTTATTTTTTAGAGGTTATTTATTTGGAAGAGTAACAGGGAGTGAGGAAAAGATAAAGAGAAGAAATATATATATATATTATATATATAATATATATATACACACACACATATATATATATATATGAGAGAGACAGACAGACAGATAGACAAATAGACCATCTTCCATCTGCTGGTTCAATCCCTAAATGACCACAATAGCCAGGTCTATGCCAGCCAAGAGTCAGGAACTCTTTCATGGTATCCCACATGGGTGGCAGGGACCCAAGTACTTGGGTCATCTTCCACTGCTTTCCCATGCCATAGCAGAGAGCTGGATCAGAAAAGGAGCAGCCAGAACTTGAACTGGAACTCTGATAATGGATGTCCATGTGGTAAGCAGAGGCTTAACTCACTGCACCAATACGCTAGCCCTTATAAGGCATTTCTGACCATTGGTCACTGTCTTTTTTTTTTTTTTTTTTTTTTGACAGGCAGAGTGGATAGTGAGAGAGAGAGACAGAGAGAAAGGTCTTCCTTTTGCCGTTGGTTCACCCTCCAATGGCTGCCAAGGCCGGCGCACCACGCTGATCCGAAGGCAGGAACCAGGTGCTTATCCTGGTCTCCCATGGGGTGCAGGGCCCAAGTACTCGGGCCATCCTCCACTGCACTCCCTGGCCACAGCAGAGAGCTGGCCTGGAACAGGGGCAACCGGGACAGAATCCGGCGCCCGGACCGGGACTAGAACCTGGTGTGCTGGCGCCGCAAGGTGGAGGATTGCCTAGTGAGCCGGCGCCGGCCAGTCACTATCTTTAATTACATACATATAGCTGAATATTTGTGACCACTACTCCCAGTTCACATGATTGTTCTTATGCTTGCCTTTTCATTCCTCCTACTAGTAATAAACTACTCTAACTGAATGCTTTTCCTTCATCCCTCTTTTCAAAATAATGTTTAATTTTGAGTATGATAGATCTTTTGAGATTATGTAAAATTTTCTTTGGTGCCAGCTGGATATGGATTTCTTTTGTTCTCATTGAATTCCCTTTTCAGCAAGCACTCCATGTGGGATGGATGCCAGTGAAGCATCTGTACAGAAAAGTACTCTCTCTGTACCCTGATAGATAGCACATCCAAAAGTTTGATTTCAGGGACCAGTGTTGTAGTCAGTGGGTAAGCCCACCATGTATGATGCCAGTATCCCAACTGAAGTATTGGTTCAGGTCCTGGCTTCTCCACTTCTTATCCAGCTCTCCCTAATGCACCTGGGAAAGCAATAGAAGATAACCTAAGTACTTGGACTCCTGCCATGCACATGGGAGACTCAAATGGAGTTCAAGGCTTCTGGCTTGAGTTGCACCCATTTGGAGAGTGAATGAGCAGGTGGAAGATCTCTCTCTGTGCCACACTGCCTTTAAAATAAATGAATAAACCTTTTTTTTTTAAAGGTAGGATTTCATAGGGTTCACCCTGGCACTTCTGATGACATAGGGAATTCATTTCTATTTAACATCATTTGCCTTATCTTTAAATTCTCATACATTGTTTAAAGTTTGAACACAGCATGCTGATTGGAAATAGTTCAGGGTTTACCCCATGTTGATTTTAATGAGTGCATTTGTCTGCTTTTTACAATGACAGGGACTGGTGGAGCCTTAGGGGCCATTAGCCAGGATGCATTTTAGAACCTACTGAGAAGGCAGTGGCAGAGTTGAGTAGGGAAGCATGTAGTGGGAGGGCTCGGGGTGCAGCACCCCTCAGGAGGTTGTGCTGAGAGGGGCTGTGTGGACTGAGCTCATTGCCCTCTTCTTGCTCCACCCTAGGTGTGGCAGCTCTCTACCAACTGTTCTTTTGGGAGCTGGCAGCTTTTATCATCATCATCATAAGGTAATGCAGTGCACCACAATTCATACCTCAGTGGTCATAAAGCACTGCAAGCACTTGAGCTGCAGGCCTATTTGTGTGTTTCACAAGCTGTGCAAAGGGAAGTAGAGGCAGGCTCAGCCCTGCCGAGGTCCTGCCTTTCTCGAGTGAGAACATCAGCTAACAATTCTGATGTGGGGGGGACTTTTCAGTTTATACAACACATTCCATTATAATCATTTCCTCAGATGCTCTTGGCAACTCTGGGTGGGGGTCAGCGAGGCTCAGAGAGATCAAGCAGTGATGACAGATGGCATTTCCGGGGCACTCAGTAATAGCAGCCTGTGCTCGCCACTTTCCAGGGAGTGTGCCATTTAATGCTCACAGGGTGCCCTGAAGTACATAGTGGTTTCTTGCCTCCCAGTTGAGATGCTTTGGCCCAAAAGAGTGACATGACTGGTTCAGGGTCTCAGAGCAATGAGCGATGGATCTGGATTCAAATCTGCACCTGCTGGTTCTTGTTACCTTGTTCCTAACCATTCTTTGATGTTGTGGAGGATTTCAACCTGATACAGAGGAGACCAGAAACAATAATCCTAGTCTTTGGACATCTTGGCCAGGGTTCTTTTTTAAAAAATAGACTTTATTTTTAGGGCATTTTTAGGCTGTCTGAAAGGTTGAACAAGAGATACAGATACAGACATGCCCTGCAGATGTATAGCCTTCCCTGCTATCAACACTCCTCACTATAGTAACACATTTTTTTTTTTACCTAGAAACCTTTTACTTAAGGTATACAAACTTCATTTATTTCATAAATAAAAATTTAGAAATATAGTGATTCCCACCCTTCTTCCTCATCCCTCTCCTATTCCCATTCTTCTTTTTTACTATAATCTATTTTCAATTAACTTTATACACGTAAGATTAACCCTACACTAAGTAAAGAGTTCAACAAAAAGTTTGGAAAAAAAAAAACCTGTCAACAACAAGGGCTGTTCAAAGTCATTACATCTCAAAATGTCAATTCTGCTTCTATAGATTACTTTTTAGGTGCTCTCTTAGTTAACATAGATCAGGGAGAACATATGGTATTTGTCCTTTTGGGACTGACTTATTTCATTAAGCATGATGTTTTCCAGTTTCATCTATTTTTTTTTTTTTACTGCTGTGTAGTATTCAATGGTGTACATATCCCATAATTTCAGGCAATTGACAGAATGGGAGAAAATATTTGCAAGCTATGCAACTGATAAAGGATTAATATCCATAACTTATAAAGAGCTCAAGAAACTCAACGACAAAACAGTCTAGTTAAAAATGGGCAAAGCGGGGCTGACGCTGTGGCATAGCTAGTTAAGCCGCTGCCTGCAGTGCCAGCATCCCATATGGGTGCCGGTTTGAGACCCGGGTGCTCTACTTCTGATCCAGCTCTCTGCTATGGCATGGGAAAGCAGTAGAATATGGCCCAAGTCCTTGGACCCCTGTATGCGCGTGGGGGACCCGGAAAGAGCTCCTGGCTCCTGGCTTTGGATTGGTGCAGCTCTGGCTGTTGCGGCCAATTGGGGAGTGAACCAGCAGATGGAAGACCTCTCTCTTTTTGCCTCTCCTTCTCTATGTAACTCTGACCTTCAAATAAATAAATAAATCTTTTAAAAAAATGGGCAAAGAACTTGAACAGAATTTTTCAAAAGAGGAAATCCAAATGGCCAACTGACACATGAGAAAATACTCAGGATCACTAGCCATTAGGGAAATGCAAATCAAAACCACAATGAGGTTTTAACTCACCTCAGTTACAATGGCTTTCATACAGAAATCAGCAAACAACAAACGCTGGGGAGGGTGTGGAGAAAAGGGTACTCTAATCCATCCACTGTTGGTGGAAATGTAAACTAGTGCAGCCACTGTGGAAGACAGTATGGAGATTCCTCAGAAATCTGAATCTAGATCTCCCATAGGACCCGGCCATCCCACTCCTAGGAATTTACCCAAAGTAAATGAAATCAGCATATGAAAGAGTTATGTGTACCCCCATGTTTATTGCAGGGTTTTTCTTTATAACTGCAAGAAAGGGAAAAAAGGAAAAGGGCTTATTTTTTTTCCCCTTACCATATTTTATCAAGGCCTGTTGAATCAGAGATTGTAAATCTGTGAGGGTACAGAGCAGTAGAAAGATTAAACTGTGCTTTGTAGAAGGCAACATCAGGGCTGTGTCTTCTTCATTCATTTTGAGTCCATGGAAATGAAATAATTTGGCCCTTCATAAATTCCTAGGGAATAGTTGGGTTTTTATGAGCAGAAAGTAAAGACAAATGGATGGCCCTTAGTGTTGGATCTTTCTCATGTCATCTGTTCAAAGTTACTCTTTTGTCCAGTTTTTAACTTTATGGTTACCTCACTGCCTTAACAAAATACCTTGTTTCTCCATACTGACTTTACTTTTTATGAAATTTTTGTTGGGTATTTTGGGTTTCTTCCTGTCAACTGTGAGACATTAAAATTATATTTATAGGGCTTGGCATTGTGGTACAGTGGGTTAAGTTACCACTTGCAATGCCAATGTCCCATGTGGGAGCCATGATCTAAGTCCTGGCTGCTCTGCTTCTGATCCAGCTCCCTGTCAGTGAAGTGTTTTGACCCCCGCCGTCCACATGGGAGATTCTGGATGGAATTCTTGGCTTTTGCCTGACCCAGACCTGGCTGTTGTGGGCATCTGGCAATTGAGCCCACGGGTGGAAGTTCTTTCCCTATCACTCCCTCTCTCTGTCTCACCTACTTTCTCTGTCACTGACTTTCAAATAAATAAATAAATAAATAAATCTTTAACAGTTGTGTTTGTAACTGTTAACAGGCCCACATTTCGTTGCTTTTTCTAATTGGATGAAATTTGGTAAATTAAAATCTACTTTCTTATCCACTCTGGCTTGGATGTGAAAGGGGTGATTTTATTTTTTGTGTAGCCTGGCAAATAGATTGAAGGTTCTCTGAAGTGTTGGGATAGAGTGTTCAGTAAGGCAATGTTAACTGCTGCTGGGTGATCCCTAGGAGTGGCTGTGGTTACAGCAGCTGTAACTTATGTAAGGAATTAATTCCTAATCCACTTAAGGAAAAACAGATTTATGTATGTAGTTTGTAAAAGAAGGAAAAAGAGAGAAAGGTAGATTGTAGTGTCAGAGTGAAAATGATAAAGATCATTCATTTAGGTCCAGAGTTGGCAAACTATAGCCTATGGGCCACATGTGGCTGCCTGCTTTTAATGGCCTAGGACAGCTGAGAATAGTTTTTCCCTTTTGGAAATGGTTACATTTGGAATGATTAGATAAATATCTATAAAAAAATCCTCTAGTGCCTCCACCTATACTTATATTTTGCCTCTTGGCCCACAAAATCTGTAATATTTACAACCTGGTCATTTAAGAAAAAGTGTACTAACTCCTGAGTTAGATGATAAGTAGTTTTCTGAATCAAGACATTTAGTAAAGAGCCTCTCTGCTTTTTTAGTTCTATATTGAGGGTATTCAATCTTGTTACTTTTGAATATTGCTTTTGAGATTTTTTTCTAAATCAGAACATGGCACATTTTTCTGTCATTTCTGTTTTTTGTTAAATTGTTTTAAAATTTATTTGTATGTATTTGAAAGGCAGAATTATATACATAGAGGGAGAGGCAGAGAAAGAGATTGTCCATTCACTGCTTCGCTCCCCAGATGGCTATAACAGCTAGGGCTAGGCCAGGCCAAAGGCAGCAACCTTGAATTAAATCTGGGTCTCCCATGTGGGTGGCAGAGTCCTAAGCACTTGGACCATTGTCCACTACCTTCCCCGGTGTATTAGCAGAGAGCTGGATCAGAAGTAGAGCAGCTGCACTTGAACTGGCACTCTGATATGGGATTCTGGCATTGCAAGTGATGGCTTAACCCGCTGCTACACGATGTTAGGCCTCACTTCTGTTTTTTTGTTTTATAATTGTTAGACCTGTGATTTTGATCCCTAGATGCTCAGCACAGTAGATTTTGCCAGCTGATCACAGAAGTCTTCCTGTCTTCCAAGAGCTAGAAAATTAACTCATGTGGATTCAAAAGGGACTGTGTGTGAAGCAGTCTAACTTAAAACACACCTGAGAAATGGAAACCCCAGAAAAATTAAGACTTCCTGACTTAATAAAAACACAAACTTCCTCCTCCTCCTTTTTTCAAAATACCAGTGTTTGCTGACAATTTTCAGGCCTGTAAAATTAGTGCTTTAAAAATCTATGGCTGCTTTGAAGGAACTGAGCAGATAAAGAAACTGTCCAAATATGTGCAGGCCATTTAAACAGTATTTATGCATAGTGATTGTTAGTGTGCCATAGAATTGCTGTTTTCCTGTGGACAGTGACCTTATTCAGGTAAAGCCAGCATTTGGTCAGGATGATGGCTGAAAATTTCCTCCCCACTCTGTGCCCTCCTTCTACTCCCAAGTCTGTCAGATCTCACCCTGGTGCTCTTGGCATGGCTTGTTAGTGTTGGTGAAAGACTCTGCCTGTTACCAACAACTCTGTTGTTTCCTTGGTGTAGTTCAGGGTTCTCAGTGTCATCACTGTTGACACCTGGAACAAGAGCATTCTTTGTTGTGGGGCTGTCCTGTATGTGATGGTAAGCAGCATGCTAGACTTCTGCCTCACAGGTTTGGGTAGCACTCTTCTGTGATTTCTGCAAATAAAGCTGTCTCCAGACCTTGCAAAATCCCTCCAATTGCAGCCGTCTGGTCCAGAGTGAGTGACATATGGTTTTGGAGGCTTGCCTGAGGCTTGCAAGTCCAGAAACTCTCAGGTCACCTGTCTGACACTGTGTGCTAGGAAGGGGCAGCTCAGATCACCTTTTCCTTGACTCAAAGACTGACTGCAGGGGATTCAACTGGGGAACAGATGTGGTAAGGGGAGGTGGAAGTGGGAATTTGAGCCTGAAAAGAAACAGACATGGTGTGTGTGTGTGTGTGTGTGTGTGTGAGAGAGAGAGAGAGAGCGAGAGCGAGAGCGAGAGAGAGAGAGAGAGAGAGTGAGCTTGAGTGAGTGCACTGTTTCATCCTCCCTTCACTGTTTCCCTGTCAGGAAAGGTAGGGTTGAGAATGAGACTAGTCCTGCAAAATAAGTTTAAGGCTGGGATTAGGGGTCATGTTTTGATCTGAGCTACCATGTGGGGAGGTTGAGACTTTGAAAATAGAAGACACGTGATTCCCAGGAGTATCTGTGGAGGTACTATTTAGGAATCTGAGAAGTCACAGAAACCTCACTTTGCAACAACCTGGCTCTCTCTCTGTTAACTGTCACTTCTATTTTATGATAAAGGTGTTTGTCCCTGCTTTCCCTAAAAATGGCCTTTGAGTCTCCCTTTCTGCTTTTTAAGTAAACTTTCTTTTTCTATATTAACTGCCACCCTGCCCTCAGCATCAGCAAACTTCAGAATAATCATGGTGGGCATTGGTTTTATCACGTGGAAATGTAGTGCAGATGTTCAGAATTACCTTTTCTTTCCCCTTCTTTAAAACATCGTGACCACACATGCTTAGCACTAAGTACCATTAAGTATTTTTATTCTTGCTATTCAAAAATCTTGCCTCGGGCACAGTCCCACTACATCTCAAGAAAAGGCAAATATTAAAATAGCAGCAAGTATTTATGCATATCACATTAAAAATCTGAACTCATGGTTGCCTTTTTTGGCAATAGAAACCTTTATTTTTGTGACCCACTTAACCAAACCCTGCAGTTTTAAATGCCTCCCCTGCCTCTAAAACTTAGGGAGTTTTGTTCAACAGCCCTCTCTCTCACCTTTGTCTCTAGACCTGAGTTTTTCTCTTCACAGTGTGGCTATCTTTGCCCTCAACCTGATCACATAATGAAGCTAGCTAGTGGGAGAACCTGAGAAAGTTATTAATGGAGAAACACATTTTGTCGCAGAGAAACTCACAGCTTCATGGCAGAGTTTGAACATTCTTTCAGTGCTGCACACTGGGCCAGTGATCATTGACCAAGGAATTGCTTTATCAGCACTTAACACATTCCCCACTCAGAAACCTATTTGGGGAGATTAGCTGCCATTCTCAGTTTAACTTCTTTTAGGTTCTCTTTTCATCTCTCTTGGCCAACTTAAAATATTTCTCTAAAGAGCTGCTTAAAAAAATCTACACACACACACAAACCCCAACAACCTTCTTTGATTTAATCCTTTGTACCCAGAATCAAGAGCTGCCTTAACACCTATGTGTACTTTTTCATGTGCTAGAAATGAACTCTGGCTACTACAAATGGTCTTTAAAATGTGACTTTACCTGTCAACATCCAAATAAAGTGGATCACAGGTTGATTTTCTTTTAAAGAGAAGGGAGAAGCCTTTGTCATTTCTGACATAGTGTATATGGCAGGGAAGAGACAAAACCTGATGGTTCCTTAGACCAGCAGAAGTGACTTTTTATTTATTTATTTATTTATTTTTTGACAGGCAGAGTGGATAGTGAGAGAGAGAGACAGAGAGAAAGGTCTTCCTTTTGCCGTTGGTTCACCCTCTAATGGCCGCCGCAGCCAGCGCACCACGCTGATCCTGATGGCAGGAGCCAGGTACTTATCCTGGTCTCCCATGGGGTGCAGGAGCCAAGCACTTGGGCCATCCTCCACTGCACTCCCTGGCCACAGCAGAGAGCTGGCCTGGAAGAGGGGCAACCCGGGCAGAATCCGGTGCCCTGACCGGGACTAGAACCCAGTGTGCCGGCGCTGCAAGGCGGAGGATTAGCCTAGTGAGCCGCGGCGCCGGCCAGAAGTGACTCTTAATGTAGATATTCCTCCACATTAAGATGGTTTCCCGGGGCTGGCACTGTGACATAGCTGATAACGCCACTGCCTGTGACACCAGGCTCCTATATGGGTGCTAGTTTGTGTCCTGGGTGCTCCAACTCTGATCCAGCTCCTTGCAAATGACCTAGGAGGGGTAGTGGAGAATGGCTCAACTGCTTGGGCCCCTACCACCCACATGGGAGACCTAAATGAAGCTCCTGGCTCCTGGCTTCAACCTGGTTCACCTGGCTGTTGTGGCCATCTGAGGAGTAAACCAGTGGATGGAAGATCGCCCTCCCTTTGTCTCTGTAATTCTAACTTTCAACTAAATAAATAAATCTTAAGAAAAAAAGATGATTCCCAATTGTGTCCTTGCCGGGGGTTCCTGTTACATTTCTTTTAAGATGCATGTCAAGGTTTAGACAACGTTAAGGACTCAAGTTGTAGTTGCTTTCAAAGACACAGTGCTGCACAGTTACTGGATTTTTGCCAGTTGAACACTGGAAACTCGAGACACCTTCAAAACCTACCAGGCACAAACCTCAGTGGGGATTGTTAAGATGCCTCTCAAGCAACTCTTTTTTTTTATTTTTTTAATTTTTTTATTTTATTTTTTATTTTTTTGACAGGCAGAGTGGACAGTGAGAGAGAGAGACAAAGAGAAAGGTCTTCCTTTGCCATTGGTTCACCCTCCAATGGCTGCCGCGGCCGGCGCACTGCGGCCGGCGCACCGCGCTGATCCGATGGCAGGAGCCAGGAGCCAGGTGCTTTTCCTGGTCTCCCATGGGGTGCAGGGCCCAAGCACCTGGACCATCCTCCACTGCACTCCCTGGCCACAGCAGAGAGCTGGCCTGGAAGAGGGGCAACCAGGACAGAATCCAGCGCCCCAACCGGGACTAGAACCCGGTGTGCCGGCGCCGCTAGGCGGATTAGCCTAGTGAGCCGCGGCGCCGGCATCAAGCAACTCTTACAAGTAGAGCAATCACAGGAGTTTAATGGAGATTTGAAGATGCTTGTGCTGAATGTGGTGACATCTGGCACATGATGATACAAACTGTCCCAGAAGATATGAAATATTTTGAAAAATTCATGATCGTTGCCTGCTCTTCTAGACTGTGTTTAGGTTTACATGGTGGCTCCTTACTTTGTTGTCCCATAGGCACAAATGTGTCTTGCAATCAAAGACTCAAGGAGAATGGTCCAGAATGACTGTTTTTCCTGAAATTACAGCACCCTCCTGAGGAATCCATGTGGCACTTTATAGCTGAGAGTTGCTGGCTTATCACAGGGATAGAGGAGGGCTCAGGAAAAATCTCATCTCTCAAAGATTTTATTTGTTCACTTGAAAGGCAAAGTCACAGAGAGAAGAAGAAATATTCCATTTCTTGGTTCACTCCCCAGATGGCTGCAAAAGACTGGCAGCCAAAACCAGAATCCAGGAGCTATATCCATGTTCCCACATGGGTGGTTGGGGCATTTACTGCTGATTTTCCAGGTTCATTAGTAAGAAACTGGGTTGGAAGTAGAGAAGCTAGGACACGAACCAGTGCCCAGGTGAGATGCTGGCATCACAGCTGGTGGCCTAACCTACTACACCACATTGCTGGCCCTGGATCTTATCTGGAATGGTCCTGGTAGGGCACTGTTACTAGAATAAATCATCATGACTGTCCCCACCATTGTTAAATGTGAGGCTCTGTAGGTGCAAGCGTGGAGCTCAGTTACTCCTCAGAACAGCTCAGGTTTAGGTGCTGACATTGTTGCAGTACCTCATCAGGGCAGTGCAGGGACTTGCCTAAGACCTTCTAGGGACTTGACCTCAGAAACGAACCCAGTGTACATCTCCCGCTTTGTACAAAGTCAAGATAACTTTCAGTCATTTCTTCACACCTGGTTTCTTTCCTTCTCTCTGGTTTGTTTTCTTTGAAACTTTCCTATTTAGGTTTCTCATCTGGTTTCTATTATGATTTCATTTTAAAATCTTATTCATTCTCTTAATATGTTGATTTCTCTCTCATTTTAACTTCAGTCGTTTTCTTCCGTTTGTTTTCATTTGTGTTCTTTTATAGGGTTAGTTGTCTTTGCTGTTGTATTCCTGGTCTCTATTGTGCAATTTTGCAAGAGACCTAAGGATGCTAGGGAAATTTACAGGAGACTTCCAGCCTGATAGAATTTTAATCAGCAGATTTCTCTGCCTTCTCCGAAACCTTTGCATCCACCTGTGAAAGTTTACTCTTGGTCCCAAATGAGATGACCTATGCAAAGCACTTTGCACAGGGTTTGGCTCAACAAATGTCATTGATGTTTCCTTGAAGAAAGGTGATGAGTAGGTGAGCATGAGTGACCTTCACATCTGTTGATCTCCTTGTAAAGCAAGTCAGTGCTTCCTCTGAAAACCATTGACTTCTCTTTTCAGGATCAAAACTTGCCTGGTAGCATTTTATGGGTCACTTGTTAGGGTACAGGTGTTTGTACTGAGCTGTGCAAACCTAACAACTACCTCCTCTCTACTGTCCTAGTTTCACATTGTAATTGTTTCAGAATATTATATATAATATTATATTGTAGGTGTCTGAGTCACAGAGCATGAATAAATTTATTTACATATAATATGTATTAAATACATGTAAAGCCTGGCTTATAGTATATGTTCAATGCTGTTGATCTATCACTGTACTACGTGTATCCCCTGAGAGCAATAATTATCTTACTCATAACTAGTATCACCAACACCTGGCACACAACTTGTGAGATGAAATTATATCTTATATGTCTTTACTAAATCTCGTATAGCAGTTGACCAAAGTGTTTGATGTATATACAGATGATTGAGGAAACAAAGCATGAACAGTTCATCAGAAGTTGTTACAACTTTTTGGGTGACAATGTGCATTAGCAGGAAACTGGGTTGGAAGCTAAAGCAGGACTCAATCCCAGATACTCTGATATGGGATGTGTGCATCCCAGGTAGTAGCTTAACCTGCTGTGCTTTAATGCTCACCCCTGTATTAGTTTCTTACTGCTGCTGTAACAAGTTATCACAAACTTAGTGGTTTAGAATAACACAAATGCATGACTTCCTTTCAGTTCTACGGTATAAGAAATCTGAAATCAGTTTCCCACTGGCTAAAGACACTGGGCTAAAGGCACATGGGCAGGCTTATAGCATTCTTTCTGGAGGCTCTCAAGGAGGATTCATCCCCTTGCTTTTCCTGGCTTCTAGAGAGCAGACAGAATCCATGGCTCATGGCTCCTTCCTCTGTCTTTAAGCCAACACTGAAGCATTTCCCCATCTCTATGGCCCTATTTCTGTAGTTACATTTCCTTTCCTCTGTCTTTGACCTTCCTGCTTCCCTCTTAGAAGAGTCCTGATGATTGCATTAGGTCTGCCCTGATAATCCATGATTATCATCACTTTCTCTTCAGCTAAATGATATTTGCCAAGTCCCTCAGGCATGTAAGGTAACATATGCACAGGTTTTGGGGATTAGGACTTGCACATCTTTAGAAGGCCATTATTCAGCCTGTTAAACCTTTTACTTGCAGTTTATCACTAAATTTAGATTTTGGGCCTGCCTATGTTTTTCATTTCTGTTGCTTTTATATCTGACTCGAGCCTTTTAATTGGTATTCTTGCTTTGCACCTCTTGAAATTCATTCCTTATGCTGTTATCAAGATCATCTTAGAAAAATGTCTGTTCTTTCACTACTTCTGTTTTAAGATTTATTTATTTATTTGAATGAGTTACAGGGAGAGGGAGAGACTGAGAGAGACAGAGACAGAGACAGAGACAGACAGATATCTTCCATCTGCAGGTTCACTCTCCAAGTAGCTGCAATGGCCAGGCCTGAGACAGGCCAAAGACAGGGCCAGAAGCTTCATCCCTGTCTCCCACATGGATACAGGGGCCCAAACACTTGGGACATCCTCCACTACTTTTTCCAGGCCAATAGCAGGGAGCTGGATCAGAAGTGGAGCAGCCAGGACTTGAACCAGTATCTATACAGGATGCTG
Organism: Oryctolagus cuniculus; assembly: GCF_051225735.1. Lineage (NCBI taxonomy): Eukaryota > Metazoa > Chordata > Mammalia > Lagomorpha > Leporidae > Oryctolagus > Oryctolagus cuniculus. Next base: position 94,951,944 of record NC_142876.1, read on the forward strand.
GTGTTGCAGGCAGTGGCTTTACCCACTGTACTACAATGCTGCTGTCTGTCCTTTCAGTTCTTTGATTGTCTGGAGGACAAGGAACAAACTCCTGAGCCTGACTCACAGGGCCCCTGCCTGCCTCCCCAGCCCCATCTCCTGTTCTTTATCATCACCCTTGTGTCTCCCAGTCGGCTTAAGTCTGAATTTGCTGAACAACCGGCTGCTGGGCCCGGGCCTGTGTTCATGTAGCTCCTCCATGGTCAGGGGCTCCCTCCTCTTCTGTTCTTACCTGCCCTTACTTATCCTACAGTACTTAGTCTAGTGTTACCTTTTCTAGTAGTCTTTCCTGTTAGTCCCTTCTGACCTAGCCTAGATTAGGGTCCCTACCTGGTTGTGCATATGTGGTATCTTCAAAAAGTTCTTGGAAAATGTGTGGTATGAAAAGCCTGTTCATGGATTCCAAGTTTTTTGTTGGGAGTTGGGTACCAAAATAAACTTGTCTTTTAGTTTCATTTTTCTACTAACTTCTGAAAGTACCTTTGTATATTTCTCATGGCAATTAATAAATATCCATTTACCTGGCTGCCTTTTTTACTACAATGTGAAATATTCATGGGCTAGCGCTGTGGCTCAGCAGGTTAATGCCCTGGCCTGAAGCGCCAGCATCCCATATGAGCGCCGGTTCTAGTCCCGGCTGCTCCTCTTCCGATTCAGCTCTCTGCTATGGCCTGGGAAAGCAGTAGAAGGCCCAATTGCTTGGGCCCCTGCACCTGCATGGGAGACTTGGAAGAAGCTCCTGGCTCCTGGCTTTGGATCGGTGCAGCTCTGGCCATCTGGGGAGAGAACGATTGGATGGAAGACCTCTCTCTCTCTCTCTCTCTCCCTCTCCTCTCTCTGTGTAACTCTGACTTTCAAATAAATAAATAACTCTTTAACAAAAAAGAAATATTCAGAGGAATAGTCTTGTCAGTTTCATGGGCACTTCCATGAACCTTTCATTGTCGTTGGCCCATGGTAAGAACTCCATAAATGTTTGTGGAAATATTCTGGAATAACTGGTCTTATTTTGTAGAGGATAATTTTTTCTTTTTCTTTTTAGACTACTTTTAAGCTCACAGAAAATTTACAAAAATATTCAGAGGGTTTTTGTAATGTCCCTTTGCTAGTCTACCCCAGTGTTGTGTCTCACATTATCTGAATAGCAGTGTTAGAACCAGGAAATGACTATTTCTGCCTGGTGTAGTATAATACCACTACCTAAACTAAGAGGCCCATTTAAACTTCACTACTTTTTCTGCAAATATCCTTTTTGTTGTCATTCTAGGATCCCATGTTGCATTTAGTTGCTATTTCTCCTTGGTCTCCTATAGTTTGCAACACCTCCATAATTATTCCTTCTATTTTATGACCTGAGAACTCTTGAAGAATAACCCTCAATTCTTTTGCTGAATTTCCCTTGTTTCAGACTCTTTGGATGTCATGATTGGATCAAAGCTGTGCATTCTATTGTGACAGCAATACAGGACAATGACCATGTCCCTCCCAGTGTATCAGACCATGGCGTTGATGGTGCTGCTCCATCTTATTGATTGCTGGTGATCACACCCATGTGAGCTCTGCTTTAGGACATTGGCTATGAAGTGAATTGTCACCACCATCATCAAAATGGATAATGTTGATCAATTATCTGTGCTGAACTCTTGGTGTGTAGTAACTCACTTAGTCCTTGCAACAGCTATAATGAAGCTGAACCTGTTCATCTCCCCTTGTTACACATTGATGCAGCTTGAGTCACAGGAAAGGGGATGACTGTCCAGAGTCTTACAGGGAGTCACAGTGAGGGATTCCGACAAGCCTGTGTTCCTCTCAGGCTAGACTTCTCCTTTGTGTGAGGGAAGAGGGTCAGGCAAGGCTAGTGCAGCATTCTGGGTTACTAGCCTGCCTTGTGGGACAGTTACAACCCATTTTCTCTCCACAGCTGGCTTCAACATCAGTCCTCTTAAACCTGTATTCCAATTAGGAGTTTGTTTTGAGTCTAGGAGATGATTCATGAGGTGGAATTAAAGTGATGATAATGGAAGCAGGCAGGGAAAGGAATAAGGTGTCGGGGGGTGGTTACAGTAGGAACCACAGCTAAGAATGTATTGAATGAGGAGGGTAGAGGTGTCAGAAAGACGCTGAAGTTTTCCATTTTGGTGACAGAGTCAGTGTTAATATGTGTAACACTCGTGAGGCAGACAGGGTTTTGGGACGCAGATGAGCTTGGTTTATTAAATAGGGCTTTGTATTTTGAGGTGGAAGACTAGGATAGAGATGTGTGCTTGTGCCTCATTTATAAGAGGTAGGATTTAGAACCCCTACCTCACCCTCCACAGAAGCCATGTCTGAAGATAGAACTGGGCCATGCTGTATTTAGAACAAAGGAGGAGGAAAGGAAAAAGTAAAAAAAAAAAATTTGAGAAGGAAATAGGAGAACCCAGAAAATGGGTTTAAAGACAAGAGAGTTCATTCATTTATTCACTCTTCATTCCACTGCTTTATGGAGGGCCTTTAAGTCTAAAATGTGTCCTTAAGGAGGACACTAAGATGACAGAGACCCTGTCATGGGGCTGTTTTCAGGTGGGATTTTGAGTGGGTCTCTAGGGATGAGCACTTCATTGACAGATAAGTAGGAAGGATTAAGGAGAGACTGTGGCCTAGGAACCTGATAAACTGGCACACATGAAAGTCTTTCTTAGAGTCCCCTCCTCCTGTATAAGCTGTGACTATAACCAAACCTGAATTTGTCCCTCAAACTATACCCAAATTTGCATTATTCCTAAAGTATGTAGCATAACTAAACAATATGGTATTTGTTATTTTTATTTTTTTGAAGATTTGTTTTTTGAAAGGCATAGTCACACACACACACACACACACAGAGTGAGAGAAAGAGAGAGGTAGAAGGAGAGGGAGAGAGAGAATCTTCCATCCTCTGGTTCACTCTCCAAATGGCTACAGTGGTCAGGGCTGGACCATGCCAAAGCCAAGAGCCAGAATCTCTATCTAGGTATCTTATGTGGGTGCAGAGGTCCAAGTAATTGTGCCATCTCCCTCTGCTTTTCCAGGCACATTAGTAGAGAAATGAATCATAAGTTGGAGCAACTGGGACTCGAATGGGTACTCTCATATGGGATCTGGCATAGCGGGCTGTGACTTTACCCAGTATGCCAGAGCATTGGTCCAATATGGCATTTAAAGTTTCTCTTAACACCACAATAAATCCTGATTATATTAGTCAAAAATATTAAATTACTTTTTGAGACTATGAATATTAGAAATCCAGATGAATGATGGTTTATTCACTGAGTTGTAGGAGTGGAGTGGTTGCCGGAGGCAAAGCCTGACTGTATCCTTCTCTGATGTCCATGGTGAATGGCCAGAGCTAATGCTGAATAACAAAGGACAGTCTCATGTGATCATTTCAACAGGATGTTTGAGCTGCTAGACAGGAAATTATAAACTTGCATCTAAAAATAATCTTATCTTTTGCCTTTTCAATTGTGACCTCCAGTGCTAAGAAACAGGAACCATACAGAAACTCTGGACAGTTCCTGAAACGCTTGTTTGTCATCAGCTGATTTGATTTTCTTCCATACAATGGAAGAACAGGTGTGAGGAAATTAAGCTTCGTTGTACTCTTGCCATCAGCATTTTTATCAGGTTTGAAGGGGACATTTGGAAAGAAGAGGGTTCCTGTAGACTCCAGTACAAGTTTATAGAACTCTTGCGCTTCAAATAAGTTAAAATGAACTTGGAATATTTAATGCAGCTTGTTCAACTGCAGTACTGTGGACATTCTGAATTGGATAGTTTTTTAAGATTTATTTTTATTTATTTGAAAGGCAGAGCAACAGAGAGAGATGGAGAGACAGAGAGATTTGAGATTTTCCTTCTGCTGGTCTGTTCCCCAAATGGCTGCAGTGGTCAAAGATTGGCCCAAGCTGAAGCCAGGACCTGGAACTTCCTCTGGATCTTCCACATGGGTGGTAGGGTCCCAAGGACTTGGGCCACTGTCTGATGTTTTCCCAGGCACATTAGCAGGAAGCTGGATTGGAAGCAGAATAGCTGGGACTCCAACAAATGCTCCAATATGGAATACCAACAGCACAAGTGATTGCTTAACCTGCTGCACCACAATGCCAATCCCTAGATAGTTCTTTGCTGGGGATGAGAGCTATCCTGTACATTTAAGGATGCTTAGTGGGGTTGGCGCTGTGGCATAGTGAGTTAAGTCCCTGGCCTGAGGTGCTGGCATCCCATATAGGCACCGGTTCGAGACCTGGCTGCTCCACTTCTGATTTGGCTCTCTGCTGTGGCCCGGGAAAGCAGTGGAGGATGGCCCAAGGCTTTGGGTCCCTGCACCTGTGTGGGAGACCTGGAAGAGGCTCCTGGCTTTGGATCAGCAGAGCTCCTGCCGTTGTGGCCAGTTGGGGAGTGAACCAGCAGATGGAGGACCTCTCTCTCTGCCTCTCCTCTCTCTGTGTAGCTCTTTCAAATAAATAAATAAATCTAAAAAAAAAAAAAAAAGGATGCTTAGCAACATCACTCAGACCTCTGTCCTGAAGATATCTATAGAGCTATCCCCTATTGTATCAATCAAAAACTGTTTCCAGACATGGTCTGATGTCCCCTGGGGACCCACATCATTCCCCATTGAGAAACATTGCTCTGCCACCTTGCCACCAAGTATGGGCCAGCGACTGGCAGATGGTCAGGAATGCAGCAACTCAGGCTATGCCTGGGGCCTCCAGAATCAGAATCCGTGCTGTAACCAGGTGTGCACAGACCTGTGGATACATGAAGGTTGGAGTTGCACTGACCTAAACTGTTTGGAGCAGTGTGGTGTAGCAGAAGGGTGAGCACCTTGGATGTGTTACTACCGGCAAGTTATTTAACCTCCTCGAGACCCAGTTTCTTTCTCTGAAAAATGGGACTAAGAGAATATGTGTTGTGAGAATCAAAGGAGTACGTTCAGCTGACACCATGGAGTGGGAAACTGTTACCAGGATCTCAACTGGCTTCTTTCCCTCTCTTTATAAAGCAGCTTTCTTTGGCCATGCTGCATTCACTGTTGTACTGACAATATAAGACGGTGAGGAGAAGCAGCATGTCTGGCTTAGTGCTTTGCAAGTAGAGCAAGTTGTTAAGAATCTGCTTGTTTACGGATTTTTATTTTTGAATTCTCTACTTTCCATAAGCTGTGGTCTTGTGGTCTGGCCCTCCCATTACTTGGGAAGCTAGAATCTCATTTCTGGAAAATTCATTGTGCTGGGCTTTGTGAACTCTTAATGGTCTCATTTAAAGGCCAGTATGTGAAGATGGGAAAGGTGAAGTTGATGGCAGCAGAATGTGAAACGATTGAAGGAAGACGCTCACAAGGTAAACTTTATTCTTGTGCTATAGCAACCAGATTTTGGAATGGGGCAATTATTTTTATGACCAATAATAAAATTTTTGGTTATGTGAGATAAAGATAAATATTTTTGCTTTGGGAATAAACTTATTGCTCCAGAACTACAGATTTTCCCCCTTTCCTCTTTTTCTCACCATGTCATTGTCGTAGCATAGTGTTTCTTTTTAAATTCCTCTTCCTGCTGTCTCAAGAATAGCTGTTCTCATGGCTTTATGCCAGTAACCAAATCTGAAACAGACAATTCTTTTTGGGAAAATTCATTTAAAAAGCAATATGTAATGTAGGTATATACACATACACATGCAATCACAAATGGTATTTGAATCTGACTTGTTAGGATAATTTGTGGGAAATTCTTAGATCATTAATTTACCTGATGTGCTGTGATGCAACAAAAATCAAGGACTGCCATTCAGAGCCTGTGTACAGAGTTGTGCAGATTGGACAGTGTATACCTCTAAGGGCTGTCATTTGTATTGTGGACATCATTAATTTGCATATATATATACATATATATATATATATAGTTTTTAGATGATGGCATCACAGTCTGTTATTCTAACAGAATCATTGCATGTGTTATAACAACATCCCAGTAGGTGGAAGTGAAGCATATTGAAGAAGAACATGACCAGGAAACCTAGAAAAATAATATTTGCTTGAATTGTACATTTTATGAATATGAGAAAGAAGTTCTCTGTGGCTGGATATTTTAGCCAGAGCAATTAGGCAAGAGAAGAGCATAAAAGGCACGCATTTAGGAAAGAAAGAAGTCAAATTTTCCACATTTGCAGGTGATAGAACTCTATGTTTTGAGAAACTTAAAGACTCCACCAAGAGATTATTAGAACTGATAAATTCATTACAGTTGCAGGATACAACCGATCACAAACTTGCTGAGAAAGAAATTATAACAGCAATCCCATTTACAATTGCTACCAAAGGGAAAAGAAAATAAAAACCTTAGAATAAATTCAACTAATGATGTGAAATACCTCTACAGAGAAAACTACAAAAAAAAAAAAAAAAAACAACAACAACTAATGAAAGGAATAGAAGACAAGCACAAAAACAGAGAGACCATCCTTGTTCATGGACCAGAATTATCGATACTTTTAATAGTTCCATGCAGTCTAAAACAATTTACAGATTCAACATAATCCTCATCAAAAATACCAATGACTGGGGCCAGTGTTCTGGCATAGCAGATAAAGCTACTGCCTGTAACACCGGCATCCCATGTGGATGCTGGTTCATGTCCCAGCTGCTCCACTTTTGATGCAGCCCCCTGCAATTGGTCTGGGAAAAGCAGTGGATGATGACCCAAGTGTTTGGGCCCCTGCCACCCACGTGAGAGACCCAGATGAAGCTCCTAGCTTCTGGCTTTGGCCTGTCCCAGCACTGGCCATTATGACCATCTGGAGAGTGAACTAGCGGATGCAATATTACTTGTCTCCCTCCCTCCCTCCCTCCCTCCCTCCCTCCCTCCCTCCCTCTCTCTCTCTCCTCTCTGTAGCTCTTTCAAAATAAATCTTTAAAAAAACCCAAAGACTTTATTTATTGAATTACAAAAAGCATTTTGAAAATCCATATGGAACACAAAATATCCTGGGTAGCGGAAGCAATCTTGACCAAAAAAAAAAAAAAAAAAAAAAAAAAAAAAAAAAAAAAAAAAAAAACAAAAACCAAACACAACAGGAGTCATCACAATACCAGATTTCAAGATACACTACAGAGCTGTTTTACCTAAAGCAGGAGAATACTAGTGTGAGAACAGATGCAGTGGGACAGAGAGACCCCAGAAATGAATACATGAATCTACAGTCAACTTATCTTTGAACAAGGTACCAAAAACTTACTGGGAAAACTGAATATCCATTTGTAAAAGGTGGAAATTTGACTTGATCTCTCACCAAATACAAAAATTAACTCGAAATGGTTCAAAGATCTGATTAACTGAGACTAAGAAGCTACTAGAAGAGAAGATAGGAGAAATTCTTCAAGACACTGGCATAGACAGTAATTTTTAAAATAAGACCTCAAAAGCAAAACTATATAAGTAGTATTATATCAAATTAAGACACTTCTGCATGGCAAAAGAAACAATCAACAGAGTGAAGGGCCAACCAATGGGAGAAGATATTTGCAACTCTTCATCTGACAAAGTATTAATATTCATAGTATACAAGGAATTCAAAAAACTACAACAACAACAAAATTCAATTAAATTTTCAAAGGATCTAAGTGGACATTTCTCAGAAAGAGAAATACAAATGGCCTATAAATATGTGAAAACATGTTCAGTATCACTAACCATAACCAGAACCACAGTAAAGTTTTATCTCACTCTAGTTAGAATGACTATTATCAAATAGGCAATAAAAAACAAATGGTGATGAGTTTGAGAGAACCCTTATGCCCTCTTGTTGGGGATTTAGATTAGTGCAGCCATTGTAGAGAACAGTGTGGAAGTTCCTTAGAAAGCTAAAAATAGATCTACCATGTGTCCCAGCTGTCCCTCTTCTGAATGTGTACCTTCGGGAAATGAAATCAGCATATGAGAAAGACACCTGCGCTCCAGGTTCATTGCAGCACTATTCGCAGTAACCAAGATATGGACTAAACCTGGGTGTCCATCAAAAGATGAATGGATGAAGAAATGTGGTATATATACACAATGGAATATAATTTATGCATAAAAGAATGCAATCCTGACATTTGCAGTAAAGTAGGTGGAACTGGAGATCATTACAAGAAGTAAAATGAGCCAAACTCAGAAAGACAAATGCTGCTGGTCTCATTTATGGAAGTTGAAAAAAATGGATCTGAACTTGGAATAGCGATTATTAGAAGCTGGAAAGAGGAGAAAGGGATAGAGGGAGGTTGGATAATGGATAACAAAACACAGTCAGATAAAAATCCAAGGTGGTGTTCCACAGCACAGTGGGGTAACTACATTTCACAATGATATATTAAATATTGTATGAGGAACTGGAAGAGAGGAGCTGGTAGGCTCCAAATACAAAGAAAAGGTAGGGTAATGTCAAGACTACTTGCCTGGTTGGATGGTTTATGCTGTGTGTATGTGTTGAAATATTGTATACCCCATAAAGGTATGCAAATATTACCTGCTAATAAAAAATAAAAATATATAAATTAACCCCTCCCCCAAAAAAGGAAAAAAAGAATCTTCCATTAAAGAGTTATCCTTGAATGCCACTTTCATCTCAAAAGTGTCACTAATGCCTGTGTATCTGTTGCCAACCTTCAAAATTGAAGGAGAAATCACTCACAGATCCTTGCTGACCCAAGTCTAGCCAGAGTCTCAACAGTTCAGACTGCTTGAAGATCAGCTGGGTTTGTAAGAAGTCTGATAGTTGGCCTGGAGATAACCCCTGTTATACATGAGACTATTCGTGCTGTGCATTGTTCTTCAGGACATGGCCTCTTGGATGCAAGGGCTGTTCACCTAACTTAGCGTCAGCATGTGGGCATTTCTGTTAGATGTTAGACTGGCACATTTCACACACATCCTTGCAGTTGTCCCCATTCACTCCCATTCTTTCTTTTCTAGAAGGAGTCTGCAGTCTCACATGAAATTGCATCTGCATGGTCACTGAGGAGGGGAAAGTGGTATTTCCCTTGTCCTATTAGTTGCAACACCATTGGTGATGTGCTCTTTTAGATGGGCGGAGTAGGAAAGAGACAGCATCATTATCGATGAAAAGGAGGAAGAGCAAAATCTACTTGTTCAAAATTTTTTTTGGGGGGGGGGGAGCTTAGTGTTCCCAAAGTGGTCATTTTGATTGGAGTGAAAATCATCTCACCTGGTTTTTTTTGTGGTGATATCATTTAAAAAAAAAAGATTTCTTTGTTTATTGGAAAGGCAGAGTTAGAAACAGAGAGAGAGATATATCTTCCATTGCTGGTTCACTCCCTAAATGGTTGCAACAGCCACATCCAGGCCAGGCTGAAGCCAGGAGCCTGGAACCCTATTCTGGTCTCCCACATGGGTGGCAGGGACCCAAATACTTGGGCCATCTTCCGTTGCTTTCCCAGGAGTATTTGCAGGGACCTGGAGCAACAGTGGAGCAGCTGGAACTCGAACTGCAGGCAGTGGTTTAACTTGCTGCACCACAATACCAGCCATGGTGATGTCATTTTTATAGCTGTGACTAATAGCAAGGTTCCCAACTGGTAAGCCTAAGTTCTGAGGTATGGGGGAAACAATTTGTTCTTAATACTAGTAAAGGTTATGAAATTTGCAAATAAATTATGATTATATGTAATAATTATAGTGGGAATAATAGGTATGATATTACCTTACAGACTGGAAAGTTAGTTTTGGCCCATGATTGCTCTCAAGAATCATATAATTCTCTGAGGAAGTTTCTGTTGTTATCTGTGTCTTATACGTGGAGTCCTCATAGAGTTCATGGAAAATTTGTATTGTCTTTCAGTTCTGTTTTTACATGAACATTTGGATGATTTCTTGTAGATGTAGAAACTGAGGCTATAGAGGTTAAGTTCAGACTTCTGGAAGACAGAAGGGATGGGATTTGAACCCAAATCTGACAAACGGACTCACTTAAATTCATTTCTGTTTCCTGAGGAGTTGTGTCTAACCACATCTCCACATGCTGACCTTGGGAAGTGTGAATGTCATTGCTCCTGAGCAGGACATCCAGCCACCCCAGTTTAATCCCCCTGAGTGGTGGGTTTCCCATGAATTGGGACCATCATTAAAACTGGGAAAATACTGGGCAAATTGGGAGGAGTTGGTCACCCTGCATGTCATGATAGAGACAAGGATCAGGTGGAAGCCACTGAGTTACTTCCTCACCCTTGGTATTGCTGTATGTACTCTGGACAGGTGGGATGAGAGTGCGGTTTTCCTGATCAACTTTTCTAGTACGTGAAGAAAATGTGTGGAGAAAGTGTGGGGCTGTCTTCAGCCTTGGGCCTTCCTCAGAGTCTTTCGAAAAGCGGTGAAGAGGAAATTAAAAATTAATACCTAGATAAATTGCCTGCCATGCTGGTGGGAAACACAGTCTGTGTGGCTCAGATTAGGCCACCATGGTTGCATTTTGGCCGGATGTCTGCATCCCAGCCTTTCTAAGTTCATGGATTTTAGTAATTGGGGGATGTTTTTTCTTGCCAAGACGACACCCTGGATGTGGCCCATTCTTCCTTCATTACCACTTAGAAACTAGCATTTAATGTTTACAAATCATCCACATTCTCAAACTGGAGGGAAAAATTGGGAAGATGTACTTATTTTAAAATTGAAATTTGCTACTTGGAAGTGTCTATTCCTTGGGGGAAATTCTTCAGGTTTGATTTTCTTATGTTGGAAGATCTGCCTGTAGGCCTGGCAGTTTTTCAAGAGGAAACATACTTGGTTCCTTTTTATAAAAAATAGATTAATTTGCCTTTCTTTCTTTTTTTTCTTTCTAACATGCTCTTGAGCTGTCATTGAACACCTGGAAATTTGGTTTTCAATTAATTGATGATTTTCCTATCTGGTCTCTCTTTGTTGTTGCTGTTCTTCTCCTCCGACCCCCTCCTTTGGGTGTGGGGAGGAGTTATCTGCGCCTCTTGGGGACATCTGCTGTTTGTTGTTGTAGCTGACTTTGGAATGCTGTCCTTGGAGCAGCTTCCAACATGGACTGTCCACATGCAACACTTCATTAACTGATGGGCTGAGTGAAAGGAACTTTTCTTGCAAGGCAAGGCCCCAAGTGGCCAGCGCCGCGCCCTCTAAGTGTTAACACTTTCAAAAATGATTAGCCACTCTGAGGGAAATCTTTATAAATAACAGCTATTTGAATTCTTTCTGGCTTTCATACACAAGAGAGTGTCGTGAGCAGATTGGAACCTTTTCTTCATAGCTCAGGGTCAAGATTAGCAGTGTGTATTATTAGTCTTTCTCATGAAGGCCTGGGTGCCTTATAGATGATCTTGGGAATGCAGATATTTGCTTCCCTCCTAAGTGGTTTCAGATTATCTCCTTTTAATGTCTTTTTGGTGTTTTTTTTTTTTCCTACTTTGGTTCCTCCCATGCTGCTAGAGCTCACCCCTCACTGCTGACAGTATCTATGTCTTTAGCACTTCTGTCACCATTCAACTTTTGACTGTGAACTTGCTATAGGCTAAGGAACAGATGGCCACACTTGCTAGAATAAGCTAGAGTAACAAGGTTCTGAGCAGATTAACCCCTGAGTAAATTGAGTGTATCTTAATGTGTTGAACTTGAATCAGCTAGGATAGGGCCTTGAGATAATTGTGGTGCCAGTGTGTTGAGTTAGCTCCTTGTGGATTTCAACACTGATGCGGTAAAGCCTATGACAAATTGATTTTGAGGTCAGAACCAGGAAGGATCCAGTTCCTCAGTAAGCTAACTTGACTTTGCTTCTTTTTAGCCAAGCTAGTATTTGGAACTCTTGGTTCTTTTCACATACCTTTTATCACCTTTGGATGTGTAACAGACTTTTATTGAAGCTGCAGGGATCTTGTTAGCCAAAGTACTGGTACTTTGTTTTCTTTTTTAATGATGGATGAGAAAAATATTTCTTTCTTATTGGGGGCAGGTGCCGCAGCATAGCAGGTAAGCCATCACCTGTAACACTGGCATCCCATATGGGCACCAGTTTGAGTCTTGGCTGCTCCACTTCTGATCCAGCTCCCTGCTGATGGCTTGGGAAGGCAGTAGAAGATGGCCCAAGTGTTTGGGCCCCTGCATCTGCATAGGAGGCCCAGAGAAAGCTCCTGACTCCTGGCTTCACATTGACTCAACTCTGTTCTTTATGGCCATTTGGGGAATGAACCAGTGGCTGGGAGACCTCTCTCTCTGTCTCTTCCACTCTCTCTCTCTGTAACTGTGCCTCTCAGGTAAATAAATAAATCTTTAAAAAAAATCATTTATTTATTTAAGGAGGAGGGAGAGGTGAGGAGAGAGCAAGAGATGCTGGTTCACTCTCCAAATACCTGCAATGGCTGGGACTGGGTGGAGGTTGAATCTGGGAGCTGGGAACTCAATCCAGGTTTTCTGCTTGAGTGACAGGAACCCAGTTACTTGAGTCATCATCTGCTGCCTCTTAGGGTCTACATTAGCAGAAAGCTGGAGTCAGAAACTGGAGGTAGGTGTTGGACCCAGGGACTTTGATATGGGTTAAAACACTAGTGTTTTAACTGGCATCTTAAATGATAGACCACATGCTCCAGAAAATATTATTTTTTTTATAGTTTATCCTTATATTAAGTTTTCAGAAAGTAGGAGTGCGCTTGTATAAGTAATCAAATTTGGAGAACCTCTGCAGCAGGTTAAAATTCATATTTCTTAATATCATGAAGTCGACTGAGTATATGGTATGGAAAGGTCAGGGATGAGGCAGCTGAGGATGAGAACTTTTAAAGCAATGTGTTTCCCTTAGCTACTTTTGTTAGGTGAGGGAGTACACTTTACCAAATTGCTTGTCTGCTTATTTTGATCTTTTAGTGTTGGAGATTTAAAAGTTACTAGATTTGCTTTAAATAATAGTGGGAAAGTCAAGTTACTTATGTCAATTAGACTTACTATAAAAAATGAAATAGATGTTATAAATTAAAAGCTATTTGAATTTGTTCTTTACCAACCAGAAATTCCGTGTTATACTGGTGTACTGAAAATTTCTCATAATTTTACTTTTTGAAAGTATATATAGGGGGGCTGGTGCTGTGGTGCAGCAGGCACTGTGGTGCAGTGGGTTAAAGCCCTGGGTTGCAGTGCTGGTATCCCATATAGGCACGTGCTCAAGTTCTGGCTGCTTCACTTCTGATACAGCTCCCTGCTAATGTGCCTAGAAAAACAGTGGAGGATGGCCCAAGTCCTTGGGTCTCAGCACTCACATGGGAGACCTAGAAGAATCTCCTGGCTTCGGATCGGCTCAGCTCTATCCTTTATGGCCACTGGGGAGTGAACTAGCGAATGGAAGACCTCTATCTGTCTCTCTGTCTCTGTCTCTGTCTCTCTCTCTCTGTAACTCTGTCTTTATAGATAAAAAAATATTTTTTTTAACTTTTATTTAGCAAATATAAATTTCCAAAGTACAGCTTATGGATTACAATGGCTTTTCGCCCCATAACTTCCCTCCCACACACAACCCTCCCATCTCCCGTTCCCTCTATCCTTCTATTCAAATCAAGATTCATTTTCAATTATCTTTATATGCAGAAGATCAATTTAGTGTATATTAAGTAAAGATTTCAACAGTTTGCACCCACACAGAACATAAAGTGTAAAATACTATTTGAGTACTAGTTATAGCATTAATTCACATTGAACAACACATTAAGGTCAGAGATCCTACATGAGGAGTAAGTGCACAGTGACTCCTGTTGTTGACTTAACAAACTGACACTCTTGTTTATGGCATCAGTAATCTCCCTAGGCTCTTGTCATGAGTTGCCAAGGCTATGGAAGCCTTTTGAGTTTGCTGACTTCGATCTTTTCGATCTTATTTAGACAAGGTCATAGTCAAAGTGGAAGTTCTGTCCTCCCTTCAGAGAAAGGTACCTCCTTATTTGATGGCCCATTCTTTCCACTGGAATCTCACTCACAGAGATCTTTCATTTAGGGGTTGGTTGGTTGTTGTTTGTTTTTTTTTTGTTTGTTTGTTTGTTTTTTTTTGTTGTTGTTGTTGTTTTGTTTTTGCCATAGTGTCTTGGCTTTCCAAGCCTAAAATACTCTCATGGGCTCTTCAGGCAGATCCAAATGCCTTAAGGGCTGATTCTGAGGCCTGAGTGCTGTTTAGGACATCTGCCATTCTATGAGTCTGCTTGTATCCCGCTTCCCATTTTGGATCATTCTCTCCATTTTTAATTCTATCAGTTAGTACTAGCAGACACTAGTCTTGCTTATGTGATCCCTTTGACTCGTAGACCTATCAGTATGATCAATTGTGAACTGAAATTGATCACTCCGACTAGTGAGATGGCATTGGTACATGCCATCTTGATGGGATTGAATTGGAATCCCCTGGCACATTTCTAACTCTACCATTTGGGGAAAGTCAGCTTGAGCATGTCCCAAATTGTACATCTCCTCCCTCTCTTATTCCCACTCTTATATTTAACAGAGATCACTTTTCAGTTAAATTTAAACACCTAAGAATAATTGTGTATTAATTACAGAGTTCAACCAATAGTATTAAGTAGAACAAAAAAATACTAAAGGGGATAAAGTATTAAGTTGTTCATGAACAGGGCAAGGGCTGATCAAGTCACTGTTTTCCATAGTGTCCATTTCACTTCAACAGGTTTCCTTTTTGGTGCTCAGTTAGTTGTCACCAATCAGGGAGAACATTTGGGACTGGCTTATTTCACTCAGCATGATATTTTCCAGATTCCTCTTCCATTTTGTTGCAAATGACCGGATTTCATTGTTTTTTACTGCTGTATAGTATTCTATAGAGTACATGTCCCATAATTTCTTTATCCAGTCTACTGTTGATGGGCATTTGGGTTGATTCCAGGTCTTAGCTGTTGTGAATTGAACTGTAATAAACATTAAGGTAAAGACCGCTTTTTTGTTTGCCAATTTAATTTCCTTTGGGTAAATTCCAAGGAGTGGTATGGCTGGGTTGTATAGTAGGGTTATATTCAGGTTTCTGAGGAATCTCCAAATGACTTCCATCGTGGCTTGACCAGTTTGCATGCCCACCAACAGTGGATTAGTGTCCCTTTTTCCCCACATCCTCGCCAGCATCTGTTGTTGGTAGATTTCTGTATGTGAGCCATTCTAAGCCATTCTAACCGGGGTGAGGTGAAACCTCATTGTGGTTCTGATTTGCATTTCCCTGATGGCTAGTGATTCTGAACATTTTTCATGTGCCTGTTGGCCATTTGGATTTCCTCTTTTGAAAAATGTCTATTGAGGTCCTTGGCCCATCTCTTGAGTGGGTTGTTTGATTTGTTGTTGTGGAGTTTCTTGATCTCTTTGTAGATTCTGGTTATCAACCCTTTATCTGTTGCATAGTCTGCAAATATTTTTTCCCATTCTGTCGGGTGCCTCTTCGCTTTCCTGACTGTTTCTTTTGCAGTACAGAAACTTCTCAATTTGATGCAATCCCAAATGTTAATTTTGGCTTTGACTGCCTGTGCCTCCGGGGCCTTTTCCAAGAAGTCTTTGTCGATACCTATATCTTGCAGAGTTTCTCCATTGTTGTCTAATAATTTGATGATGTTGGGTTGTAGATTCAGGTCTTTAATCCATGTTGAGTGGATTTTTGTGTAAGGTGAAAGGTAGGGGTCTTGCTTCATGCTTCTGCGCATGGAAATCCAGTTTTCCCAGCACCATTTATTGAATAGACTGTCCTTGCTCCAGGGATTGGTTTTGGATCCTTGATCAAATATAAGTTGGCTGTAGATGTTTGGATTGATTTCTGGTATTTCTGTTCTGTTCCATTGGTCTATCCATCTGTTTCTGTACCAGTACCATGCTGTTTTGATTACAACTGCCCTGTAGTATGCCCTGAAATCTGGTGTTGTGATGCCTCCAGCTTTGTTTCTGTTGTACAAGATTGCTTTAGCTATTCGAGGTCTCCTGTGTCTCCATATGAATTTCAGCATCATTTTTTTCCGGATCTGAGAAGAATGTCTTTGGTATTTTGATTGGTATCACATTGAATCTATAAATTGCTTTTGGGAGAATGGACATTTTGATGATATTGATTCTTCCAATCCATGAGCATGGCAGATTTTTCCATTTCTTGGTATCCTCTTCTATTTCTTTCTTTAAGATTTTGTAATTCTCATTGTAGAGATGTTTAACGTCCTTGGTTAAGTTTATTCCAAGGTATTTGATTGTTTTTGTGGCTATTGTGAATGGGGTTGATCTTAGAAGTTATTTCTCAGCCATGGCATTGCTTGTGTATACAAAGTCTGTTGATTTTTGTGCATTGATTTTATATCCTGCTACTTTTCCAGTGGGATGCTGGAATTGGGAGCAGAGCAAGGATTTTGTGCCCAGTCACTCTGATACAGGGTGTGGGCATCCCAAGTGGTGTCTTAACTGCTGCACCAAATGCCCACCCCATGGCAGTTATTGAGTAGAAAACAATTTGCAATGTTGGTATTAGAAACCCAATTCTGCATTTATATTTGGAACATCCTCTCAAGATATTTTAAAGCTTTCCTTTGACTTTTTATATGATCCATTTGTTGTTCAGGAACACATTGTTTAATTATTTCTATCATTTAAGCATTTTTCAGTTTTTCTCCTGTCGTTGATTTTTTAGTTTCATACCATTGTGGTTAGGAGAGATATGTGCTTTGATTTCCATCTTTTGAAATTTGTTAAGACTTTTTTCATGGCTTAACATGATCTCTACTGGAGAAATGCTTCCTGTCTGCTGAAGAAGAATGTCTGTTCTGCTGCTGCTTGATAGAATGTTCTGGATTTATCTGATATGCTCATTTGTTCTAAAGTATAGTTGAAGTCAGTGTTTCCTTATTGATTTTCTGTCTGGATGAACTATGCATTATTGAATGGAGGGTACTAAAGTCTGCTACTAGTACTTTATTGTTGTCTGTTTCTCCCTTTATATGTTAATAATTGCCTTACATATTTAGGTGCTCTGTTGCTGGATGTATATATATATTTGATTGTTATATCTGCCTGATGAACTGAACCTTTTATTATTACTTAATTATCTCCTTTGTCTCTTTTGACAGCGTTTGACTTAAGGTCTGTTTCATCTGATATTAGTATAGCAATTCTGCCATTTTTTATTTCCATTGGATGGGTTATCTTTTTCCGTCCCTTCTATTTCAGTTTATGTCAGGCCTCAAAGGTGAAGTGAGTCTCCTGTGGACAGCTGATAGTTGGGTCATGTGTTTTTAAATCCATTTAGCTACTCCATCCTTTGGTGAATTTGGGTCATTTAAATTTAATTATTGATAGATAAGGACTTACTGTTGATATTTTGTGAATTATTTTCTGGCTGTTTTGTCTTTTGGTACTTCATTTCTTCCTTGCTATCTTCTTTGTGATTTGATAATTTTCTGTAGCTGTATGATTTTAATTCTCTTTCCATTTTGTATCTATACAGTAGAATTTTGCTTTGTGGTTACTATGAGCCTTGTGTAAAACATCCTCTTTTGATTCCAATCTTTTTTAGGCTGATAATAATGTAATGTTCCTTGCATACAAAAGCTGGAGACTTTAGCCCCTCTTCTGTATTTATTTATTTTTTTTTTTTTACAGGCAGAGTGGACAGTGAGAGAGAGAGAGAGAGAGAGAGCGAGAGAGAGAAAGGTCTTCCTTTTGCCGTTGGTTCACCCTCCAATGGCCGCAGCGGCCGGCGCGCTGCGGCCAGCGCACCGCACCTATCCGAAGGCAGGAGCCAGGAGCCAGGTGCTTCTCCTGGTATCCCATGGGGTGCAGGGACCAAGCACTTGGGCCATTCTCCACTGCACTCCTGGGCCACAGCAGAGAGGTTACATCTGGTTAAATTGTGTGACTGTGATAAAGTGAAAGTCGCTGTAGTTATTCTTTTTTCTTAAATATTTATTTATTTATTTGAAAGTCAGAGTTACACACACACACACACACACACACAGAGACAGAGACAGAGAGAGAGGTTTTCCGTCCGATGGTGCACTCTCCAATTGGTTGCAACAGTCAGAGCTGCACTGATCTGAAGCCAGGAGCCAGGAGCTTCTTCCAGATCTTCCACGCAGGTGCAGGGGCCCAAGGACTTGGGCCATCCTCTACTGCTTTCCCAGGCCATAGCAGAGAGCTAGATCGGAAGTCAAGAAGCTGGGACTAGAACCGGCACCCACATGGGATGTGGCACTTCAGGCCAAGGCATTAACCCGCTGAGCCACAGCGCTGGCCCCTATAATTATTCTTAATAGTTTTGCCTTTTAACCTTTATGCTAAAGTTATAAGTAATTTAAACACCATTATTGTGGTATTAGAGTAATCTATTTACCTTTACCAGTTAGTTTTAGACTTTCATATGTTTTTATGTTACTAATCGGAGGATGTTTCAGCTTGAATAACTCCCTTTGGGATTGTCTATAAGGCAGGTATAGTTGCATGAAACTCCCTCATCTACACACACACACACACACACACACACACGGTGAGAACGAGAGTAAGAGACAGAGAGATATTGGTTTGACAAACTTTTTTGGATTGAATTTATTAGAGATCTTTGAGTTTACTGTATCTGGATGTTCATATCTTAAAACCTTAGGAAATGTTCAGCCATTATTTCTTTCTTTGACAAAATTTATTTGAAAGACAGAGAGAGAGACAGAGGTAAAAGTGGGCTAGGGGAGAGATATCTTGCATTTAATAGTGCACTCCTAATTGCCTGCAACAACTTGGGTTGAACTGGAGTAAAGCCAGGGGCCTTTAACTTAATCTGGATCACCTGCATATGTGGCAAGGGTCCAACTACTTAAGCCATTACTACCACCTCCTAGAGTGCACAGGATGCTAGAATTGGAATGGTGCTGGGCACTCTCATAAGTACACTGATATGAGAAGCAGGTGGACTGAGTGGCTTCTTAACTGCTCCCTCCCAGACATTCCTAGCTATTATTTATTTAAAAAAGCTTTCTCTTTCTTTATCCACTTTCTGGAACATATGTTATGCAAATATTAGCTCTCAATGGTGTCCCAGAGATCCCATAGTCCTTCTTCTTTTATTTTCTCTATTGTTTTATTCTCTGAAAACTGTCAAATTATCTATATTCAGGTTTGTTCTTTCTTCTTGCTTTAGTATGCTGTTGAAGTTTTCTGCTCTCTACTTTTTTATTTACTTCAATCACAGTATTCTTTAGATCCAGAGTTTTTTTGTGTGTTCTTTTTCATGTTTTCTATCTTTTTGTTTAGCTTTTCATTTTGTTCTTGTATTTTTTCCCTTGATTTAATTAAGTTGTTGACTTTTGTTCTCTTGTAATTTGCTGAGCTTGTTTACAACAATTGTTAGGCCATTTGTGGATCCCCACCTACTACTTTTGGGTTGATTACTAGAATCCATTGTTTCCCTTTGGTAGGTTTATTTGTTTTCCTGATTCTTAATGATCTTTCGAATTTTAGGAAGGTGCCTGTGCACTGGAAAAATAGTCACATCTTTCAGTCTTTATGGACTGTTAGGTAAGGAAAAACCTTTACCTCTGGGGATGGTAGAGGAAGACAGTAGACAGTTTTGCTGATATGCTCTGTGGCACTGGGGCCAGTCTTGCAGTGCACCAAGTATGAGGGTATGTGATAGCTCCAGGTCTGGAGGGTGATGTGTCTCATTGGTTCAGATGGCTCATTTCCATGACACTAACGATGCTATGGTCCTTGTTAGTAGGAGCTATATAAGGTTTGCAGTGGCTGTGAGGTGTTTGGGGACCTCAGCTTTACCTCTGGATCCAGTGGCCAGGAACTGGGACTGGCAGCGTTCGAGACCAGAGCCTGCAGTGTGTATGTAATTTGCTGCAGAGGCAGGCAGGTATGTGTGTGTGTGTGTGTGTGTGTGTGACTGTAGAGGTCAGCGGCAGACTTGTGCATAGTGACAAGGCCCTGGGTCTGAGGCAGAGGCTTGGGTTAATTGTATACACACATGTGCAGTGGGGTCTGATAGCCTTCATATGCATAACTGCAGGAGGCAGCTGTGAGCTAGTGACAGGGCTTAGGCCTTCTGTTCGTGTCTGAACTGCTGCCGATCCAAGCTAGGGGGGTACATGCATACGTAGGTGCAGGGGCAGGGGCCAGCTGCTTTTATACAACAACACTGGGAGCCAGAGCTGGCGGCATGCAATATCCTGGCTGCAGGGGGTCAGTCTCAGGTGTAAGCAGCAGCATTGTGACTGGAGCCTGTGCTTGAGGCCTTTAGGACTTTGTGCAGACACACATGTAGTATCTATACTGGATCCCTAATTCAGAGTGCCCACAGAAGCAGCAGCTGGAATGGCCCAGGGAAGAGTGGTAGTAGCTTAGTCATCTAGAGAATGCCAAGGCTACTATGCTGAGTCATTGGCTAGAGTGCCTATGGAAGGAACAGCTTAGGTAGCTTTGGGGAGAGTGGAAGGAGAGGGATGGTTAGTTAGGAACCTGAGGACTACACGGGCTACCAGACTGGATCTACAGGCTGGGACAACTGCATCAGCATCAACAGCTGGGCAGCTCTGAGTGTGGCTTCAGAGAATGGAGAGGTGTGTGTATAGTTCAGGCATCTGGAGACTTTGAAGGCAAAACAAAAACCTGTGGGATGCTCAGAGTTGAAGACTGCAGAGTCTGTTGCTGTTCTAGCCATTAGTTTCCTCAGTGACAAAAGCTGCTAGGAGCCTCTGCAGGACAAGCTGCCTGGGACCTCAATTTATAAACACTGAGAGGTCCTTTGTGGTCATCCATGGGGGTCTGTCAGAGTCCTGTGTCAAACAGGCCGCTTGGGGTCACAGTGACTCTTGCTACGTGGATGGCTGATAGAGACCTGTCCCTCTTCTTTGTTTCCCATTACCTAATTCCCGTCACAGCTTTCATCTCAGCTGTGCAGATCTCTCTGATCTGGGTGGGATGAAACTGAAGTTGGTTGTCCTGGCAGAGTCCTGAGAGCCTGGGGATGCTGGTTGTACACCTGTTCTCTTTTTCTCTACAGGGAGGCACATGAGCCAGGGAGTTCTTTCTCTGTGCTGAGTTGTGAGAAGGTCTGACAATTTTTTCTACCCTGTACTCATTTTCCTCTCTCTCAATGTATTTCTGTGGCTACTAAGTGAACTCCTAAGCTCTGGCAGAGTCAGCTTTGTTCATGGATTGCTATTGAATTGTTGATCTTCATGGAGGACAACGAATGTTGGAGTCTCCTCCTCCGTCATCTTGTGGATGGCACTCTCTTGCTTATATTGATTTGTGGATCAGTGGTTTTCTCTTGGTGCCACTGTGAAGCTTTTTGTTCTGGAAATGCCTCTCTGGCCACTTTCCATGTGGGTAGTAAGAGGAGTATCCTAGGAGAAATGGCTTGTGACCATGAAGACATTTAGTTTACAATTTATATCTCACAAAATGTGAGACCATAGAGGAAGTAATGATCTTTGAAATGTTGAGCTATTATGGAGAGTTAGTTAAGACTCCCCTCCCACCATGGTCAAAGTGCTACTTAGGTGAGGATATTCATATTGGAACAAAATTGGGATTAAAATGGAGACAAAAATTTGTATAAATAATGAGAATAAAGTTGGTTTATATTGGATCTTCATCTTGCAAATGAAATTAAATGGTCTAAAATAAGTTTTTTAATTTTACACTTAGCAAAATGTAGGTGACAGCCATAACTACATGTTCATTTTTATAAGGAACAAAGAATGGAAATCAAATACAGGTTTTCATTTGTTTGTAATTTTTCCCATAAAATTGGAGGCTAGGATGATGACAACATGATACTCTATGTTTGATATTTGCAGTGCCATCTTTTAAGAAGAGAATCATTTTACCAAAAATCTACTGGGGAGCATCTTTAGTTTTCACGGAAGCCTTTTTACCCATCATTACTTAAATAATTCTTTTTTGAAATTCCTGTGCTACCATCATCCAGGTTAACTTTCCAGGCTAATAGAACAGATGGTGGCTTTAGGTGAGACTTTACAGTTCCTTACCACCATATGGAATGGGTGCTGTCAGCTAGGCACAGTGCTGGATGCTAGGATAATGTAGCTCCTCACCTTCCAGCCACACAGCATGGAACACACTTGAAGGTAGCCTCATCACATACAGTATACTAAAGATACAAAGAATGAACATTATCCATTCAGTGTTGAGAACCCCAAAGATTCCACAGGGAGGTGGCATTTGAGAGGGATGATTCCAAGAGATGAAATGGCATGAGATGACAAGATGAGGCTCAGGCAAGGGAGAGCTTGAGGATAAGAACACAGGACAAACCCAGTGGGTTGTGCAGTTTTGCTGGTGCAGGAGAGGCAGAGAGGATGAGAGGAGTTCAGGATGACATGTAGGTGAGGTTCACCTTTCTGGCAGAGCTTCATACACTAGAATAAGGTTGGGTCAGAGGAAAGAATATTCATCAACAACTGTAGATACAGTAACAACTATAGATACAGCTGTTTATAACATAATGTGTAATCCTTATGGGCAATATCAGATTGTATGTAATTCAATAATTTCAATTATTAAATATGACTTAGAACATTTTACAGGGTTATTTACCCTGAAGGTACAAAGGAGGCTTCTCTGGATAAGAATGTTTAAGCTGAGACTTGGAGGATCAAAAGGAATTGAAAGAAAGGTCTAGGAAGGGGAAGATGGGAACACAGTAGAGGCAAAGGGAGTAGCTTTATAAAGGCTGGAGGCAACAGGGAGCTGGAACCATCATGGGAACTCAGGAAGGTCCAGAGCTGTGCTGTCCAATGTGGTAGCCCCCAGTCATGTGTGATTCTCGAACATTTGAAATGTGGCTAGAGCAACCAAGGAACTGAATTAATTAGGTTTAGAAAACCTAAACCTATAGCATCATGGGCAAGAGGGAGTGAGGGTTCATGAGGCCCAAGATGCACATTAGGGAAAGATTTTGTGACATGGTGGACCATGGAGCTTAGCCAAAACTTCATCCTTGGCTTTAGGAAACCCCTAAAGGATGTGTACAATGGTGGGACATAATCAAATTGGTCATTCTGCAGTTGGCCTGGGAGCAGGGTGTTAGTGCTGGATTTAAGCAGGGAAGTGCTAGTAATGAAGCTATTCCTAAGGAAAATTGATCCACACTCGGGTGTAGGATAGACTGAACAGGAAATGGAGGAAGGTGGAGAGATCACAAAGGGAGGTGGTGGAGCATTGTGGTTAATAACACAGCTTCTGGAGCCTGCTTGCCAGGACCAAATTCTCCATTTACTGTTTTCTTTAAACCGTGTGAGCAGTGCTTGGTCCCAGAGGTAGCCTGGCTCATATAGCTGTGGGGTCGGTAACACTGGGACTGCCTGAGCTTGCAGCCAAGCCTTGGGGAACTACTGTGAGAGATTGCCTTTCTGGGGGCAGGGCATGTGGCAGTGTTCTCCTGCTTTTCCCTTATTTCACTTGGTACAGCAATTAAGGGGCCTTGATGACAAATCCTTTTATCTTCTTTTGCCTTATTTGGTAAGCTTTGTACTTATACTTTCATGGGCCATCTGTTATTATCTTCTGCTTCCTGTTGGAAGGTGTTTGGCAGTGGCAGAACATCCTAGGACTTATGGGGAGAGGGGTGCTCTCTGGAGGGTCCCCAAGACACTGTCATAGAACTTGCTTTCCCCAATTGCAGTCCTAATGGACTAGGGGAGCGCATTTGCTCTCTCTTTGGAGAAGACTGAGCAGTGTAGCTTGTAGCTTGGTAGGTGGCAGGGCCGAGTGTGTGAAAATTCAGACCTTGCGGCTGCAAGAAACCCTCACAGCACAATTAGAGGAAGAGTCTCCACTGCAAAGATAGGCTGTGGAATCTGGGTGCTGGAGCTGCTGACTCTGAGGAATAGCTGGAGGTGAGAACCCAAGGGCTGTCAGGCTATTCCTGCTCCCTTCTGAGCATAAGCCTCACCTGCCTTTTCTGCATCTTGGTCCATGAAGTCAAAGTGGGCAATCCACAGCCCTTGACTTGACCTTTCATAGATCATGCTGGAATCTGGGAGGGAGGCCAGCTTAGATGGGTTTTCATCCTTGCTCTAGTCAGGCCTCTCTTTATGGGAATGGAAGTGGAACAAACATGGCTTCTGGGTGCCTGTTCTTTTCTTTTCTTTGAAAGGCACAGTTGGAGAGAGACAGAAAAATCTTTCACTTGCTGATATACTCCCCAAATGGCCACAATGGCCAGGGCTGGTCCAGACCAAATCCTGGTTCCAGGATTCAGGAACTTCACCCAGGTCCCCCACGGAGGTGCAGAGACCCAAGCACTTAGGCCATCTTCTCCTGCTTTCCCAGACATATTACCAGGGAACTGGATTGCAAGTAGAGCAGCTGGAACATGAACCAGCAGCCCTATGGGATGCTGGTGGTGCAGGTGGTATCTTAACCAACTACGCCTCAGTGCCAGTACCTAGCCACCACTTTCCGTGATCTCCTAGGAATAGGGGCTCTATCTGGTTGTAATCAGAATGGTGTTCAGTATTATATAGCATGTAACATAATATACCATAATCATATACCATGAATATGTATTTATACATATCATATCACAGGGATATGTAGACTATTATAAAAAAGTTACTCCAAAACTCAAGCTTTACACCCATACGTATTGCATCACCTGCCACTCTGGTGACTTATTGTAAGGAAAATTTTTTTTAAAGTAAGATTTACTTATTTATTTGAAAGTCAGAATTACAGATAGGGAGAAATGGAAAGCGAGAAGGAGAGGGAGAGAAAGAGGGAGAGGGAGAGGGAGAGGGAGAGGGAGAGGGAGAGATTGATCTTGCATCTACTGGTTCACTTCCCAAATGACCCTGGCTAGGCCTGGGCCAGGTTGAAGCCAGGAGCCAGGAGTTTCATCTGGTTATCACATGTGGGTGGCAGTGACCCAAGCACTTGTACCATATTCTGCTTTCCGGGTACATTAGTAGGTAGCTGGATTGGAATTGGAGCAGCTGGGAGTTGAACCGGAGAATATATGGGATGCCAGTGCCATAGATAGTGGCTTAACTTGCTGCACTACAATGCTGGCCCCTCTAAGAAACCTCTTGATTTTTGCTTCATCATACTATTAGCATGAGAAATGAAGGAAAAAGTCCACTTTTATGTGGTATTATGAGGTAAATGTTTCTTTGTTTAGGGAAAAAGGGATTGAGGTGTAGAATTGCCATGAATGCATATCTTCCAAGGATTAAAATTCACTGTATCTGGTAGTTTACACTTCAGATCATCATGATTTACAGAGTAAAACAAAGACATTAATATAGTGCACAAGTGAGAGCAGGATTTATTTGAGAAAGAATATACATTTATGTGTGAGTGTGGGCCACCCAACAAGGAGAGAATCCCATCATGCTTGGTTCAAAGAGTTGCTAATGAGGAGACTGAGGTGGAGGAGGTCAGAAAAGTGTCCACAAACAAGAACCTGAAGCCTGGAGCCAAAGAACAGGAATTCTCCCATCACCTGACTCCTTTATGAAACAGCAATCTAGTGCCCTAATTGAATCTACAGACTGGGTGGTATTTAGCAAGAATGAGGCTTTCTGGGAGTCTCATGGCACCTCCACATGGAGTTCAACATACACTTGGCCATCATGGCGTTTCTTCCTTCCTGGTCCCTTGCGGTACACAGGAGCATCATGGGAAAAATGGGTGTACTAGGCAAATGGGCAAGGTGTAGAGTTCTGATGCAGGGTTGCACAGAAGTAGAGAGATGTTTCCAGCTGTACTGATTCCTGCCTAGCTCCCTACCTAATTCCCCTGTGTCAAGGTGAGGAAAAAAGGATGAAGCAGAGGTGGGATCTTCATCTCAGTGAATCACTGTTTCTAATGCATTGTGTGTTAGAGCTGAGCCTTTGAAATACTTGTGGGTCCTGCTGGAAGATACACTGAAAGCAAAAGAGCAGGACCCTACCCACAGATGTACTTGTGGTTTAGGAACTCTTGAGGAAGGTTTTTGGGTCTTGGGCTGAGAGTCGTATGGGAGCCTGGGCATAAGTGAAGGTTCGTTCCTGTCACTTGGAGTCGCTTTGCAACACCCTGCCATGTTTCTGGCATCCTCGTGCAGCATAAAAGGGGATAGCCTTCCATGGCAGGCATCAGGAATTACAGCCGATTTTCTGAGGCAAAGCTGTGCCAATTTCTTTTTTTTTCTTTCTTAAACATTTTATTTATTTATTCGAGAGGCAGAGTTACAGAGAGAGAGAGACAGACAGACAGACAGACAGAGAGACAGATCTTCCATCCACTGCTTCACTCCCCAGGTAGCTGCAATGGTCAGATCTGTGCTGATCCGAAGCCAGGATCTAGGACCTTCCTTTGGGTTCCCCACATGGATGCAAGGGAGCAAGTCCTTGGGCCATCATTCACTGCTTTCCCAGGCCATTAGCAAAGAGCCAGATCAGAAATGGGGCAGCCAGGACTCAAACTGGTGCCCATATGGGATGCTGGCACTGGCACTGCAGACAGAGGCTTAACCACACCATACCACAGCACCAGCCCCAAGCTGTCAATCTGAAACCTGGGTGCCAGGCCTCTCCCATCTTGCCCAACCTAACTGTCAATACTTTTGTCTGGTTTCCACTTTGTATTTGTGTCCCTCTTAATCCGATTAAAACATAAATCTTACACATAGGCACTAAATCTCTTGTTAAGACCTTGAGGTTGAGCTTCTAATTAGGAGCTTTGCTTCACCTCTCTGAGCATAAGTCTTGTTGAAAACTTAGGGTTTTAGAACTGAGCTAATCTTTAGAATTTGTATCTTACATACAGATTCTTTACATTAAATTTAAGTTTGTGTACACACAAGTGATCATTTTCAGAGCCTTCCAGTTGCTGTGCCTGTTTGGCAAGGACTGAACACCTGTGATTCCTTCCAAGCCTATTCACAATGGAGGGCTAAGAAGTACTAAGTTTGGGGACAAGCTTGTCAACATAAATAGTCTACTACCTACCCTTTGATTCTGTCATTCTACTTTGGGAATGTATCCTTTGGAGATAATGCTTAGGACGAAAAAAGATATTGAGAAGAATTTCCCTCCTTTTTAATTATTTTTAAAGATTTATTTATTTATTTGAAAGACATGGTTACAAAGACACACACACGCACACACACACAGATCTTCTACCCATTGGTTCACTCTCCAAGTGGCTGCATGGCTCCTGGGATGGGCCAGGCTGAAGCCAGGAGCCCAGAACTCCATCCAGTCTCCTGCGTGGGTGGCAGGGGCCCACGGACTTGAGCATCTTTCACTGCTTTTCCAGGCGCATTAGCAGGGAGGTAGAACTAAAGTAGAGCAGCTGGGCTTGAACTCATTCTCATGTAGGACACTGGACACTGGCTTAAGCCACTGCACCATAATACTGGCTCCATTTCCCTCCAAGTGAAAAACTTTTTTTTTTAAATAAGAGAAAACTTAAAATTGAACAAATAGGATACTAGCAGTGATAGTATATCATAAAGACATCAAAATTATTTAAAAAGTCCCAGATGAGATACTTTATTCCTTGCATTTATTCTTGAATCTTCATTCAAGTTATTATTATCCCATTTTTCAGTCTGGAGAGATGAGAGTGGACTGTAAAGCCAGAATTGATGAAACAATTCTTTCTTAGAATAACCAGCTTGTGAGGTGCAGCTGTGCAAAACAGAAACCTAGCGCCTAGGCTGTGGCTTAGGCTGTGCCTAGACCATGGGAACCATTCAGCCAGCAGCCCCTGAAGAAAATACTCTGAAAATTGCCACGTAACTCACATTTTCATAGGTTCCTTGGGATGCCCATGCACACAATGTCCACAATGGATTTCTTTTCTTTTCTTTAACATTTTATGTTTATTTCCCAATGCAGATGTATTTAAGTTTTCCAGGACAGTTTGTAATAACAGTCTTCGAAGATGATTTTGTGATTCCTATTTTATCATTCTTTGTAACATTTGCCTTTCTTGAGAAAATGTAAGGCCTGCCCTTCTTAGAGCTTTACTTAGGTTATAATGTTTTAATTTTGATGTCGTGTTTCAGGATTATGCTCTAATGGAATAAGTATGGGAGATGTCAGGTAACTTCCAACTTCCCACACTTAAATTGTGTTTCTGTAAAAATTTGACAAAAATCACAATTTATAGAGACAAATTGCCACTAGGTTGATATATAACATTAACATAATTTTAGCCATATTAAAAGTATAGTAACCATCAGAACTTGGAGAGAAGATCTTAAAACCATCCTTTAATGTAACTGTGATAGGAGATCCTTTTAGTCTAACAGGAATTTAAAGATTTATTTATTTCCAAGTTAGAGAGCTAGAGAGAGAGAGAGAGAGAGAGAGAATCTTCCATCTGCTGGTTCACTCTCCAAATGGTCACAACAGCCAGGGCTGCATCAGGCTGAAGTGGGGAGCCAGGACTTCATCCTGATCTCCCACATGTATGTCAGGAACCCAAACACTTGAGCCGTCCTCTGCAGCTTTCCCCAGGCGAACAGGCATCTAAATGTGCAGCCACGTTAGAATTTTAGTGGTGTAGAAGAGGAGCAAGGGGGAGTGTCCTGTAGCCCACCTCGCACATCCACCCACCCCTGGCTCTGCAGGGATACACCAGCTGCTGTAGGGCTGGCCAGGCCACACAGCGGGCCTGGGAACAAGTTACTTCGGTTGCTGCAGCCCTCGTGGGGGAAACGTGGAGGCAGAGTTGGATGAAATCAGCATTCTGTGAACACCGTGTGGAGGAAATGCAGAGGAGTTCACGGACATCCACGAGTGAAGAGTCTCGCTGACGGAGTGCGAGTGCGAAGCGCCCTTGGAGGCTGTCGGCGTGTGCTGACGTGGCCAGGACTGCGAGATAGCCTGCTGTCAGGATGCCTTTTTCACAGTGTTTCACCCGGCCTGTCTGAAACGCATCTGACGACAGAATCCTGTTATCAAGGAACGTGTTTTGGGAAACACTGATCTGAGTTTCTTTCCAAGACTCTGGGGTTTTAAAGCACGCTGCGTGAGTGTTGCTTAGCAACAGGGGAGCCACCTCCTTTGCCCACTAGATGGCACCCTTGAATGTGATTTATTTTTTTCTTTGTCATTGGCTTCTGCTTGGATATTGCTTTTTCCTGTGTACCTGGAGAGTGTGTAGATCAGTTGTTAAACCGATTTTAAGGTCATTCTAGTGACGTTTTATAAGCCATTTAAAAAATAAAACAATTGTGTCAACTGTAGGGTAAACACTAGCCAAAACTGAAAATAGTGTATGAAATTTTCTCAGTGGAATTAATGTTTTTTAAACAACATTATTTGAATAATATCCATTTTTACATTAAAATTCATTTATTTATTTGGAAGGGGGAGAGGAAGGGAGAAAACACACATGCTAGAGAGATCCAGAGAGAGAGAGAATGTGTGTTTCCATCCCAGTTCACTTGCTAATGCCTGCAATGGCTGAGGCTGGACCAGACCACAAGATGGGAACTGGGAACTCAGTCCCCAGTGGGAGGCAGGGACCCAGCTACTTGAGCCATCACCTCTGCCTCTCAGGGCTGCATCAACAGGAAGTTGGAATCAGAAGCTGGAGCCAGGGCCTGAACCCAGGTACTGTGAAATGGGATGTGGGCATCTGAGGCACTAGATCAAGTGCCACCTGTTTTTACATTTTCGGTCAGACATTAGCCAGACAAAATGTAATTGGATATTTGGGTTGTTCTGTTGATCAGCTGCAGAGATTGAATTGTGAGCCTTGAGTTCCCGTGGTGGGTAAGAAGTATCTTCATCATCTGTGTGTACCTTTGTTTGGGATCACTGAAACATTGTCCCATTTAGACGATAGTGTGCCTTCAGAAGGTCTCACTGTCCAGGCAGCCTGTGTTAAGTGGTCTCTTAAAGTCTCCTTCATATTCTAGTAAATATTTAATTGGCTCTTTATTAAACATGATTTGCTATTAGGCCTTAAGATTTTGCTGGTCTGCGGGTTAGTCAGTTCGTCTGTCCTCAGCTGGGCCTTCTGGTTGTAAGCTTAAGCACTTTAGCAACCCCCACCCCCCACTTGGAGTTCATGGAATTTCACACATTGGTTTAAGTGTGCCCAGGAGTTTTGGAAAAAGAAGCCAACTTCACTTAGGAATAGTCATGCTTCCAGTTTGTTCAACTGAAGGATGTTTACCTATTAGAAATGTGTGCCTTTTTAATGATGGAAAGGGAGCTTTAAAAAATATAATGAGGCTTTCTGCACTGCTTCCTGAATTACCTGAAATATGTGTACAGCGTGCGGAGGTGTGAGAAGCCAACTCTGTCACGGGAGCTTCATCGTGCTCTTTCACTGCTACCTTCTGAAGGGGGAATTGATCTAAGGGCTGTCAGATCCTTTCCAGTTTGAGCTTCTTTCTGAACCCCAAAGGACAAAGTTACCATCCTTCCTCAAGGTAAGTCGTCTTGCATTGCTGTGTCTTGCCCTACTATCTGGTCTGCTGCCACCTTTGGATTCACGTTGTGTGTTTTCTATGAGCTTTTCCCTCTGTTAACACCCAGCATGGCATGAGTGCTAGTTTTTGGTTCATCTCTGGGTTTTCGAATTTTAGGTGGTAGGATGCAAAACCCCTTGTGGATCGCACTCTTATTTTTTAAGACTGTCCACTTGAGGAATTTGATGCCAATTTTTTGAATGTAGTTTCTAACTGAAATGTCAGGTTAAAGAGATAATAATCTTAGTTAATACGTATTGAGTGCTCACTGTTCCAGTGCCAAGCACTTCATGTGTACTTGCTTGTTTAGTCCTCACAACAGCCCTGCAGGAGATGCTGTTTCTGTAGCATTTTCTGATGAAGAAATTGAGGGTTAGAAAAGTTAAGTAACTCAATTAACATCACAGTGCTTATAAGGGGCCCAGCAGAGATTGTAGATCTTGTCTCTTTTGCCTTATGCTTTTCCAGCCCATGCATCCTGTTTTGGGAAACATACATATGAATCCATGTAAAGTTGAGACAAGCTAGACCGATTGACCATAAGGTAGCCAGAAATCCTCTGATAATGAGAACCCAGCTGCCAATTTTGCCCTTAGCTCTAGACATGAAGATTTCTTGGCCTGATGGCTTCATATTCAAATCTGTTTGGCTGTGTTTCTCAAAACACTGAGTTACTATACTTTGCATTAACAGTGCTTGGCTTTGTCTTTTATGCAGAAAGCCCCTCCAGGCCTCTGTAATGTGCTAAAAAAGATCTTGTCTAAAACTCATGAAAATAAATAACATAAAACTGTTCTGAATAAATTTGAGTTAAGTGAACAGAACCCTTTTCTGTGTACATGTATCGCATACATACAGTGGTGTGCGCCCACGAACACGTGTTCTGTCGCTGGGCTTAGGACCAACATCCTCTAGTAAAGGATCTCAGAATTTCCATTATAAATTATTTTAGGGGTTTATAACTAATGCCATAAAAAAATTCAGCCCCGCCTGGAACTTACTTTATTGTATTTACAGGATTCTTTGTTGCAAGGAAGTCTGTGGATAGGACTCTATCTTTGCTTTAGCCCTGGCATAAGGTGTATACATTTGCATCATTGCTGGCAGGGAGGGTAGAGCTGTCGGAAACAGAGCAGGAACCTCAAAGATTCAGGTGACAAAGTGGATTTGAGATGCCTACGGGGCAAATGCAAAGTTTGAACTTGAATGTTGCTTGGAAAGAGGAAGTCTGCAAGCAGACCTGTGATTCCATGAAAGAGTCTATCCACTGCCTACCTCTTTACCACCACTTTTTAAATTTTTTTTTTAAGAAATGCAGATAGGAATGGAAAATTTTTTAGACTTATTAGAAACATTTTTATCATTGAAGACTCAAAAAGTCACCTCATCTGGAAAGCCTGCAATGACTGCTAAAATGTATTGAGCATGTGCTATATGGCAGGCAGTGTGCTGCGGTCTTCCCGTGAGTTTTCTCATTTGTTCCACTGAACACCTGCATTTTACAGATGAAGAATCCAGAGAGCAGAGGTAGGAAGTAAGCTGCTCAAGGTCACAGGGTGGAGGCTGCTAGAAGAACTGATTCATCCATGGTGTAAGAGCTGCAGTCAGGACATTGCCATGTCCATTCATTCCCGATCCCCTGTGCACAAATGTTCCTTCAACCCAAGGGCCTTTAGAACCATCCAAAAGACGTCCCACCTACACTTTATTCCCAGTCAGCTCTAATAGTTGTGAGGTTGACTATGTCCCTAGTGAAAGCCAAATTCATAACCCATTCATTTATAATTTGCATCAATTTTTGTGGACTGGGCAGAAGTTTGTTCTTTAAAGGTCTACTAAGTAAATGAGTAGATTACATAGAAACAGAAAACTTTTCATTATCAATAAATTGATAGGTGAATTTCAGGTCATTTTTTTAAAGATTTATTTACTTATTTGAAAGTCAGAGTTACACAGTGAGAGGAGAAGCAGAGAGGGAGAGAGAGAGAGGTCTTCCATCTGCTGGTTCACTCCCCAAATGGCCACAACAGTCGGAGCTATGCCAATCTGAAGCCAGGAGCCAGGAGCTTCTCCCGGATCACCCACGCGGGTGCAGGGGCCCAAGGACTTGGGCCATGTTCTACTGCTTTCCCAGGCCATAGAAGAGAGCTGGATTAGAAGTAGAGCAGCCAGATCTCGAACCGGCGCCCACATGGGATGTTGGCACTTCAGGCCAGGGCGTTAACCTACTGCGCCACAGTGCCGGCCCCTCAGGTCATTTTTACATCCATTAAGTACACTTAAAGTACCATCAGTGTACAACATGTTATTAACCTGAGTGATTACCTTTTTTTTTTTTTTTTAAGATTTATTTATTTGAAAGGCAGAGTTACAGAGAGGCAGAGGCAGAGAGAGAGAGAGAGAGAGAGAGAGAATCTTCCATCCGCTGGTTCACTCCCTAGATGGCTGCAACAGCCAGAGATACACCAATCTGAAACCAGGAGCCAGGAGCTTCTTCCAGGTCTCCCATGCGGGTACAGGGCCCAAGGTCTTGGACCATCTTCTACTGCTTTCCCAGGCCATAGCAGAGAGCTGGATGGGAAGTGAAACAGCCAGAACTTGAACCAACACCCATATGGGGTACCAGCATTGCAGGTGGCGGCTTTACCAGCTATGCCATAGCACCGGCCCTGATTACTTTTTTTTAAAATTTATTTTATTTATTTGAAACACAGAGTTAGAGAGAGAGGTAAAGACAGAGGAGAGAGGTCTTCAATCTGCTGGATCACTCCCCAAATATCTGTAAAGGCCAGAGCTGAGCCGATCCGAAGCCAGGAGCCAGAAGTTTCTTCCAGGTCTCCCACATGGGTGCAGAGGCCCAAGCACTTGGGCCATCTTCTACTGCTTTTCCAGACCACAAGCAGAGAGCTGGATTAGAGGAGGAGCAGCTGGGACATGAACTGACACCCATATGTGATGTGGTCATTGCAGGCAGAGGTTTAGCCTCCTATGCCACAGAGCTGGCCTCTGATTGATTACTTTTAAAAGGTTGTTTCTGGCCAGCGCCACGGCTCACTAGGCTATTCCTCTGCCTGCGGCACTGGCACCTCGGGTTCTAGTCCTGGTTGGGGCGCCAGTTCTGTCCTGGTTGCTCCTCTTCCAGTCCAGCTCTCTGTTGTAGCCTGGGAAGGCAGTGGAGGATGGCCCAAGTGCTTGGGCCCTGCACCTGCATGGGAGACCAGGAGGAAGCACCTGGCTCCTGGCTTCGGATCAGCGCAGCATGCCAGTCGTAGTGGCCACTTGGGGGGTGAACCAACGGAAGGAAGACCTTTATCTCTGTCTCTCTCTCTCTCACTGTCTAACTCTGCCTGTCAAAAAAAAAAAAGGTTGTTTCTAAGAAAAATATTATATGATTTTAACTTTTGATGCAGTCAACTTGGGTTCTCTGTACTTTTAATTAAAATTATTTGCTGTGTGTATCAGCCCTTTTTTTTTTTTTTGCTAGTAACATAATATCATAGTCTATGTAAGGTATAACAAGAAAAGAGTATTATTTTGGGTCACAGTTCTGAGTGTGCAAAGGGCTAAGGGTCCCATCTGGTGATGATCTGCTGACATAGTCCCAGCAAGGGCACAGATCATTGCATGGCAAGAGACAGACAACATGCGTGTGTGTGTGTGTGTGTGTGTGTGGGTGGGTCTACCTGCTCTCTGTTCCTCTTCTTATTTAGTCACCAGGATTCAGTCTTAGGGGCTACATCCTCAAGATCTTATCTAATCCTAATCATTACCCAGAGGCCTCCCCTCTCAATACCACATTCAGATTAATTTTCCACCCTCTTCATACCTCCCAATGGAGTTTAAGTTTCAGCTCATGCAAGTTTGAGAGACACTCACATCACATCCAAACCAAAGCACTGTGCAATGTACTGTGAAGTCTTCTTAATGTCATTTTGTAGCTGAATGCTTTGTCCTACCCTTGGAATTCCAGATTTTATAAAAGCAAGGGTCTCATCTTTTTCTTTTTTGTAAATGATCATGGATGTTTTTAGTTCCCTGTACCCTGAAGGGGCTGTATGAATGCATGCTTTTGGCCATGACAGCATCTGCTTGGGCAAAATAAAACTTCATTTGGGGAAAATGCAGAGCTCCACTCAGCCTGTAGGCACCAGCTGGCTAATCATACTGCTGTGGGTTGTTTATGATGCGTGTTCATGGGATCCATCCATGCTGCACTACACTAGTTGTTAAATGTGCGTACTTGAATTTTTCCCAGGGGGAGGTGCAAGAGTTCCAGCTGTATAAATGATATATCCTTGAGTCTCCAGAATGGATCCAAGTCACAAAGTAGGAAAGACCAGAGGAGAATCTGAACCAATTTTGTGCATTTCTAAGAAAGGCAAAATAGTTCAGTAGTTAAGAGCTGAGGATTTGCCATCAGTGGAGCCAGGTTATTTAAATTGTCCTATCACTGAGCAGTAGGGAGGCCTCAGACAAGACACTAATCTTCTATGAGCATTTTCTCATCTTTAAAAATGGAAGATTGAAGGAAGTGAGTTAACATATAAACCTGATTGGAGTAGTGGATAAGTAATTGCAAACCTACATATATGTTACTTTTTGCTATTATTAGAAAAATGAAACTAGTAAGTTTAGAGCACTGATTATCAAGAGGGGAAAATTCTGCCTGTTAGGGGACAGTTGGCAGTGACTACAGACAGTTTAGGTGGTCCTACATTGCAGTGCGTATGGGGAAGGCAGGGAACCAAGGTGCTGCTGCTAGGCATCATATGCTGAGCAGGAAGGCCCCACAATGAAGAATTACATGGCCTCCAATGTCAGTGGCCTAAGTTGAGAAACCCTTCTTTTTTTCTTTTTCTTTTTTGACAGGCAGAGTGGACAGTGAGAGAGAGAGACAGAGAGAAAGGTCTTCCTTTTCCTTTGGTTCACCCTCCAGTGGCCGCTGCGGCTGTTGTGCTGCGGCCAGCGCACCGTGCTGATCTGAAGCCGGGAGCCAGGTGCTTCTCCTGGTCTCCCATGTGGGTGCAGGGCCCAAGCTCTTGGGCCATCCTCCACTGCCTTCCCAGGCCACAGCAGAGAGTTGGACTGGAAGAGAAGCAGCTGGGACAGAATCCGGCGCTCCGACCGGGACTAGAACCTGGAGTGCCGGCGCCGCAGGTGGAGGATTAGCCTAGTGAGCCGCGGCACTGGCCGAGAAGCCCTTATTTAGACCCAAATAAGCACAGGAAGTGTATGTTAATTAGCCAAGAAAAACGGAAATGATAAATTACCCTGATATAATACAGAAAAGCAGTTCATCAAGTTAGTATATGGGAGTAGGGTAGGTATTGTGGTACAGCAGATGAAGCCACTGTTTGGTACACCTGTGTTCATCTGGTTTCAGTCCTAGCTCCTACATTTCTGATCCATCTTCCTGCTAATGTGCTTGGGAGGCAGCAGATGATGGCTTAAGTCCTTGAATCCCAGCCACCCTTGAAGGAGACTTGGATGGAATTCCTAGCTCCTTGGGCCCCTCCACCCACGTGGGAGACCCAGAAGAAGCTGCTGGCTCCTGCCTTTGGATCGGCACAGCTCCAGCTGTTGCAGCCAGTTGGGGAGTGAACCAATTGGGGAATGAACCAGTGGATGGAAGACCTCTCTCTCTCTCTGCCTCTCCTTCTCTCTCTATGTAACTCTTTCAAATAAACTAATAAATCTTAAAAAAAAAAAAAAAAAACCTGCCTGAAAAACTTGTTCACAGGATCTGTCTTTATTTCCTTTTCAACCTGCAGTCTAATCAAAACAAATCCCCTCCTTTTCAGGAGCTAAAAGGGACTGCATTCATCTTCCGTTTGCTTCATGTTGGAGCTGGTTACAATAATCCCCTTGTATCTGTGTTGTGTGTGGCTCCAGATAAGGAGCCTTGGATGTATATCCTTCTGTTGCCCCAGGGCGTTTGCACATAGTAAGTGCCCAAGTCCTGAGGGAATTGCTGGATGTCTTTCTTTTATCAGCTTGGGGTCTTGTTTGCTGTGATGCTCTTTGCTGTGTATTTACTTTGCAACGAGTCTAAGGAGGTTAGACCCAACAGACTCTTAGCTTCTTGAGAATGGTGGCTGTGTTTAATTCTGCTTGGTAGCCCCTTATTTAGGGTAGCATAGAGAGCATGCCCAACATGAAATTACCATTAGGTGGTTAATGCCTCTTTGTTGTATACTGTTGGGTGTTAAAGACAATTGATAGCCCTCAAAAGTATCCAATGAACTTGACCAAAGTAATAGATTGAGTTACTTCCTGTGCTAGTCATACACCCAATGCGGGTAGTATTTCCATTCTAAATCTTTTAAAAAGAAGGGTAAAATGGAAGATAAATTGAAATTGACCTGAATAATAACAAGTGAGAAAAGATCTGCGTTCCAGAAAACCTTGCAGCTTGATTGGGAGTATGCTACCCTTGGATGAGTAAAATCTACCACTAAACACTTATGAACTGCTTTTCTTCTTGGTGTCACGTGTATATAATATGATCTCTGCCCTCTGGAGATTTATATTCTAGTCTGTAGCTTGGCACAATTTTACTTAAAGGGTCGGATGACAAATATTTCATGTATTGCTGGCCATTTAGTCTCTTGTAATTATTCTACTATTATAGCAGGCTCAGCTAATATATAAACCAATGAACGTGACTGTGCCCAAATAAAGCTTTATTTACAATTAAATTATTTACAGTAGCCCACATGCCATCATCTATTGATCTTTGCTCTACAGTGTGTGTATGTGTGTGTATGCAGGTGCAGGCATATGTGTATGGACATAAAACTAGTGTTGGTATGTGTTTGAAGACATTCTGAGGTGGTAAAAAAATGAATCAGAGTAGTAGGGGAGATGCTTGATGAAGGGGTCCTATTATTTGACTCTATGATCATGTGTATAGACTTTTTGTTTCATTTTTCTATCAAGAGACTTACTGAAAAGTCATTCATTTTTCCATTTATTCCATAAATATTGGCTTAGTGGTCATTATATGAAAATGTGTATTCAGGCTATTTGAAGTTTAGTAGCTGGATACATTTTCCATATTCTAATGACTCATTTTACACATTTGAGCATTTCTGAAATTGGACTACATCTTAGAGTTGATAGTGGTATTACAAGATTTTCCTTAATCTATGGATATAAATTAAGATGCTTGCTTCCTCCAGAAATGTGGTAGGTGTTTTGGCATTGCCTTAAGGATTTCTAGAGCAGGGTCATAAACTTCAGATATTTTGGCTTTTACATTTCCATTTATTTAGCCACTTACTAGATGGAAGGATTCTGAGAACATTTTGAACAAAAATGAGAAATGCTTTTAAAAAATTTATACCTTCAGTCCTAATAAAGATGAGTTGCTTTCCACATCCAGTTAATGTGTGAAATCAACTTCTCATGTGAAGTGTGGCTTTTTCTATACTCCTTTGATGATTTGGGGCTTGTGCCACAGATTTTCTTTAAGCAGGTAAAGTATGAACTGAAGTTTCAGAGACAGAATCACGTGCCCCACTGAAGACCAGTTCACAGTGCTCTGTGTCCCTCTGAACGTCTTTCCCTTTGCTAGAAGCACAGGATTTTGAGAGCAGGTGTTGGAATGTGTTTTACCCCGTTTATCTCATTTTTATTTCATGGTGCTCAGGTTTTCTAAAACTGTGACGTTCTTTATTTGGGACTGGCCTAAGAAACTCTCACTCAAAAATTGCATAAACCTAGATTTCATTGCTCTGCATTTGTTTTCTGCATTCGAGGGGGGAGGTTCTGCTGAA
Source organism: Oryctolagus cuniculus (assembly GCF_051225735.1). Classification (NCBI taxonomy): domain Eukaryota; kingdom Metazoa; phylum Chordata; class Mammalia; order Lagomorpha; family Leporidae; genus Oryctolagus; species Oryctolagus cuniculus. Next base: position 94,990,241 of record NC_142876.1, read on the forward strand.
CTGTTTTTATGATTTACAGCAGCCAGAGATACATTCATCCTGTTCTGCGATATACGGGAAGAGGACATCATATAGAAACATTATTTATGCTTCTGATCTGGAGGGGAAGGCTGTTCCTTGTGCTGCACTTACAGTTAGATCAACTTGCATAGTAAGCACGTGTGCCTTTGTAATTCATACAGAAAAAAAGATCAAAGAAATTAAAATGCAGATTAGTATTTTGCAAGTGACATCTCTGTTTTTTGGTTAATGCTGCTAATAATAATAAATACACCTCAGTATTTGCAGTTGTGGCTACTTTTGGCATGGCTTTCAAATGCTATCTTTGGCGTTATTATTTGGATGCTGCATTTTGAAATCATCTCTCCCTCATTTCCCCCTGTTTGCATATTTCAATAAAGGTCTTCAGTGTAAGAAGGTGGTTCACTATTATTAGCCAGCTGATCATTAGAAAGCAGGAAACTGTGACTGTTACACTGCAAGGAGAATTTTCCAGTGTAGTGTTTGTGGGGTCTCATGAATGTAGATCTATAAGTGTTTCAAACCCTGCATTCTTGTCCTAGGGCATTATTGTCCTAGGGCATGCAACCAGCAAGCTATGAAAGGGCAAGCCAGAAGCTGCAATTCCTTTAAAGGTTTCTTCTTGAAATAACTCTGGAAAATACATTTTTGGATACTGGCATTGTGGTGCAGAGGGTTAAGTTAAGAGGCTGGCATACCACATCAGACTGTTGGTCTGTACCACGGCTGCTCCACTTCTGATGGAGCTCCCTGTTAATGTGCCCATGACTCTGCAGGAACTTTTGTCTCTCCAGGGCCATCTATGGCCTATGAGCCTGTGTGGTAGCATGGATGTGCTAGAACCAGTACAGTGTTGCCTTCAAACCCCAAATTCCTTTGTTAGTGAGCCCTGAATAGGAAAGACCTGCTCAGGCTCCCCAGGGATGCAGGTCAGGCAAATTGTTCTCCTCTGGCCCTACTTGTCTAACTCCTGTCTCCTAGGGAGTTCCAGTTGCCTGTGAAATCACATCCTCTGAATCAGGGGGAAGCAGGTAGCTGGGTTGTCTGAGGAATCCCCCCAGCCTAGACACCCATCTTGTCTTTGGTTTCCAAGGACTGAAGCTATCATTCAGCTTCTCTGTAGGATCTCTGTTTAGCATCCTCGGACCTGGGGTCCAAGTTCAACTTCCCTGCCATTGACTCAGTCTGTTCCCCATTTAAGAAACAAAAACTTCCTGGGGGCATAGCTGTGGGGTAGTAGGCTTAGTCTCTGCCTTCAGTGCCAGCATTCCATGTAGGCACCGGTTCGTGTCCTGGATGCTCCTCTTCCGATCTAGCTCCCTGCTGATGGCCTGGGAAATCAGTGGAAGATGGCTGAAGTACTTGTGCCCCTGTACCCACATGGGAGGCCTGGGAGAAGCTCCTGGCTCTGGGATTTGGATCAGCCTAGTTCCAGCCATTGCGACCATTTGGGGAGTGAACCAGTGTTTCACCCCCTCCCTGTCTGTAACTCTACCTCTTAAATAAATAACAAATAAAATCTTTTAAAAAACAGAAAAACTGCCTTAAATGATTAAAAGGAAAAAAAAAATCATGGTTAAGGATTTTTCCTTTGGCCTTGACCTCTGAAGTGTGTGGCCCAGGCCCCTTGTCCTCATCCTTCAGGCTTAGGTCTAAGAGAGGTGGGACGCTTAGATGATTCACCCAGTTCCATAGTGGTGCAGGCACCTCCTTCAGAAGCTACACATTTGTTCCATATACATTGTCCTTTATAAACATCCTCGCTTCTCATGAAGTACAAAAAAGTAAACCCAGACAGGCAGAAATCACTTAAATCGTATGTTAATCACATTGTCATCATCCGATCTTAGGTTATCTTTCCCTGCCGGATAAGGAGCTCTTGAAACTCACATGCACATCGTGACTTCCAAAGAAAGAAAAGCTATCAAAACACCCTCCTGTGAGAAATTTTCCATTTCTTAGGGAATTCAGGTGTATGAATCACTTCCTTCTGTCCTGTCATAGAAAAAAAAAAAGAGAGCAACGTGACTTTATAGTTCAGCCGAGGAGGCCTGCTTGGCGTTTTCCAGGGAAGATTGCTTATCGTGGAGAAAAGCTGTGTTCTTAAATGGGTTTCTGCATAGACCTTGTAGGAACAGTTTGCAGATGTGGACGGCGTTCCCTGGGAGAGATTTTTACAGTGACTGACATCCCCAAAACCTTCCCAGAAAGAGGAAAATGTGTCCTTTCTCAATTTCACGTATGCTTTCTCCCTGATCAAAAGGTGCGTTTATCCATGGTGGCACCTGAGAAATAACTGTTTTGAACAGGGTTGCTCCACAGTAAAGATGAAAGTATGTGCAAGTATTAGACAGGCCAACTGGAAGGGCTTGAACGTGGAGAATTTTACGTTTCTTCTTGCAGTCAGCATATGTGAAGTCCAGGAAGCGTTGGTGCCGTCATCTGGGGGTGTGATGGAGATCCCCACTGACGCTGGAAAAACAGCAGGTTACTGAAGTGTGAAGTGCCGCCTTGGGTACAGGTTGGGGGGTGGGAGTCTATTGATGGGAATAGAATCTTAAATCTTGTTGGCCTCAAGCATCTAGGAGAAGGGATTGGGCAGTCGGGCCTAAGCTGGGAGTGACACGTTAACTTAGTTTCTGCCTCAAATGCTGCACCTGGATGTCCTGTGAGATGTCAAGGAAGAAGTGTTTTAGAGATGGCCCCCTATATGTTTCATATGTGCTGGTTGTTCATTTAACACTTATCCCAAGTGACTATTTTGCATTGATTAGAGGAGCTCTTTCTGTTTCTGTTGGCTTTGACTTTGGGCTGTAAACTGTTTAGGGCAATACTTAGTCATCTGTTTTTCTCTCTATTCCTAATTGAACCAGTGAAACTTTGGAAATAGTCGTCACTTAATAGAGGTTGGTTGCCTGGAACAGAAAGGCACAGTAAGCCTCAGTGAAAAGATCAGACCTCCTTCCACATTGCTTCCAGGATTTCAGAAATACCTCAAATAAGAAATATACCTGAGCATGTGAAGAACTATTAGCAAAAATTTTGCTGTAGCCGTAATGGATTTAACATAACTCCCAAATCACACCATCCTCCATTGAAGATGCAAATTCTAAAAATAAATAAATAAATAAATAAATAAATAAATAACTGCCAAGGTTGCAAGGACACCCTCCTCCACCAGGAAGGAAGTCAGTGTCCTTTAGAAAGGAAGCATATTGCAGTGAAATCCACTCAAGAAGAGCCTTGGCTGTTCCCAGAGAAATGGTCTGCTGGGCATATGGCCTTCGCATTCTGGGCTTTGACAGGCTCGGTGAACTGTTGTCCTGAAATGCAGAGAAGAAAAGTTGATTTTCTCTGTCTGTGCCCTACAGAGGGAGATGGGTTCTCAATTGATACCTGAATCCAAAGATGCATGGCAATATTATTTGATGCTACAACTTTATACGTAGTCTTCTCCTGCTTGGATAGTTGCTTAATCAAGGATTTTATTTTATTTATTTTTTAGTAAGGAGACATGATGTGAACTAAAATTTTTTAGGAAAGATTTTCCTAAGCAAAATGCTCACTTTGGGTTCCCATACACATTGTTTCCTTCTCCTAGATCATTTTTCCTCCAACTACTTTCCATCAACTAATGTGGGCACATCTTTCAGATTCCAGATTCTTGTTTACTTACACAGGGGAGCCTTCCTTGTATTCCCAGATCCAGTCTGGTCTTCCTTTTTAAGCAACTGGGTCATCTTCTACCACTTTTCAAGGCCACAGCAGAGAGCTGGATTGGAAGAGGAGCAGCCGGGTTTAGAACCAGCACCCATATGGGATACCAGGGCCTCAGACAGAGGATTAACCTACTATACCACAGCGCCAGCCCCAACACTAACATATAACACAGTATATGACCCAAGACTGGGAAGATGTGGCAGAGACTGAAGCATTCTAGACTGTTTATGGGGGAGGCTGTTTGTGAATGCAGTTATTATGTTCTAAATTCTAAAGGAGATTAGCAAGAACTGATTGTTTCAAGACTGTTGGGGAAAATGCTACTGCTGCTTGTCATGGTATCCATATCCTAAAGGAAGCTCTCCTGTCTTAATATGAGGGTCTTCAAAAAGCTCAAAAATGCATATGATGAAAAAACTACACATGGGTTAAAAATGTTTTTGTATCATAGTGAACTTACCTTTTGATTCCATTTTCTTTTTCTCTCCCTTTAAAAAAAAAGATTCATTTTATTTATTTGAAAGGCAGAGTTAGGAGAGAGACAGAAACAAGAGAGAGGTCTTCCATCCGCTGGTTCACTCCCCAAATGGCCACAGCAGCAGATACTGGGCCAGGCTGAAGCTAGAAGCCAGGAGACAGGAGCCTTTTCCATATTTCCCAAATGGGTGCAGGGGCCCGGGGACTTGGGCCATCCTCTGCTGCTTTTCCAGGTACATTAGCAGGGAACTGTATCCAAAGTGGAGCAGCTGGGATGTGAACTAGTGCCCATACAGGACCCAGTGCTGCAGGCAGAAGCTTTACCTGCTACACAACATCACCAGACTCTTGATTGCATTTTTCACAGATTTTTTGAAGTGTTCTCATTGCACAAACCATTTGAATGTCCTAGAAATTTTAGGGTTCATGTTGCAAAAATGTTAGGAACGGTGCACCAAGACCTTTGACTTTAGTTAATAGTCTTGTAGGTCACATTACAAACTTAGGACGTTTAATGGAAATAAATTTTCTCCTCTCCTGTTACATTTGAGTTTATAAACAATCCCACTCCTCGGAAGTGGCCTCCTCTGCTGCTGAATGGGCCTTTTCATTCCCTTCCACTGTGGACCATCAGGGTAATGGCACTGAATTGAGCAAATCATCTGAAATGTTGCATGCATGACAAATGATTTCAAGAAAATAGTGACTTGTGTTTAGTTTATATTCATGCTGCCACTCTGTCTTGCCTCTTGTTGAGTTTTCACAGTGATTCTCTAAGACACAGCATTTTCATGGATACTCATTCCTATTATTCTGTTGATGTTAGCATTCCTATAAGGAAAAAGGCCCATTAAAAGCTAACTGTGGGTGTAATAATGGACCTCAAATATTGTGGATAATGTGGTGATTATATAAGGTGATTATATCACTTTACCTGGCTACAGGATCTTGAGTTGGGAACATAACCAACCTGACCTTGATTGACTCACTCACAATAGAAATTGACAAGAGGCAAGTATTCAGCCTGGACAAGTTTATTAGGGGCTTATGCTCAAGCACTAGTAGAAGAGGTTCCACTAGCTCTGAGGAGAGAGCTGAGCGGGGGATGTTATTGGGTTGGGGATGCATGGCTGTGCCTTCTTGGTCTCTGGTTTGTTCCCCTCTGTGTAGAGCTCTTAGTTTGGATCTGGCTTGGTGTTCTGCACAGATGCTGTTGCTGCTTTTGCACACAGCACACTCACAGTGGCAGCATTGCTCACTATTGCCTTTGCAAGGGTACTGGGATATTTTGGGCAGGTACATGGGTTGGGAAAGTATCTAGCAGTGCTGCAGAGGGAGTCTTTTTGCAGTGGGCATGGAGGAGCTTCTTGCTCCTGATTGGTTGAGAATTGAGTGGGGCAGCAAATGCTTACAGCCAGGGAAGTGGATGCATGGTGTGGTAGGAGGTGAGAGGTGGAAATATGGTCAAGTCAGAAAGTGGATACCTAGTCAGTGGGGTGGGCTTGATTTGGTGAATCAAGCCCCGTTTCTATGGTGTCCAAGGAAGACCATTGCAGATTATCCAGATGAATTGAGTGTAATCACAAGGATCCTTAGATGTGAAAGAGGAAAGAAAGAGAGTCAGGAACAGCAAAGGAGATGCGATGATGGAAGCAAAGGTCGGGGTGACATGACTGCTGGCTTTGAAGCTGGAAGGCTCCCTGAAGCCAAGGAGTGCAGGCTCTTGGAGGCTGGAGAAGATAGGGAAGGGGGTTGTCCCTAGAGCCTCCAAAAGGAGGGCAACGCTGCTCACCTGGCTCAGAACCCACAGGGATCCACCTGACCCTAGAACGATCAGACAGCAAATCTGTTTGGTTTCAAGCCATTCATTTTGTGCTAATTTGTAACAGCAGCCCTGGGAAATTAATACACTGGTGAACACAATGAAGTCTGTTTACAAATTTATTTTCCATACCAAAAATTGTGACATGTTGTCTCATAAGAAAATTAATTCATCTGGTATTATTATTTGAACAGCTACTATTGCAAGCTACTGTTTTAGGCAATGAGAATTCAATGTTGCTTAAGCACTATCATGGTCTATATGCTCAGAGAGCTGTGTTCCATTGTAGTTAGACATCAAACAGCCAGACTTGAGTGTCTAGTTACACTTGAGGTCTTATAAATAGAAATACAAATGCATAATCTTAAGGAGTAGTCAGGGAGGGCTTTCTGGAAGAAGTGATTTTTGGGTTGAACTCTAAATGCTGAGTGAGAATAGCAGGAAAAGGTAGATAATAGGAAATAGCATTCTTAGTAGCAGGAATAGCATGTGTTAGGGGCTGAGGCATAATGTCCTGGTGCTCTTGAGGAGCTGAAGGATTCTAGTGTGGATAGAGGCAGAGGTTCAGGAAAGAATCTCGCAACATGGGCCTTAGATTCAATACGGTGGGAAGCCATTGAAACATTTTAGCTTGAGAAAGAATCAGGAGTACAGTAGTATTTCAGTTGTGGTACCGAGAAAGTATTGAAGTAGAGCCAGAATAAATGTAGGGTGATCATGTGTCATCCAAACTGGGACATTTCTGTTTATGTATTCATTCATTCACTTATTTGAAAGGCTGAGTTAGAAAAAGAGAGAGAGAGGGAGAGGGGATAGGGAGGGAAAGGAGGGAGAGGAGGAAAGGGAGAGCTCTTCCATCTGCTGGTTCGCTCCCCAGGTGGCCAGGGACTCCATCCGGGTCTCCAGTCCAGATTTCAGAACTCCATCAGCGTCTCCCATGTGGGTGGCAGGGGCCCAAGCACTTGGGCCTTCTTCTGTTGCTTTCGCAGCTAGGACTCGAACTGGAACTCATATGGTATGCTGGTGTCATAGCGGCAGCTTAACATGCTGTGTCACAGTGGCAGCCCTGACAGGACATTTCTGAGAATAAGAGGGCTTCTGTTAATACTTGTGGAGGGGACAACACTACCCAGGAATCCTCTAGCCAAACCAGACACTAGGAGGCTATCATAGTCCCCAGGTGATCAAGAGCAGTGGTAGCCTGGACCTTGGAGGTATCCCTTTAAGAACCTCTTTATAAAGAGTATACTTTCCCCCTTGGCTCTTACACTCATTTCCACACTAGAAAAATTTGCACACAAATAATTGCAAACAGGTCCGGCTGCTTTGTATGTTGGCTCGTATAAATGGGCTGGATGGTCTCCACCAGATTTGTATCCTTTGTCCGGCTGCCACAGAATCCACAGCTCTCTTCCCTGAGGAAGTACTGTGTGCAAGCAGGCTACATACATGATAACAGATGCACAAGTGCTGGAATTTACACCCTGGCTGGCCTGCTGTCAAGCTGGGACCTTGGCAGTGTTTTCATTGCTGCTCCCACTGAAATGCTCCATCAGCAGCCCAGTTTGCTGGTGTCGGCAGTGATTTCCACTCAGGGGCATTTATTAGAACCCTCTTCCCAGGATCTTTCTTTACTCCTGCCCAGTGCCCTGGTTTAGAAAAGGATGAGGAATGTTTGCAACCAAACATGTGATGGCCATCTCTGCTTTTTCTACCATTTTATGGCATCTCATTATTATTACATAGATGCCCCAAATCTACATGGTATCCTGGAAGCTGTGGCTTCAGTATAGAGTAAAACTGTATTCCTTTAATTATTTTAAAAAGTTAATTTTATTGTCTGCATTTAAGACTTACAAACTGACATTATGAGCTAGATAGAGATAGCAAAATGTTACTATAGTGAAGCAGATGAACATATCATGTCACATAGTTCCTTTTTTGTGACAAAGAGTAGCTAACAACTTATTTAGCATAAATGCCTAACGTATATTTAGTCAAATTAGTGTTCATATTGTATATTCTATCTCTAAACTTGTTCATCCTTTGTATCTATCTTGTATCACTGGACCTCTGTCTCCTATTTTCCCCTTGGTGATCATTGTTTTTCTGTTCGTGTATTTGAATTTTAATGTGATGCAAGAGGCCAAACCCTTCTATGGGGTGTGTGTGTGTGTGTGTGTGTGTGTGTGTGTGACATAATCACACCACCTCCCACTGAAATAGCCTCCTCCTTCACTATACTCCCAAGGGTGTCATCTGCTTTTGCCACACTTTGCAGCCTTGCCCCAAGGTGCTCTCAGCTGTTGCCCTCTTCAGGACTTGCTGTTTGCTATGCTCCCACCTTGCATTCTTACAGGTTTATCTCAGGACTGATTTCCCTGGGGTAGGGGTCTGTTTTCCCTCTGTGTCTGGACTTCTATTTGGTTTCCTGTTTAGTCACTCATCATCTCATGCATCTGGGGAGTTGTTGGCCTCATAGCTCCACATTCATGGCCATCCATAAGGTGGAGAAAGAGGGCAAAAATGTATTTCATCCTCCAGTGCCTGGCACAGAGTATGTTTTCAGTAAGTATTTACTTTTTTGAATTATGAATGTAAATCTTATTAAGTTGGTAGCATAATTATGAATTTCATTTGTATTTTCCAATATAGATTTTAAATGAACTTTCCTCATTTTTCTTAATAGACTTCAATTGTGGTAAAAATTTTAAAAGAGGTACTCAGCTAATTAAAAAAAAAAACTTCCACAGTTTTCCCAGACCATCTTACTTTTCTTCTGAGTTATGTAGATTTTGCTGTATAGTCAGTTTCCAATATTTTTCATAAGGCCTTTGGTTATGTCAAAACTTGACAATGTTGCTGTGAAGCAATTGTTGAATTTATTTTTGAGTGCTTTGACTTCATATCCTCTGGGCTTCTCTTAAGCCTTCCTTATAGGGAGGGCTTTCAGAAGTGTGTGGTTTGGTGTCCACAGATTCCTGGAAGTTCTGGATGGTTGCAAAATGATTCACATAGCAAACATCTAGTGCTGGATTTGCAAATCATATGGTAAAATCTTGCAGGCATCATTGGCCATCAATCATTACCCCGCTGGAAGTAAATGAAAGAGATTAGTGTCCATGCGAATCTTCTCAACTTGGCTTTGACACAATGAGCACCTTGTAGAGCAGTGGTTATCAGAGTGTGGTCTTCGGACAAGCAGTGTTAGCATCGCTTGGAAACTTGGTTAGAAAAACAGTGTCTCAGGGTCCACCCCAGATCTGCTGAATCAGAAACTCTGGAACTGTGCCCAGGAACCTCTGTTTAACAAAATCCTCCAGGTGATTATGATACGTGCTGGTTTGATCGTCACTGCATAAAAAGACAGAAGGAAGTAATCCTTTGTAGCTATTGCCCTGTCTCTTGTGTGCCCTTGACATGTAAGACATGGAATAAGCCTTTGTTTTCTCCTTAGAAGGTCATCATCTTGGGATTTAATTAATTCACTAGTTAGTTTTGAAACTGGGAATTGCAAGCTTCAATTCTCTATCCATAGGAAAGATTTTCTCCCTTATTAGGAATGCAGCTAGTAGACACACAGGCTTGAGTAAATTGTTATAAATTGTGTGTGTGTGTGTGAGAGAGAGAGAGAAAGAGAGAGAGAGACAGACAGACGTTAGTTCTCTCATACCTTTTTACCTAATTGAAAATAGTTTTGTTTTAGCAAGATTTCGTTTTGCTTTGTCTTAGAATGCTTTGCACCAGAATTTCCAGTGGACCAAGAATTCAGGACACAGCACTGTGCTTAGTACTTCCGCACAGTGGAAGAAGAGGCCTGTTTTACCGAGAAGCAAACAGAGGCACAAGGAAGGCACAGGCTTCATTTGAAGTCCTGCAGCCGATAAGCAGCCCAACTACGGCACATCCTCGTCCTGTACTTAAGTCTCTGCTGTTGACCACACACATTCTTCCTGGCCAGTGCCATGCGGCTAGGAGACAGCACACAGCCATTGGTGCTCTGGATCACTGAACTCAGAGGATCCATGACCTGGAAACCCTTAAAATCATGCCTCTTTCTCTCTCCACCAAGGTATAACTTTCTCGTCCAGGCAAATCTTTGCAAACCTACTAAGACCAAAAGGAGCTTGGGGGTGTTGTTTAGGCTTAAGGTTTTCAGGTCTCTGGAATGAAAAAAATAGGTTATAGTAAAAAAAGAAAAAAATGCATACATAAATACATTCATATCTCCTATAAAACCTTTGAGGATAGATATAAGGCTGCCAATGTTTAATTTTTCCAAATTGGGAAATTGAAAACAAAAAGATCAGAAGCTATCATCAGTTACCTTCATCATTTTCAAATTCAGGCCTTTTTCTTCTCTCAACATGCAGTCTCTGGGTGATCTCTCCCAAGGTACAATTCTAGATACCACTTGCTTATTGATGATTTACAGTTGTTTTTTTATTGATCTCAGCTCACCTTTGAATTCTAGAATGATTTCTTCACTTGCTGTCCCACCTGTCTGCTTGTCCCAGGGAACTTCAAAAAGTTTTAGCAAAATGAATTTCATGAAAAAACTGTGCACAGACTTCAAATTTTTTTTTGCAATAAAATAAGCGTATCTTTAAATTCTGTTTTCTGTGAACTACTTTCATCTCAGAACTCTCCTGTGGCTACTGTTTCACCCGGGAAAAAAGCCAGAGTAGTAAGTCGTGTGGATACCAACTACCCGCTAATACTATGTGATGACAGGAGCAACCCACATCCATGGTGGCCATCCCCGAATCCCCAGCACAGAAACCCAAATTGAAGGGTAATCTACCAGTCACCTGAGCAACATTCTTTGAAACTAAAGAGGCATCTTGAGAAACAAGTAAGGACTTGGAAATGGTCACAGAGTGGAGGAGACAAAGGTGACATGATGAGGTACAATGTGGTATCCTGAAACAGAAAAAAAAAATCAGTTGAAACAATGGGGACATCTGAATAAAGTCCCAAGTTTAATTACAAATTTTCTACTGATGTTATTTCCCTAGTTTAACAAGTATACCATGGCAGTCAGGAGAAACAGGCTGAGAGATATGCTTTCTAAAGCATCTTGGTAGCTATTCTACAAACTAAAATCAGTCCCCAAACTAAAAACTGGTGAAGAAAAAGTCCAAGTCTTTACGGTGTCCTTTAAGGCCCTGCATGATCCGGCTCTGAAGAATGCTCTGACCTCCTCCTCAGCTCACCCTGCTTCAGCCATATGCAACTCTGGCCTGGCTATGCCAGGCTTGGTTTTGTTTGGGGCCTTTGTCTATGCTTGGAGTGCTCTTCCTTCAGTGCATGGTTAGCTCCATCCCCTCCCACAGGGGTCTGCTCAGAGGCTGCAGCTGGGGGAAAGGGGTTCCTTGACATTCCCTCTACCTTGTCCTCTATTGCCTCACCTTACTTTTCTTTGAAGATGGATGTTTATCATCTGTCTCCCTCCACTAGAATGTAAACTGTCTATGAATCAGGGGCTTGTTTTATTTACTCTGTTTCTCCAGGGCAATGCCTGGCGTGGGAGTATAGAGGGGCCTTATGATAGATACTTGTTGAAAGATTGACTAGATTTCATAACAGTTTAGAATGGCTATCCAGTCTCAGAAGGAGCTATGGTTCTTTAAATGCAAGTTGTTTAGTTTTTTTAAATTATCATTTTTGAGGTTCTTTGTGGACTTAATTAATTTATTTTTAAGATTTTATTTATAAACTTGAAAATCAGAGTTACAGAGAGGCAGAGAGAAAGAGAGAGAGAGAAAGAAAAAGTCTTCTACATGCTGCTTCACTCCCCAGAGGGCTGCAGTGGCTGGAACTGTGCCAATCCAAAACCAGAAGTCAGGAGCTTCTTCAGGGTCTCCCATGCGGGTACAGGGGCCCAAAGTCTTGGGCTGTCTTCCACTGCTTTCCCAGGCCGTAGCAGAGAGCTGGATTGGAAGTGGAGCTGCCAAGGACTTGAACCAGTGCCCATATGTGATGCTGGCATTGCAGGTGGTGGCTTATGCTACAGCACTGGCTCCAAGTCATTTAGTTTAATGAAAAATTCATAAAATTGAACCTTTTTTGTTTGCTCTGTTATAGTTTAGTGAAAACTGGATAGTAGGTTGACACTGGCCTACCAGCTGGGATTTCAGAGATATTAGGCTAGATGATTCTTCCTTCAAGGAAAAGTGGCATTTTGCTTATTATAAACCTGTGCTATCCAAGATGGTGACTACTAACTTATACAGAGCCATCTACATTTAAATTAATGAAAGTTAAGTAGTCTTAAAAATCTATTTCTTCGACATCACACTAACCTTTTTTCTTTTTTTTAACTTTATTTAATGATTATAAATTTCCAATGTACAGCTTATGGATTACAATGGCTTCCCCCCGCCATATCTTCCCTCCCACCCGCAACCCTCCCCTTTCCCACTCCCTCTCCCATTCCATTGACATCAAGATTCATTTTCAATTCTCCTTATATACAGAAGATCAGTTTAGTATATATTAAGTAAAGATTTCAACAGTTTGCACCCACATAGAAACACAAAGTGAAAAATATTGTTTGAGTACTAGTTATAGCATTAAATCACAATGTACAGCACATTAAGGACAGAGATCAAACATGAGGAGTAAGTGCACAGTGACTCCTGTTGTTGACTTAACAAACTGACACTCTTGTTTATGGCATCAGTAATCACCCTAGGCTCTTGTCATGAGTTTCCAAGGCTATGGAAGCCTTTTGAGTTCACCAACTCTGATCATATTTAGACAAGGTCATAGTCAAAGTGGAAGTTCTGTCCTCCCTTCAGAGAAAGGTACCTCCTTATTTGATGACCTGTTCTTTCCACTAGGATCTCACAGAGATCTTTCATTTAGTGCCTTTTTTTTTTTTTTTTTTTTTTTTTTTGCCATAGTGTCTTGGCTTTCCATGCCTGAAATACTCTCATGGGCTTTTCAGCCAGATCTGAATGCCTTAAGGGCTGATTCTGAGGCCAGAGTGCTGTTTAGGACATCTGCCATTCTATGAGTCTGCTGTGTATCCCACTTCCCAATTTGGGTCGTTCTCCCCCCCCCCTTTTTTTTTCTATCGGACTAACCTTTTTTCTTTTAATATCTTTTGAGAGAGAGAAAGAGAGAGAAAGTGTGTGTATTCCTGTCAGCTGGTTCATTCCCCAGATTCCTGCATAACTCGACTGAGAAGGACTGATCCCAGAGCTGGGCATTCAGTTCAGGTCTCCCATGTGAGTGGCAGGAGCCCAATCACTTGAGCCATCACTGCTATCTGCTAGGGTCTATATTAGCAGGAAGCCAGAGTCAAGAACCAGAGCCAGATGTCAAGCCCAGGCACTTGGGTAGGGGATGCAGGTGTCTTAACCACTAGACCAAACACCTGCCTCATACTAGCTGTATCTTAAGTGTCCAAACAGTCATGTACAGGCCTGGTATTATGGTGCTTTGCGTTAAGCCACTGCTTTGATGCCAGCATCCCTTATTGAAGTGCCTGTTCAAGTCCCAGCTGCCCTGCTTCCAATCCAGCTTCCTACTAATGCACATGGGGAGCCAACAGAAGATGGCCCAAGTACTTGGGCCCCTGATATTCACTTGGGAGACCAGGATGGACCTTCTAGCTTCTAGCTTTGCCTGGCCTAGACCTGGCTGTTGTGACCATTTGGGGGAGTGAATCTTTGTCTATATGTCTCTCTTTATGTCTGTCTGTCTGTGTGTGTCTCTCTCTCCCTCCCTCTTTCAAATAAATCAATCAATGTTAAATGGTTGTCATATGTAGCTAGTGATGATCAAACTGGACAGTACAGATATAGAAATTTCCATTGTTGCAAAATGTTTTAGTGGTACCACAATTTTAGATACATAAGTCCTTGTCTTAATGCCCTCAGATAATAAAAATCAGTGACAGTAGGAGCAGCTATAATTTATTGTCATTTAGTGTGTGACACCGTGCTATCTGCTTTGCAAGAGTTCTCTGAATCTCTAGATTCTCCAGAGAAGCACTATTGTCTTTTTCAGATGAAGAAATTAAAGGTCAAGGATAGTAAGTTTCCCAAGGCCACATAACTGATAATACAGATTTAAAATTCAAGACTGCCATCCATGTCAGAGCTGTAAGCACTGTGTTTGTGAAAAGCAGAATTCATAGTCCTGAGTGATTATTGCAGTTTGATGTATCATTGGATACCATCTCTCATGTTAGATAACCAGATATATTTTATCTTTCTCTTCCTTCTTTCATATCTGTGTTCATATTTACACAGTGGTATAAATTTTACGCCTAAATGGCTTATCATTTCTTATTTGGTTAGTGTCTATCCCAAGTGTGAATGTCAGTGTTGGTTGCGGGCTGTGCTCACTACTAGGGTTCTTTCTGTGATGTATGATAAAGAATAGCAGAGCCACATCATGGCCCTGGCCATTTCACTTCCAGTGTTTTCTTGGGGTTATTGGCTGAACATTTTATCTCTGCATTTGCCATATTGCAATTGTGACTGAGAGCACAAGGCTGAAGTCCCAGGCACTTATAGAGTAAGTTAATTGCACTTGGCCCTTTGGGATGAAGCCAGTAGAGCACAAGAGGTTGTTTGCTGAAAGGAGGGAGGAGGGCAGTTCTAGACTGTTATGAGAAGGCCCTCTGACACAGCTGCTTGGTTTGGGAGACTATCCCCAAATAATTTTCCTTAGTCTTGTGTCTAGTTGAGAGAGGATTTTTGTTTCTTATTTTGGGTTGTTTTAGCTTACAATTAAGAGTCCCAAAGGGACAAATATATGTTCTCCCTGATTGGTGACAACTAACTGCGCACCAAAAAGGAAACCCGTTGAAGTGAAATGGACACTTTGAGAAACAGTGACTTGATCAGCCCTTGCCCTGACTATTGATGAACAACTTAATACTTTATCCCTTTTAGTATATTTCTTTTGTTCTAGTACTATTGGTTGAACTCTGTAATTAACACATAATTATTCTTAAGTGTTGAAATTTAACTGAAAAGTGATCCCTGTTAAATATAGGAGTGGGAATAAAAGAGGGAGGAGATGTACAATTTGGGTCATGCTCAATCGGACTTGCCCCAAATGGTAGAGTTAGAAACTTGCCAGGGGATTCCAATTCAGTCCCATCAAGGTGGCATGTACCAATGCCATCTCACTAGTCCAAGCAATCAATTTCTGTTCACAATTGATCATAATGATAGGACTAAGAGTCAAAGGGATCACATAAATGAGACTAGTGTCTACAAATACTAACTGATAGAATAAAAAAGGGAGAGAACGATGCAACATGGGAAGCGGGATACACAGCAGACTCATAGAATGGCAGATGTCCTAAATAGCACTCTGGCCTCAGAATCAGCCCTTAAGGCATTTGGATCTGCCTGAAGAGCCTATGAGAGTATTTTAGGCATGGAAAGCCAAGGCACTGTGGCAAACAAACAAACAAACAAACAAAAACAAACAAAAAACCTAAATGAAAGATCTCTGTGAGTGAGATTCCAATGGAAAGAATGGGCCATCAAAGAAGGAGGTACCTTTCTCTGAAGGGAGGACAGAACTTCCACTTTGACTATGACCTAGTCTAAATAAGATCAGAATCGGCAAACTCAAAAGTTCTCCATAGCCGTGACAACTCATGACAAGAGCCTAGGGTGATTACTGATGCCATAAACAAGAGTGTCAGTTTGTTAAGTCAACAACAGGAGTCACTGTGCACTTACTCCTCATGTTTGATCTCTGTCCTAAATGTGCTGTACATTGTGATTTAATGCTATAACTAGTACTCAAACAGTATTTTACACTTTGTGTTTCTGTGTGGGTGCAAACTGTTGAAATCTTTACTAAATATATGCTAAACTGATCTTTTGTATATAAAGATAATTGAAAATGAATCTTGATGTGAATGGAATGGGAGAGGGAGTGGGAGAGGGGAGGGTCATAGGTGGGAGAGAAGTTATGGGGGGAAAATCCAGTGTGATCCATAAGATGTACTTTGGAAATTTATATTCATTAAATAAAAGTTAAAAGAAAGAAATATATCTAGGTCTTACATTCTATAAAGAATATTTTTCTAGTGCGAATATTTTAAATTCTTATTTCATATGGCCAAAGAGGTTTTTAGAGGCAACTGAGGACATGATTTCTTTAAAATGATTTTTGTTTGTTGTCTGAGAGATCTATGAGAGAAACGATGTGGTCCTCAGTAACCAGGTTATGTGTCTGTTGCTGGAGTCACCATTGGCAATTTGAATAATGTTGTTCTTGAAGAGAGAATGCTGGTGGTTGGCTTCCAAAATCCAGCCTGTCAGGCATGACCTGGTTTTTGTGGTTCAAAAAAGGTATAGGAGTATGTTTAATGCAGAAAAGTGCATCATAACTGTAACTCCAATATAATTTTCTCAACTTCAATTGCTGTACTTTATAATGAAGTGTATATATTACATAGTCTCAATACTGATCAAAATGTTCAAATGCAAGGTAGCTAACTGTGCTGTACCATATGCCTGTTGGGTTGAGGAAATGCTGTGTAGGTGGAGGCTTTGGAGCTTGCTTTTGGATAATGGATTCAGGTTTCACTAGAAGAGGTAAATTGATACGGCATTCACAAGAGAAGGGTATACACACAGATGAAGGGCTTGGGAAATCTGTTAAATCTTGAGAAAACAATGATCACTTCGATGATTAATGTGTGAAAGACTGGTCTGAAAAGAGGTTTGGGATCAGGGCAGGGAGGGCTTGAATGCTAAGTTGAATAATATTTTTTTCTGATATAGCAGAAGTCACTTAAGGTATTGGGGCACCATACTTTAGAAAGCTTCATTTGACATCAGAGCAGAAGCTGTGATATGTGTATAGTGCAGTGCTTAAAGCATGAGATCTGGACTCAGACTATGCGGGTTTGAATTCCAACTAACATAAATATGTGTGAATACCAGTTTTTACATCTGTAAACGGGAGTAATGATAGTTCCCAACTCTTAGAGTTAAGAGTTTTAAGAGAAGATACGCAAAGCACATGGGGGTGGGCGAGTTAAGCTGCAGCTTGGAATGCTCCCATCCCAAGTGGGAATACTGGTTCAAGTCCCAGCTATTCTGCTTCCATTCCAGCTTCCTGGTAATACTCCTGGGAAGGTAGCAGGTGATGGCCCAAGTTTTGAGTCCCAGTGATCCACATGGGAAACCCTGATGGAGTTCTAGGCTCCTGGCTTTCACTTGGCCCAGCCCTATCTGTTGCAGCCATTTGGAGAGTGATTCAGCAGAAGGAGAATCTCTCTCCTCCTCCCACCACTAGATAAAAATAAATAAACATTAAATAAAAAGAAAGCATGCATCATGGTCCTTTGCCTTTAGTTTCTGAAGCATTTTGGTGTTTTATCTTCTTTTTCATTCTGCTAGTATCATTTTGTTGAAATATGCCTAAAAATGATTGCAATAATTCATATAAGAGTAGTGTGTGTCCTGAAGATGCTGGGAGAAGTGGCAAAGAATATTTGAATGCCATTTGTGGTATTTTTGTTTATTGACAGTTTTCAGTGTGTCTTTGTTTCCTACATTAACAGTAAAATGCTTCTAAAAGGCTTAAACATTAATTATAATTGTTCTATAAAAGATAATATTTTCTGACATATATAGTTCTGACGTGCATAATTTATGAAATTCTTTTTGTTCCTGCCCAATGGCTTTGAGTTGAAGGATCCTAAGGGAGTCCCCCATTATGATGTAAAAATCTGGATGATGTTAAAATCATGTAGCTATAGTAATAAGTGGCAGTCTTGCCTTGTACACTATCTGACTTTGAAATTGTCTTTATCACTTTTTCAAATGGTGGATTTGATAAATTATTGTACTTAATGAATGTATGGTTCAGTAAAGTTATGAATACCATTTAAAATAATGGAGCTTATTCTCATTTTCTGTTTATCATCAGAGATGTCTTAATCAGCACTATATCTTCTGCCTATGTTATTAATATGTATCATCATAAAAGTGGATATTTTCCAAACAAGAAATTGTCTAACCTATAGAATTTTTAAACTTATCCTCAAATGTTCCTAATTTCATGCACTAATTGAAATGTTACTAATTCTATGCTCTATTAAGTTTATTCTCAATGTTTATCATCGGTGATGTCTTAATCAGCATCATGTATTCTGCTTAAGTTATTAATAAGCATCATTGTAAGAGTAGGAACGTCCCAGAAAAACTGGCAAGGACTGCCACGTATCAATTGCTTTAGCTTTTTACTGTTGTTTTTAGTTTTTCTTCCTGAATGACTCTCTGAGCAAAGACTGAAACCTCTTCAGACTTCATACATAAGTGTCATACCCAAGTACCCTATTTCTTACAGTGTGCCCTGGACTGGAGAGGTTCCTGGAGGGCACCCAGCACACCCAGATTCTATTCAGTGTTGATGCTTACCAACGGTGTGAGTTGAGCAGCTATTATCTTTTCTCTGCTCCCATCTAGGATGTGGGCTACAAGTGCTGTAAGAACGGTAGCTGTACTTCTGTGTATAAAACACTATGCTTGTGCTGGTTGTAAGATAGACCTTTCCCTCATGGAGTGTATAGTGTCATGGGGGAGCTGATGATGAGCCAATACTCCACTATCTCCATTCATTAAAAAACAATCTATTTATTAGCATGGAAGTTCTTGAAAGGCAAGATTTTTTTGTTTTTTGTGTTTTTGTTGTTGTTGTTGACTGCTACATATATATATGTGTGTGTGTGTATATATTTAAAAATTTTATTTATTTACTTGAAAGAGTTACATAGCAAGAGAAGGAGAGGCAGAGAGAGAGAGAGAGAGGTCTTCCTCCTGCTGGTTCACTCCCATTGGCCGCAAAGGCCAAAGCTGCGCTGATCCGAAGCCAGGAGCCAGGAGCTTCCCCCGGGTCTCCCATGAGGGCACGGGGGCTGAAGGACTTGGGCCATCCTCCGCTGCTTTCCCAGGCCACAGCAGAGAGCTGGATCAGAAGTAGAGCAGCTGAGACTTGAACCGGCATCCATATGGGATGCTGGTGCTGCAGACCAGGGCTTTAACCTGCTGCAGCACAGCGCTGGCCCCTGCTACATATATTTTAAAAAAGATTTATTTAGGCCGGCGCCGTGGCTCACTTGGCTAATCCTCCACCTGTGGCGCTGGCACCCCAAGTTCTAGTCCCGGTCGGGGTGCCGGATTCTGTCCTGGTTGCTCCTCTTCCAGTCCAGCTCTCTGCTGTGGCCCGGGAGTGCAGTGGAGGATGGCCCAGGTCCCTGGGCCCTGCACCTGCATGGGAGACCAGGAGAAGCACCTGGCTCCTGGCTTTGGATCGGTGCAGTGCGCTGGCCATGGCAGCCATTTCGGGGGTGAACCAATGGAAAAAGGAAGACCTTTCTCTCTGTCTCTCTCTCTTTCAATGTCTAACTCTGCTTGTCAAAAAAAAAAAAAAAAAAGATTTATTTATTTGAAAGGCAGAATTACAGAGAGACAGAGACAGAGACAGAGAGAGAGAGAGAGAGAGGGAGGGAGGGAGGGAGAGGGAGAGAAATTGTTCTTCCATCTGATGGTTCACTCCCCAAATGGCTACAGTGGCCAATGCTGGGCCATGCTGAAGGCTAGAGCCAGGGGATCCATCCGGGTCTCCCACATGGATCATAGGGGCCCAAGTACTTTGACTATCTGCTGCTTTCCCAGGACCATTAGCAGGGAACTGGATCAGAAGTGGAGTAGCCAGGATTTGAACTGGCACTCATATGGGATGCTGTCAATGCAGGTGGCAGCTTAACCAGCTGCACCACAGTGCTGGCCCCTCACTGCTATATTCTTAATGAACAAAAATATTGCTTGGCCCATGGCAGGCACTTGGTTAATATATGCTAAATAAGTATATGTTACATATATATTAATTATCCTATATATCATATATTAAGTATTGTAACAAAATACATGAAGTCTTGAAAATGTCTTCTGTGAAAATCATCCATTAAAAATATTACAGCTTATGGGAAAATAGGATTGGTGCAGCCTGTTCATTATTTATGTGCATTTATAACCAAAGCACTAACAAAAACAATCATTGACACTGTCCAAAACACATAGACAGCTCAAATAGATATCTAAATGAAGCTGGAATCTGAGGGTATATGGTTTTTGGGTTTTTTTTTTGCTGTTTAGTTTTTTTAATATTAAATATTAATAAATATTAACATTAATGCATAGTACCCAAATCAGTAAAGTGCACACCTCTTAAACAGAGTTTAATGACTCTCAGAGACTATTTATACCCCCTGCATATAAATCCCAAAGACCTGAATGCTGAAACTAAAACAGATATATGCACACCATGGTCACAGCATTGGTATTCATAGTAACCAAAATATAGAGGCAACTCAGATGTCCATCAATGATTGAATGCGTAAATAGAATGTGATATTGTTATATGAGGGGACTTCAAAATGCTTGTGGAAAATGGAATTAAAGCATAATCTTATTTTGGTGCAAAATCTTTGAAATCCATGCATAGCTTTTCCGTAGTACATACCTTCCTGATATTACTCAGCCTGGGAAAGGAAGGAAATGACAGGGGCTGCAACATAGATGAAACCTGAAGACATGTTGCCAAGTGAAGTTAGCCAGTCCACAAAAGACAAGTACTGTGTGATTCTGCTTCTATCATGTGCCCAGAATAGTGAAATTTGTGCAGACAGAAAGCAGTTTTGTGGTGGCAAGGTCTGGTGGGGACAACGCTGGGGGAAATGAGGGGAAACTGTTTAATGGTTATGGAGTTCCAACTTGAGAAGATGTAAATGTGCAGGAGGTGGGTGGTAGTAGTGGTGGTTGCACAGCAGCATGTACCTACTACCACTGGACTGTACCCCTCACATGACTGAAATGGTAAGTATCATATATATTTTAGTGTAATTGTTAAAAACAAAGGAAAAAATGCCTACATGCATATAATCACCACTCGGGTCAACATACAAGATGTTTCCTATCCCAGAAGATCCCTTGTACCTCTCCCTGTCAGTTATATCCCCTTGTCCCACTGTTCTATCCTTGACGCTCTCATAAATGGATTTATGTTGTATGTATTCCTGTATTTGGCTTCTACTCCCATCGTCATACCTATGGAATTCTTCTGTGTTGCACATATCAGTCATTTGCTTTGTTTTTGTGTAATATCCTATTGAATAAATATAGCACAACTTGCCTACCCAGTCTCTTATCGATGACATTTAGGTTGTTTTCAACTTCTGATTATTCTATGTAATTCTGCTATGAACATTCTTGTATATCTATTTTGGTGGACATCTTTCCCCATTTCTCTGGTTTTTTTAAGATTACTTATTTGAGAGGCAGAGTTATGAAGAGAGGGAGAGATTTTCTGTCTGCTGGTTCACTCTCCAAATGGCTGCCATAGCTAGAGCTAGGCTGATCTGAAGCCAGGATCCAGGAGCTTCTTTTGGGTCTCTCATGTGGGTGCAGGGACCCAAGCCCTTTAGCCATCTTCCACTGATTTCCCAGGTGCATTAGCAAAGAGCTGGATGGGAAGAAGAGCAGCTGGGACACAAACTGGTGCCTCTGTGGGATGCCGACACTACAGGCAGAGCCTTAACATACTACACCACATGTGCCTGCCCCCCATTTCTCTTGAGTGGAACTATAGGGACACAAGGTAATTGATACTGTGAATTAGTTTTCCAAAGTGGTTGTACTGGTTTACACTCCAACACCAAAGTTTTATGAGTGTTTCAGTTGTGCCTTGCCAGCTCATGATATCAACAGTGTCCATGAGATAAAAATGCACAAGGAAAAGAGTAAGAATGGAAATGATCATTAAGGTGCTGAGGTAGGGCCAGTGGAAGCAGCCTGAATTGGTAGAACTTTTGTGAAATAGGATACTGAAGAGACAGGCAAGACTGGGTATGGCTCTTGGAGAAGTGAGCCCCATGTGCAGGAGAATTTTTTTGAAATGAAAATCAGTTAGAATAGAAAGGGCTGCCAGCACATGGAGAGTTGTTTTCTTTCTTTCCAGTTGGAGGTTTTAAGTCTTTTTCTTTATTCTTCCTCCCCATTGCCATAGAAAAATTGCTCATGGACCAACTCAGCTTCTGTGTTATACTGATTGCAAACCTTTATTTACCAATAACCATCAAGCCACTGATTTTATGGAAACACACTGTGTAGATACATAAAATTGAGACTGGGATGAATACCGTGAGCCTAGATTAGCAATGGAGTGAGGATGTTTGCCAAGCTGTAGTTACAGTGAGTGACCTGGAACCCAAAAGAGCCAGTGGGAGAATGACCGGGGAGACTGATGAAGAAGTGGGAGAAGTCTTGGCTTTGGTGTCGTTCTGAGGAGAAGGTGGTTGAGTGAGGAAACAAGAGATAAGGGGAGGTTTAAGAGTAGGATGCTTGCATGAAGATTTTAAGCCTGGGGCAACTGTCCAGTTCTTGGGAGTAATGGTCATACTGCAGTAGAGCAAATGAAAAGGTTATTGGAGATGTGAGCATCAAAAGTGGGAGTTCAGGAAGTCTGGATGAGTCTGCCATGAGAAGGTGGAGGTTGCTAAAAAAGGATAATAGGAGTTGGAAAGGAGAAGGGATATGTGGCTCCCAGGGCTTCTAGACAGGACTGCTGTGTGCTCCTCTTCCCTGCACACTGGCCCAGAGAGCTGCCAGGGAGCAGGGCAGAGACCTTTTCTCAGGTGCCTCAGGATCTCATCAGCCCTGAAAATGTTTTGCCTTTTTATTTCTCTTTGTTGCCCTTTTATAATTACTCTTCCTGTACTTTTAATTTTATGAGACAGAATGTTAGCAAGTATCTTGAGCTGCCATTATGTTCTAGTACCAAGAGGTGTGATACAAGGAACTGAGGGATGTTGGTAGGTAGAACAAAGATCCTAGCCTGGGCAGGAAGAGTCTTCTGCATGTAAGCTAGAAGTATTTTCTCTAACTTACTATGTGAGACTTAATTGCTCATAGGAACAATTGTGAGTTATAGGTCACAAAATCTTTTGAAGGGAGATAATTTGTATCTTGGAAAAAATTACAAATAATATCTATCTGTTTGGATCTTAGGCCTTTTATCTGCTAACTATATATAGCTGAAATATTATTTATTTTTTAAAGCTTTATTTATTTGAAAGGAAGAGTTACAGAGACAGAGATAGAGAGAGAGGCAGAGAGAGAGAGAGAGAGAGAGAGAGATCTTCCATCTGCTAGTTCAGTCCCCAAATGGCTGCAATGGCCTGGACTGGGCCAGCAGAAGCCAGGAGCTTCATCTGAATCTTTCACATGGGTGGCAGGGACACAAGTTCTTGGACCATCTTCCTCCACTTTCCCAGGTGCATTAGCAGGAGCTGTATGGGAAGTGGAGCAGCCAGGACTTGAACTGGTGCTGCAGGAAGCAGTTTAATTCACTATCCCACAGTGCCTGCCCACCTATCTCAACTATACCATGGTGAAAAGCCTCTCAGTTGTGATAGTAGTTCAATAAACAAAAAGATGGTGTGTTTGCATGAGGCATTTGTTCCACTTTCCATTAACATTGCTGTTAGGGTAGACAGATTGCTGAACCCAAGGAAGGGAAGTTCCAGCCAGAGCCCTGTGAGTTTGGATCAAGTGGTTGTCTGACTTGTCATTGATGGGCTGGAAGCATTAGTTGGATACTGTCTGCCGTTCTTTTCCCTTGGTGGTAGTTTCAATGCCATTTAGCCAGTGGCCACGGGGAATACATCTGTTGAACACACTGGATTTGTTAGCTGTTGCAGAGAGAAGAACATGTACTATGGGAAACCCTAGGACGTCTCAGCAAGAGGATGTTAGGAAAAAAGCCTCTTTCAAAATTTAGATTTGGTTGGTGTGATGTAGGCCAGTAAAGTCTTTCCGTAGTTGGGGTGCTTTCAGAAAGTGCATGTGATCCTGTGATTGAGTATCTCAGTCGATCTTATCTCTAGGGAGGGGAGACTAGAGCAGAGTTAAAATTGTCATTGGTTAATATATGATAGTCACTCATTTTAGCCAAGTGAAGGGGCTATTTGTTATTTTGTGGTGGCACCGTGACCTTATTGTTTTCTGTGCTTAGAGAAAATGATGCTGTGCTTTGTGTGGCCTCACTTCCTTGTGGGCTTGCAGTGGTGCCCTTTCCTGGTACTAGCATCGTATGAGGTTATTCTCGTCTAATGGAGAGCAACATGGCCTAGTGTGAGTGCTTGGCCAGCTTCTGGACGTCAGATGATGCTTGTTTCTCTGTTTCCTTGGCTATCTGTTGACAGTTTCAGGGTCACTTTTGGAACAGTCAACACGTGTCAAAAGGAGGGCATGCGGAAGGAGAGGGCCAAATCTTGAGAGAGAGATTTTGATAAATAACCCAAGTAAGAGATGGAAGACTGAAGGGAGGGCAGGAGAATGGGAAGATAGTTGGTGTTCATGGGAAAGAGACTCGTCTTGGAGGACACAAACAGAACGGATGGGGTTAGACCGGGACTGTGAAAGAGAGGGAGCAGATTGCCTCCTACTGGAGGCGAAGGAAAGAGTTAACAGAAATACAGGCTGCATGAAAGAGCTGCTCCCTGGGCAGCCAACCAGCCATTGTGTTAGTAGCCATGTAAATAAATCCCTTAGCATGTATCTGGGTCATAGTGGGTGTTCAATTAAAATACTTGTTAATTTTATTATTAACTCTGGGGGTCTTTCATTGAGTAGAAGTTAGAAGAGAATGATATGCAATGAGGTATTCCATAATAGTTTGTATGTAGAGTATAAGTGTATGTGTGTTTGGGGAGGAAGAAAGAGTTTGTAACCCTGGGTATACTTGCATATTAAACCTGAGTATGTGTATTTTTTAGAAAGCCTTGATTCAGTCTTTGTGTGGTGTCTGTATACCAATCATAATGATATTTTCAAAGTAGCTTAAAATTATCAATTACAATTACAATTAAGAAACATAAATACTCCATGGCAGTATTCCTCACAATAATAAGCAAGTATGGCTCACCTGTTCTGTTTCTTATTCTGCCATCCCTCTTCCCATCATCATGAGAAACTCATCTCCACCAAAGCTGCATATAGGTCTAAGAATCTACCCCTCTAGCCTCTTTGTTCCTTGTTCTGGATTTGGACATTTGGGTGTTTTTGTTTTTTGTTTAGTCATAACTAGTATAAATATATATATATTATATATATTCTTTCACATAAACATTAAGGTCCTTGTGTAAATAAGTTGATTGGAAAAAAGATTCGTCGAGTAAATTCCTAGTGAAGGGACAGGTAGGTGAGTCAGTTAAGATGTTGGTGGTGTAGGCCTTAGCTTAGAAATGGATTGTTCCAGAGTAGACCTTCACCAGCAGAACTTAAGAAGGCTTATCCTCCCACACTTTGGTCAGTCTTGGCTGTGATGAACTAGAGCACTTGCGCTAATCTGAATCTAAAACCATGATTCTATGTAACTCTTTGTGTGCAAATATATTTGTTACCTAATAAATCTAGTGGATATATAGTGAACATAACACAAATTTTAAATTTATGTTTCTATTACCATTTTTCATATTCTGAACTGCTATAGATGTCTCTTTATGTATTATTGACTTAGAGTTTTCTAAGAATATATTATAGAAGGAAAGATATGTGTGATTTAGCATGGATTTTTGGCAACTTTTCTCTGTAGAGGTGACATTTTGTAGCATATTTTTAAATACATCTTTTGTGGAAAGGAAAATACATCAAGAATTCTTAACACAGAAATGGTCGTTCAAGGAGTAAGGATCTCTCAATAAAGGGTGGCCCTCTGCTTGACCCTGGGACTATAGTTACTATAGAGAGATGCCAAAGAAAACGTTGCTAGGTAAGGTGTAGGTGCTGAGAAGTAGCAGACTGAATGAGAGGGGAGATTTAGGTCAATTGTAGGACTACAGTGTGGACAGAAATAGTATGGCTATCCTGCCACGTCAACTGTGGGTTCATGTTTGTGGCTCTTTTTCTTTGATAGCTCTTGAGTTTGTTGTCCTTTTATTAATTTGTCTCCTCTCCTTTTGACAAACATGGCTGCCACATCCTAGCATGTGTTCCCTTCAGTTTAATGCCATCCTGGCTTTTGGGAAACTGTTCCAGCTAAGAGGCGTAATTCAATCAGCATGGTGTGAAACAGGGACAGTGGTTACCAAGGGTCCCACCACAGCGCCACCAGCCCTGCCCTCCCAGCAGAGGAATCTCCTCAAATGGGAGCATTCATCCTGACCCACTTGGATACTCTATTTCTGGTTTTCAAAAATGTTCATTTTGGGCACAAAGATTCCTTTGAAAAATGAAATGTGAAGAGGTGAGAACAGTCCAGACTCCACAGAGCCCCATTTGTCAACAGACACGGTCGGCTGCCTTGTGTGTGGGAGGGAACCAGTTAAATTCCTCTTTCTGAGCTCGCTTGGTCTGTGGTGGCATAGTGTGTGTGTCTTCATTCTTGGCATGGCACAAGGCACCCAGCTGGGAGGTGGCTGCTCACTGAGAAGAAATAAGGGAAAGGAGACGAGTGATGTCCTCAATCAGACACCCTTGTGTTCTGGGAACCTGTTATTTCCAGGATGAAGGAAGGATATGGGTATTGCCTAAAGCTTGGTTTGACAAGATTGTCCATAGGATTTCTTTTTTTTTTCCATATGACATTTCGTGGCTTTGGAGAGGTTGTATGAAACCATAGAAACAATGTGACTGTGATTTATTCTGCATCTAGTTACAGCAGCTGTGTTCATTCTTTCATCATTCATTCACCCATTCATCTATTCTCAGTGTTGGTTAAACATTTACTATGAAGTATGGAGAATTTATTGTTGAAAGTCAACATAGTGATTGGCCCCTGACTTTCCATTCCAGAGGTATGCAAAAACCTAGAGAAGCAGTTAAAAGTTTGGTGATGGTTCAGAAAAGGGAAGGACAGCACATTGTGGGAGAAGTCACACAAAGGCACCTTGGCTTGTGTTAAATGGTCAAGCAAGACCTCAATTAGCAAAGGATGCTGCAGGTGGGGACTGAGGAAGGAGGAGCATGTGGATATGGGTAATGAATAGGGGTCAGATGGTGGTGGTGCTATGTGTGTACATCCATGGTATTGATGAAGAAAAGCATCATTTGAAACAGCTCAGAGAAAGGGAAATTATTTATGTGGACAACGCAAAGGAATGTAGTAAGACTAGAACTAAGAGAACTACAGTACTTGGGTTCCAAATATGCATTGTCTACATTTCTTAAAGGATATAACATGTGACCAACAAGCATACCTATAACATTGTCTGCCATTCTCAGCACCAAGATTTTTCATGTGTGATCAGTACCCTGAATAATTTTTATCATCTCAAGTCGAATGATGGGTTGTGAGTAGCATTGTCTTTGATCACTCAAAGTATTTTAATAAACTCTTGACAGTGAAGGACAATGAGATTTCTCCTTACACCAGTGAGTGGGTAATTTGATTATTCAACTTTGTGTTTCCTGGATTTTTATTCTTTAAGCAGATGATAACAGAGTTTCTTATTGTCTTGTTGTGCAGATTGTTTCAGAAATTGTGAAATATCTCTTAGATTTTGTGTAAAAATGAGATGACATTTCCATGGAGGTAAATAGCATGCCTTTAAATTATGTATGTGTGGCTGAGAATGATTCTGTAACTTGTTTGACCTTTGGCTTTCTCTTAAAGGGGAGCTTGGAAAACCACTTTGCAGAACCCTTTAAAGCACCTACTATTATTATACAGGGCATGCTATATAAGTAAACTCAAAAAATAAGAGTCATTGCTTTTTTTAATAAGGTGATAACTTAAATTTTTAAAAAAATTATTAAAGAGGGAGAGAGAAAGAGAGATAGAGAAAGAGAGAAAGTCTGCAATTTGCTGATTCACTCCCCAAATGCCCACATTCAAACATTCAATGCCTACATTCAAACACTGTTTGAATTCAGTACGTAGTTTTGCAGAAATAGGTGGCTTCTGTGTTATTGACGTTCGCTTGCTAATGCTTAGTGCCAAATGTCAGCCTGACAAAAAGCAGAGAAAAGAAAGAAAACCTTAGTAACAGCTGCCAAATTATCGAATTAAATTATGAATTTTGAAGTTCCTGACCTTGTTTTGTCTCTAATAGATACTCATTTAGGGATTTGACTTCTAACAGGTTGCTTCACCTAACATAGTAATAGAATATTATATATATTTATAAACACATGTACCTATATTGGTGATGCATGCTTTATTATTTTTATTGATAAGAACACCTGAGTACAATATTTGGAATTCATTGATGTAACAGAGATTCATATTTTTAAAAAATTACTTATTTGAGAGAAAGAAGGAGAGATATCTCCCATTTGCTGGTTCACTCCCTAAATGCCTGCAACAGATGACACTGAGACAGGTTGAAACTTAGAGCTGAGGACTTGATGCAAGTCTCTGACATGGGTGGCTGGGACCTGAACCATTACCTGCTGCCTCCCGGGGTGCACATTAGTAGGAAACTGAAATCTGGAGTAGAACTGAGACTCAAAACCAAGCATTACAATATGGTATGTGGGCATCTTAACCACTAGGTCAAACACCTGCCCCCAAACTCATCTTTTAATTTTTTGTTCTCTCACTATCAGAACCTCCTTCCTATTGTTTGAGGGAACTTGATTTCTTAAGAATCTTCATAGGATTAAGTTGGCAGGTACCAATGCCATCTTACTAGTTAAAGTAATCAGTTTAAGTTCATAATTAATCATAAAGATAGGATTAAGTGTCAGAGGGATCACATAAATAAAGCAGTGTCTGCTAATATAATTAATAGAATTAAAAAGGAGAGAATGGTCCAACATGGGATGTGGGACACATAGCAGACTCAGAATGGCAAATGCCCTAAACAGCATTCTGGCCTCAGAATCAGCCCTTAAGGCATTGGGATCTGGCTAAAAAGCCCATGAGAGTTACTCAGGCCTGGAAAGCTAAGACACTGTGGCAAAAAATGACCTAAATGAAAGATCTCTGTGAGTGAGATCCCAGTGGAAAGAATGGGCCAACAAAAAAGGAGGAACCTTTCTCTGAAGGGAGGAGAGAACTTCCACTTTGATTATGGCCTTGTCTATGTAATGTCAGAGTTTGTGAATTCAAGGGGCTTCCATAGCCTTGGCAACTCATGACAAGAGCCTCGAGTGATTACTGATGTCATCAATAAGAGTGTCAATTGTTAAATTAACAACAGGAATCACTGTGTACTTAATCCCTTTGTAGGACCTCCGTCCTTTACGTATTGTACTATGCGAATTAATGGTAAAACTAGTTTTCAAACATACTTTACACTTTGTGTGTCTGTGTGGGTGCAATCAGTTGTAATATTTACTTAGTATATACTAAATTGATCTTCTATATATAAAGATAATTAGATAGTAGAGAGCTGGAGTGGAAGTGGAGCAGCCGGACTGATAGTCCAGGAAAAGATAGTTTAATAAAAGTGGAGATACTGTAGTCTCAGGGAAGAGTTAGGGAAAAAACTGCAGAGGAAACTCTTCCGGAACTAGTGGGACACGGTGGACCTAGGTGGAGGGCACGTGCGCCCACAGGTTGGGACCCCAGCTGCTGAGTCTATGCACCAGCGCTGGAAAGGGAGGTGAGGTGAAACTGCAGTAGCCTGAGACACTGGTGGAAAAGTGGCAGGAAGAGCCTAGAGGGAATGAGGCTTGAAGCCCTGTGGGGGAAAGTTCACCAGGCTAACTAGGGGAGAGAAAAAAATAAATAAAAGGGACTGGTACGGACACGATTCCCTCTCCCCACTCACCTTACAAAGGCGGGCAAGACAAAGAGCAGGCGCCATTTTGGACATATGTAACAGCTGCGCCAGCTCAGGGCTGCGCCCACCCTCAGCCAAGCAAAAAAACCTGACTCTGGTGGGGAGAAATAACAGAGACTAAGACCTAGTGAATGCGTGGAGCTTATGAACTGGGACTGTGGATAAAAAAAAAAAAAAACAACTGAGGGTGTGTGGGAGAACTCATGTAGTGCCTGAGATGTGAGTACTCTTGGTTGGAGATGCCAGAAACTCGGTAACCTTGGCAACCCAGTGGGAGACATTGCAGGGGAATCTGAGCTTACACTGAGGACTGCAGAGATCCTTTGTGTGGTCCTTGGGACAGAGCAGACGAATATTATACCCACTGGGGCTAGCGCTCAGGCACTGATTGCCTTCAAGGAGAATAGCTCAGCTGTGCAGAATTACTTCCCTTCTGAATAAAAAAAAAAGAGAGAGAAGAGTTACCGCGCCAAACCTGGGTGTGTCACCTTTGGCACACCTTTAACCCTGAAGGACTGAACAAAGCTCTCTGGCCACACCTACCACAAGCCTCTAGAGATTCACCAAAAGCAGACAGTCCACTTAATCTAGAGTCATAGTATAACGAGAAAAGCCACCACAGTGAGGAAAAAAAAAAAAAGAAAAAGAAACCAAAGAATATCTCCAATGCCAAACAACAAACGCAAAAACCAAGGAAACAAGAACAAGGAAGATATTATGATGCCCCAAATGAACCTGACACTCCAATACAAGATTATGAAGATGATGAGATAGAAGAAATACAAGATATGGATTTCAAAAAATTTATGATAAGAATATTTAAAAGTTGTCAAAAACAAATTCATGAACTACAGAGATCCTTACTGGACAGGATAGAAAATCTATCTCATGAAAATGAAATCTTAGGGAGGAATCAAAATGAAATGGGGAATCTAGTAGAACATGAAATTGTGATATTGAAGAGAAATCAAAACAAAATGAAGAATTCAATGGAACAAATGGCAAACATATTGGAGAGCCTTAAAAACAGAGTCAGTGAAGCAGAAGAGAGAATATCGGACTTAGAAGACAGAGCACAGGAAAGTATACGGTCAAACCAAAGAAAAGAAGAGAAAATTAGAAATCTAAAAAATATTGTTGGGTATCTACAGGATACTATTAAAAAAAACCAACATTTGGGTTCTAGGAGTTCCTGAAGGCATGGATAGAGAGAAAGGATCAGAAGGTCTTTTTAGTGAGATACTAGCAGAAAACTTCCTGGGTTTGGAGAAGGACAGAGACATCCAAATACAGGAAGCTCATAGAACCCCTAATAAACATGACCAAAAGAGATCTCACCATGACACATTGTAATCAAACTTACCACAGTGAAACATAAAGAAAAGATTCTAAAATGTGTGGGAGAGGAACATCAGACTACTCTCAGAGGATCTCCATTTAGACTCACAGCAGACTTCTCATCAGAAACCCTACAGGCTAGGAGGGAATGGCGAGATACAGCCCAAGTACTAAGAGAGAAAAACTGCAAGCCCAGAACATTATATCCTGCAAAGCTCTCATTTGTGAATGAAGGTGCGATAAAGACCTTTCATAGCAAACAGAAATTGAAAGAAATTGTCACCACTTGTCCAGCCCTGCAAAAGATGCTTAAACATGTGTTATACACAGAAACACAGCCATCAAATATGAAAGAAGGTAAAGGAAGAAACACTCCTAGTAAAAGATCACAGGAAGTTCAAAGCATATATTAGAAATATATTTGGGAAAATGGCAGGCCAAGTTACTACTTATCAATAGTCACATTGAATATTAATAGCCTCCACTCTCCAGTTAAGAGACACAGACTGGCTGAATGGATTAAGGAACAAAACCTATCTGCAGACTGAAGTGAAAGGTTGGAAAAAGATACTCCATGCCAACAAAAACCAAAAAAGAGCTGGCATAGCCATCTTAATATCAGAAAGATAAACTTTTGGAACAGGATTGATTTACTTGGAACTATGAGAATTCTAATACAAAGCTGTAATGGATATCTTGGTTTAAATTTTAAATTTCTGTAAGAATAACAAAATTATTTAGATTTTCTGTCATTATTTTTAATGATTTTTGTCGTGCTATTGTCTGAATCAGAGGTACATTAAGGCAGAGAATGTAAATTTGAGAGATTGTCATTTCCTTTATTTCAGATCCATAAATGCAAACTAATATCCCAGCAGTACCTCTGCTGAATGAACAGTCTTTGGTATTTCTGCACATCCCACCTCCCCTACATAGCTGATTTCCTCGGAGTTGTTACCCTCCTGATGGGATTATATGGAAGAAGCTGTATAGTATACAACCCTGTCTTCTGGTCCATTGATGAGTCCAACTGATTTAGGACAGTGCTCACACCTAGGCCAAAATCTTTTTCTAACCAAAATGGATTCCTGTTTACATGACAAATTGCAAAACTGGTGGCAATGTTGCAGCACAGGAATTTATTCAGAGAAACCAGGTCAACAGAAAGAAAAACCAATTTAAGATTGGCTAAGATTGGTCTTAGCTATTGTGAATTGTGCTGCAATAAACAGAAAGGTGCAGACAGCTCTTTTATTCGTCAATTTAATTTCCTTTGGGTAAATTCCAAGGAGTGGGATGGCTGGGTCGAACGGTAGGGTTATCTTCAGGTTTCTGAGGAATCTCCAGACTGACTTCCATAGTGGCTTGACCAGTTTGCATTCCCACCAACAGTGGGTTAGTGTCCCTTTTTCCCCACATCCTCTCCAGCATCTGTTGTTGGTAGATTTCTGTATGTGAGCCATTCTAACCGGGGTGAGGTGAGACCTCATTGTGGTTCTGATTTGCATTTCCCTGATGGCTAGTGATCCTGAACATTTTTTCATGTGTCTGTTGGCCATTTGGATTTCCTCTTTTGAAAAATGTCTATTGAGGTCCTTGGCCCATCTCTTGAGTGGGTTGTTTGATTTGTTGTTGTGGAGTTTCTTGATCTCTTTGTAGATTCTGGTTATCAACCCTTTATCTGTTGCATAGTTGCAAATATTTTTTCCCATTCTGTTGGTTGCCTCTTCACTTTCCTGACTGTTTCTTTTGCAGTACAGAAACTTCTCAATTTGATGCAATCCCAAATGTTAATTTTGGCTTTTTTTTTTTTAGTTGTGTTGCCTTCTTGTTTTTTTTTTTTAACTTTTATTTAATGAATATAAATCTCCAAAGAACGACTTATGATTACAATGGCTTCCCCCCCATACCGTCACTCCCACCCACAACCCTCCCCTTTCCCACTCCCTCTCCCCTTCCATTCCCATCAAGATTCATTTTCGATTATCTTAATATACAGAAGATCAGCTTAGTATACATTAAGTAAGGATTTCAAAAGTTTGCTCCCACACAGAAACATAAAGTGAAAAATAATAGATGATTTTTTTAAATGATGATGAAATCAGATCAGACCTATTGTCATGTTTAATCCCAGTGAGAGTCAAGTTGGGAATTGATAATTTCTTCTTCTTCTTCTTCTTCTTTTTTTTTTTTTTTTTACAGAAGATCAGTTTAGTATGCATTAAGTAAAGATTTCAACAGTTTGCACCCCCATAGAAACACAAAGTGAAATATATTGTTTGAGTACTCGTTATAGCATTAAATCTCAATGTACAGCACATTAAGGACAGAGATCCTACATGAGGAGTAAGTGCACAGTGACTCCTGTTGTTGACTTTACAAATTGACACTCCTGTCTATGGCATCAGTAATCTCCCTATGCTCCAGTCATGAGTTTCCAAGGCTATGGAAGCCCTCTGAGTTCTCCGACTCTTATCTTGTTTAGACAAGGTCATAGTCAAAGTGGAGGTTCTCTCCTCCCTTCAGAGAAAGGTACCTCCTTCTTTGAAGACCTGTTCTTTCCACTGGGATCTCACTCACAGAGACCTTTTTGCCAGAGTGTCTTGGCTTTCCATGCCTGAAATACTCTCATGGGCTTTTCAGCCAGATCTGAATGCCTTTAGGGCTGATTCTGAGGCCAGAGTGCTATTTAGGACATCTGCCATTCTATGAGTCTGCTGAGTATCTCGCTTCCCATGTTGGATCACTCTCCCCTTTATTTATTCTATCGGTTAGTGTTAGCAGGTACTAGACTTATTTATGTGCTCCCTTTGACTCTTAGTCCTTTCATTATGATCAATTGTGAACTGAAATTGATCACTTGGACTAGTGAGATGGCATTGGTACATGCCACCTTGATGGGATTTGTCGCTCCCCCTCTTCATGGAGGAATGACACTAAACCCTGCCTAGGCTTCATATCCGAGTCACGGCACCATTATGTCGCTCCCCGTCTTCATGGAGGAACGACACAGGACCCTGCGTTGTTCTTTCGTCTGCTCGGCCCTCCCCGGGTTTGCTGCTGATTCTTCCCAGGTTGGCTACCGTCCCTTCCACCTCCGTGGAAGGGCGGTTCCCCCTGCCACATTCCCCACTTCCGCGGGGGAGCGGCACACCGCCGGCCGGCTCTCTCGGGGGCTGCACAGGTGTTCCCCTTAGATGTTCCTCGTGCATGTTGTCTCTCTCCTCCTTTTTATTATTATTTTTTTTTTTTGACAGGCAGAGTGGACAGTGAGAGAGAGAGACAGAGAGAAAGGTCTTCCTTTTGCCGTTGGTTCACCCTCCAATGGCCGCCGCGGCCGGCGCGCTGCGGCCGGCACACCGCGCTGATCCGATGGCAGGAGCCAGGAGCCAGGAGCTTTTCCTGGTCTCCCATGGGGTGCAGGGCCCAAGCACCTGGGCCATCCTCCCCTGCACTCCCTGGCCACAGCAGAGGGCTGGCCTGGAAGAGGGGCAACCGGGACAGAATCCGGCGCCCCGACCGGGACTAGAACCCGGTGTGCCGGCGCCGCTAGGCGGAGGATTAGCCTAGTGAGCCGCGGCGCCGGCCCCCTCTCTCCTTTATAGTCCTCTTCCGCCAATCCCAACTCTGCTACCCACACACCGAGTACGCTGCTCTCCTCCAATCAGGAGCAGGTCCTACAGTTTGTTGGTTGAACTGGAGGCAGCTGTGTAGAAGCTGTTTCTCCCTTCTCAGCGCCATATTGTGGGAGAGCAGATGCATAGAATAAGTCTTAATTCCAGTAACTTAGTCTAGTCCGAGTTGCTCCCCACAGGATTGAATTGGAATCCCCTGGTATGTTTCTAACTCTACCATTTGGGGCAAGTCAGCTTGAGCATGTCCCAAAGTATACATCTCTTCCCTCTCTTATTCCCACTCTTATGTTTAACGGGGATCACATTTCAGTTAATTTTCAGCACTTAAGAATAACTGTGTGATAATTACAGAATTAAACCAGTCATATTAAGTAGAACAGACAAAAAAAATACTAAGAGGGATAATGTATTAAGTTGTTCATTAACAGTCAGGACAAGAGCTGATCAAGTCACCGTTTCTCATAGTGTCCATTTCACTTCAGGAGGTTTCCTTTTTGGTGTTCACTCAGTTGTCACCGATCAGGGAGAACATATGGTATTTGTCCCTTTGGGACTGGCTTACTTTACTCAGCATGATGTGTTCCAGATTCCTCCATTTTGTTGCAAATGACTGGATTTCGTTGTTTCTTACTGCGGTATAGTATTCTAAAGAATACATATCCCATAATTTCTTTATCCAGTCTACCGTTGATGGGCATTTAGGTTGGTTCCAGGTCTTGGCTATTGTGAATTGTGCTGCAATAAACATTAGGGTGCAGACTGCTTTTTTGTTTGCCAATTTAAACTCCTTTTGGTAAATTCCAAGGAGTGGGATGGCTGGGTCGAACGGTAGGGTTATCTTCAGGTTTCTGAGGAATCTCCAGACTGACTTCCATAGTGGCTTGACCAGTTTGCATTCCCACCAACAGTGGGTTAGTGTCCCTTTTTCCCCACATCCTCTCCAGCATCTGTTGTTGGTAGATTTCTGTATGTGAGCCATTCTAACCGGGGTGAGGTGAAACCTCATTGTGGTTTTGATTTGCATTTCCCTGATTACTAATGACCTTGAACATTTTTTCATGTGTCTGTTGGCCATTTGGATTTCCTCTTTTGAAAAATGTCTATTGAGGTCCTTGGCCCATCTCTTGAGTGGGCTGTTTGATTTGTTGTTGTGGAGTTTCTTGATCTCTTTGTAGATTCTGGTTATCAACCCTTTATCTGTTGCATAGTTGCAAATATTTTTTCCCATTCTGTTGGTTGCCTCTTCACTTTCCTGACTGTTTCTTTTGCAGTACAGAAACTTCTCAATTTGATGCAATCCCAAATGTTAATTTTGGCTTTGACTGCCTGTGCCTCCGGGGCCTTTTCCAAGAAGTCTTTGCCTGTTCCTACATCTTGCAGTGTTTCTCCATTGTAATAATTTGATGATGTTGGGTTGTAGATTCAGGTCTTTAATCCATGTTGAGTGGATTTTTGTGTAAGGTGAAAGGTAGGGGTCTTGCTTCTTGCTTCCGCACATGGAAATCCAGTTTTCCCAGCACCATTTATTGAATAGACTGTCCTTGCTCCAGGGATTGGTTTTGGATCCTTGATCAAATATAAGTTGGCTGTAGATGTTTGGATTGATTTCTGGTATTTCTGTTCTGTTCCATTGGTCTATCCATCTGTTTCTGTACCAGTACCATGCTGTTTTGATTACAGCTACCCTGTAGTATGCCCTGAAATCTGGAATTGTGATGCCTCCAGCTTTGTTTCTGTTGTACAAGCTTGCTTTAGCTATTCGAGGTCTCCTGTGTCTCCATATGAATTTCAGCATCATTTTTTCCGGATCTGAGAAGAATGTCTTTGGTATTTTGATTGGTATCACATTGAATCTATAAATTGCTTTTGGGAGAATGGACATTTTGATGATATTGATTCTTCCAATCCATGAGCATGGCAGATTTTTCCATTTTTTGGTATCCTCTTCTATTTCTTTCTGTAAGATTTTGTAATTCTCATTGTAGAGATCTTTAACGTCCCTGGATAAGTTTATTCTAAAGTATTTGATTGTTTTTGCGGCTATTGTGAATGGGATTGATCTTAGAAGTTATTTCTCAGCCATGGCATTGCCTGTGTAAACAAGGGCTATTGATTTTTGTGCATTGATTTTATATCCTGCTACTTTGCCAAACTCTTCTATGAGTTCCAATAGTCTCTTAGTAGAGTTCTTTGGATCCCCTAAATAAAGAATCACATCATCTGCAAAGAGGGATATTTTGACTTCTTCCTTCCCAATTTTTATCCCAAACTTTAATTTCTGTTTCTTGACTAATGGCTCTGGCTAAAACTTCGAGAACAATATTGAATAGCAGTGGTGAGAGTGGGCATCCCTGTCTGGTACCAGATCAGTGGAAATGCTTCCAACTTTTCCCCATTCAATAGGATGCTGGCTGTGGGTTTTTCATAAATTGCTTTGATTGTATTGAGGAATGTTCCTTCCATACCCAGTTTGCTTAGAGTTTTCATCATGAAAGGGTGTTGTATTTATCGAATGCTTTCTCTGCATCTATTGAGATAATCATAAGGTTTTTCTTCTGGAGTTTGTTAATGTGGTGTATCACATTGATTGATTTGTGAACACTGAACCATCCCTGCATACCAGGGATAAATCCCACTTGGTCTGGGTGGATGATCTTCCTGAAGTATTGTTACATTCTATTGGCCAGAATTTTATTGAGGATTTTTGCATCTATGTTCATCAGGGATATTGGCCTGTAATTTTCTTTCAATGCTGCATCTTTTTCAGGCTTAGGGATTAAGGTGATGCTGGCTTCATAGAAATAATTTGGGAGGATTCCCTCTTTTTCGATTGTTCTGAATAGTTTGAGAAGAATTAGTTAGTTCTTCTTTAAATGTCTGGTAGAATTCAGTAGTGGATCCATCCGGTCCTGGGCTTTTCTTTGTTGGGAAAGACTTTATTACTGATTCAATTTCTATCTCAGTTATGGGTCTGTTTAAGTTTTCTATGTCTTCCTGGTTCAATTTAGGTAGGTTGCATGTGTCCAGGAATCTATCCATTTCTGATAGATTTCCCTGTTTGCTGGCATACAACTCTTTGTAGTAATTTCTGATAACTCTTTTTATTTCTGTGGTGTCTGTTGTTTCATTCCCTTTTTCATTTCTGATTTTATTGATTTGGGTCTTTTCTTTTTTTAGTTAGTTGGGCCAATGGGGTGTCAATTTTTTTATTTTTTCAAAAAACCAGCTGTTCGTTTTGCAAATCTTTAGTAATTTTTTTGGATTCAATCCTGTTGATTTATTCTCTGATTTTAATTATTTCTCTTCTCCTACTAGATTTGGGTCTAGTTTGCTGCAGTTTTTCTAGATCCTTGAGATGCACTGAAAGCTTCCAATTTCTTGATGTAGGCACCTATTGCTATAAACTTTCCTCTTAACACTGCTTTTGCTGTATCCCATAAGTTGATATGTTGTGTTGTTATTCTCATTTACTTCCAGAAAGTTTTTGATTTCTCTTATGACCCAGTGTTCATTCAGGAGCATGTTGTTCAGTCTCCATGTGTTTGCATATACTCTAGGGATTCCTGCTTTGCTAATTTCCAGCTTCATTCCACTGTGGTCTGAGAAGCTGCATGATATGATTCCAATTTTTTGAATTTGCTGAGACTTGCTTTATGGCCTAGTATGTGGTCAGTCCTAGAGTAGGTTCCATGTACTGCTGAGAAGAATGTAAATTCTTTAAGTGTAGCATGAAAAGTTCTGTAGATATCTGTTAGATCCATTTGGGCTATAGTGTTGATTAATCTGCTGTTTCCTTGTTGATTTTCTGTCCAGTTGATCTATTTCTAAGAGTGGAGTATTGAAGTCTCCCAATACTATTGTATTGGAGTCTTAGTCTCCCTTTAAGTCCCTTAACATATCTTTAAAATAAACCAGTGCCCTGTAATTAGGTGCATATACATGTATAATAGTTACATCTTCCTGTTGAATTGATCTCTTAATCATTATATAGTGCCTCTCTTTGTCTCTCTTAACAGTTTTTGTGTGTTAAAGTTTATTTTTTCTGATATTAAGATGGCTATCTTAAGACCACAATGGCTAATATGACTCTGGTGTTCAGAGTCTGTGGCCACTAAGCCAATGAACTTATCAGGGAGCAGCAAATGCCTTGATTTTCAATCATCTCAGTTTATTTATTTATTTATTTTGGCTCT
The DNA here is from genome assembly GCF_051225735.1 of Oryctolagus cuniculus. Lineage (NCBI taxonomy): Eukaryota > Metazoa > Chordata > Mammalia > Lagomorpha > Leporidae > Oryctolagus > Oryctolagus cuniculus. Next base: position 95,029,229 of record NC_142876.1, read on the forward strand.
CTAAGCTCAACACTCTCTCTTGATCTTTATCATACTTGAGTCTTCCTGTCCTGCAGATCTCACTCTAAAGTCACTTCTGAAAAGAGACAATTTCTGACCTCTCAGCACCCTGTTTTGCCATTAGAACACTCCTCATGATTTGCAATGGTGGCTTTACTTGTGTGATTTCTTAGTTTACATTCAAATCCCCCTGGGAGATATAAGCTTTGGGAGCCTTGGTGTCCACTTCTATACATCTGAACACTGCATAGAACTTAGCCCACAGACATTCCTCAAATATTTTGATTCTTATTAACTAGATGAATGACTCCATCACTTACTAGAGGTTTAGTGACATAATTCTCTTACCTAAGGAAGAACAATTAAATTTACCTTAATGAAAGAAGTTAAATACTAAAGAATTAGATTTTAGGGGCTAGTGTTTAGCTCTGGGGGACCTCCAACCATTGTACTCTTTGATTTTCTCATCTTCCTTGGATGCCCCCTTGGTGATGACGTCACCCCTGTTAAGAATGCATGGATTGCGTCGCAGCTCACTAGGCTAATCCTCCGCCTTGTGGCGCCGGCACACCGGGTTCTAGTCCTGGTCGGGGTGCCGAATTCTGTCCCGGTTGCTCCTCTTCCAGGCCAGCTCTCTGCTGTGGCCAGGGAGTGCAGTAGAGGATGGCCCAGGTGCTTGGGCCCTGCACCCCATGGGAGACCAGGAGAAGCACCTGGCTCCTGCCATCGGATCAGTGCGGTGCGCCGGCCGCAGCGCACCAGCCGCGGCAGCCATTGGAGGGTGAACCAACTGCAAAAGGAATACCTTTCTCTCTGTCTCTCTCTCTCACTGTGCACTCTGCCTGTCAAAAAAAAAAAAAAAAAAAAAAAGAGAGAGAGAGAGAGAGAAAGAATGTATGGATTAAGCTTTTAGTTTCTCAGTATCAACTTCTGTAAGAGTGCAGGACATCTAATTTGGAGGGTTGCTGTGAAGATTAAAGTGTCTTTTCATATTGTAGATGCTTAAATGTGGGTACAGGGTGTTCTCTATTAAATGTTAATTGCATATCAAGTTGAATAGAGTTGGTCCAATAATTTTGGTGTTGATGTTACAGTTTTTATAACATGCAAATCTGAAAGATGAGACATAAACAAAATAACATTGACTGAAAAGGCACAGAGGTTTTTCCAAGATTTCTGCATTTAATGGAGATTTTTGGTTTTGACAGTTTACTTAGCTTAATTTAATTTGTGTGTTCAGTCTTGGAATTTCCTAAGGAATGCCTGATAGTGTAACTGAAGCACAACGTAAAAGCCCACACCTGTGTTATTCAATTCAGAGCATAAAATAGAAAAGCACACCTATATAGATTCTCCCAAGAATATACCACTAGACAGTAATTAAATCCCCTAAAAATAGTTTAGTCCTATTATATGTGCATTTTCTAGGGTTCAGAAGAGGTTATGAGTTATAAATATGAAAATGTGCAATTTTTGGCATGTTCCCTTCTTTTCAATTAGGTTTCATAAATTGTTTTTCCTGTGCATAATAATTTTTATTAAAGGAAACACCACAAATGCACATCTCCATAGCAACTGACTAGAATCCCTTGCCAAGTTATCTTCTTCTCTATCTGATTTATCAGGCCCCAGGTAGTTCACTCTTGCAGAAAAGAGGCCCATTGTCAATTAATTAGGAGGAAGAAATAAGATCAGGACTTTTACTTGCAGGGCAGTTTACTATGGTGTGTGTTTACATATGTCCCATTGATGAGATAGGGGAAATGCCTGTTGATCACGAACTTGCTCTTCAGTTTTGTGCTCAAGGATAGTTTGTGTCTAAAGAATGTATTTCCCTACGAGATACCAGGGGAAATAAGCACACCCTAGTTCCCCAGACAATGCTCCTTATCTTGTAGGACTGAATGCCATGTCTTTGTTAAAATTTGAATTGTGTTTTTCATGGTCAACTTGCTTGAGAATTCTTTGAAGTCTGGAACTATTGCTTATCTGTAGGTTAAAATGAGGAATATGATTCACAAATTCACTGATGCCATTCACTTGGATGAGACTTAGCAGCTAAGGTAGGCCTGAACACACCTTTCTTTTACTTACCTATGAAATGGCTTTGGGACAAGACCCAACAGTCTTCTTTCCAAGTCCCTTTAAAAGAGGAGCAAGGCAACTTATTTGTTCAATTATTTAGGGCATATTTACTGAGTACTAGCTATGTGCTGCACACCCTGCTAGGCATTGGAAATAGAGTGGTGAATTGACAGAAATGGTCCCGTGCCTTCATGGAACTTATGGCCTGAAAGGCAAGGTAGACACCTCAAAGGAAATTTCCAGAATAAGGAGTGTGACCAGGCAGAAAGGTAGTATACATAATTTAGTCTGGAAGGTCAAACAGAGCATCTTACAGACCTGAATAGACATTGGAATTAGGCCACGTAGAAAAGTAAAGAGATAGGAGGCACAGCAGGAGTAAAGATTCCAAACAGGGAAGAGACCAGAGGAGCTCATGTCAGGGGGATCTGAAACTAGTGAGAGGGCAGGAAAGGGAGTGAAAGGAGGGTGGGCAGGATGACAAAATGCAAAAAATCAGGCATTTCCTTAAGATGCTTGAATTTATCTATTGTGTAGAAGGGAACCCTTGCCAGGTTTAAGCATAGGAAGGGTGTGTTGACTGCCTGGCCACACTATGGAAGTGATTGGGGTGTGGAAGGGATGAAAATGGACTCAATGGACTCTAATAGATGGGCAGATGGTAGAACAGTTCAGCACCCCACACCACTAGCCAGGCACCTCTTTTCTGGCTGGAGAGCTTAGACTCTGTCCTTTGCTTGGTTGTAATGAGATAAGGAGTTGTCCTTTGCCACTGAGTTAACTTCCGAAAAGTTACCACACCTGGACAAAGCCCAAGGGGAGGAAAGATCTTGTGGAGAGCAGAACTCCTGTCCCTCATTCTTCGTGTTGCTTCTTCTTGTTTAGCGCTCTGAACATTGGGGATTTATAGCATCTTGGCACTGTGTTTGCTGTTAAATCTGCAGGATGATAAACTGCAGAAAACCAGAGCTTTGAAATGATCATCTGAGACAACTATAGATAAAACAAAGCAGGTGTCCTGAATTCCTGACCTGTTGACTAAAGCAGAACTTAACTGGAAACAAAGCTAGGACCAGCTTTGTCTAAATGAAAGGGCATAAACTTATTTTAAAATATTTATTCAGAATCTCTCTATGAATTCTGGCATTGCTATCTCTTTAGTCAGAGAGAATGAACTTAATATTCCTGGCAACAATTAATGGTTCATTTGTGGCAGTCCCTGTGACATCTTTATGATTCGATAGGATGAATCATGGAAATTCTACCCTGCCCAAGCTTACGTCCCAGCAGAGATTGAATGGAAAATCTGCTAGAAGATGCGTCAGTTTATTCCCACATTGTCTGGATCTGATAAACCTTGCATGCATTTTGAGTATCACATTACCACAATTGACTTTGCTGTGTTGCCAGCTAGTTTGCATGCTACAAAATGGAAGCAGTTTGCACTTAGTAAAAATGCCATCTATGAAACAGTAAAACATAATTATGTGTGCTCGCCCTTCCTGATCTCCATTTCATCTAGCAGCAGTTCACAGCCTCCCAAAGTGCAGCTCTCTAAGTATAACCTCCCAAGTCTGATGCCTAGCTACCTGCTCTTGCCTCTCTTGAAATTATCAATCGTGCCAGGGACTCTTCTAGTCCCAGAAGAGATTGTGGTGGGTGAGGCAGATGTGGTCCCTACTGTTACGGCACAGAGATCAGAAGGTATCCTTTTGTTTGCTGGTTACCCAGGCATTTATCACCATGAAAATTATTTTTAAGAGAATTTTTCTCCTTGAGAAAATTTAGTTCTCTCAACGCTGTGTTCATGTTTCTAAATGGTAATAGAAAGTAATCATGTTCTTTAAGCCCCTTAAAAATTTTTTTCCATTTTATTTGAAAGAGACACAGTGATGGAGATCTTTCATCCTCTGGTTCACTCTCCAGATGTTCTTAACAGCCTGGACTATGCCAGGCCAAAGCGGAGCTGGGAACTCAATTCAGGTCTGTCGTAGGTGGCAGGAACTCAAGTGCTTGAGCTGTCATAGGCTGCCTCCCAGGATGCACGTTAGCAGGAAGCTGAATCCAAGGTGGAGCAGTAGAGACTCAAACCTCTCACTCTGATATGAGATGCAGGCATCCAAAGCTGCAACTTAAGCTATCCCCTTTTAAGCTCCTTTAAGCACATGAGATGGAATATTCCCATACTATTACATAATCATGCTTTTAAAGAATAGTTAATGGGAAATTATTTAGTATGTAACATTAAAAGATAAAGAATACCAACTTTGTGTACCAACTATGTGTATATAAATAGATCTATAAATATTTGGATAAATGAATAAATAAATATAAATATTTAGAAAAATAAATAAATAAAGGCTGAGTGGAATGATGTGAAAATGCCAATAGTAATAATGTGTAAATAGAGGCATTGTGGTTATGTTATTCCCTGAACTAGTCCATGTTTTTTCTGTTTTCAAAACTAACCATTTATTACTTTCATAATCAGCTGAAAATGTTATTAAAATAATCCTTAGTCTTGAGCTGAAATAGATATATTATCATGCAGGTGCCCACAACAAACACTTAAAGTGTCTTATAACAGGGAGAATAGTTAGTAAGGAACATCTTCCTATCTCCTGTTTCTTAGATTCCAAATGCTTACCTCCCTACAGGAAGTCACATTTATTTTGCTTATTTCTATCCAGTTTTTCTGATAATTTTAGGGAATTATTGTCACAGGGGAGAAATTATTGCATTTCAGTATCTCCTTAAGTCACAGCTCAGGCAAGAATGTGAACAGGTTAGAAGTGGTGAAAATAAGTAAAATAAGAGAAAATCTAGTTGAGATATCTTTGGAAGTCCTGGACACCATGGGGGAAGAGGACTGATTGGGGGGTAGGTCTTCTGTGGTAATATCCAGTGAAACTCCTTTGGGACCGCCAAAGGAGTTCCTAGTGTGGTGTCTACGTGTTGTGTATTATGAGGTCTGCACATATGTATGTGCTGTAAGTATTCTTGGTAGTCAGCAAATCATATCATATAAGTAAATAAACATTTATACAGTATATTATATCTATAATTATATGATTTTTTTCAAATGAGACTTAAAAATTCTAAACCTTATCCAAGGTAAAATTTAACAATAATAGAGGTAAAAGGAAATGAGCTAAATAAAGTTAGATAAGGAATGTGGGGTACTGCCATCTCTTGGGGTGCTAAGGTGTTATAAACTTGGAGTAACACTATCTCTTGAAGGTACCAAGATATTATAAATCCCAAGTCTGCCAAATATCCATAGGCTGTGCGGCTCAGAAGACTGCTTTGGGAACACAGGTGGATGTGTTTTTTGACTTGGGTGTTCCCTCTGCCTGTAAGTTTTGTTCCTGGTGTCTGTTGCATCTGGCCTTATGAGCTGATGGTAGTTCAGTGGCCATGACCACAGCTGTCATTGCAGTTGTGATTTTAAGGTCTTTAAATAGTCTATTTTAACCACAACCATTGAATACCAAGAATCAACATTATAAACGATAATGGGCCCTAATGATGTGGTTCATTAGGTGGTCACTGAGTTATAGAGGGTCTTATTCTGGGGGCAGGGGTTTGCACAGACAGTAATTAGATGTTGGAATGATTGGGATTCTGACTGGGATGCAGTATACTCCAGTGACCCTCACTGTAAAAAGATATTCCCCTTTCTAGAGAGCACCCGAGACTTTAGGAAAAAAATTTGCACACAGGCTTAATGAGGAAACTTTGCATAGCAGTTCTCAGTGTTGTCAAACACAATTATGGGACACAACCTCCAAGCCTTTGCTTGTTTGTGGCCTGAGAAATAAAATCCGAGGACAGATGAAACTTGGTTACCACATTCCTTGCTAATTTCTTCAGTGAAGGAGATGCTGATGCTTGGGTGACAAATATTAAGGTCTGGCTCTGCTTTTCCTCCCAAGAAGTGGGGCTTCACCATGAGGCAAGCTGTTAGGGGAGGGCAGAGTTTTATGGAGTGTTAAAAAGTTTATGTGACAATATTCATACTTTTGAAGAAAGGGAATTCAAAGACAGCTTGAATCCAGCTTTGTGACATCATAATCACACACACACACCAGCTTTCTTCAAGAAAAATCCCTTCTTGCTGAGTCTGAGTGGCTCTGTTGGGGACAATGTTATGTTTTATTGATGTAATTGAGGATTTTTCAGTGTTTTCTAAACATATATCTAATTAAATGTATGTGTCACATTAAAAACTTCATAGAGACCAATTACAAATGTTTGCATCAATAAAAATGAGATCTTATATAGAGGTAGCAGAGCGAAAGTAAAATTAAGTCAGGAATCCAGTTTGCAAATGTGTCTTTTGAGCGCTTACTTTGTGCCAGGAACCATGTTGGGAGATAGAGGTGTTCTGCGGTGAACCAGACACACAGCCCTTGTCCTCATGGACATTAGAGTGACCTAAAATATTCAGGATAGTTCTGTGAGTGCTTCCTCAAAGCTGCAAGAATTGTCTTCCATTAGGTCCTCTGCATAAGATTGTTTTCTGTATTATTTTATAAATTTATTTTTCAAGTTTTATTTACTTATTTGATACATCTACTGGTTCACTCCCCAAATGCCTGCAACAACCAGGACTGATCTAGGCCAAAGCCTGAGTCTGGAACTCCACCTGGGTTTCCCACGTGGGTGCCAGGAACCCAAGCACCTGGGCCATCATCTGCTGCCTCCCAGGTATATCAGTAGGAAACTGAATCACAAGCAAAGGCAGAACTGGATCCCAGGTTCTCTGTAATGGGATGAAGGCATCCCAAGTGAAGGATTAACCTGCTGGGTCATACACCTGCCCCTAAGTTTATTTTGAGATAACATTTAGTTAGCATTTTCTAAATACTTTCCTTCTTTGCTCAGAGGATTCCTCACTATAACCATCATAAATAATTATTGTAATTCCTATTCCCAAGGTTTCAACTAGACTATTTTCTATTTTTAATATGCTTTTTCCCCTGGAGAATAGGCATGAAATAATTGTGATGGCTTAGGACATACTCAATCCCTGATCTGTCATAAATACAATATAGATAAGAGAATATGCTTTTTCATAATATCTAGAACATTCCACTTGGTACTTTATTAAGTCTTTAAAAAATTTGGGGGCTGTTCCGTGGTGTAGCAGGTAAAGCCGCTGCCTGCAGTGCCAGCATCCCAAATGGGCGCCAGTTCAAAGTCTGGCTGCTCTATTTCTGATCCAGCTCTCTGCTATCACCTGGGAAAGCAATAGATGATGGCCCAAGTGCTTGGGCCCCTGCACCCACGTGGGTGACCTGGAAGAAGCTCCTGACTCCTGGCTTTGGATGAGCCCAGCTCTGGCCATTGCGGCCATTTGGGGAGTTAACCAACAGATGAAGGATCTCTCTTTCTCTCTCTCTCTCTCTCTCTCTCTCTCTCTTTCTCCCTCCCTCTCTCCCTTTTTCTCCCCCTATCTCCCTTTCTGTAACTCTGCCCTTCAAATAAATAAGTAAATAAATCTTTAAAAGGAAGTTGAGGGAAGATGTTTGGCCAAGTGGTTAAGACACTCATTAAAAGAGTTCCATTTTGGAGTGCCTGGGTTTGAATTCTGGCTCTGGCTCTAATTCCAGCTGCCTACTAATGTAGACCTTGGGGGTAGCAGGTGATGGCTCACATGGTTGGTTTCTTGTTGCCCTCATGAGAGACTTGAGTTGAGTTCTCTCAGCTTCTGCTTGGCTCAGCCACAGTTCTTAAGGACATTTGGGGAGTGAATTAGCAGGTGAGGGCTGTCTCTGCCTGCCTGCCTGCCTGCCTAGCTGCCTGTCTCACTGTCTCTCTCTGCTTCTCAAATAAAAATTACATCAAAAATTTTTGATTCAGATTTTAATTAAATTGCTATAAGGTTATGTACAACTTGAGAGTGTACCATAGATAATCGATAATTAGGTTCTTTTCAAGTAAGAAATAATTCTTCTTTTTGTCTTAATTAGGGTAAGACTCAATTGTACCCCCATTAAGCCAGAGTTCAAGAGCTACAAAAGTGGCCAGAAGAATTTGGTCTCTTCCAGCTTCCACAAGTAGCCCTCAGAGTTGCTTTAATGTCAGAAGACTGTCAGGCTACTGTCCATCTTTCAGGCACTAAATGATAGTTTAATCAGATAAAGAAGGAGGTACTGTGTGGTCCCATTTTCGATAGTCCCTGATAAGCTGGTGATCTGCAGAAATGTTTCCCGCAGAGGTTTCAGGCTCAGCAGAGATTCTTCTATGTTGTCTTTCAGGAAATACAAGCCCAGGTACAAGGCCAACTTATCTTAACTTATTTGCCTGTTCCCTCATGTAGTCACCATGTGTCTATGTGTGTGCATGTGCACATGTGGTGAGAACACTTTAGCAAATCTCAAGTATACAATATGTTATCAACTGTATTTACAAGGCAGTAATAAGATTCCCAGAATTTGCTCATCTTATAACTAAATGTTGTAATACTTTGGTGGAAATCCCCCTCTCCCCACTTCCTACCCCTAGCCTTTGGCAGCCACTGTTCTACACTCTGTTTCAATGAATCCACTTTATTGGTTCAGCATATAAGTGAAATCATGAATTATTTGTCATTCTTTGTCTGGCTTATTTCACTTAGCATCATGTCCTGTAGGTTCATCTATGTTGTCTCAAGTGATAGGATTTCCTTGATGGTGGTAATGTATAGATATATCAAAGCATTATGTTGTATAACTTAAATATATACAATTTTTATTTGTCAGTTATATTTCAGTAAAGCTAGGAATTAATACATTCATAAGTAAAGAAGCAACAAAATAGATTTTGTTTAGAGATGCTAAGGATTTTCTATTATGGTTTTCAACCATCTGTTGCTCTAAGATTGAGGCACAAAAGCATATGAAGCCCTCAATTAGTATTTTTCCAGAGACTTTATACAGAAATAAATCATAATTGGATTTTAGAATTTTAATTTACTTTTCAGCAATTTTGAGGGTGTGTAATATGTTTTGAATAATTGAGAAAAATTTGGTTTTCATCCTTAATGTGAATCATTTTTATGCCCTGCTAAAATGCATTGCAATTTATGCATAAGGCAACTTGGTTTCAAAATGCCAAAGGAGTTTTCAGCTGGGGATGTTCTTGGATACAAATGATTTTTAGGGGGAGTGACTGCAGCCTTTGGATGTTCCAGCAAACTGGAACTTCATACTCCACTCCAGTGGCCTGTGGTATTCTACCTAAGGGTGAGATTAAAAGATGGCCAAGCAAATAGTGGTCCAGGCCCTGGAAGAAGTTGTGTTTTGACAATTGACTCAGAGTGAATGGAAGCATTTGTCCTCATGTGGCCAAGCATGTTAAAGAAGCATCCCTTCTGAAAGTGATCCAGAAAACAGCCTTTCAGAAGCAAGGAGGAATTCTCTAGAATTATAGTAAGACTTGGTGCTCCTACCATTGCAAAGAAGGCATCATTCCTTGGGAGCTAATTTATTGTGAATAAGAGCATTTTCTTAACCTTTGATTCTTTGCTGATAGTAAAATGTGTTTGTGTGTGTGTGTTAGGTATTGTCTGAGTGGTATTTTTTTTTAAAAAGAAGTCACTTGAGAATCTGGATTTTGTTGAGAGTGTGGCCTATTGCACCCCTTGAAGCAAATGTCTCCATCACTCTTTCCCTACCTGTGGCTGGGGAGAACTATGAGAGTAGAGAATTATGGAATATTAGAATGGATACTTTGCTAAACGTGCATTTTAATGAGATTCCTAATATCACTTCAAGTTTTCTTTTACTAATTATGCCCTGAGTTCCTTAGAAGGGAAAAGGAAATTAAGGCTTGGTGGATGCTGACTTCTCACACTCCTGGTTTCCATACAGTTCTCCCCAGCAGAGTGTACTGACTCCATATGACTCCATCTATGTTTTATAAGAAAAAAAAAAAAAGGAGATGAGCAGTTTCATATAGTGCAACCAACTAATAAACTTCCATGTGACCAGACTGTAGCCAGCACAGAAGGAATACAGAGGAAGTGGGAATTCCACATGATGGGTACACAGGAGATGGTTTGCTGAATGTAATTCTGGAGGAATCCCACAAAGGTTTCATAAGGAGAATTGAGTCAGATGTGAGGGAGACAGAAGAGAAGGGGAGCGGGTGAGGAGAGAAGGGAAAAACAGGCAGCTGGATGGTGGGGCGAGCTGGTGAGGAGGAATAAAGCAGCCAGATGAGTGCCAGGAGCTCTCACAAGTTCGGTGTCCTGTCTGGGGCCTGCTGGGCGGGGTGAGGTAACACGAGAAAGGCACTCAGCATAATGTCTGGTGCACAGTTAAATGTCTACCAGCTTACAAATAAAAGCTGCTTCCAGTGGTATTCAGATGAGCCCAGGTACCTCTCAAGTCTGCCACCTTAGCTCCATGATCACCACAGTAGTGCGCCAAGCCCAGGTACCTTAATCTGGTTCCAGGTTCTTGACCTTCACAGAGATAAGAATTCAAAGCAGAGGCATAGTATAGTGCACATATGACAACAGGACTTATTTAAGGGGGAGAGAAAAAGAATGAACATACATTCATTTGTGAGTGTGGGCTGCTCCACACAGACAACTACCCACTATGAGAAAGTCAGAGGGTTGCCTATGAAGAGAGAGAAGGGCCCCAAGTGGGTCAAGGGCAGACTGCTTTCTTCTTGTGTGTGACGCTGGAGTCCCTGCCATCCCCCTATTAGCTCTCAAGTCCCCTTGGCTGAAGCACCCCAAAGTTAACTCTGACAAAAATACTAATGGTGTTATTGGAAATAATTGCTGGGCTCTGGGATATGAATTTTGCTTGGGGGAATTTCTAGATTCACATCCTTAGCCAGGAGCCTCTTGGGGCTTTAGACACCAGGATAGGGATGCTTTTGGATTCACGGCTGGGCGAGGGTGGCCCTGGTGGGAGGAACTTCAGTAGAACATAGAGGAAAGATATTTTTGTTAGTAAAAAGATAGTAGGTCTTTTTTTTTTTTTTCCCTGAGGGGTTCAGTAGGCAATGTATGTGGGAAAGGAGCTAAGGAGAATAGTCCTGGCTTCTGTGAGATGGAAGAGAGTAGAAAATGAGGCCAGAGCAATGATTCAACCTGTTTGTGTCAGGATTTTGCAGGGGAAGTGTAATAACGCTGAGGCAGCGTTCTCTCTGCAGCCATGAACCTAGTGTGCTAGCCTCAGTGCTGGGTCATGTGCATACATGTAGCCTTTCTCCCACTCTGTAACCTCGAAGGTTAGGTGTTTAGTCCACGTGGTTTCTCAAGCTGGAAATTGAGCAGTCATCTTTGATTATTGCTCACTCCCACGACATCCTGTTTATGACTGAGACATAATGATGAAGCCTCCAATTAAATTTCAAAGCCATTGGTCTGCTCTGTGTCTCCCCTACTCAATTTCCAGCTTGAGAAACCACGTGGACTAAACACCTAACCTTCGAGGTTACAGAGTGGGAGAAAGGCTACATGTATGCACATGACCCAGCACTGAGGCTAGCACACTAGGTTCATGGCTGCAGAGAGAACGCTGCCTCAGCGTTATTACACTTCCCCTGCAAAATCCTGACACAAACAGGTTGAATCATTGCTCTGGCCTCATTTTCTACTCTCTTCCATCTCACAGAAGCCAGGACTATTCTCCTTAGCTCCTTTCCCACATACATTGCCTACTGAACCCCTCAGGGAAAAAAAAAAAAAAGACCTACTATCTTTTTACTAACAAAAATATCTTTCCTCTATGTTCTACTGAAGTTCCTCCCACCAGGGCCACCCTCGCCCAGCCGTGAATCCAAAAGCATCCCTATCCTGGTGTCTAAAGCCCCAAGAGGCTCCTGGCTAAGGATGTGAATCTAGAAATTCCCCCAAGCAAAATTCATATCCCAGAGCCCAGCAATTATTTCCAATAACACCATTAGTATTTTTGTCAGAGTTAACTTTGGGGTGCTTCAGCCAAGGGGACTTGAGAGCTAATAGGGGGATGGCAGGGACTCCAGCGTCACACACAAGAAGAAAGCAGTCTGCCCTTGACCCACTTGGGGCCCTTCTCTCTCTTCATAGGCAACCCTCTGACTTTCTCATAGTGGGTAGTTGTCTGTGTGGAGCAGCCCACACTCACAAATGAATGCATAGGAGACCAGGAGAAGCACCTGGCTCCTGGCTTCGGATCGGCGCGGTGCGGCGCACCGGCCGTAGTGGCCATTTGGGGGGTGAACCAGTGGAAAGAAGACCTTTCTCTCTGTCTCTCTCTCTCACTGTCTAACTCTGCCTGTCAAAAAAAAAAAAAAAAAAAAAAAGGCTTATCCTTTTGCTTACTGCCACTGCCACCACCATTGCCATTAACAGCATCTAATACTCGATGAGAAAATGGTGAGTTGAAAGATATTAGCACATTGTTTAAATAGACTGATTGGATCATGACTAGCATGCTTTAAGTGATTTAGACGAGAATGGCATGGTGTGGAATGGAACAGAGTATCAGGAGTTTGCCATGTGTAGTTTAAGTGGATTATTTCAAGGAATGCTCATTTCTGTTAACCCCATGTGTTTTTTTAAAGATTTATTTATTTACTTAAAAGGCAGAGTTATGAAAAGGCAGATGCAGAGAGAGAGAGAGGTCTTCCATCCACTGGCTCACTCCCCAAATGGCCGCAATGGCTGGAGCTGTGCTGATCCAAAGCCAGGAGCCTGGAGCTTCCCCCGGGTCTCCAATGCAGATGCGGATGCCCAAGGACTTGGGCCAGCTTCCACTGCTTTCCCAGGCCATAGCAGAGAGCTGGATCGAAAGTGGAGCAGCCAGTCTTTAACCAGTGCCCATAAGGGATGTTGGCACTGCAGGCAGTGGCTTTACCCGCTACATCATAGTGCCGACCCCTAACCCCATGTATTGACTGATGTTGTTCACCAGGGTTTTGATTCATTCATCTTCCTGTGTACATAGCTGGGCACTGCATTTCCCAGACACCTTTGTATTTGTAGTCGAAATTCTGGCCAATGGAATATGAGTGAAAATGAATACTCTACTTCCAGGGCTGGCTTTGACTCAACTTGTCATTCAAGTTGTTTGCTATGGTAGCAGACCTATGTTTGCTATGGTTAGTAGATCTATTATAGATATTTAAGAATTGGGATTAAAAAATTCGGAAGCCTTTGTATTCACAAATGCAATTTCAGTGAACCCAAGAAGCAAGTGTTATTACCATCTGCATTTAACAGATACTGAAGCTGAGACGCACAGAGTTTAAGTTATTGCTCAAGGTCACACAGATAGAAAGGATCAGGGCCCTGGGGCTGCAGAGTCTGGGCTTTGTCTCACAACATTTTGGTGTCCCTCGTGAAGATAGCTGTGTCTTAGGCACATTCATACCCAGTACCAAGAGCTTTCTTCATATCTGAGGTGGCTGAAGCTCAGTTTCCAGTTACCTTTTTTTCCCTTGTTTAGAATCTGTTTTTATAAACATGGTCTCTACAGACACTGTGAAAATCCTGTTGTGAAATATAACTCTGAAGGCTTCAAAGTGTCATGTTGGGGATTAGCAGTGTTATTCTCTAGGATTCTAATGGGAGTCTGGCTGCCAAAAATCCCTTCCACTGTTTTGGAAAGGACAAAGGGGGGTAGAGTCCCCTTGTCGGGCGGAAGGGTAATTTCTAACATATGGCTCATGATTTACTATCTTGAAGAAACATTTATCTGTGGCTCAGTAGCTAGCCTTCGTCAAGCCAAAGATGATGAAAGTGTTTATGAGCAATGGACTTGCCAGTTCAATTATTATTTCAAGAGGATGGCCAACAGGAAAATTATACCATTGTAGTTGCTAGAAGTTGAACTCCAGTAGTGTCTTTGAGGACAGCTTGATTGTTTTTAGAGCAGTTTATTCAATTTCCCAATAACTCATCTCAAGAAGTTTTGTGTTTGATATGTTTTTTAAAAAATGGGGGGAAGAAAGTCAAGTCATCTATCTCATGCTCGGCAGTGGGTTGAGAGGGGAACCATCTGACTGTGGTGCAGTTGTCTCTTCCTGGGAAGATGGGCTATGACTTTAACATCCTTTGCATTTATCTACTCTGGTGCTTTCCTCTTGAGAATGCAAAGTGAGGGTAGCAATATGGCACAGAGGGAGGGGTAGGCTGCCATCTGTGGTGCGGCATCCCATGTGGGTGCTGGTTTGAGTTCCAGCTGCCCCACTTATGATCCAGCTCCGTGCTAGTGCACCTGAGAAAGCAGCAGAAGATAGCCCAAGTGCTTGGACTCCTGCATTCACATGGGAGACTCAGATGAAGCTCAACACTCATGGTTTTGGCCTGGCCCCACCCTGGCTGTTGCAGACATTTGGGAAGTAGACCAGAAGAGGGAAGATCGATCGATCGATCGATCGATCTCTCTCTCTCTCTCTCTCTCTCTCTAACTCTGCCTTTCAAATAAATATTTTTTTTTTAAAAAAAAGCACAAGGAATGTAGTGGGTATTTTCATGTCTGTTTTTTCAAGATCTCTCTGAGGAGGGAGTGGGGGGCCATATTTCTTAGTTTGTTTAAGGAGAGTATGGTATGTACCTTCTGTTGTGTCATGTAGCTGATAAGCCATCCTCTATCCCTAGAGCTACCCCTGTAACTAGAGCCACCTCCAGCCCTCCCTCCATTTTCTTTGGAACAATAATTTGTCAAAAAGGAGGCAATTGAAGCAGGCATCTGGCCTGGCTGTTAAGACACACGTTATTATCATCATGTCCCACACTGGAATACATAGATTCAGTACCCGGCTCTGGCTCCTGACTCCATCTTCCTGGTAATGCAGACCCTGGGAGGCAGCAGTGATGGCTGAAGGAGTTGGTTTCTTGCCACCTATTTGGGGTATCTAGATTGAGCTCCTGGCTTCTGGTTTTAGACTCTTCCAGGCCTGGTCATTGCAGGTGTTTGTGGAGTGAAGCTGATGGGATCTCTCTTTCTGTCTCTGTGCCTCTCAAATAAATAAATACTTTATTAAAGTTAGGCACTGGATGCAGTCCTCGGTGGACAACATAAGAATTGTCTCTGGAAGATTAGTCAATAACAATAAGCTGAACGTAGCATGGTGTGGTTGTATGATCACAGTGCTCTGGTATTTCTAAACTGTGCCAGTGATAAAATGCTTTTCCCCTCAGTTCGGGCTTTCTTCCATATCCTACCACTTTCCTGTCAGTCACATTTGTGCAGAGGACAGGCTATCAGAATTTAATGTTGGGGCCAGCAATGTGGTGCAGCAGGTTAAGCCACCGCTTGTGACCCCAGCATCCTATATCAGCTTACTTGTTTGAGTCCCAGCTACTCTGCTTCTAATGCAGCTCCCTGCTAATTCATATCAGAAGGCAGGAGAAGATGGCCCAAGTTCTTGGGCCCCTGCCACCTATACAGGAGACCTTGATGAAATTCCTAGTTCTTGGTACCAGCCTTACATAGCCCTGGCTGTTGCAGCCATGTGGGAAGTGAACCAGCAGGTGGAAGATGCCTCTCTCTCTGTTGTTTTGCTTTAGAAAGAAAGAAAGAAAGAAAGAGAGAAAGAGAGAAAGAGAGAAAGAGAGAAAGAGAGAAAGAAAGAGAGAAAGAAAGAGAGAAAGAAAGAGAGAAAGAAAGAGAGAAAGAGAAAGGGAGGAAGGGAGAAAGGGAGGGAGGGAGGGAGGGAGGGAGGAAGAGAAAAAGGAAGGAAGGAAGGAAGGAGAGAAATAGAGAGAGAGAAAGAAGAAAGAGAAAGAAAAAAAGAAAGAGGAAGAAAGAGAGTAATAACACAAATTCATATACAGTAGACTTCCTCGTAGGGTGTACAGGATTGTCCCATTTTAATTAAAGAGAATGCACAAATGCACACCTAAACCACACAGATATACCACTATGCATACACACATGTACACATTCATGGATAAAAGACCTGGGAAGCATGTCTATGTCAGACTGTTGACAGCAGTTATCTCTGGGAGTGGAATTACAAGTAAATTTCAATTTTTCTGAGTATTGTTCGAAAAAAAAAGAGAGAGAAAACCTCACCATTTTTTCGTCCTCACTTGCATGGCACTTTTGGTTATCTCTTGACTGAACTGCGTATCTTGCCCCCAGCAGCAGCTTACAGTAGAGCTGCATAGCCATATCTTAGTGCACAAGCCAGTGCCCAGGTCAGGGGCCAGGTCAAAGGCTACTCCAGCTGGCTGACCTCAGGCAGCCTCCTCAATCTCCAGAGTTGCACTTGGACCTGGGAATGAGGATCACACATACTGGACTGGGAAAGTCTGTCCATGCCTGGTGCTAAGCCTGGCCCAGAGTCGGGGTTCAGCACACAACAGCTGTTGTTTTTCTGGCACTTCTCCTCTCCTTTCCATGCTCCCAGCCTCCCTTCTGTGCAGGCCCCCATTCTCTCTGTTGTTGAAATAGCCCCTGCCAATCTATCTGTCTGATTCAACCTCACAGAGCACAGTACGTTCCTCATCTTGTGATTCCTGAAGCCCTTGAGCTCAGCCAAGTGACCTGGTCTCCTGCTTGAGGCTGATGGGAAGTGGCTGCCCCGATCCCCCTGTAGCCTCCCCTGTGCCACCTGTTTACTCTTTATTGTACTGATCTGAAAGTTGCATGAAACACCTTTCTATTCCCCCAGGGCTGTGAAAGGGTCGGAAGCGGTCAAGTCTGGGAAGCCACTGCCATCAATAATATGTGGTCCACGTGTGCATTGGTTTTAGCATTGCTGTACAGGGCTTTCTATGGATTCAAGCCATACTTCTGGAGGGCAGAAGTCTTAAAATCAGGGTGCCAGCAAGAGGGAAGATATGTTCACTTTTGAGGCTCTGGGAGGAATCCTTGCCTTTCCTTTGGCAGTTTCTGGCAGCTGCTAGCATTCCTTGGTGTCTGTTGCTGGTGGCTGCACTCCTTCCGATCTCTGCTTCGTGCCCATATAGGCTTCTCCTTTGCTTTTCTGGTTTATGGTCACACCTTTCCAACGCTTGTCTTTGCCTTCATAATGCCTGGTCTTCTTTGTCCCTTTTTGTCTTCTCTGTTATCTGTGTCACATCTCCCTCTGGCTTTCTCTTCAAGCTCACTGAACAGCATTGGATTCGGATAATGTTTGGGTAATCCAGGGTGCTCTCATCTTGAGAGTCTTTTTCTTTGAAGATTTATTTTATTTATTTGGAAGGTAGAGTGACAGAGGGAGAAGGAGAGACAGAGAAAGGTGAAGCAGTAAGTCACAGAAAGGTCTAGCACTCTGCCCAAGGTTTCACAGCACATTGGTGGCAGAACCAGAAGGAGTTTACAAATCAGTAATTAAACTTTTTATATAGGAGGAAGGGATCACTATTTCCAGAGATAGGAAAAAAATTATGAAATCCCAAATTATGTTTCATTTTTAGGCATAATCTTTAGGGGTCTTTTAGACAGCATTAATCCTTTTAGTGTTCAGCCTTACACTGTTTTTTTGCCTGGTTAAAGTGTCACATTCTTGCTAAAGAGGAGCCGTTTGAGCAGTAATATTCTCTAGTGCCACCTGTCTCAGTCCTATAGTTTGTGCTCATCACCTGTATCAATATTTTTCCTTCTGTTTTGGAATAGTTTTAATAAACTAGTAAGGGCAAATACAATAAAATATTGCAGAGTGGCCTAGACTCTGCTGTGGAGTCTAGACAGTGAGATTTCTGAGCAGGTGTAATCTTGGCTTGAGGGCAGCACCAACGGGTTTTGTTCACGATCTGCACTCTGAAGCTCCAAATCAGTGCATGGATGATAGTTTCTAAGGATCCATGTGTGGTTCCCGTGAGCCACATGTTTGAAAGTTCCACAAGGGATGCCAAGGACCACCCTCTGCAAGGCACCTCCCTAGGGCTTTGGCCCCAGCTTGTTTGTGTGAGACCCTTTGTAGCACAACACATACAGTGTCCCACACAGTTATGTGCAAGGCACAGCATTTCTGGTTCAGCAGCATCTTGGTTCAATAGAGAACTGCATCCATGCTTCACTGCTCAAATGGCTGGTGCGGTTTTGGGCCACTTGAATAAACATGGGGGGAGGTGTTCAGTGGACTCTGGCCATTGTCAGGCCGTGGGTTTTAGGAGCAAGCTTAACAACTGGAGCTTTTGCAGAGAAGAGTCAACCAGCAGAGTTCATATTTGGGCTCTTGCATCTCTCAAGAATGGAGATGGACTGGATTCCCCTACTGTGAGAACCATTGTATAGAAAGAGCAGACTTGTTCTGTGGAGGCTGTATCATGTAGACATCAAGAGGTTGGCTGAGCTTTGGAGGATGAGAAATGTGGGTCCAGGTCTCAGCTTTCCTTTTCAGTGGTCTGGTCTTAGCTGCTCCATTATCTCCTCTGAGGCTCCAGTTTCCTCCTTGAGACTGAGGATCTAAGATTAGTGCTGACTTCCTAAGGTTAGGGAATGGAATATGTCAGATATTTCATGCCCAGCACTTGACATGATGCTTGGGACATGGAAAGATCTCGATGAAGGATCAATTTGGTTGTTATAAAATTTTGTGTAATGAAGAACCATAGTTAGGAGCAGATTTTTGACTTACATGTTAAGGGGACAACGAGAGCCATGTCATGGAGTTGTGACTGCCTAAATATGGAATCTTTAAAGCTTCAGCCCTGGGATGCGCATGAGAGATGTGAGGGGCTCCACATTGCAAGTGAGAGCTAATCCAGCTAGATCCTGTGATACTTTCCACTGCTGTGGATGCTCAGTATAGTATTTTTTTTACTGTAAGATTTTCTTCCCCTTGAGAGTTGGAAATGAAAGTCAGTAGCAAATGAAAGATCATGCTCTTTTCTGTCAAAGTGCTGCCACCACCACCACTGTGTTCCCTCATGGTCTGAAGTGTGATGTGTGTCTCCAGCCAGGGAAGTCGTCCGCGTGGGAGCCGCCCTCTGCTCCTGCATGCTGCAGCCATCTGGACCATGGGGGTGTGCAGGGAACACACTGTTGATTCATATGCCACCCCCTGCTGCTATCTCTAAAATGGGCTCTCTGGCTAGAGCTGTGAAGCAGCCAGTCCCTCCCTTTCCCACTCCTGCTCCAAGTAGTTGAGAGAGAAAGGGACATACAGAAAAATATGTAAAGATCCAGAAACTTGGGGGTGATGGTTGAGTGGCCCTTAAGGATACCTGGACAAAGATCCAGTGGCTTTTTCCTCTCCAGTTTTAGAATCTGTGATTGAAAGTGTGATGCCCAGAAAGATCTTTCTCTAGCAGTGTTCTAAAGAGTTCCCAGAACATACTGCAGGAGTCTGCTGCAGACGGAGTGGCTGGGCTCCAGGATCCTTCTTCCCCCATCACCCTTTTCATCAGAGTAGATTTACTTTCCCCATTTCCTTGTTCCCTCTTCCTGTACCATGCTCTGCACAGGTGGCTGCATGCCAGCTGTGCCTTATCCACCAGGTTTTGATTTGAATGTCATATCCTCCTGGGTCTTCTCTAATCACCCCCTATCCCCAGCTAAGGTAGAGGGGGATGATAATAGGGGAAAATAAAGTATCTTAATTGGTGGTCATTCATAGCTGACAAGTTGGCCTTTTTGCTACACGTCCAGGAGGCAGACTATACACAAATCTTGTAGTTCCCTCACCCTTCTAATCTCTGTCTTAGCATTGTCATTGCCATTGTTTACACAGAATTATTACCTGGATACATTTGCAAGTTTGAACCTACATCTTTTCCTAATTCTGACTGCCTGGGTAGGGAGCCTCAAGGTGACAGGGGCCATCACATCTTATTCTTCCCTATCTCCAGAACCTCACAGTGTCTGATACAAAGTAGATGCCCAATTAATTGTGTGCATGTTGATTTTGTTTGGGAAAATAAAAACCCTGAAGAGTTATGTTGCTAAAATAAAACCTATAAATTCACTTATTTGGAATAAGAAAAATGGATCCTACAGTACTCACTCTGTGCTGGTTCAGACCAAACCTGGAGTTCTGTGCCCAGTCTCTGAATCACAGACTGTAGCCGATGCTGATTTTGCCCAATACAGAATCCCTGGTATGCCTTTTACTGAGCTGATATTCCCATCCTCCAGTAGCTGTTGGTGCTGTTACAAGTGACTCACACCTGTGACATTTATTGGAGGTGTCCTTTTGGTGCCTAGCATTGTCAGACTTCTTTCTGCCTAGAAGTGCAAGGGTAGCCCACAGGCAGCACTGGAGTGGAACAGGCAGTGGGACGAGCTTTGCAGCATAGTCTGCTCCCTGGTGCTCCACACAGACTCAGCATGGAGCTCCCGAACAACAGCAACCCTGCCACACTTCCTTCTCTCTGTGGCACCTCTCCCAGGTTCCCCAAGAGCCCTCTCTTAACCACCTGTGTAACACTCCTTGTCTCAGGCTCTGCCTCTTAGGAGTCTGACCTGAGATACAGAATGGCCTAAGATCAGTGAGCTGGATATTGCTGAGAACACCAGATGCTATGCCGCACAAGAAGCAGCAGATTGACTGGGAATGCTTAGTAAGAAAGACTTTGGACCAGGAATCTGTCATGTGTAGGATGAACCTGATTTGTTTATGGTATCTTTCAATGACAAGAATATAGGCCAGTGTATAGAAGCTTCAGGGGAATGCTTATCAGCTCAACTTAGAGAAAAACAGAGGAGCCCAAAGGTTAGTGAAAGATTAACCACTGTGTTAGCTTTCTGTCATTGCTTTAACAAATTAACACAAATTTAACAGCTTAAAACTATACATCAGAAGTCTAAATATAGCCCAGTTCACATGGATCCTTTGTTTTGAGTTTTATGAGGCCAAAATCAAGGTATTGTCAGGGTTCTGTCCTTTACTGAGACTCTTGAGATCACTCTGCTTCCCAGATCATTTCTGGTTCTTTGTGTTTGTAGATTCTAGGTCCTCATTTCCTTGTTGGCTATCAACTGTGGACCACCCTTTGCCCATGAAGGGCTCCTGTGGGCCTTGTCTTACATCTCTAACTCAGCAATGGTGCATCCATTCTTTGTTACACTTAAGATCTCTCTGATTTCCACATGTGCTACATCTCTGTATCTCTAGTCAGAGAGAATTCTCAGCTTTTAAAGAGCATAAGAAATTAGATTGGGCCCCATCAAATGATCCAGGATAACCTTCCTATTTTAATGTCTGAATCTTAATCACATGTATATATTTCTTTTTGCCGTACAAGGGACTAAAAAGTTTTTGGAAAAATGGAAGTAAAACATAAAAAAATAAAATGTGAACTTTCTTTATCAACATAAGTTCCATCAAGTTCAAGACACTTTTGTAAGTGATGGTACCAGTCATTGAGTCTATCCCTAAAGAACTGAAGGTCCTGGGAGTTTTTTTTTTATTTGACAGATAGTTAGACAGTGAGAGAGAGAGAGACAGAGAGAAAGGTCTTCCTTCCATTGGTTCACCCCCCAAATGGCTGCTACGGCTGGAACTACACCAGTCCAAAGCCAGGAGCCAGGTGCTTCCTCCTGGTCTCCCACGTGGGTGCAGGGGCCCAAGCACTTGGGCCATCCTCCACTGCTATCCCAGGCCATAGCAGAGAGCTGGACTGGAAGAAGAGCAACCAGGACTAGAACCTGGCGCTGCCTGCGGAGAATTAACCAAGTGAGCCATGGCGCTGACCCTGGTCCTAGGGATTTAATCATGGTAGTATAGTTGTTTTTGTTTTTGTGGGGTTTTTTTTTTTTTTTTTTTTTTTGGTCTTGCTTTCTGTTATATTATTAACTGAGAAAAATGTGTGCTCTTTAATATTTTTTTAAGAGAAGGAAATAATAAGTCAGAAGGAGTTGGATCAGGACTCAAGATGGATGTCTATTGGTTTCTCATTGAAAATCTCACAAAATTGCCTTGCTTGATGAGAGGATCATGGCTACATCAAAGGACTCTGTGGAGAAGCTTGGCTGACTTTCAGAACATACTCATGAGAAACAAATGTTATTATTCTTTAAACCACTGGAAAGTTAGCAACCCAAATGTCTTGAGCATCCCAAATAACTTTTGCCATGACCTTTGGTCTTGACTAGTCTGCTTTTACTTTGATTGGACTGCTCCTGCTTCTTGGTAGCCTTTGCTATGATTGTGCTTTGTCTTTGAGATCATATTGAGAAAATCGTGTTTCATCTTATGTTATAGTTCTTCAAAGCCATGATTTAGGATCTTTTTTAACTTATATTTAATGAATATAAATTTCCAAAGTACAGCTTATGGATTACAATGGCTTTCCCCCCCTATAACTTCCCTCCCACCCGCAACCCTCCCCTTTCCCGCTCTCTCTCCCCTTCCATTCACATGATTTAGGATCTTGATCCTAGTTGTTTAAAATTTTCATTAAAAGCTCTGTTCTTGTATGAAGATGATCTGAGAACAAGTTTTGTCATACGTGGAACAGAGAGGTTAATCCACTATAATTTTAAATTCAGAATTGCATACGCTGAACTAATTGAGGTATCCACAGTGTTGACTATTGTTTCTTCTATTCATCCTCAGTCCTCATCTCTTAGGGCATGAACAAGATTACTTTTGTCATCACAAATTGATGTAGATAGTGTGCTGATGTAGACTTCATCTTCAACATCATCTAGTCCCTTCTTAAATGAGTTACCTATTTACAAACTGCTCTTTTGGTTGTCTCCATACATATTTCACCATTCTTCCACTTAAGTCTTGCTATAAATTGGATATTTATTCTTTCTTCATTTTAGCAGACTCCATATTGTTCCAGTAGGTTTTTTTTTGTTTTGTTTTCATGCTGATGTCTCATCCTTCCTAGTACCTCAAACTAGATCATATTCAGACATGTTATAATAAGTTAGTATGAGTTTATTTTGGTGCAAAAATTTTTTTGAAATCTCTGCATGATTTTTCTCATAATCGATGCATAGTTTTCACATACAAAATTTTCCATAAAACTTGTGAAAAACCCTTACATAATGAACCTATTCACAAGTTTTTGGAATTAGAAGGTGGGCATATTTGATTGGGGCACTGTTCTGCCTAATACCGTCTAACTTTTGGATCCCAAAGATTTACATACCTCCCAAATAAAAAAAAATTCCCTCTAGCACATTGTCTCAGTGTATTTCGGTGTCAGTTCATCAACTCAGAGTCCAAAGTCTTGTCTAAATCTCGTCAGGTCTAAAGTTCCATAATCTAGATGATTATAATCTGGATTATTATGCAAGTATGGGGCTGTTGGTATAATCCATTAAGTACAACTCCTGGGGATATAGATCTGCTGTATCAGTGACCTTGTGAAACTAAAGAAACAATTTACCTGCTCCCAACAAATAATGGTAGAGGCAGCACAGAATTGTAATTAGATCTTTCAGTTCAAACAGGAAAGACAGAAGGTAAAATGGAATCAGTGGTCCAATGTAGTTTTGAAATCCAATTGGAAAATCCATTAAGTTTCAAGTGCTAGTAAGAATCTTCTGAGGTTCTGAGGTCCTGAACTTACTTAACTTCTGAGATTAGGTGTTTAGGTTGAGGCGAATGGCCAGGATGTTACTGAGAGCACCCAATGTTGTGCC
This sequence comes from Oryctolagus cuniculus, assembly GCF_051225735.1. Taxonomy (NCBI): domain Eukaryota; kingdom Metazoa; phylum Chordata; class Mammalia; order Lagomorpha; family Leporidae; genus Oryctolagus; species Oryctolagus cuniculus. Next base: position 95,052,799 of record NC_142876.1, read on the forward strand.
ATCCAAGGAACAAGTGGATAGGGGTGAGCATTTGATGTTGAAGTTAAGCTACTACTTGGGATGCCTACATCCCATTTTAGAGTGCCTGGGATTGAGTCCTGGCTCCACTTTTGATTCTCTCTTCCTACTAATATGCACCCTGGGAGGCAACAAGTGTTTGCTGAGATATTTGAATCATTACCATCCACATAGGAGACCTTAAATGAGTTCCAGGCTCCTGGATTCAGCCTGGCCCAGCTCTGGCTGTTATGTTCATTTGGGGACTGAACCAGCAGATGGAAGATCACTGTGTCTATCTCTCTGCCTCTCAAATACGGTGAAAAATAATTAAAAGTATTTTTTAAAGAAATAGGGATAAAATAATGACTCTTTAGTAAGGAAGACTTTGTCTTTGAAAGCTGTCATCATGAGAGATGACCCAGTTAATTCTTCACATTCCCAAGTGAATAGAAGATAGGTTCAGTCCAGATCAGAAACAGGAGTACAACAGAGGCATCTACCAGAGAAGCCCAGCAGTGGTTGTAGATTTACCATCCACATACATTCTTCTACGAAGCTTTCCATACCTTCCTTTCCTTTACTAGGTCTGAATACTTCTCCTTCTGTTCCTATGATGTTGCTCAAAACAGGGAGAGTTCTATCATGGAACTAAGAAACAAGGCAGAAGTCAGATTTAGTAACCTTTAAAATAATAGATATTTGTACAACACAAAGGCACCTAGCAGCAATCTAAAAAAAGGCTAGAGCTGTAGCTAAAAATGTGAGTTTAGGTGTCAGACCTTTTACATATCTCAGGTGTTACTAGCTCTGTGACCTTGGGTATTTCTTAACTCTCTGAGTGTCTGCATCTTGAATCTGGCGCCTTACACAGCTCAGGCATCCTGACACACTTCTGCATCTTTCCTTATGAGGTTAGCTCCTGCCTGTAGGGGTGCTGTGTAGATCAAATCAGGGGCCAGGTGGGCTGCACAGAGCTTGTGTATGGTAAGCATTGCCATAGTGGCACCTGCTATTATCTTTGTTGGGATGAGCACTTGTGGTCTTGTATTTTTGTTATGTCCTCCCTCTTTCACTAGGCTGTCAAGCTCCTGGAGGCCTAGGGCAGTATTTGATTTATTTTCTTTATGTCTGCATTGCCTAACGTGTGTGAGCATTGGATGCCCAATAATTATTGAAGTAACAACTAATCTTCGTTATTTCTCTCAGGCCTTTGCTAGCACAACTGACAAATTACTCAAAAGTTGACTTCTCATCTCTTTTTTTAAGATTTATTTTATTTATTTGAAAGGCAGTTATGGAAAGAGGGAGGAAGGGAAGGAGGGAGAGAAGAGAATGAGAGAAGAGACAAGAGAGAAGAGAGAGAGAGAGAGAGAAGAGAGAGAGAGAGAGAGAGAAATTGCTTTCACCCACTGGTTCAGAATCCAAATGGACACAATAGCCTGGGCTGGGCCAGGCCAAAGCCAGGAGTCAAGAGCTTCATCAGGGTCTCCTACTTGGGTACAGGGACCCATGGAGTTGGACCATCTTCTGCTGCTTTCCCAGGTGCATTAGCAGGGAGCTGGGTTAGAGTGGAGCAGCTGGGCCTTGACCGGCAACCACATGAGATGCTGGAGTTGTAGGTTGTGGCTTAATCTGTTATACCACAATGCTATCCCTGGCTTGTAATCATAATTTGTATGATTCCCAGAATCATATTATCTAAAGGATCAAGAAAAACTTTAAAAAATTCCATAATGCCAGTTCAGCAGAAGCAGCAAGTTATACATTGGAACAAATTACAGGGAAACATGTGTTTACAGAGATTCAGATAATATGGACTTAGTGCTCCAATGCCCATTTTCTTTTTTGCATGAAAGCTAAAAAATTACCAGTAATTTTATATGATATTTCTGTATTTCCATGGAAACTGAAAATCTCTCTAGAATTTCTGTCTCTCTAGAATTTGAATCTTCTGTGTAAGATCAAGATTTTGTGAGAACCTAAAAGGCCTTATACGGTCTTCCTCTTCCCTAGCCCTTACCACATCTCCCTGCATTTTCTTTTTCACTCTTCTCTTCATTACTCCATTTAATCCTCTATCACAACACCAGATAACTTGCTGTCCTCTAAATCCTCGAGGTGTGGTATTATCTTCATGAGAATGCATGTCTCCATGAAGGCAGCAATCAATTCTGTGTGCTTTGCCCAGCACACAGTAGATCTTAAGGAAGTACCTCTTGAATTAATTCTTCAGCTGGGCCCAGTGGGAACCAGTGTATGAGCATGGAAATGATGAGGAAAGGCATTCTGCTAACCTGCCTCCTCTAATATGCTTTCAGGAACATGGTGACACTCACTACCATTCAAGAGTAACAAGAATGGTGAGGGTTAGTGTCGCTCCCCCTCTTCGTGGAGGAACGACACAGGACCCTGCGCTGTTCTTTCGTCTGCTCGGCCCTCCCCGGGTTTGCTGCTGGTTCTTCCCGGGTTGGCTACTGTCCCTTCCACCTCCGTGGAAGGGCGGTTCCCCCTGGCCACTTTCCCCACTTCCGCAGGGGAGCGGCACTCCACCGGCCGGCTCTCTCGGGGGCTGCACAGGTGTTCCCCTTAGATGTTCCCTCTTAGATGTTCCTGGTACATGCCGTCTCCCTCCTCCTTTATAGTCCTCCTCCACCAATCCTAACTCGGCTGCCCACACGCCGAGTACGCTGCTCTCCTCCAATCAGGAGCAAGTCCTGCAGTTTATTGGCTGAACTGGAGGCAGCTGTGTAGAAGCTGTTTTCTTCTCTCCCAGCGCCATATTGTGGGAGAGCAGATGCATAGAATAAGTCTTAATTCCAGTAACTCAGTCCAGTCCGGGTTGCTCCCCACAGGTTAGTCCCAATTATTGAGTGTGTACCATGTGCCAGCCCATCCAAATAATTCACAGGTATCTCAACTCCACCCTTCCATAAGATATCCATGACATTGATGAGCAAGCTCAGGATCTCAGAAAATTCAGTAACTTTCCCAAGGTCTTGCACTGAGTAGGCAGAGGATGAATTCATTTTCAGGATGAATTTTAAGGCTGGGAGCTTTGTTTTAAATAGTGGGATTTTATTTTAACGTTTGTTATTAGTTACTTGACTTATTAGGTATGGGCAAAGCATTTGGCCTTTTTCATTTCTGTCACTTTGAATCTATTTGAAATTTTTGTTGGTGGCCTGGTATGTGATCCATCTTTAAATATTCCTTGGAGTTTTTAGAAAGAGGTCTGTCCAAAGCCCAGGGTAATTATCTATTAATTCAGCCTTACTAGTTATGTTATTGAAATCTTTTAGGTTATCATGTTCAAAGCTTGATCTGTCAAAGATGGAGGAGGATGTTAATATTTGAACGTAAATGTTTTTGTTTCCCCCACCTTTTCTGTGTGCCTGACAGTGTTTGTCCTTTCAGTTTTAACATCAGTATGACAACCAGTGCCTGGCAACTGTGATTGAAATCAACTTCTTTACATTTTCATGTTTTGAAGAGGAGAGTAGGAAATATAAGTTAAAATCAAAGGAGAAATAAATAGGGGGATGACCATTTGAGGTGTCAACTTTAAGTGTCAAATCAAAACCAAGTGGTAAAATGGAATATATAGCGTGGCGGTTAGGAACAGACACCCTGGAGTTAGACCACCTGGGATAAAGAAATCCCTGCAGTGCCAGTCAGTAGATTTTCTTAGGCAAGTGACCAACTTCTCTGTTTTTGTTTCTTTAAGTGAAAAATGGTGTTAATAATGGTACTTACCTATGAAGTTTACTTTGAGTATTGAACACATTAATATTTACCAAGTACTTAGAAAGGATGCTTAGCACGTTGCAATATGTAAGTAACTCTTTTTTTTTTTTTTTTTTTTTTTTTTTTTTTTTTTTTGACAGGCAGAGTGGACAGTGAGAGAGAGAGACAGAGAGAAAGGTCTTCCTTTTGCCGTTGGTTCACCCTCCAATGGCCGCCGCGGCCGGCGCGCTGTGGCCGGTGCACCGCGCTGATCCGATGGCAGGAGCCAGGAGCCAGGTGCTTTTCCTGGTCTCCCATGGGGTGCAGGGCCCAAGCACCTGGGCCATCCTCCACTGCACTCCCTAGCCACAGCAGAGGGCTGGCCTGGAAGAGGGGCAACCGGGACAGAATCCGGCGCCCCGACCGGGACTAGAACCCGGTGTGCCGGCGCCGCTAGGCGGAGGATTAGCCTAGTGAGCCGCGGCGCCGGCCTTGTAAGTAACTCTTAATCATTATCATCCTTCAGAGCAGACTCCTTGTGATCAAATGTGCTGTAGAACTTCAGGTTTATACATACAATATCATTTGTACTATTTGGTGTGTTTATTGGGTATGATCAGTGTTATTGGGTACCTCCTCTGGGCAGACGCCAAGCTGTATTAGAAGCATCTTTTGGTTACTAGGAATATATAATGGGCCTGTAGGGTCCCTGCTATCACTTGAGTGTAGACACAGACATGAATCAGTTATTTTGTAAATTGTGTCAGATTACAGTGACATGAAAGGAAGGTGCACAGTGCTATGTGAGTGTCCTAGTATATGAGCGTATGGGATGTAGACTAGTCTGAAAGTCATGTAACAACCTTCCTGTGATATATTTGTAACCCATGGCTGTGTAATAAGTTATCCTACATACTTTGTGGCTGTAACATGATGAACATGTGCAATCTCATAGAGTCTGTGGATCTAGAATTTGGGAGTTACTTAGCTGGGTAGTTTTGGTGCAGAGATTCCCCAGAAGGTTGCAGTCAAGTTGTTAAACAGGGCTGTGGCCATCTGAAGGCTTGACTGGGACTAGATGAGGCACTTTCACAATGACTTGGGTGGCTGTTGGCAGGAGGCCTCAGTTTCGTGTCATCAGTCCTGTCTATAGGACAGCTTGATAGCCTCATGACAGGGCAGCTGGCTTTCCCCAGAGCAAGAGATTAAAGAATGTGAACTAGAAGGAAGCCAGGATGTCTTTGATGTTCAAACCTCAGAAGTCACATGTGTCACTTCTACAATGTTCTATTTCTTAAGAGTGAGTTACTGAGTCTAGTCCACAGTAGAGGGGAAGGTAGTTAGACTTCACCTTTTAAGAGGAGTGTAAAGGGTATGTGGACATGTTTTAAACTACTGCCAGAGGAATATGTGCTTTTCTTTTAGAAAAACGTTTATTTATTTTCAAGGCAAGGGTGACAGAGAGAGAGAGAAAGAGATCTTCCATCTTTTAGATTACTCCTCAAAGGGCCTCAGTGGCCAGGGCTGGGCCAAGCTGAAGCCAAAAGTGTAAACTCCATCCTGGCTTCCATGTGAGTAGCAGGGATCCAAGCACTTGAGCTGTCATCTACTGCTTTCCCAGGCACATTAGCAGAGAGCTGTATTAGAAGCAGAGCAGCTGGCACTTGAACTAGTGCTCCCATATAGGATGCTGGCATTGCAGGCGGTGGCTTAACCAGTGGTACCACAGGTTAAAGATTTATTTATTTACTTGAGAGGCAGTTACAGAGAGAAAGGTCTTCTAACCACTGGTTCACTCCCCAAATGGCTGCAACAACTGGAGCTGGGCCAGTCTGAAGCCAGGAGCTGGGAGCTTCTTCTAGTTCTCCCATGTGAGTGCAGGGGCCCAAGCACTTGGGCCATCATCAGAGATGCTGGATCAGAAGTAGAGCAGCCAGAAGTTGAAACAGTGCCCATGTGGAATGCTGGTACTGCAGGTGGATGCTTAACCTACTACACCACAGCACCAGCCCCAACATTTTTTTTTTAATTGCTGAGTTGGATATTGAAGATGTTCCAACCAAGGGGTTGCCAAACTTTTCTGCAAAAGGCCCACTAGTGAATATTTTCAGATTTGTGAAACTGAATGCTCTGTCATGACAACTCAACCCTAACCTTGTAGCATGAAAGCAACCTCATTGATATGTAAATGAATGGGTATAGCAGTTTCAACAGACAATTAATTTTCCAAACACTAGATGGGCTGAATATGGCCTACAGGCTGTAGTTTGATAATCCGTGAAGACAAAATAAATGATGGAGAATTATTCCAAGAAGAAAGAACAGCACATTTTGAAATGAAGAGAGTTATTTTGCATTTCAGATCCCTAAAATGGAGTTGGGTCCACTTCCCCAGCCCTGCCATGTGCTGTGATGTTTACTGAAACACTATAATGAAAAAAAAAATGTAGGAAGCATTTATGCACACATATACATTTTATAAACTTGAGTGCTTTGAGGTAAAAATCAAAATGCAGAAATAGCTTTGTGTAATAAGGACAGGTAGTATTTCTGTAAATTAAAAACTAGTTAATGGCGAAGGGAAAGGGGAGGATGTTGGAGTGTCCCATAGTGGGTTACTGGGTTCAGTGCCTGCCTGTGACTCCTGACTCCAGCTGCCTGCTAATTGAGACCTTGGGTGACAGTGTTGATGGTGCGAATGATTGTGTCCCTGTTACCTGGGTTGAGCTCCCAACTCCTAAGCACTTGGAGAGTGAACCAGCAGAGAGGAGCTACCCTTCTCTCTGTCTCTGTCACATTGTCTTCATCTGTCTCTCAAATGAATAAGTGATAAGAAAGCAGTGTACTTTATTGTTAGCTTTATAGTACTCGCATGGATTGCAAATACAACAAAACCACAAAAACCTGTGTGAGAAAGAAAGATATCAGATTTAAGATGATGGTTGCTCTCTGGAACAAGAGAGGATAGCAAGGTTGTAGGACTTCAGTAGTTTCTGTTATATTTTTAACACTTTATAATTGCCATGGAACACACATAGTAAGAAATTTACCTCCTTAGTCATTTATAAGTATACAGTTCAGAGGTGTTACTTATATTCACGTTATTATGCATCTGATCTCTAGAACATTTTAATTTTGCAAAACTGAAGCTCAATACTCATTAAACAACAACTTTACATTTCTCCCTAATCCCTGTCTCTAGCAACTACTGTTCCACTTCCCGTTTCTGTGAGTTTGACTACTTTATACTTCAGATACTTGGTATAAGTGTTATCATACAGTGTATATCCTTTTGTGCCTTATCTCACTTAGCAAAGTATCTTCTGGGTTCATCCACATTGCTGCTGGTGCTAAAGTGTTCTTCTTCTTTGTTAAGGCTGAATGATAGTCTATTGTGTGCATGTACAACATTCTATTTATGTGTTCATTCACAGATGGATATTTGGGATGCTTCTAATGTTATAATAATGCTGTGTACAAATCTGAAGCAGAGATTTGGTAAAAGGAATGGCCAGATCAATAGCGCGCTGTGCAAATATAGTAGCCTGAGCATCTAATTGTCTATCCTTATACAGCATATTTCAGTCAGACTTTTTCTCATACTTTCCAATGAAACTACTCTAATTAAGGTTTTTAATGACTGTCTGTAGCTCAGTCTGACCACCAATTCTCTGGCTTCATTCTACTGATTTCTGAGAAGCGACTGGTACTGAACATTTGCTTTACTTGATATCCAGGAGGCCACGTTATTCATTCTCTTCCTGTCTTGTTGGTTGTTCCTTCTCAGTCTCCTTTGCTGCTTGCTGCTCACTTTTCAGATCCTTTAACGTTGGAGTCCCTTGGGGTCCGTTCTCTTGTCTCTCCTCTCTGAGCTCAGTCCCCACTTGATCTCCTCTAGGTTATGGGTTCAATGCTATATTCAGATCTGGATGCATCTATTTGATTGCCTACTCAGTATCTCCACTTACATGTCTGACAGCACAGAAAGTTAACACATGTGAAGCGATATTCTTGATTCCATTAACTCCCACCTCCCCTCCTCAGGCTTTATCACCTACCTCTATTCTTCCTCTTGTTTAGGCTAAGAGTCTGAGAGTCATCCTTTTCTTCCCTCTTTGTCTAGTTCCCAGGCAGTCTGTCAGCAACATATCCAAACTCAAGTCCTTCTCATTGCCTGCATTCTGCTACCCTGGTTTAAGGCTCTTGGATCTCCTGCTCAGTTTCCTCCAGTTCCCTTTATCTGGTCCCTATATTACCGTCCTCACCATAGTGAAGTACCAAAAGTGGAGTAGTCCTTTAAGAATGTACTTTATATCATGCTTTGCTTTTGCTCAAACTTTCCCATGGCTTTTCATTATCCTTAGAGTAAAGCCAGTGTTTCCACAATGAACTCCAAATGCAAGGCCTAGCCTCCCATTGCCCCTTACCTCTGTATTCCTTTGACCTAGTACTTTTCCCATCCCTCTTGCAGCCCTGGCTACACACTTAGCATTTTCTGTTCCCTCTCCCTGGAATATATACACCACTGTTTCCTCATTCTATTTAGACTTTCCATGTTCTGCTCAACCATGACCTTTCCATGGAGCTTTCTCTGAATACCCAAGGTGAAATTACAATTAATCAGCTCCTCCCTGTGATGTCCTCTTCCAACTTTTCTTCTTTTCGTTTTGGACATTTGTAGCAACTAGTTTTGTCTCCTTTTCAAATTATTGTGCCTTTTCCCTATTTAAATCTGGAAGGAAAAAGAAAACCTACAACGGCTGGGCTGTTGGTCTGTTTGGATCACTGCTGTATTTCATCTATCTCCTGTGTCAAATATTTGAATATATCAATCTGCCATATCTGAAGACTGATGTGAGTTGAGATTATAGTGCTTACTTCCCTGTTGATTTCTCCAATTAGTTTTGGTCCATTAGAGTAGCAAATTTAAAGCATGGCTTAAAATTTGGCACTCCTTCCTTTGCTTCAGCCAATAAAACATGGCAGGCATGATGATGTATGACTTCCAACATCAGGTAATGAAAGTCTGTGTGGTTCATTGCTTATGTGCTAGAACTCTTGTTGTTGGAGTTCTTTATTCCTACGTTGAATAGACTGGATTGCCCTGAGGCCGTCATGCAGTGAGGGAGCCCAGCCACATGTAGAGGACACATGGAGATGCTCACCTTGACAGTCCAGACAGAGCCCAGTGTTCCAGACATTTTCAAGCTCAGGCACCAGCCACTGGCCTGAAGAAGCCATCTTGACAATGGATCCAGTAGCCTCCAAATATCATTTTATAGAATTGACCCATGGCTATCCTTTATGAATTCCTGACCTAGAATACATGAGCACACTGAAGTGGTGGTGGTTTGGTACCACTAAGTTTGGAATGGTTTGTTATACAATAGTAAATTTCCAGAACTATAATAGGAAAAGGCCAGATAAAAATAGTAATTACTTTTGGAAAGAAAGCAAGTTTTGAGGTGTGTGTGTGTGTGTGTGTGTGTGTGTGTGTTGTGTTTACTGTCTACTGAAGAAAGTTTGGCCAGGCTCTTCTTGGGAGGTGGTAGCCAACCAGATTAACTCACTAGACTCTAGATCCTCGTTAACTGCCACGAATTGTTCTGACGAGCCTCTTGAGATTGCAGGCTCAAAAAATCTTCCTTCCTGGTAGATTTCTGAAGAAAATGGCAATTTAAGACCAAATATGGTCAACCTAGTCAGGAAATTAGTAATGAAATTATAGAAAAATAAATAACCTGGGGCTTAGGATCTTTTGGAGATATTCTTTTGTGTGTTTTTTCTTTTCCGTCTTATTCTTAAAACTGAGAATGGGGACAACTAAAAATACCACCAGAGATGAGCTTCTCACAGTCAGCTGGAACGTCTCAGAGCTGGAATGGCTTAGAAACCACTTGAAAAGTTCTTCATTCTGCAGATCAGAGAGGAGAAGGAGTGTGCCCAAGGTCTCAGGCTGGGACTGAGGTCTCCTGGCTTCTGACTCTCAATACAGTGAGTCTGGTTCAGGGATAAGCTTCAGGGAGTGCTAGCCAGGCCCTGAGAACCAGCTGAAATGGTGCATGCTACTTCATTTGTGTGTGCTGTTGTACCCATTTCCAGAGGGAATCCACACTTTCCATTTAATTCTTACATAAAAATGTGACACCAAGAGGTTTAAGTTTACCACAATAGATGATTTAGTTCTGTCACTTAAAAACCCTCAGAGGAAGTTAAGTCTTATCCTCACTGATACCACTATGAGAGAACACCAAAAGCTCCTGAAGAATCCATTCATTGTTTAAGATTAGTGATTAATGAGTACAACTCTCATACAGGCAGGAATAGTTGGAGCATCCAGAAACTAACTCATAGTACTCCCTGATTAGAAAAAAACTTGACTGGCAATCACACATTAATATCACTGCTGTGGTCCAAAAATAGCAACAAACCATACAGGACGTATTGGATATTATTTTTCCTTGCGACCATTGCCTTATTTAAAGCAGAGGGAATTGGGATATCTGTAGATCTGACAGCTCAGAGGCATACTTCATCCAGTGTAGACATTCAGCTGCCTTTTCAAACGGTGTTTCAGGAGTCTTAGCTTTTTATCAAGCAGAAGTGTTGTTTTTTTGGGTCATAGAGGACTTCTCCTGTAGCCAGTAGATAGAAAAAGAAGAAGGGCTTGTGACTAGTAAGGGAATGCTTATAGAAATTGATTGCCTGATTTCTACCCACATTCCACTAGCCAAAAGTAGGTCCTGTGGTCCCGTCTAGACACAAGGACGGTGTTGGTGGGCCTTCCCAACAACTTTGCACTATGGGAGATGAGCGCAAATTTTCATTGTATACTTGGTCTTCCACCCCAGAGTGAGCATTTTAAGAATTCCACATATAAAGAACGGGCCATCAAAGAAGGAGGTACCTTTCCACTTTGACTATGACCTTGTCTAAATAAGATCGGAGTTGGCAAACTCAAAAGGCTTCCATAGCCTTGGCAACTCATGACAAGAGCCTAGGGTGATTACTGATGCCATAAACAAGAGTGTCAATTGTTAAGTCAACAACAGGAGTCACAACTGTGCACTTACTCCCCATGTAGGATCTCTGTCCTTCATGTGTTGTACAATGTGAATTAATGCTGTAACTAGTACTCAAACAGTACTTTACACTTTGTGTTTCTGTGTGGGTGCAAACTATTGAAATCTTTACTTAATATATACTAAATGGATCTTCTGTATATAAAGTTAATTGAAAATGAATCTTGATGTGAATGGAATGGGAGAGGGAGTGGGAGATGGGAGAGTTGCGGGTGGGAGGGAAGTTATGGGTGGGTAAAAGCCACTGTAATCCAAAAGCTGTACTTTGGAAATATATATTTATTAAATAAAAGTTGAAAAAAAAAAAGAATTCCATATCTCAGAGCTAGCTGAAGTGTCTCATGTGAGGCCTAGAGACAGTTTATATGGTTAGAATACAGATTATAGCCCTCTCCAGCACTTTCGGTATTAAGGTGATTCTCAGAAACCATGAAGGCAAGATTGAAAAAATAGTTAGAATAAGAAAACGGCAATGATTGGATAATTGGAAATTTATTTTTTTAAAGAAGTGACACAGAGGTAAGGACCCACTTTTAAATTTGAACCAGCTTATATTATAATAGAATTTGTATAATTATATCAAAGAGAACTCTGTTTCCACTTTTGCAAAACTATTGCTCCAAGTTTGCCTTTTAATTGCATGTTTTCCCTTGATGATATTTCCTTGTTTGGCAGAAGTTACAGCAGCACCTGCCTCTACTATGTGATTTTTATTTTTACTATCTTGCTTAGTTGATTCTTGATTATTTTACTCTTTTTATGCACACTGAATATGCCTCTTCAAAGTCTCTTATTGTCTTTATTCTGGAATGGGGATTGGCCATAGTATGAAATGATCATGAATTTCATTCTTAAATTTTTAAGATGGGTTTTATATGCATTTGGTATCAGAACTGGCAATCTGTGAAATAAATTTCTTCTAGTGGTTACTACAGAGAAATGTTCTTAATTGACTTTTCATTTTCTGGTCTATGAGATTTTATTGGTTCAGTGAACTCCAAAAGTAATGCTGAGGCTAAGTGCCACCCCCACCTCTACCCTTTTTTTGGACGTTGACATCCTCATGGGGATTCACCCAGTAGAGGCCTGGCACTGATTGTACTTTTCATGAAATTGAATATTCGAAACTTGTTCTAACAACTAATGTTACACATTAACTCTACAAGTTCACAATGAAATACATTAAAAATTCATTTCTTAAATTTTAAATTACATCTTATTGTTATCTAAGATCTTGATGTTATTACACTTAACGCCAAAACAGGGGGTGCTATTGCACTTCTCTTCCAGCTCAGTACTCAGTGGCACATCCCCACTGAGTGGTTTGTGATCAGTACTAATTGCTGCATGGTCTCCGCCAGCCCCCTGGACTCACCATACAGGCTATCCTCTTCATTTGGTCATACTGAGGCTTAAAAGAGACAGGTATTACCAAGGACATTGTAGCTGCTTGATTCAGTACAGCTGTCTGCCTGCAGGGTAGCCAGTGTTGCTAGTTCATAGTTAGGGTCCTCCACAGGAATACAGTATCTCTTTCTCTTTCTCCACGCATAAAATCAGTTAACTTGGCTCAATCCATTATGGGGAGAAACATCTTCTAACTGACAGGAGAGCATTTTGAATAATTAGGTCCCACAGATCTTAAATTGTAGGCTCAGAAACAGTCTTGCATAGGATTGTAGATTTGTATTACTGATGACCTTGAGGAGAAAAATGTTCATAACCCTACCCTTGCCCCCCTGGCCCCCAGTTCTCTGTCCCACTCCTGAGCAGTGGCCCTGATTCTCTGGTGCTGGGCTTGGAAAATGTGCTTTGTGATCCATTGCCACTGGCAAAGAAGAATGTAATAGGGTACAAGCAAAAGGTTGCCTGCTTCTTTTATCCTGGGTAGAGCTGTCTTTTATTGTGAGATTTAAGTCTTCTGACAATTTTTACATTAATATGTCCTGCCTTTATGAAATGCTGATAGTAGATGAAGATGGTGGGAATAGAGTTAATTTTAAATGTCCTTGCTTGGAAAAGCTAGCCATTTGTTTGGTCCTCTTTCTCATTTTCCAAGTTTGTGTTTTGTTTTGATTTATTTGTTCAACTTAAATGTTTGTGATCCAATGATTCTAAAAGTCTAGAGTCAAAATCTAAATTGATTGTATTCTGGAAGCAGAAATAAGCTTTTGGGGAATTATCCCAGAGATGACCCATACCAGCAGTGTGGACATTTGTGAGCAGTTTTGTTTACTTCTGCCAATGCCTGCTCTCATAAAACTGTTGACAGTTATTAAGACAATCAGAGCATGAATGGAACAAACCCATCTTCATCTCTTCTTTTCTGCCAGTACAACTTTACAGAGTCTTAACAGAATTGTTCTTTTGAGAAGAGGCAGCAAAAAGTGAGCCTGCAAGCTTAAAATTGCAATTAGGCAATTTCTTTTTATCTAAAGAAATGTTCAATATTATTCCAGGAGTTCTCGGAGCCACATCTGGCTTCAACCACTTTTGCCTCTTCTCTAACATTGTTGATATTAATGCCAATTTTAATTTCTTGGCATCATCATGTATAAATCTATCACCCACAGATGTGATTTTGAATAAGGACTGAAACTGTAAATTTGCAAGCAAGAGATTCACAGGATTTTATCACATTACCCCAGAAAGTGTCACAGTTGTACTGAAATGGTTTTAAATTGCTCATTTCAAACCCTCCTCGGTAGCAAAGTGCCATGCGTGCAGCGGCTTTGCAACCACGTTAGTCATTTTCTTTGCTCTGTTTCCTGGCTGTGTTTGTATTGGGAGCACAGAGTAATGTAATTTAGTAAATTATGATTTGATGGCTGGGCATCAGCCCCAGTGTTGAACAGTATTTGGACTATGATTACTTGCTGGCTTTGTCACAGTTGACATTAATTATTGATGGGAGTTTCAGAAATAGCGCATGTGCCAAGAGCTTTTCACCGGAGAGCAGGCTCCAGGCAGGAGGGATGCTAAAGAGTGTGGGGGCAGAGGCACCTGTGGCTTGTTTATGTCTGTGCCCCGGGGACCTGGACTCGGTGGGCTGTGTAGTACCTGTGTGACGGGCATGGTGGAGCGGAAAGATGAACCGTCAGGCTTATTTCTATCGTGTTCCTCCCCAGGAATTGCACCGAAGAAGCCAACTTCAGCCCGAGCCGGCCAAGACGAAGGCTCTCCAGACTGTCATTGAAATGAAGGTAGGAGCTGTGCACATTTGTCAAAACCAGCTGTGCCTCCGGAGTTTGTTCTAACTTGAGGGTACCTAACATAAACATGAGAAAGGAACCTTGTGTTTTGCTCTGGGTACCCTGGTGAGTGCTTTGTGCTGGATCTTTTTGTCTTCTTGGGTGCATTCAATTTATTGGCCCTTTAATTAGGATCCCTTTTCTGGGCAGAAGAAAAAGGGCTCAAGTATCTGCAGCCTGAAAAGAACTGGGTTCATTTCCAGAGCATGGCCAATGCCTTTAAGCCTAAGGGAGGTTTTTGTGTGTACTTTAAAAGTAAATTTCTAAAGCTGGAATAATTCTTTTCTTCCTCCTATTTACATTATAATGAAAAGACACCTTGGAGAAACTACAATTTGACAAAGGGAAGTTATTTTATATGCAGTGAAGTTGTTAAAGAATTAAAATTATGCTTTGAGCAAGATCTATTTTCCAATGAATAATACTTTGTTGACTTCAGTATTTTCTTGTAACCATGTCTGGAAGGGATAATAATTTATTAAAGGCTCACAAACTATCCTATCTAGTTGTGGAGGTGTAGAGATATGCTATTTAAAGGAATACAGAAATCCTTCTTGGTGGATTTAGGGCATTTAAGGAAAATGAAATAAATGATATCGACCAAGCCGTGACCTATGATTAAGAAACAAATGTAGATGGAATTCAGTTGCTTTGGTAGTATCTGGAAATTGGAAGTCTTTTATTTCTAGTTGTGGCCCAAAGGAAGCAAATCATAAATTATTTATCTTAGGGATAAATAATTCTAGATTTGAATTGTTTCAGTAAGAAAAAAAAATTCATCATGAGGATGTTTGCAGTCTTCAAATTCCACACTTGAGCTGAATACTGGGAAGGTTTTCAGGTCCCCATCAGCCTACCAGAGGATCCTGAAACTTACTGATATTCCTATCATAAAAATCCTATGCTTTTTATCACAGGATTTTGGTTTGTCTGCCAAGATAGTCCCAAGTCCTAAGGGAAATGAAACTAATACGAGCTATTGAATTTTTGGCTTGGAAAAATTCTAGCTTGGAATTTTTTTTTTCTAGTCAATGACAATGTCTTTATCCAAGTGGATTTCTGTGGAAGTAATGTAGAACATTTGCTTTAAAATTATATGTCCCCCCAGTGAGGTTACACCAGTCAAAGCACTCATAATGTATTTGCAGTAAGTTGGTATGAAAAATACTACTTATGGGGAAAATGCCGATAGGAAAAGAGTGATTATTAATCTTTGGCTCGTCAGTTGTTTTGAATTTATGTAATTTTAACCTATTTTGAAAAGAAACAACATTCTACATGTGGGTAGCAGTGGTTTATAACTAAGTTCCATTCTTACTGCACATTTCAAGCTTCACATTAAAGCTTTAAAAAGGGGGGAAAAGGACAAAAGACTAAAATACATTCTCTGTTCTTGTTCTTGTTATTATTATTATTATTATTATTTTGCAAAAGTTTGTTCAGTCCCCTCTGCCCACTTCCATACCCATCTCCCCAGACTGCCCTCTACACAAATAGTGATGAAGAGGACACACATACTCATTTCCAAATTATTAGAAAAAGAAAAAAGGATGAACAAATCCCAGGAATGTTTGGGGAAACTAGGAGAGACATCTTTCCCAATATGGTGGCTATTTTCTTATTAAGCAAGTCTCTTCTGAGATGATTGGTGCTTTTTTGAGACTTTTCAAAGTAGAAATTCTGTTTGATTCAAGTTTACTCTTGAAAAAATAAAAACATTGATGTAGGCTGTTAATGTGGGAAGGCATAAAACATGATTTTCTAGAGCAAATTCATCTGTACACCTCAGGGTACTTCAAAAAGTTTGTGAAAATAAAATTAAAAGCTAAATTTACTTTGGAGCAAAAAATTTTTGAAATCCTTGTATATAAAAGGTCTTCAAAAAGCTCATGGAAAATACGTATTATGGAAAAACTGCATGGATTTCAAAGCCTTTTGGTACCAAAATTTATCTTTTTTTTTTTTTTTTTTTTTTTTTTTTTTGACAGGCAGAGTGGATAGTGAGAGAGAGAGAGAGAGAGAAAGGTCTTCCTTTTGCCGTTGGTTCACCCTCCAATGGCCGCCGCTGCAGCCGGCGCACCGCGCTGATCCGATGGCAGGAGCCAGGATCCAGGTGCTTTTCCT
This sequence comes from Oryctolagus cuniculus, assembly GCF_051225735.1. Lineage (NCBI taxonomy): Eukaryota > Metazoa > Chordata > Mammalia > Lagomorpha > Leporidae > Oryctolagus > Oryctolagus cuniculus. The sequence continues at coordinate 95,068,979 of NC_142876.1, forward strand.
GGTCTCCCATGGGGTGCAGGGCCCAAGCACCTGGGCCATCCTCCACTGCACTCCCTGGCCATAGCAGAGAGCTGGCCTGGAAGAGGGGCAACCGGGACAGAATCCGGCGCCCTGACCGGGACTAGAACCCGGTGTGCCGGCGCCGCAAGATGGAGGATTAGCCTATTGAGCCACGGCGCCGGCCAAAATTTATCTTTTATTTCCACTTTCCATGAACTTTTTGAAGTTCCTTGTCTATCAGTAAATTGAACCTGGAGTTTTTCTTTTGTGGATGCCAACAATGCTGATTTGTAGGTGTAAGAACATATTTGCAGGACACATGAAATCAGTATGTTTGTTAGGGAACTGAGCCCGAGTTTTTCTGTTGTCTTTTAGGATGCCTGTTAATTCGCAAAAGCGCTGCCTTCTGTTTGTCAGTGGGCAGTCTGAGTCCCATTAGCATCTGTGCTCAGCACACCTAAATTGAGTTATAGAGGCAGCTGGTGGAGGCCCATGCCCTCAGCCCTGTGTGTTGCTTGTGACAGAGGCTGTGATCTCATCCCATTCTGTGCATCTGTTATATGTGTGTGAAAGTGGAGCATGTTGTCCAAGCCTTGGAGCTGACTACCAAGTAGAAATGACCCTTACATCTGGCAGGTGAAACTTGAGGCCCCACTGTGTCTTAACATTGGGTACACATCTGTGTCACCTGGTGCCTTGGCAAAATCTAAAGGTAAAGAAGTTTTGTTAGAATAAATTGGCCCTGCAGTTTCAGGAGAAGACATAAAGCAAGGCTCAGAAGTTACCCCTAAGTGTCTCCTCCTTCCTAGAGAAACTGAGGGTGGACTTTAGAACCTCCCTCATACACTTTGCATCCAATTGAGAGCTGAGAAACACAGCCTGGGAGTCCTACATTTCTGGGTACGCCTAGACTTTTAGAGTTGTGAAAACATGTCGCCATGAGGTGAGTGTTGGGGAAGCAAGGTGGGCAGCAGCTCTTCGCAGACATCACACACAAGGCCAGCCAGCTGAGCCAGGGAGTTAAGAAGTCACCTGAATAAAAATGAAAGGAAGCCAAGTGAATAAAGTTATTTGTGATTTATCTTCTTGCAGGAAGCTTCACGTTTTAATTTTGGCCCTGATTTGGTCTGGCAGGTATGTTCCAAGTTTGCATTTAGAATGTTGCGTGTGTTTCTTGGGGAAACTAGTGTCTTGTAGATATGAAACTCCTCCCTTCTTTCTTCATGTCTGAAGATTCTTCACTAAGCTCTTTTCTCCTCTGATGGAGACCTGCAGGTCAGCAGAGTGGCATGCAAAAGGCCTGATTTCTTTTTCTTCCTTTAATGTTAATTCCTTTGAAAGAATATGTTTTTAGCTTTATTTATTTATTTATTTATTTGACAGAGTTAGACAGTGAGAGAGAAAGAGACAGAGAGAAAGGTCTTCCTTCTGTTGGTTCACTCCCCAAATGGCCGCTATGGCCTGCGTGTTGCGGCCTGCGCGCTGCGCTGATTTGAAGCCAGGAGTCAGATGCTTCCTCCTGGTCTTCCATGCAGGTGCAGGGCCCAACGACCTGGGCCATCCTCCACTGCACTCCCGGGCCACAGCAGAGAGCCTGACTAGAAGAGGAGCAACCGGGACAGAATCCAGCACCCCAACCGGGACTAGAACCTGAAGTGCCAGCGCTGCAGGCGGAAAATTAGCCTAGTGAGCCGCGGTGCCGGCTTAGCTTTATTTTTTATTATAAATTTGATGTGACATATTGTCCAAAAATTTTACTTTCTTGGATTCATTCATAAACTGTACTCATTTTTTTTCCCAAGAAAAATGAATTATAGTAATGGCAGTACTTGTCAGATAGTCTCAGAAACGTTTTTCTTTGTTAGTAAGGATGTCTAAGTTCTAAAATCTAATCCAAAGTGGCTGAAGCCAAAAGGAAATTTATTGGCTCACTTAACTGGAAAGAAGAAGGGGTTTTGCTTCAGGCACAACTTGATCCAGGGGCTCAAAAGATATTAGCAGATCCCATTTTCTCTCATTCTACCTCTTATCTTAGCTTCCTTCATGTGAGTTCTATTTTTAGACACACTGTCCTTGCCTGTCTGAGCAAGATGGCTCAAGTAACCCCAACAATCACAGGAGAAAGAGCAGGGAGAACGTTGTGTCTTAAAAAAAAAAATACAAAAGGTTGGTGCCGTGGCTCACTTGGTTAATCCTCCTTCCATATGGGCGCCGGGTTCTAGTCCCAGTTGCTCCTCTTCCAGTCCAGCTCTCTGCTGTGGCCCTGGAGGGCAGTCGAGGATGGCCCAAGTGCTTGGGCTCCTGCACCCACATGGGAGACCAGGGAGAAGCACCTGGCTCCTGGCTTTGGATCTGCATAGCTCTGGCTGTAGCAGCCATTTGGGGGGTAAACCAACGGAAGAAAGACCTTTCTCTCTGTCTCTCTCTCTCTCACTGTCTAACTCTATCTGTCAAATAAACTTAAAAATATGCAAAAACCCAACCAAATTAGAGTAATAATAATTACTGAGTTGAAGCATAGAACTTCACTCCAAACTTAACAGCCCTGGTGTCAAAGCAAAGGTGTTGAATTCCCTGGTTCTCATTTGCTTAATACATTAAATGATACACAATCATCAAGAAAAACAACTTTCTGCTAACACTGCAGGAATTGTTAGATTTTCAGCAGAAGTGATCAAATAGGAGATAAATGAATGATGGAGGATTTCAGTGGAAGTTGCAGAAAATATACTTATCTGGTGAACTTGTTAACTGAAATGCATTAAGAAGCAGGGCACAATGTTCTATATGACAGTATTTCTGTTGGAACCTGAAGTGTGGATTGTGGGTATTTAGCCTTCTAGTCACATGACCAACTAGTGCATTTGTGTACCAAGAGTGGTTCATCTTGGAGAATGTTCATCTCCCATCAGATTTTTAATTGGAACTCAATTATAAGCAATACAATATTGGGCGTCAATAAATTGCTGAGAATATGACTCTGCATTCAGCTACACTTCAATGGGGAGGTTGACTTTTGTTATTAAAATTAAAGACTACACCTTATTTTGTGCCGAGGCAGATGCCTGCTCTTTTTCGTGGAGCTGACCTGCAGTTGTATTAAGATTCCTGTAAGAGGTCTCTTGATGTTTGGTCAAATTCAGCCCATTCCATTTCACAAGGTATGCAAGGGCTGCACTGGAACACTGTGAAGTCAAAAGTTACTACCTGGGAACTTCCCCAAGTCTTGTAGCTAGGAAGAGCCAGAATTCAGACCCAAACCGAGGGTATTGAACATAACCCAATCCTTCCTCATGAACTAATTGAAGTCCTGGATCTAATCAGAGACACTATGAAGTAGATACCAGATTTCTAGGGCCTGCATAGGTTTATTGCATGTCTCTGGGATAGTTATATACTGATTTGGGTGTTACTTAAATTTTTTTTCTCCCAGGATTCTATATTCATAGGATATTTATGCCAAGCCTTATTTTTCTAGTTAAGCAATATTGATCACATTTAGGCCTTAATATTACTCTGTCTCTTTTTTGGCTGTTATAACTAATAATAGCACTAACAACAACAATGCCACTTTTGCCATCAGTGACACTCCAATGGCAGGGATGTCACTACCACATATTGGGGCTAAGCTCTTGATGTGCTAAAAACCTCTGAATAGACATGATTATGCCCATTTCACAGATGAGAAAGCAATAGTTTAGAAAGGATAAGCAGCCTGCTCCAGGTCCTACACCAACTGGTTGGCAGCTAAGATTTGTACACATTTATCCCCAAAGCTCTTTTATTTGAAAGTCGGAGTTACAGAGAGAGAAGGAAAGATGGAGAGAGAAATCTTCTATCTGTTGGTTCACTCTCCAGAAGGCTGCAACAGCAGGTCTGGGCCAGGCCAAAGCTACGAGCCAGGAGCTTCTTCCATGTCTCTCATGTAAGCAGCAGGGGCCCAAGCACTTGGGCCATCTTCCATTACATTTCTCAGGCCTTATTAGGGAACTGGATTAGAAGCGGAGTAGCCCAGACAAGAACTGGTGCCCATATGGGATGCTGGCATTGCAGGCAGTGGTTTTAGCCACTATGCCACAGCACTAGCCCCATCCCAAAGACCTTAATACTCTCTACTCCTGTCTTACTAAAGACAGCCCATAGGTCCAACTGGTTTTTCTTTCAACACATTGAAAGTTGTGCTGAGGTTTGCATCATAAAATAGATAAAGACAGCTTGGGGAACTGGAGATGCCTGTTTGATATTTCTGGAAAGGAATGAAGTTATGCTTTATGTTGTGAAGCAAGAGTTGCTCTTTGTATATGTGTGTGTCATTGAGCCTCCAAATAGGGCTACAAATATTTTTCCCCTGTACTTTAAGTCTAGTCCTGAAGTTTTTTTTTAGCAATGTAGAGTAATACCTTCTTCAAATTTGCAACGTCCTGCATTTTTGATGTTCACTATCCATTTACGAGACCAGGATTATCCTTTAGCTTATTTTTTCTTGAGAAATTTCTTCATAGTCTCATCTTTCAACTTGAAAGATATTTTAAAAACTCTGTTCCATTTAACTCTATTCCTTAAATAAAAGGGGAAAAGTTGGTTTTAAGCAATGTCCAGAAAATGAAAAATGTCAAGTTAAATGTTAGGTCTGAATGGTATATAGCTGTCATTTAGAAGCAAGTAAGATCCTTTAAAATTAGTTTTCTTTCCATTTTTGCCCAAATTCTTCTTGCAATATATATGACTCTGAATGTGACTTAGTTGCTAGTTGATAATTCCTGCTATTAACTGGGTTAGTTTGTGTGAATATAACTCCTGATGTTGAATCACAAACATCAGTGTTTACTGAGAAGCTATTTTTTTTTTTTTTTTGCAAAGCACTGTGCTGGAATTTTCAGAAAAATTGGACTTTCATCTTTAAGGAGCTAATAAAATAAGTACACAAGATAGGTTCTAAGAGTGACCTCAAAAGGGCAAAACGGGCTACAGGGATTCAAGGGATATCGGACAAGAGAAGGGCAGGGAATGCCTCCTGGAAGAGGTTGCATTTGAAGAAGATCTTCAGAGATTGGTATGGTTTTGTTAAAGGCAAGTATGGGTTATAAACAGTGAACATCATAACAGCCAAACAAGGAAGCTATAAAGTGTAAGGAGTGTCTAGGAAAGAACAAATGATTAAGTTTGGTACATTTAAAAAGCAAAAGTGACAAATTAAGTCATAAGGAAGTAAAAGGAAAGAAATAAATAAAAGCTGAAATTAATGAAAATACAAAATAAACATATACTAGATAGGAACACCAAATTTAAATGCTAAGTGTCTGAACAGATTAATAAAAATAACAAATTCTGGTTAGAGTCTTTGAGCGAAGCAGAGATACCACAAGTAAACAATATCAGGAATGAAAGGGCTGCATCTCTGTATATTTATTAACATTACAAATATGAGAGAGGGATGAGCCTTGTGGTACATGCAGTTGAGCCTCCACTTGGGATGCCGGTATCCCATCTTGGAATGCTAGTTTGAGTCCTGAGGCTCTGCTTCCACTCCAGCTTCCTGCTAATATCACTGGGAGGCAATGGATGATGGTCCCTGCCACCCATGTGGGAAACCTAATGGAGTACTGAGTTGCTGGCTTCAGTCTGGCCCAGCCCTGGCTGTTGTGGGCATTTGGTGAGTGAACCAGTGGATGGAAAAATCAGTGTGTTTGTCTGCCTGCTTGTTTGCTTTTCTTTTCTCTTCTTTTCATTTCATTTCGTTTCGTTTTGTTTCTTTTCTTTATTTCTTATATTTTTCTGCCTCCCTCCTTCTCTTCCTTTCTCTGTCTCCCTTTCCTGATCCTTCCTTCTTTCCTTCCCTCCCTCCTTCTCAGTCACTACACCTTTCAAATAAATAAATCTTTTTTAAAAATATTTTTGTTTGAGAGGTACAGTTACAGACAGAGAGTTGGAGAGACAGACAGATCTTCCATCCACTGGTTCACTCCCCAGATGGCTGCAACAGCCTGAACTGGGCTGATCCGAAGCCAGGAGCTTCTTCTGGGTCTCCACACAGGTGCAGGGGCCCAAGCACTTGGGGAGACCCAGAAGAAGTTCCTGGCTCCTAGCTTCAGATTGTCCCATCTCTGGCTATTGCAGCTATCTGGGGAGTGAACCAGTGGATGGAAGACCTCTCTCTCTCTTTCTCTCTTTCTCTCTCTCTGCCTTTCAAATAAATAGATAAATCTTTTTTAAAAAGTTCTAAAAAAAAAGTTCTGGAATTAGATAATATGATGATTGTAAAGACCACTAAGTTGTATACTTTAAAAGAATGCATTTTATAATGCATATATTACATCTCAATGAATCTGTTATTAAAATCTAAAGGAGGCTAGCATTTTGGCTTAGTGGGTTAAATTGCTGCTTGTGATGCTAGCATCCCATATTAGAGCAGTAGTTGACAGCCAAGCTGCTCTGCTTGTATCTAGCTCCCCACTAATGTCCCTAGGAAAGCACCAGAAGATGACCCAAGTGCTTGAGCCCTGCCACAATGTGGGAAACCCAGATGGAATTCTAGGCTTCTGGCTTTGGCCTGTGCTAGCCCTGGCTGTTGTAGCCATTTGGAGAGTGAACCAATGGATGAAAGATCTCTCTCTCTTTGTCTTTCTGTGTCACTCTGCCTTTTGTAATAAATAAATAAATAAATAACTTTGTAATATTTTTCTCTAGTTTTTTTTAATAAAGGAGATGATCAGTAGCTTTGATTACTATAAATAAGTAAGAGCTGTAAAAGATGTATTTCTTAGGTTTATAATAGAGCTTAATATTTTTAATATGAAAAGAGGTCAAGTTTATCCATGTGGAATCAACATTTGGGGGAAAAAGTACTAAGAAGTTGATATTTTTTCAGGGTGGGCGATTATGAAGAATTTTTGTCCTGTTTTTATTATTCCTACATTTTCATCTCTTATAATGTGTGTAAGAACAACCAAAAACCTTTATTTAGGAAAAATATCAGTAAGTTTATTAAAACAAAATCCATCATCAAAAAGCTTAAAGGTGCATTTTTTTATTTGTAATTCTTCTTTTTTTGTCTGGACTGAGAAGTCTCCAAAGGGAATAGGTTAGATTAATTTTAGAAACTGAGAATCTAACTTTGTTCTTCTGGCTTCCCTGTGGTCCCCCCATCCCTCCTGTAAAATGGGTCCATGACACCATCCTGCCAAAAATTGAGGTGGGGATTACAAAGAATTAAGGTGTGGGAAAAGTCCTGGCACATCATAGATCCTCAAGGACTCCTGTAAGGATCGTCCTTTTTCCTTTTGGTTTGGCCGTTAAGTTGTTTTACCTGTTAAAAAGAGGTGTCACATTTGAGCAAGGACCCCACCAAAGAGAAGGACCAGATAAGTTCATTTCAGGTGGAATCTAGGAATGCACACAGAGCTTGCAAGTGGAAGAGAATCAAGTCTTTGTGAAAGTAGAAACCAGTAGAGAAAAGAGATTCCTAGGAGGCATAATAAATGACCTAGGGGATTCGTTTCCTGATTAGCAGGCATCTGGCAAGGTGCTTATGCCTTTTGGCTTTTACTGTTCTCCTCTGGCCATTGAAGGGATTGGGCTAAATATCCTATTTTAAGAATTACGCGAAGTCTGCAGGCTTGGTGACTGGCAATTTGGATTTTCAGAAGGCCCTCTTGGGGAGCCAGAATTGATGTGACATTCTTGCAAAGTTAAAATCTTAGCTTTGACTGATCCATCCTTGCCAGCCCTGCCCAGGCCAGCAGCCATGGCCCTCTCCCTTGCTGGTACTGGGTTCCCAGTCTATTGTTTATTTAGGGCTCATAATTTCCTTACTGGCATTGCGCCCCTACCATCAGGGTTGAGAAGTCAACCACAGGCCTCATGTGAACTTCCCCTTTCAAGTTTCAGTAATGACAGTGTACAGCCCGTCACATGCCTCATCCCTAAGGCATGGTCCAGTTTCCACATCCATCAAGCCGCGCTGGGTGACTTGGGGTGGCCTGAATTCCATTGCTGCCTGTTGCTTTTTCCATGAGACAAACTGGTTGAACACAGATGGAGTTGTGGTATGTTTTGGAGATCCTAAGGAGGAGGCCCCAAAACCTATCAGGGGATGGTTTAAAAGGAATAGATAAGAGCAAGTTTATGTTTCTAGGAGGACAGTGAAGACTTTTTCTGAAGAGCACTAGAAGAGAAACAGAGGGGCCAGATATCCATCTTTTAAGGCTCCCCAAAATAGATTTGCTGTATTGCAAAGTCATGTTTTGCTGAATTCCTGGTGTCCTCAGAGAGTGGGCAGCTAGCATTCAAACCCTCTTTGTAGCCAGAAATTGGTGAAAGATAACATCCAATCCATGTTTAGGGAGGGCAGCATCGCGCATGCATGGAGGGACAGTACATTCATCTGGAAGCAGTTGCTGAAACTTTTCCTTCCCTATCCCCTTTGTCCAACCTCTTCATGTTGTTTTGACCTTGCTCTGTGATCTTTAGAAGAGAAGTACTGTATGGCAGAAAGAACCAGAATAGTTCAGCTTCTAGGTGATGCTCTTCTCTGAATCCAACCTTTTCTGAGGTTGACCTGCAGATGGCAAGGTCACAATATGTGGCCTCCTCTCTCCAAGTCCAGGGAGGCCTGTCTGTCAAGAGCACCATTCCAAACATTAAGCAGGTTATCTACCATCTGTGGGTCTCCTCACCTTTACGTGGGTAAGTAAGTCCTCAATTCATAGGGTTGTGGGCAAGATTAAATGAGATTTTTCTAGTACAGTGCTTGTGTAAGTGGTCAGTACATATCAGCTGTTGTTATTGATTGTGTTTTTTTTTTTTTTTTTTTGACAGGCAGAGTGGACAGTGAGAGAGAGAGAGACAGAGAGAGAAAGGTCTTCCTTTTGCCGTTGGTTCACCCTCCAATGGCCGCCGCTGCAGCCGGCGCACCGCGCTGATCCTGGCAGGAGCCAGGAGCCAGGTGCTTTTCCTGGTCTCCCATGGGGTGCAGGGCCCAAGCACCTGGGCCATCCTCCACTGCACTCCCTGGCCATAGCAGAGAGCTGGCCTGGAAGAGGGGCAACCGGGACAGAATCCGGCGCCCCAACCGGGACTAGAACCCGGTGTGCCGGCGCCGCAAGGTGGAGGATTAGCCTATTGAGCCACGGCGCCGGCTGATTGTGTTTTTTAAAAGAATTATTTGTTTGAAAGTCAGAGCTATGGAAAGAGGAACACACACAGAGAGAGAGAGAAGGAGAGAGAGAGAGAGAGAGAGAGAGGGAGAGAGGTCTTTCATCCTCTGGTTCACTCCCCAGATGGCTGCAACTGCTGGGGTTGGACCAGGTGGAAGCCAAGAGCCAGGAACTCCATCCAGGTCTCCCATGTGGGTGTCAGAGGCCCAATTGTTTGGGCCATCTTCTGCTGCTTTTTCCAGGCTGTTAGCAAGGAGTGATATCAGAAGTGGAGCAGCTGGGATTTGAACCCGTGCCCATATGGGATGCCAGTGTTGTAGGTGCCAGCTTTGCCCACTATACCACAATACCAGCACCTGTTGCTTTGGTCCTGTGTCATTCTTTTCTGTATATCCTCTCTCACATGTGAGAATTTATATTTTTAACATTTATATAAGTGAGACATAATTGGAAAAGAAAGCATAGATATAAAGTAGAAATCTATGTTGTCCTCCCCCACCCACTCAAGCTGCGTCCTCTACACATAAATCCTGGTTTTTCTCTCCATTCTCACCTAAAAGAGAATGTTCCTACTAGGGATCCTGTGGTAGCTCATCCTCAGATAGGCATTCAGGAGCTTTTGCTTTAGTCTCTGTCCCAAGCACATTGAACTGATTTGAGTTGGCCAATGCTTTCTTCCATGCTTTGAGCAATGGAGAAAGCCTGCAGTGTAAATTGCAGTCGCTTTCTATGTAGGGCTGATACTCAGTGAAGAGGCCCAAGTGCAGCTACAATGATTGTTAGACTCTTCAATAAAACACCCACAGCTACAAACCTTCAGAATAATGCCTGCCTTCCTCCATCCATCCCTTACCTTGAGCTGTCCAAATCCAGGAACTGAAGGGATAACTCCTGACTCTGCAGGGACCTCATCCACCAGATTCTAGTGTTCCATGGGGTGTCTGTTCTGATTGGTTCTTTTCGTGTTCCACACTAGCTGTTGAGTGACTCAGCATCATCCATAACTCCATGGGGTTTAGAACAGGTCTTCAGTTTGCAGTTACCATACCATGATGCCAAGGGAACTGTCCACGTGAACAGGTGACTCCTTAGCTGTCTCCTTGGTCTCCAGTCTCTTCAGACCTTCCTTTGACTTCCTTTTTTCTTGGCACTGTTTACTCTCTTGTTTTCTGGGACTCTCCCATAATTTCCATCAGTTTTGACCCTTTCCTTTTGAAGACTCTGCCATGGTTTTCCCTATCCCTATTCTTAATCATGTCTGACGAGCTCCTTCCTTCTCCCACAGGCTGATGATTCCATGGTCTCTTCAGTCTTAGTTCCATTCTGGCATCTATTTTTATTGTTCATTTCCTAGAGGCTGTTTAATTACCTGTTTTCTTGTTTACCAGCTTGTAAATGATTACCAGTCAGAATCACATGTGAATTGCTAGCTTGATTCTGTAGATTGGTGATTCTTCACCCTCATTTTCTTTATGTTTCTAACTCTTCAATCTGGTAGTCCTACCCATTTCTGACTTCCCTATCTGTAGAATTATAGAATATATCTGTATATTTAGATTTATGTTATAGAATTGTAGAATATATCTAACTATATTTTGGTATTGTCTTTCACACTATCATATGTGTACTACACTCTTCTGTTTTAAGTGACAGAAATGTTGCTGAATTGTTGAAATCTTTACTTAAGTGTGGAGTTGGTCTTCTATGTACAATTTTAGCTGAAAATGAATCTTAATGGAGAATGGGAATTAGAAAGGGAGAGGGAGGAGGAGGAAGGGTGGAAGTGTGGGTGGGAAGGCAGGTATAGTGGGAAGAATAACTATATTACTAAAGTTGTACTTATTAAAATTGAATTACTTAAAAATTAAATGTAAAGAAAAGAAAAAGAAAAAAAGAAACCTTGTTGTATTTTGGTATTTGGGGGAGTAGATGGTTCACATGTAGCTATAGCAAGCTGTTCAAAGAATGTCATCAGGACACAGTTATTCAGGCAAGTTCACCCTTTTCTTTTTTAAGATTTATTTATTTGAAACATAGAGAGAGAAAGAGAGGCCTTCCCTCTGCTGGTTTACTCCCCAGCTAGTCACAACAGCTAGGCTGGGCCAGGTCAAAGCCAGGAGCCAGGAGCATCATCTGGGTCTCCCACATGGGTGGCAGGAGTCTAAGCACCTGGGCCATTTCCACTGCTTTCTCAGGTGAGTTAGCAGAGAGCTGGATCAGAAGTGGAGCAGCCAAGATCAGAGCCAGTGCCCATATGGGATGCCAGTGTCACAAGCAGTGGCTTACCCTGCTATGCCACAATGCCAGCCCCCCAGGTAGGTTCTTAATACATGTTCTCACAGAAGACCATATCCTTCCTCAGGCCCACATTTTCTTTACTCCCAGAAAAAGGTAGGTGGGCTTTGTTAGAGGCCTGAGTTCACTCCTGGGTCAATCACTGTGTCTGTAAGATCCATGGTGCTTGCTTTTAAGCAGGGCCACACAATTGGAAATCCCTACTAAAACTCTAGAAAGTTGGGGAGATATGTAGTTCTCCAAAGGAAAAAAAGCTGAGTGGACAAAATATTGATACATGCTACAGCTAGAAACAGGAGGGGAGGTGATGTTTCTTAAGAACCTGTTTGCATCTTGCCCTCATTTACTTCTCCTAACAATCTTAGGGCATAGGTTTAACATGGGTAGAAACAGGCTCCAACATTCAGCAGGGTGGAATGAAAAGGGAAGCTACTGTCTTCCACTTGTGTATGTAATAGAACTGGGAAATTGCTGGGAACTCATTATGTTGTTGTTGGCTTATGTTAATAACGGCCACCCTTTATTCTGCCTCCATGATAAGTGCCTTCCATGATAGGTACTTTGCATGCATTTTAACCTCACTTGTATGTATGGAGGCTCTGAGCATGATATTCTATCAGAGAGGGTGAGTATCCTGCCCAAATACATAGAAGTCTAAAGTAAGCTTTACATCCCAGTTTGTGACATCCTAAGGATAAAACTTTTCACCTTCCCATGTGGACTGTCTGGATTGTTTACCTTTAGCTCTTTTTTTTTTTTTTTTTTTTTTGTTATTGTTGTTAGAATTGAGTCCATTAACCACTTAAGAGTTAACAGATTCACGCATGGAAACCAAAACTTCACAGCTCACTTTATATCCAACAAGAAGTAGAGTCACAGGGCTGGCGCTGTGGCATAGCTGGTAAAGCTGCTGCCTGTAGTACCAGCATCCCATATGGGCACAGGTTTGAGTCCCTGCTGCTCCACTTCTCATTCAGCTCTCTGCTGTGGTCTGGGAAAGCAGTGGAAGATGGCCCAAGTCCTCGGGCTCCTGCACCCATGTGGAAGACCCAGAAGAAGCTCCTGGATCCTGGATTCATATTGGCACAGCTCTGACCATTGCGGCCATTTGTGGAGTGAACCAGTGGATGAAGACCTCTCTCTCTCTCTCTGCCTCTCTGTAACTCTGCTTTTCAATAAATGAATAAATCTTAAAAGAAAGAAAGAAATAAAGAAACAGACTAGAGTCACATCTTCGCCAGGAGTCACTGGTAACGTGCACCGAGACAGGAAGGATTCATCTGCGTGCAGGGCGTGGATTTTGTGAGGAATGAGTCCAAAGAAGGCAAATGAGGTCATGAAAAGAAATATAAAGTACCCTCATTGCTTTCACTTTGACTTAGATTCTATGCTTGTACATTTTGCCATAAAGCTAGATCCCATCTGAAAAAGTAGATGAGTGTAGGACAGTAGCATCGCCAAAGGACAGCATTGTCCCTATCATTTTCTAATCCAGGCCGTTATCTTTTTATACCTTACAAGTGAGTTGTGGTGCATGCAAAGTACTTTTCTGAGAACCTCCCTCGGCAGAGTAAAGGGCTGCCCTTGTTAACAGAAGCCAACATCCCTGTGGCCAGGGCCTAGCATTTCTCCAGTTCTGTTTTGTCCACAAGTAGAACACAAAACCTCCATTTTTATTCCATCCTGTTCAACTCTCTGAGCATGTTCCTAGCCTTGCTGATCCCGTAACCCAAGATTGTTACAAGACTGGAATGAGTACAAGGTGTAAAACTCCCAGAAGAATACCTGACACACATGTGCTCAATGAAGATGAGTTTTTGATTTTTTAGTATTTATTTTTCTTCCTAGTCTGTCTTCGGTCTAAGTTCACTTCTTCCTTCAAGTACTTCAGTTGGGTTCCTAGGACCATGGTTCTTCCCCCCACCATAAATCCTTTCAAAGGCAGGGCATTACTCACTTTAAGTCCAAGTTTTGTTTACAGATACTAGATGATTTTTAAAAGTTAAGCCTCCAAGAGCCTCTGTGGTATCCAATAATAATAGTTTAGAGTTTTATTCTAAATAAAGTGTAGCATAATTATGCGGGGATCTTCCTGAACATTAGATCATGTCTCCTTTAAACCAAATTGGCCCTAACTGTGTTGATCAGCATCCGAGGACCAATATATGATCGTGGAGAGTTCCATTCTCTGTAAAAACTGCTTATATTTCCTTTCTTGGCCTGATATTAAAATGAAACCAGTAATTCTTGCTGTATTTGAAAAGAAAGCACATTGTGACACTCAGCAATAACATAATTGTTACTTTTTGTGACTAAATGATACTGCTTTTTTTTTTTTCCTGATGTTCCACCCACTTACCACTTCAGTGTTCGCAGTTCCTAGAGAGGAACTGAAATCTGTTTCTTGCTGTTTAAGGGGAACACAATGTTTGACAAACACAAAGAGTAACAGTGGCATCCTGCCTGGCATAGAGACTGCAGAAAGTTTTCTCCCAGGGTTGCTGTGCATATGTGCCAAGTCGGAGACCTCCTGGAAGGAGCTTCCATGTTTTTCTATATATACTAAGCCAGTAAAGTTGCTCCTTCCCTTCTGCACTGGTCAGTCTTGTCCCTGTCTCTTATGGACACCTGCAGACATTTAGAACCTTTGCTTTGGGACCAGCACTGTGGCATAACAAGTAAAGTTGCTGCCTGCTGTGCCAGCATTTCATATGGGTGCTGGTTCTGGTCTGCACTTCTCCATTTCTGATCTAGCTCTCTGCTAATGCACCTGGAAAAAGCAGTAGAAGATGGAAGAAACTCCTGGCTCCTGGTTTGGGACCAGCCCAGCCCTGGTTGTTGTGGACATTTGGGGAGTGACCCAGCAGATGGAAGACCTTTCTCCCTTTCTCCTTCTCTCTCCTTTCCTTCCTCCCTGTCTTTGTTCTCTCTCTCTCTCTCTCTCGCTCTCGCTCTCGCTCTCGCTCTTTGCCTTTCAAATAAATAAAATCAGTCTTTAAAAACAAAAAGCTCCCAGGTAATGTTGGTGCCACTTGTCTGTAGACCAGCATTTGAATAGCAGGAATCTTGACTGTAATCCATGTTAAATGTGGAGAAGCTTGCCTGTGAGTCTTCTTGAGGTCTATCGAGCATCTTACATACCTGACATAGTAACTGATGTCCAACAGGTAAACAGTATATATTTATTGAATGAATGAACGAAAGAACTCCTTGTATCTAGATTTACTGTCTATAGCATACGTGTCCTAGAAAAATCAAGATATTAGTTAAAAATAGAAGGAGAATATAAAAATAAGCTTATTTGAGTTTTCCCACCCAACTTTCACCCCCATTACTGTAGTCATTGTGGTCATGGGATCATGCTAATATTCCTGGCAGGTTTAAGAATGAGCTGGGTGGGCCCACTGAGGAAGTGGCTACTAGGAGTTCAATTCCAGTGATTTGTTTATTACTTGCCAATCATATATCTGTTCTGTATCTTTTGGATGATTGATGTACAATAAGTAGGCTTGGGTTTGAATCTTTAGGAGTTGTAGTCTGAAATTTATGTGTAAAATTTTTACAAGTATTATTTTATGAATTCCGGAAAGAAGTGATTTCAAAGAGATACTGAGTTCATATATTTTTCCCCTAATGAATAGGCAGTGAAACAAACATATTTGAGATTTTCTTTTTCCCTTAAAGGAAAATTTTTCATATTTGTACAGTCCATAACCAAAATATAATATAACAATAAGATCATTTGATGCCGGCGCCCCGGCTCACTAGGCTAATCCTCCGCCTTGTGGCGCCGGCACACCGGGTTCTAGTCCCGATCAGGGTGCTGGATTCTGTCCTGGTTGCCCCTCTTCCAGGCCAGCTCTCTGCTGCGACCCAGGAGTGCAGTGGAGGATGGCCCAAGTGCTTGGGCCCTGCACCCCATGGGAGACTAGGATAAGTACCTGGCTCCTGCCATTGGATCAGCGCGGTGCGCCGGCCGCAGTGCGCCAGCCGCGGCAGCCATTGGAGGGTGAACCAATGGCAAAGGAAGACCTTTCTCTCTGTCTCTCTCTCTCACTGTCCACTCTGCCTGTCAAAAAAAAAAAAAAAAAAAAAGATCATTTGATGGTTGTCCTTCTTGGGTGTATTTGAAAGATGTCAGCTGAGATATGAGGGGACCACATCTGGTGTTTCACTGCTGTAGTCAGAGCAGGTATATGTAAACCACTTTTGAGTGTCGGAAACTAACAAGGTGATCTGGATCTTTCAGTTCACCCTTATTCTAAATTGGGATAATCATGGCATATTTCCCTTAGAAGTGTCCAAATCACTGCTTTGACCCTTCAATTTAGTAATGTATCCCTGAGGTTTATGCAATCATTAAAATACTAATTTTTTCTCAAGATTTGAGTTCTAGAGGTCATAATACTGGGGATAAGTGAAACAAAATAAAATATTTTGCTTCAGATATCCCAGAGCCAGTCATACTTATGTGTACAGAGAATCCCCAGTAACCATGTAACACATTTATTTGCTGTACAACCTTCCTGTTCACACACTAGTTGGGTTTTGTGGGCCCAATATAGGTCCTCAGTATAGGACCTCAATAAAGCTACTTTATACAATACATATATTATTTTAAACACTAATTCTAAATAATAGGTAAAGGTGGTCTGATGTAGAATGCACCTCAGCGATTGGGGAGCAACTGTTACTGCGTTGTTCAAAATCCCATTGTTCCTACCAATTTGGGAGGGACACGAACATTAAGTCCACAACACTACCCTTATTTACTCAAATGGTTGGTATGCATGGTTTCCGTAAATTGATTTAAAATAGAACACTACTATGCATAAAAACATTAATGGTGGTTAACTCTGGAGATAGTAGGACTAGAGGAGTATTCTCCATTTTCTATGATTTTAAGGTATGTTGCTTTTTCAACTAGAAAACATAATAGATATTAATTTTAAAGGCAAATGAAATACTGCTGAATGGAACATTTCATTATCTTAAAATTTTCAGAATCTTTATTTTACCTTCTTTGAGATTTTCTGAGAATTAGTAAAAGTGCTATAGCAGCTCAAGCGTTTGTTTTCCTGTATGTAATACAGCTTGATAAGAAGTTGCTGTTCTTCCTTGTCTGCCCTTCTAACATAATGACAATGTTAAGGTAATGTTCTTATAATACTGCCATGTCAACTTTTCATGTGCTTCATTCTAAGACTGATTTGAGTCCAGTACCAAGGTTAGGACATTCTTTTCTTCTTCTCCTCCCTCCCTCTTTTTCTTTTTCATTTGTTTTGTTTCCCTAAAAGAATTCTCTCTTTTCTATTTCCTAATACATTGTTTCTTATTATGTGCAATCTTGTGTCTTGATCTGTCATTTTTCCCCCCTCAATTCATCCTACATCTGAGTGCAATATTTCTAGTTTTTTGGCTCGGTAAATCAGTAGGTTAGAAATGTCCTGCCACGTAGTCATGTTTTTTGTCACGTAGGAACCTGACTGCTCGCCAAATAAATCATGACATTGTGATATATTATTTCCAGTTGCTATAAATTTTCAGTAGTTAGGGAATCCAGCCATAGTAAGGCCAGGTTCAGTTATTTAATTTCACTTACGTCTGTATTTTAGATGAGAATGCTTTTCCTCATTAGTAAGTTTGAATTTCCTTTTATGAGTCAAATTCCAAACATGCCTTATAAAACCAGCCGTAGAATATATATGTGAACACATTGTTTTTTGTGTTTACAAGTAGACTTAAAATAGGCACTGGTAGACTGTCTCTTAAACTATAAATTCATCCAATTAAATTATGTTTTATAGTTTTTAATATTTTTACATGACTTTCATCTTTTGCTTTGATAATTTGGTTCACAGATATTAGGGACAAGCTTATCTAAGTAACTCTTTACTATATTCCTGCATGAATTTGATTGGGAATTTACACAATAATCTCATAAATGATCCTCAGAAGTGAAAAAAATATTCTGAATTGGAGGCCATGTCTATATTACAGTTAATATAATGCTACCCAAAGTTGCTCTCCTAAATTCTGTTTTAATGATGCTCAGGTTTTTTTTTTTTATGCTTTTTACCAACAGGACACAAAAATTGCTTCATTGGAGCGAAACATCAGGGATCTTGAGGATGAGATCCAGATGTTGAAAGCCAATGGCGTACTGAGCGCCGAGGACCGTGAGGAAGAGGTCAAACAGATAGAGGTTTACAAAAGTCACTCCAAGTTTATGAAGACAAAGGTATGGGCCAGAGTTGTAAACTTTTATAATCTTGGGGTGACTAGAAAGTTATGGTTTACATATGTATTTTTTCTAAATACCCACACAATCTGCTTTATGTAATATCATGAAATAGAGATGATAAAGAAAAGTGGGCAAAACTTTTAGTTTAAAGTGTAGATTCCGAAGAGGAACCAAGGACAATCTTTGGTGAAATTCTTAGTTACCATGAGGCTCAGGCTTTCCCGAGGAGTTCTTTTGTTGTTCCTCTCTTGGGAATCACCTATTATTGTCCCCTCTCTTCCAAATTTCCAAAGTTGTCCTAAGTTTGCTGTTTTCTAAAGTTGCCAACATTGCCAAATTTCCTTGTCATCCTTAGTTGGTGATTGTCTCAAAAGGTGGTGTTGCTCTTACAAGCTAATTTAACTCATCTTAACATCATTAAGACATTTTGGCTTTGGTGTGATGATTAAGTCATAACTAATTGCAAGTCTCAGTGCTGCTATTTACTCAAATTATTCAACCATTCCAAGCCTCAGCATCGTCACCCAGCAAACAGGAATGAGAAAAACATGTAACTCAGTGGGTTGCTCTGACAATTCCAAGAGATCATGTATTTAATGTACTTCGTTGCTTATCTGATCTCTAGGAAGTATTCAACAAATTGTAGACGTCATTGCTGATAGTATAATTATTATGTGTTGCTTTGGAATATTTATAAACTAGTACTAGATTAACCTCCATTAATTTACATTGCTGTTGCCAGTTTTTAAGGGTTTGATTTGTGGTTTTCAAAATTAAGCTATGGGTTGTAAATGACCGAGTACCTGAATATTATTTTTACATGTGCGTGATTATTAAATTTATGACTAACCCAAAATGGAACTTTCAAGAAGTTGAGATGCTTTTGTCTATTCCATTTAAAGTATTTTGCTTCTGAGTCTAACAACCACACAATTTTTTTTTTCTTTTCTCTTTTTCTGCCAGTAGCTCTTAAATGTCACTATTCTTGTTCTAGGCTTTAATCTTCTTTGTTACCTTATAAAATGCAGCAGAGTTAGTGTAATGTAGAGTTCTGTGAGAAAGCAGTGGGAGAGAGTAGAATAAATGTTTAAATGATTATCTGTTGTGAAATATATGCATAGTCTTTGCAGAGTTTGCCATTATAGAGAGGAAATGTTAATATCTAACATTGACTACACCATGTGTATGTATGTGCATGCGTGTGTGTTTCTTCAAGGTAAAAAAAAAAAAGCTGTGCTTGCTCTTGCCAGCTTTCCATATCTAACGTAGACATTGAGATTATGACTGAAAACGTGGATCAAGGAGTAGAGATAGGAGAAGGAAAATGTCCAATGGACTTGAGCATAACCACTTCTTTTCAGGGACTGCCACAAAAATTCAGAATAGGTTTCCTTGCTTACCCCTCCCTCTGGTCTCTTTTTGCAGACCCTCCCTCTCAGAAAGTTGAGCTAAGGTACAGAGATCACAGTTCTAGGGTGACCCACAGACAGTGCCCCAATCACTCTGAGAACAAAGGCCAGGGACACAGTTTGTGGGAAATTACTGTTTTGGCTTACATTTTTCCTTTCCATCCTAGCGTTCAACAATGGGAGATTGTTCAAGCCACTCCTACAGCTAAAAATGCCATGAAATTTATAAACTCTGCCCTTATCATGGACTCTGTCCAGGGGAATGAAACATTTATATGGTCCTCAGCAAGGAAGTCATGACCTCTGTTAGCCCACATTGGTCTAAGAGACCATCCATCCTTAAACTAGATTTAACTTTTAATGATTAGTTACTTTTAAGGGTTCCAAAAGGGACAGATCAGAAGAATGTTTGAGGAGAGTTGTGGAGTGAGGTGGAAAGAGTGCAGGCTGCAGACTAAAGCAGGCTCTGGCAAATCTCTAGCCTGCCCTGCTAGCTGCCTGGCCTTGAGGGCGTCGCTTAAGTCTCATATAATGAGAGATGAGGGCAACACCTCCAACCTTAGAGGGTGGCTCATGGATTAAATGAGGACCAAATGAAATAATGTAGTTGAAGTGCCTAGCTCAAAAAGTGGCTTATGGTGTAAACATTTTCTTTTTCAACTATTTGACAGGTAGAGAGACAGATTGACAGATCTGCCATCTACAGGTTCATTTTCCAAGAGCCCACAGCAGCCGAGAGTGGGTTGGGCCAGAGCTGGGAGCTGGGAGCTGGGAACTGGGAACTCAGTCCAGGTCTCTCACTTGAGTGGAAGGAACCCAGTTAATTGAGGCATCAGTACTATGTTCCAGTAGAGAGCTGGAACCAGGTATTGAACTTAGAGAATGGGACATGGGTGACTTAACTGCTAGGCCAAATGCTGACCTATAAATATTATTCTTGAAGAGGTATAACCAAATAAAACAATAATAATACTATAATTAAACTAATTAGGAAAAATGTATTTTTAAGAAAGATCTCCGCGAGTGAGATCCCTGTGGAAAGAACAGGTCATCAAAGAAGGAGGTACCTTTCTCTGAAGGGAGGAGAGAACTTCCATTCTGACTACGACCTTGCCTAAATATGATCAGAGTCGGCGAACTCAAAAGGCTTCCATAGCCTTGGCGACTCATGACAAGAGCCTAGGGTGATTACTGATGCCATAAACAAGAGTGTCAATTTGTTAAGTCAACAACAGGAGTCACTGTGCACTTACTCCTCATGTAGGATCTCTGTCCTTAATGTATTGTACAGTGTGATTTAATGCTATAACTAGTACTCAAACAGTATTTTTCACTTTTTGTTTCTATATGGGTGCAAACTGTTGAAATCTTTACTTAATGTATGCTAAACTGATCTTCTGTATATAAAGTTAATTGAAAATGAATCTTGATGTCAATGGAATGGGAGAGGGAGCGGGAAAGGGGAGGGTTGCGGGTGGGAGGGAAGTTATGGGGGGGAGCCATTGTAATCCATAAGCTGTACTTTGGAAATTTATATTCATTAAATAAAAGTTAAAAAAAAGAAATATAAATAAAAAATGAGTTCTCATGCCACCCAGATACCTTTACTGACTTACAGACATTAGCTAAAAATATTAGCAATTTTTTCTATTTTTTCAGTAAGAATCTTCTAATTGGATGGAATCACCATACTTATTGCTCACAACCTATTTTTTAAATTCTCCTACTTTGAGAAGTCAGTGTGGTTCCTCATGTAAGCCTGAGAATGCAGCTCTCATTTATTGTTTAAGCGAATTGAGCATGTGGGTTGGAGAGAAAGGGGGTATGTTAAATAGCCCTGTGCAAGGACGTGCACCCTTGTTTGGATCCCAAATAGATAAGCAGAACTGGGAAGGCCTCTTGAAAGGTCTGTGATGAAGTTAAGTAGCAGTGAAGACTTAGGTCACGTTTATAAATATGATGTAATAGCAAAGCCAGGATGTCCTATTTGGAGGAAGATGGAAGACAGGTTGCAAATATGTAAATGCAGACTCTTAGAATCTCAGCTTGTGGTAAGGCAGGGATACCAGACATAATCAGCCCAAGTAGTAATCCTGGCGTCTCGCAAGTTCTTTAGCACACAGACCTCCTCCCTGAGAACTGATATGCTGGGAAGCCTCCTCATGTGTGTATGTTGTGAGCTCCAGTTCCTACTCCAACTCTGAAGGTGTAGAGGACGAGAACAGTAAGAACTGAAGCCAAGAGAGCGAGGAAAGCAAGTTACTTTCAGGAGCACTGGTGAGCCTTTGAGAATGGAACGTACCATTTAAATAGTTGTTTTTCTGCTAGGGAAAGAATGATGGCGTCTCCCTTCCATACAAGGCTCTGTTCCTAGCCTAACACATTTTTCATCTTCTGATCCCAGTATTTCTACTTGAGCCACTCCCTCCGTTTTCAGTGATTGCCAAAGAGGCCTCGCCGCTGTCTTAGATCTCCCCCTTTGTCCTGAATGTGTAACACATTTTCCTGTAGGTCTCTGAAGGATCACAAACCTCGTAACCTAAACTGCATGATAATAAGCATATCACTTTCTCGACACGAGGGCCTTCTCTGCCATGAAAAAGAGGCTGCTTGCTTTGGCAGAGTGGGTTTGCAAGGGTGTCGGTTGTGTCACAGACGTCAGTGGGGGAAGAGCTTTCAGACAGAATGAAGTGTGCCTGATGTCCACATGGACTTCATAGAAAGCCTGTGATGTAATTCCGATTGGCTTTTCTTTTGGCCATCACAGAGACAGACCTTCCCGGCCTCAGTTCTCGTGTATGTTTGATTGCATCACTTTCCGTTTTTACTGACTTTATGGCTTTAAAAGAAGCAAAAGGCATATTTTCAAGAAAGAGCATTTTTTTAACCCTGTAACTGCATTCCCCTTTGAAAAGCCTTTTTCTGTTATTTTCTGCATAAATATTTATCTAAAATTAACCTCATGGCAGTGATAGTCTGAAAGCTATTTAAAGCCAATTCCTGTTTACTATTTATGGGTTGAAATCATTGTGTAATCATCAGTCTGTTTTATTGAATAAAATAAGTGGCTGTAGAACCTGCCATGTCTTTCCTTCCTACTTAACACTGTTCTGTTGATTCCAGTCAAACTTCTCAGGACCCCATCCTCCACACTAGCTTTCTACTCTGGTATTTGTGAAAGTTAGCACAAATCCATATTTTCTTTTTCACTTGAGACATCATCTTTGCTTAGGCATGAAGAGTTGAAAGGTTTTTGAGCTTTAATTTTGTAGAATCAGTTTCATATGTGGAATCAACTGTATATTGTGCTGCCGGCTACAACTGGATGCGATTTGGGGTCCACAACCCCTGAGAAGGATCCCATCGCAATGGGTTCTAATTTCTATTATTATTTTAGGTAAT
Organism: Oryctolagus cuniculus; assembly: GCF_051225735.1. Classification (NCBI taxonomy): domain Eukaryota; kingdom Metazoa; phylum Chordata; class Mammalia; order Lagomorpha; family Leporidae; genus Oryctolagus; species Oryctolagus cuniculus. Next base: position 95,091,484 of record NC_142876.1, read on the forward strand.
TCTAACCCTGATTTTCCCTCTTTTTATATATATTCTGTTCTCCTCTGTTAGAGTGAGAGGGAGAACAAGAGAGGGTTATGGAGGGAGTGAACGTCTTTCTTTTGTTTTCATTGTGGGTGAAAATGTCCATCGACTCATGATTCATCCAACTGCAGAGAAATAAAGTGTTTCATGAGTTGCACATCCTGAGTGGTATCCTCTCACCCATGTACACCCAGGGCACTTTGACAAGCACTCACAGTGGTTTCCAGCAAAATTTGAAGCACATACAGAATTCTAAGGGCCAGTTTCTGTTCAGCCACTACCAGTCCTTCAGCTGTGCAAGCAAGAGGAAACCTGTTTGTTCCCTGATGTAGTCTGACTCCTCCTTGCAAATGGAATTTCCTTCTGTATAAACCTTTCTAGTACGTTGTGCCCAGTGAATCCTTCTGTAGATGGAGGCCTCATTCCTTGTCAAGCAGACCACTATGTTCACACTCAGATGCTTGGTCAGTGGCTCCGTTCCTATTTATGTCCGTTGTTTGTTTGTTTGTTTGTTTGTTTGTTTTTGCTGAACATGAACAGACAAAAGGTGCAGACTGAATTGTACTTTAACAAAACATACTTTATAATGTACTTGTGAGCTGTGGAGTTAAAAAGGAATCTCAAGGGTCTGAATTAAGCCACAGCAGGGGTCTTGTGTGATAAGTTGAACAGGGATTATTTGTTCTTATTGGTATTTGTCCGCTAGATGAAGTTGAGCTGTAGTTTTCACAGTCACAAGGACATGAGAAAAGAGACAGAGGCTGGTCCTGTTCAAAATGAGGCATCTCAGAACCCCACCACCAGCACCCTTACTGCATAAAGTTCGGGACCCCTTCTGCTGCACTGTACTCTTAGCACAGGAGGGATCTCAGAATAACTCCCTCTTCTACTGAGCTCTCTGCCACTCAGACTAGGGGGCTCCAGGGAAAAAATTATCTATTTTAAAGCTTTGAGCCAAGTGAAAGGTGAAAAAACAAGTTCTGAGAATTCATAACCACAGCTGTCTCTGCACAGATGTGCTGTATGACAGGATCCCAAGACTTCAAGTGGAGAATTGTAACTTAAAAGGGTCCTTGGTTGGTAGTGCCCAGGGTATTGGCAGAGGCAAATGCTCGGAAGAACTGTTTATTCAATTTAGGTCTCAAAATGTTCCTCCAGATAAAGTTCCCCAAAATATGAGTATATAGAAAAAGAATTACAAAACCTACAAGAAAACAAGTCACCATAAGTAATAGCTGGTAGGAAGAGTTCACAGAACTTCAGAAGTCAGAATCTTAAGTCAAAGGCTGAGGGAAGTGTGCTTATTGTGTTTAAATAAGTGAAAGAAGGGGTTGAAAATATAGATAAAGAGCAAGAGACTACAAAAAATACCAAACAAGTATAAGGATAGCCAAATAAAATGCCTAAAAAATGGGAAAATACACAAACAAAAATTTCAAAGTTTAGTGAGTTTGTCTAACAATAGAGTGGTAAGAGAAGGAAAGAGATTTAACAGACTAAAAAAAAAACTGTAGACAAAATATAAATAAAAGATAGAGATAGGTGTTTGGCATAGTGGTTAAGACCCTCTAGGCCATTGTCTCTAATGAACTTAGGTATAAGAATTCTGAACAAAGTGTTAGTAAATCAGACTCAAAAATGTATGAAAATAACAGTACATCTAGCCAAGTAGAATTTATTCCAGGGATGCAAGATTGGTTGAACATTCAAAACTCAATCATTGTGGGGCAGGTCTTTGGCAGTGGTAAAGATCCAATTTGGAATGCCTGGATGCCATGTTGGAGTGCCCAGGTTTGGATCTGTGCTGCACTTCCAGTTCCAGCTTCCTGCTGCCATGTATCCTGGGAGACAGCGGGTAATGGCCCAAGTACTTGGGTACCTGCCCCTATGTGGTAAACCCAGATTGATTTCCAAGCTCCTGGCTTTGGCCTGGCTCAGCCCAAGCTATTGCAGTTACTTAGGGTGTTAACCAGTAGATGGGAGATTTATGTTTGTGTGAATGTCTGTTTCTGTCTTTCTGTCTAAAAGAAGGACTATATGAGGGCTGGCACAGTAGTGTAGTAGGTTAAGCAACCACCAGTGGTGCTAGTGTCCCATATGGGTGTAGGTTCTCATCCCAACAGCTCTACTTCCAGTCCAGCTGGCTGGGACAGCAGTAGAAGATGGCCCAAGTGCATGGGCTCCTGCAACCATGTTGGGGACCAGGAAGAAGCTCCTGGTTCCTTCCTCTTGGCTCCAGATCGCCCCAGCTTCAGCTGTTTCAGCCTTTTGGGGAGTGGGCCAGCAGATGGAAGACTTCTCTGTGTTTTTCCCTCTGTCTGTGGCTTTGCCTGTCAAATATATAAATACATCTTAAAAAAAATAGAAGGAATATATAAAAGACAAACTAAGATACAAGGACTCAGGATATCTAGCATAAATGTAATCAGCGTTCCTGAGTTAAAAGGAGATAGAGTGGGGGTAGTCACTGTTCAGAAGCCATATTTGAGGAGATGGTGGCTGAGCATTTTCCAAAACTGATGAGGGGTGCCACTCTGCAAATTCAGGAAGCTTAAAATCCCCACAAGTGGGAAAACTAAAAAGAAATCTATGCATTTGCATCTAAGTGCAACTACAGCCTCTCTTAGAGGTAAAGAAGGAAATCTTAAAAAGCAGCCAAGAAAAAGATATTAACAAGCAGATAGAACATTTCTCTAAAAAAGTAGGAATGGCTTTAAATACATGAGTCATTACAGAAATGTAAATCAAAAATCACAATGAGATAGTGCTTCACACCCACTAGAATAACTAATTAAAAGAACACAATAAATATTGATGAATATGTAAAGGAATTAGAACCCTTACACATTGTTAGTGGGAATGTGAAATGGTGCTATGAGTCCCTGAAAGCGCTAACCATATATTCACCACTTAGCATACAGTGTCATTCCTAGATACATACTCAAGAGAAATGAAAACATAAGTCTATATAGACTTGTACATGACCATTTTTAGCAGCCTTATTGATAACAGCCCAAAACTAGAGATAACATAAGTGTCCATTACCTGGTAAGCAGATAGATTTAATGCAGCATATTCACATGGTGGAATGTGATTCAGCAATAAAAAGGAATCAAGTATTAATCCACACTGCAACATAGTTGAATCTTGAAAATAGAAGGAAGCTAGCCATAATGTGCTGGTATTCTGATTCCATTCATATGATGAACCCCTCTATCGGTGCAAAAAGCAGACTATTGATCGCCCAGGGAAGAGGGTAATGGTAAATGATCTTAAACAGCCACAGGGTTTCTTTCCGAGATGCTTCAATGTTCTAATATTAGAATAAAATTATATTTACACAATTCCTGGAATAAACTAAAAGCCGTCAACTGTGTGTTTTTAAACAGGTAGATTGTGTGCCATGTAAGCTATGTTTCAGTAAAGCTGTTCAGAAAAAAGCAACTATAATGGGAAATGGTCCCGCTACTCTTACAGGGAGGAATTTGGAGTGATGGCTTAGTTTCTCAGTAACTTCTGGCAGCCAGAAGATAATTTCACAAGTTAGACATTTGGCCTAGAGTTTAAGGCACTAGTTAGGACACCCTTGTCCCACCTTGTAATATCTAGGTTCAGTTCCTGGCTCTGGCTCCTGATTCCAGGTGCCTGCCAAGGTAGACCTTGGGCAGCAGCTGTGGTGGCTCAAGGAGCTGGGCTTCTGCCATTCAACACTGGAGACCTGGACTGAGTCTCAGCACAAGCGTTGGCCCCCTGGCTGTTGCAGGTGCTTGAGAGTGTTTTGGGAATCTCTCTTTTTCTCTAGCTCAGATTTTAATGACAGCAGTAACATGTCTGTCACGAGGGTGGACTCTGAACTTCATAGATCTCCAGATTCTTATGCTAGTCTGAAAGGATCTAAACATACAGATCATTGAGAAAGAATATAAACATATTAGACTTAAATAAGCTAGAGATGTAAACATAATTTCTAAAGCAATAACCTGAAGAGTAGAAATACATATAACAAATGCAATGAACAAAAACAAAACTTACTAAATGAATCAGGCAAACATAAAATGAGGAAAAATTCATTAAAAACAGACAAGAAGGAGATAATAAATGGTAGTATTAAAGTACAATATAAGATGATAGAATTGGGCCGGCGCCGCGGCTCACTAGGCTAATCCTCCACCTAGCGGCGCCGGCACACCGGGTTCTAGTCCCGGTTGGGGCGCCGGATTCTGTCCCAGTTGCCCCTCTTCCAGGCCAGCTCTCTGCTGTGGCCAGGGAGTGCAGTGGAGGATGGCCCAGGTGCTTGGGCCCTGCACCCCATGGGAGACCAGGAAAAGCACCTGGCTCCTGGCTCCTGCCATCGGATCAGCGCGGTGCACCGGCTGTAGCGCGCCGGCCGCGGCGGCCATTGGAGGGTGAACCAACGGCAAAAGGAAGACCTTTCTCTCTGTCTCTCTCACTGTCCACTCTGCCTGTTAAAAAAAAAAAAAAAAAAAAAAGATGATAGAATTAAAATCATATATGAGGGGTTTTCAAAAAGTCTATTAAATACGTATTTTGAAAAAACAATCCATGATGTATTTCAAATATTTTTTGCACCAAAATAAACTTAATCTTTCAATTCCATTTTCCCATGAACTTTTTGAAGTACCTCATATATCTGTAATAATGCTCCAGGGGAGAGTGTTTGGCTCACTTGTTAAGATGGCACTGGGGTACCTACATTCAGCTTCCTGCTAACATGTATCCTAGAGGGCTGCAGGTTATGTATGGCTCATTTACTTGGGCCCCTGCCATGCATGTGGGAAACTCAGATTGGTTCTTAGTTCCTGGCTTTGGCCTGGCCCATAGTGGCTGTTGTGGGCGTTTGAGGAGAGTGAACCAGGAGATATTCCCCCACCCTTTCAAGTAAAGTGAAATGCATAAATAAAATTAACAACAACAACAAAACAAATGCTGCACTTAATTTTGCCAGATAGAATAAAATAATGTGAGTATATGCTGTTTCCACGAAATATCTTCTGCCTAAAGTTAAAGAATCTTTCAATGTCTGAAAACACACAAATATTAACTATAAGAAAGATGATTTAGGCTTTAAGGCAGAGAAACTATTCTTAGAGCTGAAAAACTGGCAGAAGTACAAGGAGACATAGATTATTTCACCATATAATACATGGGTTTAACCCACCTTCTAGGTAATTAGCAGATGAAACAGATTCAATATCAAACTACGGAAGACTTAAACTACCCAATCTAAAGTGTACTCTAATGCCCATGCAAATTATACAATATTATACCCAACAGTTGTTGGAAAACTGTTTATAGCTGGCCATATGTTGTATCATAAAGCAAGACATGACAAATTTCAAATGGTTGCTTTCAAACAGACCATGTTCTGTATCCACAAAGCAAATAAGAAATAGAAAACACAAAGAAAAGTAGAAACCATGTGTGTACTTGGAAATTAAGAAATATGCTTCTGAATTAGTTGTAGGTTAAAGAAGAAATAATAATGGTGATTCAAAAAAAATATTTAAACAATAATATCAGTACTACATTTCAAATTAGTGAGATCATGGTAAAATGGTACTGAAAGGGAAAATCATAATCTTTAAAAGTTATTTAAGACATGAAAAAAGGCTGAAAGTGAGAGAAATGTCCAACATAAAATTTTAGGGAAAGCAAATAGAATAAACCCAAAGAAAGTGAAAGGAAGGCAATAATTTAAAAATAAGAGGAATAATTAATGAAACAGAAAAAATGTAATTATATGATCAACACAGTCAAAATCAGCTCTTTATCAAAGAAGGAGGTACCTTTCTCTGAAGGGAGGAGAGAACTTCCACTTTGACCATGGCCTTGTCTAAAAATGATCAGAGTCAGTGAACTCAGGGGGCTTCCATAGCCTTGGCAGCTCATGACAAGAGCCTAGGGTGATTACTGATGCCATAAACAAGAGTGTCAATTTGTTAAGTCAACAACAGGAGTCACTGTGCACTTACTCCTCATGTAGGATCTTTGTCCTTAGTGTGCTGTACATTGAGATTTAATGCTATAACTAGTACTCAAACAGTATTTTTCACTTTATGTTTCTGTGTGGGAGCAAACTTTTGAAATCTTTACTTAATGTATGCTAAACTGATCTTCTGTATATAAAGAGAATCGAAAATGAATCTTGATATGAATGGAAGGGGAGAGGGAGTGGATAAGGGGAGGGTTGCGGTTGGAGGGACGTTATGGGGGGGAAGCCATTGTAATCCATATTCTGTACTTTGGAAATTTATATTCATTAAATAAAAGTTAAAAAAAAATCAGCTCTTTAAATAGATTATGTAACTTGATATGACCCTGCTGAAATTTATCAAGAAAAAGCGAGGTTTTCTCTGCATTGTGGTACAGCGGGTAAGCCCCTGCGTCCCGTATCAGAGCATTGTTTGAATCCAGGCTGTTCCTCTTCTGATCCAGCTCCCTGCTAATGTGCAGCAGCAAAGGATGGCCCCAGTACTTGGCCCCATGCTTATTCATGTAGGAGACATGGATGAAGTTCCAGGCTCCTGGCCCAGGCCTGACCTAGACCTGGCTGTTGTAGAAGTGAACCAGTAGGTGGAAGATATTCTTTTGTTGTCTCTCTATGTGTCTCTCTTTGCCTTTCAAGTAAAAAATAAATCTTTTTTAAAGGAGAGGTTAAAAACAAAATATAAGAAATGAAAAAATGCATTAGAAATAAAAATAAAAAATGAAGTATTAGTATTCAAGTAAAAATAAATCTTTTTTTAAAAGAGATGCTGATGATAAAAAAATTAAAATTGCAAATTGGAAATTTATATGGAAGGACTAATTAAGGGTTAAAGTCTTACAAAACTGGTTCAACTAATCAGAAACATGAATGTTTTTATGACCATTAAAATGGATTTGGTAAATAATGTTCTTTGGAAAAAGAAAATACTAGCTCTAGATGGTTTTTTGGTGATTTCTAATGAGCACTAATGGGAAAATATTCCAATTTTACACAAACCATTTAAGAACACATTACAAGAAAGAACACTCCCTGCTGCAATTGTAAGGCTAAATTGATATTAAAATCCAATAAGGATAGCACAAGATAGAAAAATTACAAACCAGTCTTACTCATAAACATACATGGAACATCCTGATAAAATATTATCCAGCTGAATCCAGTAACATAAAAAAATACACATGGCCTAGTAATGTTTTTCATAGCAATGCAAGGAGAGATTAATGTTAAAAATTCCATTAATGTTAATCATTACAGTAACATATTAAAGGTGAAAAATATGATAAATCATGAGATGCACAGAAATGTTTGATAATATTAAACATTCATTAATAATTAAAAACACACCCAGCACAATTGTAATAAAAGGGAACTTTGTGAAACCTAAAAGAGTGTCTATGAAAATCTAAAGCAAATGTCAGATTTAATGATGAAGCATTGAAATTCTCTTATTTAAGACCTGGAACGAGACAAAAGGACCACAGTTACCCCCGGGTCTTTTCTCATGGCCTCTCTTTGAGGCTGGCATGGATTTCCTCACAGTATGGCAGTCCCAGTATGGCTGGACTTCCAACATGGCAGCCAGCTTCCAGTGGGAGGTGGCAGAAGCCGGCAGCCCTCCAAATAGACCAGGGAAGGAACAGACATCCTGCTGTACCCAACTGATCTGAGCAAGCTGTAGTTCTGCCCAAGCTTGAGGGAGGGTGAATAGACTCCTGCTCTAGTTATGAAGAGCGACATTTGTGTATAAGTAAGAAGGAACTCCTGGAAAATATCTCTGCCATGACTCATGTCAGACTGGCAAAAACATAAAAGACTGTTGATATACAGTATTGGGGAAGATGTGGAGTGATTGGCATATAGGATTTACAAGCTGCTTGTGATCTTGCAAATTAATATCACTGCTTTGGAGAACATTTTGGCTTTATCTGGTGAAGATGTGCATGATATGTGGTCCAGCAATGTAACTGTAGATAGGCATTCAGGAAAATTGCTGCTATTTGCACTGGATAATATGTATAGGCATGTTTAGCATAGCTCTATTTGTAATAGCAAAAAGCCCAGGAACAAACCCAAGTGTCTATCAACAGCAAATTGGACAAGTAAATTGTGATGAAATGTTACAATGGAATACTTCAGTGAAAATGAATGAGTTCCATGTCCAATAGCATAATTTAATCTCTAGGATATCAAATTGAATAGAAAAAGGCAAAGTGCTAAACCACACAGCACAAACATAGTTCAATATATGCAGAAACAAGTGGTATGTTATTTATGGATGCAAAAATATATGGTAAGCCTGAAAAACAAGCAAGGGAATGACAGACACAAAATTTGGGATAGTAACTGTTTTCCCAGAGGGAGAAGAGGAGCTGGAAATGAGCCAGGACACAGATAACTCTATTGATCTTTGTTGATTAATTGAATGATGGATGCTTCTTGTATTGATGTTCCTTATACCTCACATATATTTTATGTTCTTTTCTTCCTTTCAACATTTAAGACAAGCAACCCACCGTGCTTATATATTTACTTCCCTGTGGATTCTCTTTTGTTAAGTGATGCCCTTGAATGATCATTTCCACTGTAGAGTTGAGTCATCCATTAATTGCCTTTGTTGGCTCCCTGTTGTTGTCTCACAGATTGATCAGCTGAAGCAGGAACTTTCAAAGAAGGAGTCGGAACTTCTTGCCTTACAAACAAAGCTTGAAACCCTTAGCAATCAAAATTCAGATTGCAAGCAACACATTGAAGTGCTTAAAGAGTCGCTTACTGCCAAAGAACAGAGGGCTGCCATCCTTCAGACAGAGGTAAGGCACTGTCTTGGGATTCTCCACAGCAGGGCATGCTTGATAGAAAACATCCTCCCTGGGCAGCCTTCCTTAGAGGACCCCTTATCCAAACCCTTGGCACCAGGTGTATTTTGGAATTCCAATGTTTTGAAATTTTGGAAGGCAGAATCCATTGTATGTATTATGGATTGTACAACACTCTCAGTGAAGTTGCTATAATATTCCATACACGAACACATTAATATTTCTGCAGAAAAAAAGAATTCTCACACTAAGGTAGGATAAATAATGATATAAGTAGCTTATTCTTGGTTCATGTCAGATTGTGTCACAAAGAACTTTGCTTCAACTTGGAATTTTTGTTTGTCATTTTCAGAGCTCTTTAGATTTGGGAATCCCAGATAAGGGTTTGAATCTGGGATGACTTCATTTTATCTAAAGTCTAAAATAATTAGGACATTATCTAATTTTGTTGTACATCATCTGTACATGTTCCCCTTATGGCATGTGTGGCCTCCGTTTTCTTTCTTACCAAGGAATACCTTTTAATTTAAAGATTCTTTACTCACTGAAGAACATTGGCCTTGTATGAGTTTCTTAAGGGAAACATTGGTTTATTTCTTATTCATACTCACAAGAATAACAGATATATGAGGGTCTTCATAAAGTCCATGGAAATACATGTTATGAAAAAAGCTGCATGCATTTCAAAATTTCTTTCACTAAAATAAACTGATTTTTTTCAATTCCATTTTGCACAATCCTTGTGAAGTACCTTCATCTGTTACTATTCTATTTCCTCTCTTTCTTCTCATTGGATTGTATCTTTGGGTATGCAAGAAATAGAAAACACAATCTAGTTATTGTGCAAATGAATTAGTGTCAGGAACAATAGATATAGAAAAAAAAATGTGGTGAATCATCCTGATTGTTGTATTGTGGCAGTGTCTTCCATGGCTTACTTTGGGAGAATGCCAGTTAAATTGACATGCATGTTCTCTCTTGGGTTCTTGGAATCATGTCTTTGCAGGTATATATTTTAGGGGATGTCTGTGGGGATGTCTGGATTTGCCTGAGGAGTTGTGGTGTCACTGAGCAGGTCTGTGCCCTCAGTTAAGTTGCAGAATAAAGTCCATAGGAGAAAGGAAACAGATTTTGAATTGGATAGGTTTTGAAATGGACCTGAGTCAGCTCCTGGGCACTTGACCATTGACTAATAGTCAGCTACTAGATTGTACCAAGTCAAAATGATTGCTTTGGCCTTGATGTAGCTATTTCACATTTTAAAAAACATCATTTTTTGTTGTGTATGGTTCCATTGTACTTGTGAAGTCATAGATATTTTATTTTTTGAGACAAAATTTAATTTATGCCATAAATAAGAAGGCGGCTTGTGTCTCATGTGACTAGGCAACAGTGAATAGTGTCTCAGTGTGGTAATACTGTAGCCACCACACCTGGTTATTTAAGTTAGAATTCATTAAAATTTAGTGGCATTTGTCAATAATACCAGGAAAACTGATAAAATCGGCGCAGTTGTGTTGCTGTGTTTCTGGTAGGGGTGATTTAAGATGGAAAGCAATCTGCTTGCCACAGATGGCAATCAGGTCTTTTTTGGTGGTTCCTCCCAAGGAGGAAAGGAGGAGCAGAACCAGCTCACAAAGTCAGTTCACAAAGGCTTTTCCTCTCCCTACCTTATCCTCATTCCCTTTCCTATTTCTCATCCTATATTTTACCTCTCACTGATTAATGTAATCCAAATTAAATCTATCCATATTTCATGAAAAAGACAGTGGTGACATTATGTGGATGGCTTCCGTCCTACATTCAATAATTCAGATGACCCAATAGAGTGATGATGCTTTGAAGTAGGAAAAAAAAATATCCTCCATGTGTGGAGAAAGTGAGGTGATTTTTAAGTGTTCTGCTTTGAAGTTGGGAGGGTGAGATTAATGATTTTATCAGCTGGAAACATCCGAGCAATTTTCTCTTGCCTTTTTTCTTCTTTTAAGATCTCTTGGGATACGGAAACAGAAGAGAAAGTTATTTAATGATGTCCATCTCTTAGAGGAAACAATTTAGGAAGAAATTAGCTCTAATTGTTGAATCACAGGCAAAGTGTTTTTGGCAGCAGGATGGAACACTTGAAAGTGCCTTCCCTGCTCCTTCGAGTAGTAGAAGGAAACAAGAGTCTGCCTACTTAACGTGTGGTGGCTTAGTGGGCGAGCAGTTGGTGGATGAGATATGTTCCATTATGTCCTATAATGAAAGATCTGCATCGAAATTCCTATGATGGGTATGATGCTCATCCTCAGATGGGGTTATATATGATCCTGCCTTGCAATTTGACTCCTGAGTCATTCTGGAAAGAAAGCTCTTGCCCAAATCCTAGAGGACTCTAGCATGAGAAGAGTCTTGCTGGATTTTTGGAATTGCGTGTACCATCCAGTGGCTTAGGCCACTCTTAGAATATGGTGTAAAGGACATGTCTCACTGGATTAACAATGTATCTCTGTAAGGAAGATTTTTGCTACCAGTTTGTGTTTGGGAGGTGGTAGCATGAAGGGTGGGGTTGGGTTGGGAGGCAAGTTGTCTGGGTTGTGGCTGTGTGGCTTGGCTCCTTGGTTGGTTTGTTTTAACTTGTACAAATGCCCAGATACTCTGTGACATGTATGCAATAAATCAATAGAATAATAATTACACCCACACAGAGATATACCACATAACTCTTAACATAACATTTTACTTTTTAAAATAGCTTCAAAGAACCATAAGACCACGTTTCTTATTTTGCTCCTTTTCTTAAAGTTTCCTACATACCAACTTTGCCCATCAACCAACATGTGAATTCCACAACAGTATGAATTGCATTCCCTCAGCACTTTGATCTTTCTGGATGTCAATGAATGATTATTTATTAACACATCCAGAAATTAAGAAAGATAAAGGCTAATATTTATTCTGATAAAATATTGCACAAAGAACACAGTCTTTAGAAGTGGGAGATGTCTGGATATGCCTCAGCCTCCCTCTTCAATAGTTCTATGATGGAGACAAGACTTCAGCAGCTCTGGGTTTCCATGTCTCAGTATATAAAGAGGCAATCATTGTGCCAGCCTAGCATACCCTTGTGAAAAGTGCTTTGAGGGATGGGCATTTGGATTAGCGGTTAGGACACTGGTTGGAGTGCCTGCAACCCATATTCGAGTGTCTGGGTTCAAGCCCTAGTTTGGCTCTCTGTTCCGCATTTCTGCTAATATGCACTACGTAGGGTAGCAGGTGATGGCTTCAGTTAGGTCCTTACCACCCACATGGAGTATCTGGGTTGAATTCCTTAGCTCTGGCTTCCTCTGGAGTGGCTCTTGCAGGCATTTGGAGAATGAGCCAGTAGATGGGAGATCTCTGTCTGTATGTCTCTCTGCTTCTCAAATAAATAAGGGAAAAAAACTTTAACAAGTGCTTTGGTTACAACATTGAGTTATAGCTATAAACTACTTTCATCTTTACTTTTAGTTTTCCTCTATTTATCAGCAATGTTTGGATGAGTTGAACCTGACGACCTCACATCTTATCATCTTATCTCTGTGTTAACTCTGTGAATATCCTCTGAATTTTCAGTATATTTATTCATAAACTCCAAAATTTCATATTTCAGTTGAATCACTTTCTTATGCCTTTGAGCAATGTGGAAAAATAAGGATACTATGAAAATGACCAGATGTTTTGTTCTATTCCCAAATTAAGAGATTTGTTTCTGTTTTCTGGCAAATATACTATTCCCCAATCTAGCATGATTTCTGAACTGCCAGGCATTCACACTGTTTTGCACATTTTCTGGAGGATACCTTATGACAGTGGTACATCACACTTGCTCTTATACGCCCTTCTATTCCAAATGAATCAAGATTCTACTTGTATAAACGTAAACACTCAAGGACTTGTTAATCAATAAAGAGTGCAGGGCTCTAGTGTTCTTGTGGACAAAGTGCTCATGTGCAGGTGAGGGTCACATAGCTCCACAGAAAACATCTGTACCTCTTTTATACTTTGTATACTTAGTATACATGAGAATCTCACGCAATCTCTAGATCCTTTCCCTGGGAAAATTCACCATGCTTCACACACATGCACTCGAATGCATATGCAGCAATGTATATAGTCTCAGGTAGTTGGAAATGCCTGAAGCATTTCCAAAGGACTTCATGCTAACTCTCTGGATCCTATAAAATTTATGCTTATTTTCTCATTTAATGCTTATGGTTTTTTTTTAAAGATTTATTTATTTATTTGAAAGAGTTACACAGAGAGAGGAGATGCAGAGAGAGAGAAAGAGAGAGAGAGAAAGAGAGAGAGAGGTCTTCCAACCATTAGTTCATTCCCCAGTTGGCCACAATGGCCAGAGCTGCACAGATCCGAAGGCAGGAGCCAGGGGCTTCTTCCAGGTCTCCCACTGGGGTGCAGGGGCCCAAGCATTTGGGCCATCTTCTACTGCTTTCCCAGGCCATAGCAGAGAGCTGGATTGGAAGTAGAGCAACTGGGTCTCGAACCAGTGCCCATATGGGATGCGGGTGCTTCAGGCCAGGATGTTAACCCATTGTGCCACAGTGAAAGCCCCAACACTTATATTTTAAATGCCAACTATGTGCCAGGAATGGTTCCTGCCCTTGTTGGGTAAATATTATGGCGGATATATGCATATATCCTAGAGAACTAATTGATAGTACCACAAACTCCCAGTGATTTTCCAATACCAGTTACTAATAATTTTATACACATTCTTAAATGTACTTCATTTACCTTCTGTTGCTGAAAAGCGGATAAAGAACAAAGACTTCAAGTAATAAATTTTTAACTCCTTTGAGGACTAAAATAAGCAAACGGTTCAAGATGTCAGTTTATATTTCTTGTAATTGAAGGCTAATACAGTCAGGGTGATTCCTCTGACAATACTGAGACTTAATCTTTTGATTAAAGGTGATCTGTTTTAGAGGCTACACCCAAGCAACCTGGTTTTCCTCCTTGAGATAGAGACTTGTATTCCTGGAGCTAAGGATACTCTACTTGTTGTGTTCTTTCTGGAGTTACTGCAGGTACTTGGAAATGCTTCAGGTGGCTGTGTTTCACTCCAGTCTCCCTTCAGGTTGTCTAAACCAGTGAGCCATTGTAATACTTCATTGAGTATCTGCGTTGTACAAGTCCAGGACAAAGTGGAGACCTGTATTCTCTGGAACTGATGTTCTTGGCCTTCGTAATTTAGTTTCACTGCCCAAATATCTACAAAGTATCTTGTTATTACCATAGTGAGTGCTAGGAACTATGCCTCTGTGTTTTCTGGCAGATATTTAATTTCAAACCTTATTTCTCATCTTTGAAGTTGGGGTGTCTGCCTTTATTTTTAAGATGAAGAAATGTATGTTCACAGAGAATGTGTGAATGTTCAAGATCACACAATAGTGAGTGATAGTGCCTTGATTCTTCAGCTCTGAACTCTTCCAACCAGGAATCTAATGCTTTCCATGGAAGTCTCAGGGAATTGGGGGCCTCCTTTGTATTAGGATGCTGTCATGTATTGCATCATTTACTGGCAAAATTCCTGGCACTTTTTTTTTAAGATGTTATGATTTGAGGAGTAGAGTTACAGACAGACAGAGGGAGATACAGAGAGAGAGGTGTTCCACCCACTGGTTCACTCACCAAATGGCCACAATGGTTGAAGCTGGGCCAATCCAAAGCTAGGAGCTTCTTCCATGTCTCCCACTTGGGTGCAGGGGCCCAAGCACTTGGGCTGTCTTCTACTGCTTTCCCAGGCCATAGCAGAGAGCTGGATCAGAAGAGGAGCAGCCAGGACCAGAACCAGTGCCCATATGGGTTGTTGGTGCTGTGGACAGAGGCATAGCCCACTACACCACAGCACCAGCCCCTCTTGGCACATTTTAAAACTGTGCCTTAACAGATGAGTTTACTGGGATTTCAATGATGTTTACTACTCAAAAGTCCTGCACTAGATAAAAAGGATAATAAGAATAAATGACTCTGGCATTTAAATCCTCATAGTAGCTTTACAGTTATGAGAGTTACACTATGACCATAATAGTGAAGGATGTTGCTCAAACTCTAAGGGAGGGTACTGTTTTTTAGAAAGTTTAGAATCCTGTGGGGCAGCTGTTTTGGCCACATCTCATATCACGGTACCTGGTTTGAATCCTGGCTGCTCTTTCTACTCCAACTTGCTGCTAATGTGTCTCAAGAGGCAGCAGAAGATGACTCAAGTGCTTGGGCCCCTGCCACCCATGTGGGAGACTGGCTTTGCCTTGACCCAGTCCTAGCTGTTACAGACACTTGGGGAATGAACCACTGAATGAAAAATCTCTCTCTTTCTCTATCTACCCCCACTCCCTCACTCTGTCTTTCATGTAGGTGAAAACAAATAGACATTTTAAATAAGTTTAGGATCCTAGTGTATTAAGAAGACTTTAATGTATAATGCTTCATTTTTGTTTGAAGATGTTTGTCATTATATATATTTATGTATATGTATATATATACATAAACCCATATGTATTTTCATAATACATCTGTACCGGGCAATAGACGAAGAAGAACAGATAATGGTGTGTTATTGTGCTCTGAGTGTTGGAGGCCTAGATGAACTTAACATTTTCTCTGATATATGTGTTATGCATTTGTAATGTAATAAATTAGATGTATTTTTAATAGAAGAGGTGATGATCGTTTCTTCAGGGAGGTTGTATAAGGTGCAGTGGAGGGGAGGAGATGTTTTCTGGGCCCGTGGCAGCATTTTTGGTGTCTGAGTCACAAATGAGTCAGTCTGATAACACAAAGAGAAAGCGAAGTTGGGCTGTCATTGGCAAGATGAGTCATAAAACCCAGGTTTTGACAATGAAAATGTTAAATAGGGAAAAGAACAAATTTTTTGCTTATCCCTTTGATATGGTCTCTCTGCCCCACTTTATGGTAAAGGTCACCATAAAAGCCACAAGGAGTCAGGCATGCATTATAGTCTCCAGAGACTGTGTGACTTGATGCATCCTGTGGGGTTTTGCATACTGTTCAAGATATTTAAAGATCCACTCATTCTTTGGGATCCTCAGGTTTGCAGCAGAGCAGTTTTCAGGATAGATGGGGATGATGTTTGCCACCACATGGCAAGGGGGCTTACAAGGAATGATGCATTACTTTCAAACAAAAATTTTGTCTTCCTTTTCATCTCAGCCATGGTTGACTGGCAAACAGTAAAGTCCTCTTTGATCACTTCCATTTAATCTTCAAAGAATATTGAAACTTCAGCTTTTGAGATAGACCTTTGGTTAATGCCCTCCATAATCACAATGCTTACAGTTGAGCTCTTCCCTACTAATATGCCTGAAAAAAGCAGTGGAAGATGGCCCAAGTCCTTGGGTCCCTGAACCCACATGGGAGACCCAGAAACTCCTAGCTGCAGATGGGCCCAGCTCCAGCCATTGCGGCCATTTGGGGAGTGAACCAGTGAATGGAAGATTTCTCTCTCTGTATCTCCCTCTCTGTCTGTAACTCTGCCTCTCAAATAAGTAAATAAATCTTAAAAAAAAAAAAAAAACGGAGTTCTTTCAAAAATGACAAATGACAGTACCTTGAACAGCATACTCTGAACTCTCTTAACTAGCAATCTGTAAGAGTCTCAGTGGATCAAGGACTATGACAAAACCAACTTTTGGGAGTGTCTGATCACCCCAGTGCCATTCAGAGTGTACTGTATTCATCTCAAGATTTGCAAAGAATGTCTGGAAAATTAATAAATTTAGGGAGTTGGTGAAAAAACATACAAAAATAGTCCTGGTGTCATTTGTGTTTTTCTACCCTAATCCTGTTGCTGGCTTCACATTTTAAAATGTTTTTATTTGATGTGGAAAGGCATCACTTGAGATTTTTATTGATAACACTCTTAACTGCAAGAAAAAGACATAAACCTGCAAAGCAGTAACTATCATGGTGGCCACAATCGGGAGGTCTGCAAAATGGTTTATTACCAGCAGGGAAAAGAAATGTTGGGAACCACAGTCATTTTAGGGGTCACCACCTCTGCTATGTGCATTTTATTTTTTTCCCTTTCCATTTTGAGAGCATGGATGATGGCAGTGCCAAACTATACACTTTCCCTTCCCCGAATATCTGTGGGCTTTGTTTGGATTCTCTTTATTAATGATGTGAAAACCGTAGAGTCACATAAAAATGAGGCAAGGTCAGACTTTGCAAGCCTCCAAATGCTAAAATGCTCCTGCATCTAGCTGGTGAGGGAATTGTCCAAGGTTCCGTGTTTGACTTCCTACACTTGTGAGCTCTTGTGCAGATTTTTACCTGTCAGGGTGAACTTTGCAAGGCAGCTTTGTGCTCTTGCTTTCTTAACCTTAACCTGAAAGACCCACGATGGAAGAATTAAAATGTGATGGGAGGCAGAATCATGGGTTTGGAGCAAAAGCTTTTCAATGGCTGTCCTGTGGCCCTTCTGAATTACTAAGGATGGTCCAGGTAGCTACAGACATCACTTTGTTCAGTAGGTCAAGAGTCTAATACCTTTGTAGGTGTTCAGGCTTTCAGAGAATGCCTTATTTAACACCTTGTTAGGATATGATTGCTTTTGCCTTCATAAACACAGGTGTTCAGTTTGAGTCCTAATGAACTGTGAAATAGGTAGATGTCTAAAAAGAAATTCTATAAATTGTGAGCACAGCTCTGTCAACACACTAAACGGATTAGGAAAATTCATCGTCTGCCCTGTCGCTGACCACCAATGTGATGCAAGTACGTGAATTAGTCCTGAAAAGCCAATAAAGCAGAGTAGGAAGGTAGAGCCTTGGAGAGGCTGATTGTGCGGGTTTCCCCCGCCACAAATGAGTGCCGGTGGAGAAGTGCTTGGGACTCAGATTGGCTACTCTGAGGAGGGCCAAGAAGGAACACATATGAGCAGACAACACAGAATTTATAGAGTAAAACCACAAACACCTTATTTTCCATTGTACTAAAATAATGATATTTTACAGTATTCTTTTTGTATGTAGTTCTGCTTTCAATTTTATATTGTTACTGCAACTCAAATCTCATTAGAAGTATTCCAACCAAAATCCTTTTTTAATCAAAAACTTTCCAAGCCTCAGCCCATTGTCAACATATTTTGAGAAACTTATTTTTCTAGGGGAACAAAAGAATTTAGGCCTTCTAGTTGAGCTCATCGGGATGTTATTTGACCTGTGTGGGCAAACCTATAATGAAGATAACTGAATCATTTTAATTTCTGTAGTAAATCCCTTTATAATCTGCAGCTATTGTTTGGGGATGCAGAGAGATGAAATCAGATCTCTTTATGTTTTTCTCTTTTCAAAGAGAAGAAATGGATCATGAGTATATTTCTTTGCTCTTACTTGTCCTTCTGATCGAAAAATGTATTGTCTATAATATATTCAGCTGTGACAGGAAGTGAGAATAATCAGTCAGTCAATTGTCAGTGAGAAAACGCTTGTCTACCACTAAGTGTTACCAGTACGTGGCTTGCAGGCTACAAGGCAGGTATGTCTGGCTGGTCTGTGGGAAGTTGGCTTGCCACTCTAAACTGGAGATGACAGAATTTAGGAGGAGGGAAATCCAACAAAACTCTCACTGACCCCTAAGCTCATATTCTTTCCTTTTTAAAAATGATTTTTACGGAAAACAGAATTTATTAGGTACTTCCATTCAGTTTTGTTTTTCCTTTTGGGGCGTACCTTTTGGAAACAACGAGTTTACACAGTGATTATGTTCTCCTGACACTGGATCCACATGTGTAATGCTTGCCTCAGTCTCTCTGGAAAAAGGCTAAGGTTTGTGTCTTTGGGTTTCTCCAGGTAGATTTACACAGCAAACCAAAATGTAGAGAGGGAAGTTAAATAGTAGGGCTTCTTCAGGGATATTTTGCTTACTTTCATAAGAACTTTTTTCTTTTTAAATTAAATACAGATATTTGTTCCATATAGGCATATTCTTCCCTCTTCTTGTTTTATTAAAAAAAAAAAAAGGAGTGGGGTGGGGTGGGGGGAATACCATTTGAGGTAATAAGTTGTGTAGATGAGGGTCATTTTAACCCTCAGAGTTTAGTTTTATTGCAAACATTTCTATCTTGAAGCCTCTGAAATTTATTTTATTGCATTTGTTTTTTTTTAACATAGGCAATTTCTTAAATCCTTATGACTATAACAGAACAATGTTTGGCCCTTAACATACTACTTAAGTTGCGTCCTGAAGATTGGGCCAAATATGAAGGAAAAGAGAGGATCCAACTCCTCATTTACTGAGTGTGACTCCTTAGCCTAGTGCCAGCAATGCTGGGTGTCAAAGGGTCAGTTCTCTCCACAGTAGTGGCCACCTTTCACGGCTCTTCTGAGAGTAGCACAGGAAGAAGGAAAAGGCGTAACCAGGACGGGATGCAGAACTGCTCAGAACTGCCCGAGACCTCACTGTCACTGAGGGAGTGGCCAGAGGATTTGTCAACTCTTCAACCTCGCTCACATCCAAAGTCAGAAAGCACACTTGGGTAAAGTCATGCATTCATTTTAAAGATTTAATTTGGAAAAAGTTAGGCATTTATTCTTTGCTCTGTGTGTATGTGTGCAGTATAAGAGAGACAGAGATGCAGCACTCAGACATGGATATTAGGTACGTAGCATCATTTTGGTAGCCTTTTTGTTGGATCTTCAGTAGGTTATTTATAAAATACCGACTGTGTTTTAAGTATGGTGATAGGTGCTGGGGATAGCAAACTAAAATTAGAGATAAATGGTGCCAACATTAACCCTTTTTATACTATTATTGAAATAAAGATTTAAGAGTTATTTGTGGTTCTTTTTTTCTTTGAGTCTCTACATGCTTGTTCACCGAGCATCCCATGTAGTGGACTATTGGTTGCGTCACAGAGCAAGCGTCACAAAGACCTCAGGCCTGTGACAGAGCCTTTGGGTAAGGCCATGAGAGTTACTAACAAGAAGAACATGTTTTAATTCTGGGAGTCCCTTTCTACTCATTAATCTTTGCATTTTCAGGGGAAGGGTCCAGGGTAGAGTCTCCAATATAGATTATATGTAGCACAAAAATATAATCTCATTCTTCAGGGACATTGTAATCCAGCATGTGCTACACTTGATTATTTATTTTAACCTTTTATTGACTTTCTTATACAGAAAGAGAACCTTATGCCATGTAAGCTTCATGAAGAAAATACATTTTGACATTTTTATACAAGCTCTGAGAGATACCTGGCAGGATATGGGAGCTCCAAAAATAACTGTGGATCCATTAATGACCTGTTGCTTTCTTCTATCACTAGAGATATGCTGTCTTAAGGCAATGCTTTCATTTTTTTTTTTCAAAAAATATTTATTTTATTTATTTGAAAGGCACAGTAACTGATAGAGAGGGAGAGACAGAGAAAGATCTTTCATCTGCTGGTCTACTCCTCAAATGGCCACAACAGTCAGGGCTGGGCCAGGCCAAAGCCAGGAGCTTGGAACTCGATCCATGTCTCCCAAGTGGTTGTCAAGGGCGCAAGTTCCTGGGCCACCTTCTGCTGCTTTCTCAGGCAAATTAGCAGGGAACTGGATCAGAAGTGGAGCAGCTGGGACCTGAACCTATTCTTTCATATGAAGAGCCAGCGTTTCAGGCAGTGGCCCAACCCACTGCACCACAGTGCCAGCCCCAGCAATGTTTTAATTTAGAATGAGGAGAGAACATGGACCAGCTCCTCTGTGGGTTAGGTGTGGGAAAGACCTAAGAATGATTAAGTTTGATAAATTTGATAATGTATAATATTGATAAATTTGATGACATAAATTTTTGCTAGTAAAGGTTACCACACAGTAAAAGACAAATAACAGCTTGGGCAGTATGTGCTTCTTGTTGCCAGTGTGCTGCAGGTAAAGGGTTCATGGCTCTAAAAATTAAGTTACAAAAATATAGAACCAAGGAGCCAACAACCTTATAGAAAAACAGGCTTGACAGCAAAACAATACACAGAAAAGTTCAACGTAAATGGCACCTAATTTATGATGCTTGGCCTGACACACGATACGAAAAATGCATATTAAAGATACAAAAAAGGGTTGGTGGTGGACATAGCAATTAAGCTGCCAGTTCATATACACGCATGGCATATTGGAATGCCTGAGTTCAAGTCCTAGCTCTGCTTCCAGTTCCAGCCTCCTGTTAATGCACACCTCACAGGCAGCAGGTGATGGCTCAAGTGCTTGGGTCTCTGCCACTTGTGTGGGAGACCTGGATTAAGTTCCAGTTTCTTGGCTTTGGCCTGGCAAGCACTGGCTGTTTTGGGCATTTGGGGAAGGGACCATTAGATAGATTCCTCTCTCTCTCTCCTCTCTGTATCTTTCTCTTTGCCTTAAAAAACAAACAAACAAACAAACAAAAAATACTGACATTGTATTGTATAACAATTTTTCCCTTGTTAGATTGGCAAAAGTCCAGAAGTTTGAAACACCCTCTACTGGCAACACTGTCTGGGAAACCAGCCCTCTAATGATGCTGGTAGAACGCAAATTGGTACATTCCCTTTCAGAGGATAACTTGACAATATATAGCAAATTTGACGTGTGCTTGCTTTTGACTCCACTGTAGTCCAAAAATGGACTGGCAAAAATACAATAATCCAAGATTATCCTTTGCAACACTGTTTATAATAGCAAGATTGGAAACAACCAAGGCATCTCCAGGATGGGACTGATCGAGAAAAATTATCATGGTTCACAAAATAGCATATTATGGTTACGATGCCACTTGGGATGCACATATCCCATATAGGAGTACCTGGGTTCAAGTTCTAATTCTTTTCTCAATTCCAGCTTCGTGCTGATGTTCACCCTGGGGAGCAATAGGGGATGGTTCAAGTAGTTCAGCCTTTGTCACCTGTGTGGGAGACTTGGACTGTATTCAACAATTTGAGCATCAGTATAATAAAATAACATCAGTAACATAAAATAAGCTTAAAGCCATGTCTTCAGGGTGATAACTACATGCATTTTTTAAAAATTTCCTTATTGGATTCTAGGGAACCAACTTATTCTTTTGAATCTGACAAATAAAGGGAAAGTATTGAACATTCATCATAACTCTTTTGTGTAAACCATGTCTCAGTGTGATCAAAATGGTGATAAGGTAAAGATTATGGAAATATTCCAGCTGATAAATGAAGAAGGCATGATAAGCTAACGCCATTTTATTACGTCTAATGTGTTAACAAATCTGGGGCATTGGGCTTCAATTGATGTCATGTTCAATATTACGTGCCTCCTGATAGAAGTACACATTAATGCCATGGAAGCACTCTTGCCAGTATAACAAACATGAATATTCCTGGGATAATGGCTGCTCCTCTTCCAATCCAGCTCTCTGTTTATGGCCTGTGAAGGCAATGGAGGATGGCCAAGTCCTTGGGCCCCTGCACCCATGTGGGAGACCCAGAAGAATCTCCTGGATCTTGGCTTCAGATCTGCCCAGATCCAGCAATTACAGCCATTTGGAGAATGAACCAGTGGATGGAGGACCTCTCTGTCTCTCCCTCTTTGTCTGTAGCTCCGCCTTTCAAACCAATGGATAAAATCTGATTTTAAAAATATTTATTTATTTGAAAGGCAGAGTTACAGAGAGAAGAAAAGACAGAGAGAGAAAGAGAGGTCTTCTGTCTGCTAGTTCACTCCTGAAATGGCCATAAAGGCCAAGCTGAGCCGATATGAAATCAGGAACTTCTTCCAGGCCTGTCACATGGGCTTGGGCCATTCTCTACTGCTTTCCCAGGCAGATTAGCAGGGAGCTAGATAGGGAGTGGAGCAGTGAAGACTTAAACAGGAGCCTATATGGGATTTGGGCACTGCAGGTCAGGGATTTAACCAGCTGTGCCACCGTGCCAGCCCCTGGATAAAATTTTTAAAAATAAATAAATAAATAAAGTTTGAGCTGATGATATTAAGGAATCATTGGCAAATTTTTCTAAAGTATGATGCTGGAGGATTTTTTGTTTTTGTTTTTTATAATAATGAGTTCTTTTAAATAATTAGAGTTGGGGTAGGAATAAAATTTTTAAAAATAAATAAATAAATAAAGTTTGCGCTGATGATATTAAGGAATTATTTGGCAAATTTTTCTAAAGTATGATGATGGAGGATTTTTTGTTTTTGTCTTTATAATAGTGAGTTCTTTTAAATAATTAGTGTTGGGGTAGAGAGAAAGAGGGAGAGGGAGAGGGAGAGAGAGAGGAAGAGGGAGAGGGAGAGGGAGAGGGAGAGGGAGAGGGAGAGGGAGAGGGAGAGGGAGAGGGAAAGGGAAAGGGAGAGGGAGAGAAAGAAATACTCCCATCTGTTGGTTCACTCCTCAGAAGACCACACCAGTCAAGGTTAGAGAGGCTGAAGCTAGAAGTTGGGAACTCAATCCAGGTCTCCCATATTCCTGGCAGAAACTGAACTTGAACCATCACTGCTTCCCCCCATGGACTGCATTGGCAGGAAGCTAGAGTCAGAGCCAGTTATCTCCACCAGAGCCATGATTCCAATATGAGTTTCCAGTGTCTTAGTTGCTGCTTAACTGCTACATCAATGCCCAATCCAGGAGGTCTTATCTTTTAATTATATAAAAATATAATATAAAAATAAATATCTATAGAAGAAATGATGTAATATCTAGGGTTGACTTATAAAAATCAGTGGAGGGGAAAGTATAGTCATAGATGAAACAGAAATAGCCATGAGTGGATCCTTGTTAAAGCTGGGAGATGGGTACATGAAGTTAATTACATTTTCTTTTTTACTTTTGTAGATGTTGATATTTATATAATAAGAATTATAAATGAGATAAAATAAAAATAAGTGACTCAATAGTTTGAAGGACTTTTTGACTTTCATTGCTGGTGACATAGATAAGCCACAAGAAGTGTCTCTCCTACCTTGGGACTTTATGTCCTCATTTATATAGTTGTAGTTGTTGCTAAATTATTCCAAAGATGATGGGTACCATAAAGATGATTTCAGACTTTTTATTGAATCAACTAAGTACACTTTCAGAAGAAAGATGTCTTATTTTAACTTTTTGGAGTTTTTCTAAGTCTTTGTTTTTATGAGAGAGTAATTTGGATGTAAAAGACTTAGAAGAAAGCAATGGGAAATCTGATAGGGAAGTTGAATCAGTTGGGCTTTTTCTGTTGAAGCTTTTGGAAATCTTTCCTCAATTTATCCAAGTCACTGTAAGAGTTTGCAGCTGGTTGATGTCAGGGACCTGCTGATGACTCATTCCATTAACTCAGGGTCAGTTCTCGATAACTTTCCTGGAAACAGCTTGAGCTGCAAAGCACAGATGATGGCCACACGATTTTTGCTTGACATCATTTCGTTTAAACCCACATTGGTGGGTATCAGTCATTGGAGGATCTAATTTCTATTTTAACTCTCAGTTCAGCAGTTTAGAAAATTTTATTCTGCTTCTTGGATTCTTGCACTAATCTTACAATCTAGGTGTTACTTGATGAGTAAAACATAAGTCTGACTCAAGCATTCCTAAAATTTATCTCACATAGTTTAGAAAGAGGGAACGTATATAAAAGATGAAACATAGGTGGTAAGACCTTGTTGATTTTATTTTCTTTTCTTCATTCTGTGATTCTGCACATTTAATATGGACTTGTTAAAGTGTGCCAGCATGTGTTTTGTAAATTGAGTTTATCTAAATCCCAGTCTAGAAGAGGTAAGCCAGTTTTCTCTCTCTCTCTCTCTCTTTTTTTTTCTTCTCAAGAAAGTGGATTTCAAAGTGATACCATATGTTGGGGTAAATACAATAGAGCTAAGATCATTATCAGGATAACTTAATGCATCTTGGAGTAGATTCGCAAACATAAAAAAAGGGGACATTCTTTAATTTATGTAAGATTTGTGAGATAATTAAGACGTGGGTAATTTTAAAATATTTTGTTCAGTTATAGAACTTGTATAGCTAAGTTACTAGCAAGTGAATTTCCTATTTTTCCTTTGTTTTGGGACATCTTTCTCATGGCCATTTCTCCACATGTTTTTACATGCAGACAGACATCTGTTGGTGCTTGTAATCCTGGGATGATGTGACCTCTATCACATTCTGTGTTTTCCCTACGCACGGTACTTAACATGACTGTTTCTTGAGGGTAGATCTTGTCTTATATTTCCTCCTCCCTCTGCAATTTATTATTTTGCTCAATTTTCTATCTTTGTTTTAAGTGTGGGTTTATATTAAAGTTTTTTAATATATATTTGAGAAGCAGAGAGATAGATAGATAGGGAGAGAGAGAGAGAGAGAAGAGAAAGAAAGAAAGTGAGAGCAAGCATACATTCCCATCCAGTGGTTCACTTACCAGGTGCCTGGAAGCCAGGAACTCAATATAGGTTTCCCACGTGGGTAACAGGGACCTAAATACTTAAGCCATCATCCGCTACATCTCAGAGTGTGCATTAGAAAGTAGCTGGAATCTGGAACAGAGCCAGGACTCAAACCCAGGGACTCCAATATGGCATGTGGGCATCCCAGTTGCTTTGCCAAATGCTTATCCCTAGATCAAAGAATCTATATAAGGTTTGGGAATAATTTCAAGCCCAGGAAGATGTTGCATTCAATGACTTCCTTGGAAAAGTGAATGTGACTTTTCAATGTATTTTCATCCTTATAATACTTTGCTATAATGCTACTCCTTTAGAGGTAATTTATTACATAAAGCCTGTATCCTGGGCATTGCACTACCTGCAAGCTGAAATGTGTAATTCAAGTTAGAAACTTTTCTAGAGTTCGTAGTTTTTATTTTTCCTGGCAAACTTATGCTTTATAGTGATGACTAACATAATTAAAGTGATTATAATTAGAAAAATCAGTAGAATGAGGTCACTAATGACATTAATGCAGTTTAACACATTTTGCTAACAGGAAGTCTTATATATCATTAAAACTAAAATAATGGTAGCATATCATAGCTATTAAACACTTCCAGGTGCCAAACTCATTCATAGTGTCAAATAATCCTTAACACAATTCTCTGAGGTTGCTGGTACTTGACTCTGGTGGTTTTTTTTCATTTTGTAAAATGTTGTATGTACAGCATGGCCGAAGTTAGAATAGAAGTTAGCAATCATTGGTAAAACATCTTGCCTGAGAAACCCCAGGGTAAATTAGGCAATGTACACTTGTTAGGATCTCCCCATGTGTAGACCCAGGACCAAAAATAACACAGTAGAGTAAGT
This sequence comes from Oryctolagus cuniculus, assembly GCF_051225735.1. Lineage (NCBI taxonomy): Eukaryota > Metazoa > Chordata > Mammalia > Lagomorpha > Leporidae > Oryctolagus > Oryctolagus cuniculus. Next base: position 95,117,586 of record NC_142876.1, read on the forward strand.
TCAATAACAAAGGCAGAGATAAAGAACTGTAACAACTCTGGGAGTTAATGTGCCTGTTGGGGAAGGAATCAAGACAAGCATTAACAGAGCAGGGTGTGTTCCAGGCAGACCTGAAGGAAGAGATGAAAAGTTCTCATAAGGATGAAAAACATCTATAAATAGAGGCATAGAAGGTGAATCTGTGCCCTGTCCAAGGAATAATGAGTGATATATTGTGCCTGGATCGTCCTGTCAGAGTGTTTTTGTGCATGTACCATGTGTGTGCACGCATGAGAGAAATATGAAGGGCTGGTGCTACAAGGCTGCACAGTGATTGAGTTGATAAGTTTGGGGATCAGAAACAAGCCTCGTTTGGAGTCCCAAATTTATATCTTCTCAACTCTGTGTTAACGGAAACTGTGTTCATTCATTCATTCAACAGATATTAATCGATGTGTTCTATGTAGCTGACATTATCCTAAGTATGGGGGGAGGAGGGGAATCTCTGTACTTATGGAGCTTACATCCTAGTGTGTTGTGCAGGGCACAAAAAATAAGATCATTTAATTGTAAATGTGATAGACTCCCAGGTGGAGTAACATATGTGTGCTTGTACCCTCATGCAGGAGTATGCTGGGTGTGTCACACAAAAAAGAGAAAACCACCAAAGCCCAAGCAGGGGAATCAGAGGGGCATGGGAGAGGTTGGCAGAGGCCAGGCTGTGAAGGGCCTTCTCTGCTACAGCAGGAAAGTAGTACTGTGTCCGCAGTACACGGTAGGAAACCCCTGAGGTGGGGTGTGGTTCAACAAGTTGATGGATGGTCTGATCTGTGTTCCTCAAAGGGCACTCTGGCTGCTGGGTGAGGAATGTCAGTGTATGGGGCCAGAGTGGAGGCTTTGAAGCCATTGCAGACAACCTGGTGAGGAGTGATAGTGGCCTGGACACGGTGATGGTACAGAAGTGAAACAAGAAGGCTGATTTTGCCACCCATTTTATAGGGATCACAACATAGCAGTGTGTTCAGGCTGCTTTAATAAACACCAAAAACGAGTGGCCTGTAAACAGCAGAGATGTGTTTCTCACCTTTCTGGAAGCTGTGAAATCTACCATCAGGGTGCTAGCAGTTACCACGTCTGGTGAGGACCAACTTTCTGGCTTGGGGACGGCTCCATTTTTCTGTGAAAGGGGCTCATGTGGGGGAAGAGGGTCTCTTTCTAAGAGCACTAGTCCCAGTCATCAGGTCTGTACCCTCATGACCTAATCACTTCCCAATGACCCTGCCCCCTAACACTCTCACCTTACAGGTTAGTGCTTTAGCATATGAACTTGAAGAGACAGAGATGTTCAGATCACAGGGACTGTTGTCAGGGTGTGTGGAGGAACTGGACTTAGATGGGCTTGAAAAGAGGGGAATCAAGGACAGATTCTCAAGTTTTAGGTTGAAATACCTGCCTGGCAAGTCATTTATCTCATCGAATTTCAGAGAGCTGTTCCCAGTATTAAATGAAATACGAGACATGTCCTGAATGGTAGTTTAGCAAATATGCACTGTGTTTTCTTGGGGTGTTTGATCTCCAGATTGAAGACACAATGTCCACAGAGTGACAGAAGTCAAGAGGAGTGAAGGGAAGAAGCTATTGGCAGAAGCCATTAGGCAGCTGAATCCAAGAGCAGGCAGGAGCCCAGGCATGCTGAGCAAGGAGAGTGTTGCTTACAGCAACGCAGAGGTTGCCACTGATGAGACCCCTGGGCATTATGGCATTGTCTCTGAGCCACCTGATGTCCAGGGTGATCAGAAAGGGGCTCTTCATTCACCCCAAGACTTGGCTAAACTGTGGCCCACAGTTACCTGAGCCTCTTTGCCCTCCGCCTACATAAGCCTTTCACCATTCACCTGGTAAAACCTGAATTTGTTTCTAATCACTGCAACCTAAATGAGCCAAAAGAAAACACCAGACTTCTTTCTTTAGAGAGTGCATCTTTCAGATTACTAATGCACTTTATTTTTAAATCACAAAGCAATGCAAAAAGACATGTGCATTGTCAGCACAAATTTTAAAGTAGAATTAAAAATTTTTTAATGTACAGTAATCTTTCTAAACACTGGAAATTGTGTTCCCTCCCATAAGCCACCACCCTTATTATTTGGAAGTATATTTTTCCAGATCAGTTACAAACTTTGTGTGTGTGTGTGTGTTTACATTTGTATTGTGGGAATTTTCCCAACTTTGGATTTGAAATACAGTAAGTTGCTGTTTTCTCGTACTGTCTACAGGGCCTTCAATGTCGGTACACAGTGACCTACCTCAGTTGCTTATCACTCCCTATACTGCCCTGTAGTCAATCATTCCCCTGTAGATGAGGAGTTAGGATGTTTCCAATGTTTCTGCCATGACACATTTATTTGTAAGAATGAGACTGTGTTACTTTGTAACCTTTCCTGCATTTTGGCAAAACCAAAACAGTCTTCCTGAAGTTCTTTGTCCCTTGTTGCTGTGCCATGGTGTCTTGCACTGGTATAGGGCTGAGATGCAGTTGGAGTCCATGGGGGTGGTGAGTGTCACAAGTCGGGCACAAGTGGCAGCAATGTTTCTCATTTTTTATTGCTGTGGAGAAGAATTAAAAGTTCTGACCAGAGTGAGCCTCAAGCATTGCAGTATCCTTGAGAAAAACTCAAAATAACTCTCTCTGTTTGTATTAACACCTGGTTAAAAATATGTGTATGTAGTATATATTTATATTAGCTTTGCTAAAATAATATAAAGACACCGGTTTAATGAGAATTTAAGAGTTTCAATTAAATATACCAAAGAATCAAAGGTCAGCCTTAGAAGTGAGTAACTTCATCAGAAGGAAGAACACTGAACTACACAGAGTGCCTGGACTTCTGATCTTTGCATGTTTGTGTTTTTGAACACAAACCTGTAGTCCTTCAGTCATAAAGGATCTTCATAATGTACTGGCTTTCATAGGTTCAGGTACGGCAAACACATCTTTGAGGTTATACACCTTGGCTTTAGAGAAAGACATGGCACTTGCTGGAATCAGGAAGTATGCTAATTATTTGCATCACATTGTAACTATATGTTTTGCTAATATTTCCAAAAATAAGGGCCAGGAGACAATTAATTAACCTTTCTACACCTGTTTCTAGGGAAATGGGAGGCTAGGGGAGAGCAGCTCCTGTGTGCTGCGGGTTTTACAACCTTGGCTTAGTAACCGGAGAAGAGTCCTGCAACGCACATTATCCTACCTGCATTCTACAGGTGAGACACTTAGGCCCTGAGAAGTCAAGTGAATATTCCAAAGCCCCAGAGCTAAGAAGTAGTTGCGTAGGGTTTTAACCTAGGATTTGCCATACTTATCTGCTGGTTCAGCTGCATGATCAGAGGGTTGGTGTGTATTTGTTTCTTTTTTTGGTTTTATCAGCACCTTTCTGACCAGGAACTGAACCGACCTTGCCTCCTTCTGGTCTATCAAGTATCTTGATTGTTAAAATCACTGGGCCAGCCAACCTTGATTCTAATGAGGACCTGAAGCTCAGTTCTCAAAGGGCCTGGCAGGCAAAATGGTAGACACCTTCCAAGAAGGTAGTTTTCTGGTCCTTGCTCTTGATCTTGGCTGCCAGATTGGCAGCTGTGGATGGAATAGTTGCTGAGATGTTTGCAGCTGAATGACTCTCAGGTGTTCGGAAGCCCCTGCATCACATGATCCTCAGTGGGTTCATTCCAACAGGAGCCATTCTGTGGATGCTGGCTCCTTCAGCTCTGTGTGCACCAGGGACTGCTTTTCAGACCCTTGCTCTTTTTTTTCCCCTGCCTTTTTTTCTTCTGATGTTTATAAAATTGTAACCAAAGAGAAAACCTCCTCCTTCCTCATCATTTTCATTTCAGTTTCCCATTTCATCCTTACAGCCTGGCCTCCCTCCCTCTGTTCCTCCCTTTGTCTCATGAGATCTCTTCGGATGGAAATGAAATCCTCACTCTGTTCTGTCATTCTCCTCCTCTTGTAGCCTGCTTCCCTAAATCATCTCTCCTGAGTCTCCACATAACCCAGGGGTTCCCATATCAGTGTGGCAGGGCCCAGGCAGCTTTCATAAATCAGAGGTATTGTAGAGCAGAGGTCCAAACTCAAGCTGATTCTCACCAGACTTTCTGAAATTAAGAATATGAAATACGGCCAGCGCCGTGGCTCACTAGGCTAATCCTCTGCCTGCAGCACCGGTACCCCAGGTTCTAGTCCCGGTCAGGGTGCCAGATTCTGTCCCGGTTGCTCCTCTTCCAGTCCAGCTCTCTGCTGTGGCCTGGGAGGGCAGTGGAGGATGGCCCAAGTGCTTGGGCCCTGCACCTGCATGAGAGACCAGGAGGAAGCACCTGGCTCCTGGCTTCGGATTGGCGCAGCGCACCGGCTGTAGTGGCCATTTGGGGGGTGAACCAACGGAAGGAAGACCTTTCTCTCTGTCTCTCTCTCTCTCTCACTGTCTAACTCTGCCTGTCAAAAAAAATATGAAATATAGATTTGGGGATGGGATTTTTTTTTAGTACTGGCAACTAATTTTAAAAAATTATTTTTTGGGCCAGTGCTGTGACTTAGTGAGCTGAGCCACTGCTTGTGATGCCTTCGTCCTATATCAGAATGTGGGTTCAAGTCCAGGCTACTCTGCTTGCAATCCAGCTCCCTAATAATGCATCTGAGAAGGCAGTAGATAATGCCAAATGCTTGGGTCCCTGCCACCCTAATGGATGGATGGAGTGCCTGGCTCCGGGCTTTGGCCTGATCTAGCCTTGGTTTTTGTGGGCATTTGGGAAATGAACTAGTGGATAGAAGATATCTCTCTCTCTCCCTGCTTTTGTGTTACTCTGCCTTTTGAATAAATGAATCAATCTTTAAAATTTATTTTTCTGTAGTGTGCAGGTCAAATGAAAGACATCTGTTAGGCATCACTTGAAATCTCATAGTAAACTAGGAAAACTTAGGAGCTTTCTTATTTTTAAAGGTATTTGCTCAACTCTCTCAATACTTCTCTACTTTTTGGCTAAGTGGATCTTTCTCATGCTTTTATTTCCCACAAATGTTATTCTCAGATCCCTGGGAGGCAGTGGGGGTGTTCTGCTTAAGAACAAGACTTGAGCATTGTACAAAGCTGAGTTGAATTACTGCTCTATTACCTCTCTGTGACATATTAATTTTGCTACCTTCAATGATTGTTGCAGCACTATGAGCCACTAGTAAAGGTGACTGCTTATGTTCTCTCTTAATTGCCTTGTGGTACAGCAAATATTTAATGAGTGGCAACCACTTGTATATATTCCAGACACTTGGGTGGGTATTGAGAATGCTGCAGTGAACAAACCAGATGACTCTGCCATTCCTGGAGCTTACTGTATGGTGGAAGCGAAAGAAGTTAAATAATTCCAGTAGTGTCATTATAATGGGAAAAGTAGGGTGATGCTCTGTGGGATGAAAGGTTGTTCTAGACCCCAGCAGAAGGAACAGGCCATCAAGGAGAGAGACGCCTTTCTCTGAAGGGAGGAAGGAACCTCCACTGTGATACGGCCTTGACTAAACAAGTTCAGAGTCGGTGAACTCAAGGGGCTTCCATAGCCTAGACAGCTC